>NC_135576.1:63992264-64603930 GCF_965152235.1 Eretmochelys imbricata
AGTCCCTGAGTGCATGAGCTTATAATTTGCACTGTTAAATTGCATACCATTTCTATTACTCCAATTTTCAAGGTCATCCAGTCTTGTGTGATATTCTGGTCCTCCTTATATTAGTAATACCTCCCAACTTTGTGTCAGCCACAAATTTTATTAGCACACTCCTACTTTTTGTGCCAAAGTCACTAATGAAAATGTTAAATAATATTGGTCCCAAGATTGATTCTTGAGGAACTCCACTAGTAACACCCCTCCAGCGCGACTGTTCACCTTTCAGTATGACCTTTGGTAGTCTCCCCTTTAACCAGTTCCTTACCCAGGTTTCAATTCTCATATTAATTCCCATCTTCTACAGTTTATCTAAATTTCCTGTGTGGAAATGTATCAAATGCTTTACTGAAATCTAGGTAGATTTCCTTTGTCTAGAAAATGGGTTATCATCTCAAAGCAAAAGAACAGGTTGGTCTGGCATGAGCTCTCTTTTGTAAAACCATGTTGTATTTTATCCACGGCTGCTACTCTGAAACCTTTATCCTAGTTTGTTTACCTCTGTCTTTATTACTCTCACTTTCAAAATTTGTTCTAATACCGGTGGTCCATGCATATAATTAAAGTCAAACTAACAGGCCCATAGTTTCCCAGGTAATTTCCCCCCTTTATTAAATAGAAGTACTGTATTTGCAATTATCCAGTTATAGGCTATGACCCTTCAAGTTTATGGATTCACTAAAAATCCTTGCTTTTGGGTTTGCAATTTCATGTGACCGTTCCTTTAATAGTCTTGGATGTAGATTATCTGGGCCCCACAATTTGGTGCCATTAAGATGCTTGTGTTTGGCTTCAGATGTGCTTATTTCTACTTCCATATCCTTGTTTCCATTAGCTAACCTGCCACTTCCCCCAAATTCCTAATTACCATTATTTAAATACTGAGGCAAAGTACTTGTTTAGGTGTTGGGCTATATCTAGATTAAAGATAATCTGGACTCTGTCCTCAGTGTTTAGCTGTTCCACTTCTTTCCTTTTCATTTATATGGCTAAAGAACCTTTACTGTTGATTTTAATTTCCTTTGCAAGGTCCAGCTCTGCTTCGCTTTTGGAAGTTCACTTTATTCCTACACTTTCTGTCCTCTAAGAGGTAGGCTTCCTTGCTGAGCGATCCCTTCTTCCATTACTGGTAGGCTTTCTGTTTTATCTTAATAACCTATTTGAGATGCCTGTTTATCCAGGTTGGTCTTCAACCCTTTCCTACATATTTGCCTCTCTTTCTTGGGAAGCAGGCTCCAGATAGTTTCTGCAACTTTGACTTAAAGTAATTCCAAGCTTCTTCCACATTCAAATCCTTGAGTTCTTCAGTCCAGTTCTTCCTTAACTAATTCCCTTAATTGTTTTTAAATTTGCCCTTCTGAAATCAAGGACAATATTTGCAGATCTATTTTTGTTTATCCTTACATTTAGTTAAACCAAATAAACTCATGATTACTCAAACCAAGGTTATCCTCTAAAATCAGTTGTTCTATGACAGGGGTTCCCAAACTTGGTCCATGGCTTGTTCAGGGTTAGCCTCTGGTGGGCTGTGAGATGCTTTGTTTACCTGAGCATCTGCAGGTATGGCTGCTTGCAGCTCCCAGTGGCCGCAGTTTGCTGTTCCCAGCCAATGGGAGCTGTGGGAAGTGGTGGCCCAGCCCGCACCACTTCCTGCAGCTCCAATTGGCTGGGAACGGTGAACCGTGGCCGCTGCGAGTGGCCATACCTGCGGATGCTCAGGTAAACAAAGCATCTCACAGCCTGTCAAGGGCTTACCCTGAATAAGCTGCGAACCAAGTTTGGGAACCCCAGTTTTATGAGATCCTCGCTACTTGCCTGTATCACCTCTTGTTGGTTAGGAGACTATTTGGTGAAGAAATTTGTCAGCTATTACATCCAGGAATCCTACCATTATTAGTAGGATTTGTCTTCAAATCTATTTCTAGGAAATTAAAGTCTCCCATAATCACACAATTCCCAGTAGCATTACAAATATTAGATGTCTCTATCCATATCCATATCAAATCCCGGGGATCTGTAGCAGATCCCAGGCACTATCCCAGTGGAGCCTGTTACCATTCTTCCCCAAAGTGATTTTGACCCAAACAGATTCCATTTTATCCATTCCACCACTTCTCATTTCTTCATGGTTTACCTTTTATTAATATACAATGCTGTTCCACCACTTTTTATCTTTATTTCTGTCAAATAGCACATACCCTTCAATACCTGTATTCCAGTCATGATTACTATTCCACCATGTTTCTTTTATTCCTATAATATCTGGTTTCACTTCCTCCACCAATAGCTCTAGTTCTTCCATTTTGTTACCCTAGCTCCTCACACTGGTGTACAGGCATCTTATTTGTTTCTGCTTGGCTTCTCCCAGATTCATTGTCAGATTAGGTACAGTCAGTATCACCTATCATTGGCATTAGTATTACCTTTCCTCTTATCCATTCTCCTACCCTCTGTTGTTCCTTTCTCCATTGCTGTATCTTTTTACTTGATTTTCCTCCTGCTCAGTATTAGAATCAAGTGTGGAGATTACATGAGCATCTCCCAACTTTCTCCCCTGAATTGCTAGTTTAAAGTTGTTTTAATCACTTGTGCCAGCCTCCATTCCATAAGTCTATTACCAACCTTACTCAGGTGGAGTCCATTCCATGAGAACAGTACTCTGTCTGTGCATGCCCCCCAGTCATCAAACATCCCCAAACTCTCCTGTATAGTACCACTACCTGAGCCATCTGCTGATCATAATTTGTCGCACCTTCATTCCCCTCCTCTAGAGACAGGTAGAATCCCACTGAAGACCATCTGAGCCTCCATTTCTTTAAGCATCTTTCCCAGCCTGGCACAGTCTTCCTTGATGTGTTGCAGTATCATTTGTTCCTATATGAAGGAAAATGAGTGGATTCTTTCCTACTCCCATTAGGATTCTCTTTAGCCACCTGTCCATGTCCATATCTTAGCTCCTGTCAGACAACAAACCTTTCTGTTCTTCAGATCAGCTCTGGTGACAGACCTGTCTGTTCTTTTTAGTAAGGAGTAGACCTGCCTATTCCTGGTGTTGGTGCAATTCTCTGGCCTTCGCCCTTCTGTTCTTCTTTCTGGATGCAAGTCATCTTGTCCTCTGTTCTTACTTGCAATCTTCTGTGAGTTATTCACTCCCCTCCTGGGGCTGCAATCTCTGGCTATATCCATCGTCTCTTCCCAATCTTCCGTTACTCTCCCCTTCATTTTCCAACTTAGCAAACCTGTTCTTCAGCTCTATTTCTCCTTTGCTAGACAGTCTTTTCTTCTGCCTTGTTCTCCTAGTCAAATATTGCCATGGATATCTTCAACCAGCAGTCTATTCTTACAGTTCTCTTGTCCAGCACACAGCTGCAAGTCTTGAGGTTTCCCTTCAGTCTCCTCTTGCCTTTTCTCCATCATCTGTTCAAATCCCCTTCTAAATTCAACTCTAGTTTCTAGCTGCATCTCCAAACCTTGGATCTTCTCTTTTATCCATTCTATCAGGCGGCACTTCCTGCAAATAAAGGACCTTTCAGGTACCTTTTCCAGAATAATGTATATCCTCCCCCCACAAGCTTCTACATCCAGTCATCTTCACTGTCTCTTCCATTCACTGTCTCTGCAGCTGTTATAGCCTTCTCTCCTAAGCTTCTTTTGAGAGAGGGAAAAAATTGTTATAAAAGAAAAGGAGGACTTGTGGCACCTTAGAGACTAACAAATTTATTTGAGCATAAGCTTTCGTGAGCTACTGCATCCGATGAAGTGAGCTGTAGCTCACGAAAGCTCATGCTCAAATAAATTTGTTAGCCTCTAAGGTGCCACAAGTACTCCTTTTATTTTTGCGAATACAGACTAACACGGCTGCTACTGTGAAACCGGTTATAAAATAATACTCCTTAGGTAAAATTCAATGCAAACCTCTCTCTAGTTGTTTAAAATGAATGTATTAGTTCCTGAACCAAAGACAGACTTATTCATAGGCTAAAGGCACTTAACATCCATGCACACATGCATGCGCTGCTTCACATTATAGCTAGCTTTCACAGCCTGCAGCTTGCCTAGTTAAGGCCTCCATTGAGTTCCAGCCTGACCTTGCATGCATATAATACATAGTCAGATTGCATGGCTTTCATGATTCTTCAGAGCATGTTTTACTTAATCAGGCAGTTGGGGATCCATTTTCAGAATTGTTCTTTGACTGTAAAAGCACAAATCCTATTATTTATTCACAAAATCTGTTTGCTCTACTCCCATGCTCTGCTTTGAATGTTCCCCTCAATCTTCCAGCTGGCAAAAGCAAAATTGGAGCAGAGTTTTAATCCAGCAAAGTGAGAGAAAATTAGATACATCCATGAAACAACCTTGCAAGACCAGGTGGATAAGTAGAAAAACATAGCAAAGCCAATATTCAGCTAGGCAGAACAGAAACAAAAGAGCATAGGTAGTCAGAGAGAGTCCCCCTGAGATAGTTACTATTCTAGGCAAAACCCAGAGTAGAGCAGCCTTTGCATATGTCCATTAATTCACTTTCCTGAAAATTCAACACAACCAGAATGAAGCAGATTTAAAATCCATCTGTAAATTAGTCAAATCTGAGCAGATTAGATTTTTACACACTAAAAATATGACAAAGTACAGATGCAGGATTCTTATGGAGGTGGTGTCAGAAGGATTAAATACAGTCAAGTACACTCTAAATAGAATTTATTTAAAATGTCACACCAATTAGCAGAAGTTTAAAAACCTCAGAGAGAAACACAAGCTGAGATCTCTTCTAAACTTGGCAAAACACAACAAGGCACATGCCCAACCTAGAAAATTAGCCAGGGCTATAAGCCAAAGCTCTAACGGTTAAAGTCAGACTTCTATGATGTTGGAAATGTTTCCAACACCTCACCGATCACAATGAATTTAAAGAGAGACAACTGGACTCAAAACAAATACAGAAGCTGCATTTGTTGTTTGTTAAGGGTCAGATGCTCCTCTCTCCTTCAGAGCACAGTTGTGTGGCTGCACAGAAGGAAACAGTGGCATGCTGTATGTTCTTTCCTTCTACTGAGCCAATGACAGCCCCTCTGTGAAAATAACTCCTACTAGAAACTGGGTGATAGAAAGCCTGGTCAGCTGAAATGGTGAATTGGGGAGCAAGTGTTACAACTTGGAACAGTTCGTACTGTCACTGATTGGTCTTACTACCAATCAGTTGGTCTCCTGTGCTGCCAAGACAACTGAGTCTTTTCACCATATCCAGATCTGGGGCCCCAAGGCACATTCATGAGCTCAGACCTCTTATCTGACACTTTTGTGTGGGTGGGATGGAGACATTGCTGCCCCGCTGCCCTAAACCCCCAAATCAGTGTTTGAGATTCTGAGTCTCCAAGTTGCTTACACCTGATCCCTCACCTAGGCTGTGGGCATGCTGGACTTTTAGTTTAATCCCTTTGATGATGTGCTAGGAAAGCCAGGAACATAGGTTTAGCCAACACATTTCTTAACCACATACACTGTACTCTTAAAAGCATTCATGGGTTACAGATTTTTGAAAACAACAAAAGTTCTGAGCTTCACTCTCCCCTAGTCTGATATCACCCCTTTTGAGAGTCCAAGGTTTCTCAGTATTTCAGGCTGGGGAGAGTCCCTCCTGGCCTTTCTCTGCTGTAGGTCCTTCTTATGTGTGGCAGTGGTCAGAACCCTGCTCTTAAGTAGGGTCTCTCTTCTGTGCCAAGTGCTTAACTCAGCCCTGGTCTGCACTACAGAATTACTTCCGTATAACTATGTCACCTGGGTGTGAATAATCCACACCCCTGAACGATGTAGTTATACTGACCTAAGTGCTGGTGTAGACAGTGCTATGTTGGCAGAAGAGCTTCTCCTGCCTCTCGTGGAGGTGGAGTTATTAAGACAATGGGAGAGCTCTCTCCCATCATCTTAGGGCATCTTCACCAGAAGCGCCACAGTTTGTAGTGTGGACTTGTACTGAGAAGCTCCAGGCCTTCTCCCCTCCACCCACTGCCTTTGTCGTGCCTGGCCTACCTGTGGGCCCTCATTTAGGAAAACCATTGTTTCCTTTGATGGCGCCAGATTACAATCTTGATGGCTGCTCTGTGGCAGTCCTTCAAAGAGAAGTCAAGCACTTTTCCTGAATGGGGAAACTGTCTATAATGGAGTACAATAAATTGTCTTTGGTCATGTGTTCAACACCTAGTACAAAATGGAGTTCCTAATCTGATACAGGTTTATCCTACTGTCACATCAGCCATTCAAATCAGCATGTAACCTGACAAAAGAGAGCTAAAGTGTTCAGTAAGGATGATGGAGTGGATAATTCTCCTTGGAGCAGCATTAACATCCTGACCATGGCATTAACTCCCTCACAGAGGGAGTTAATAATACACACTTGTAGTGAGACTTGTCCATCTTCTGTATTGCTAGGACTTCATGTATTACAAATGCTGAATTCAACCCCCAACCCCAGCTTTTTATGGCATTTTTACAACCCTACATGTTACCAGAGCAGTATACAGGGGCAGGGGGCAGAATAGAACCCTAAGACTCTGATCTGGAAACAAATATTGAGACAATGTAGAGGGTAGAGTACCAGTGTGATGTATTTTCAGCAGTCTCTCTTGCTTAATAAGTGGGCAGCTATATATTGGTAAAGACTATGGGGTATTGGGGACTGGGCCTTTAAGGGCTGAGCTTCCCAGGCAGAGTCTGGGCAGGTTTCTTTGAAACTCTTGTTGTTTTGCATAATCAGTTGGAACTGGACATGGAATAAAGGCAGAGTTTTTGCAAGTACCTTAAGCACTAAGGGTGGGATCTACAGATTTAGGTATTTATGTCCCAGTTTTGTCTCAACCGTGATCCGCAAAACTCCTGCCCAATCCTGTAGGAGCCAAGTGATTTCAGGCACTTAATTTTGAAGGGTAAAAGTTCCCTAGGTGCCAATATTCCTTCTGCCGCTGAGCATACATCTAGTTGCCTCACTCTATGCATGGACCCCTATCTCCCGCCTAAGCCCAGAGTGATTCACAAACCAAAAAGGAAGGTGGATGCATGTCTAGGTCATGTAAAGGGCCTGATCTAGTAGGTATGCTGAGAGGCTGCTATCAGATTGCGGACCATTCAAAATTGAGGAGGAGGTAGGAATGGTGACACTCACTTTATAACCAGGCTTGGCACAATTCAATTTTTATTTTTGATAATTTCAGTGGATAATATCTTTATTTTTAAGCAATTCTTTTTCTATGTTTATCCATTTAAATTTTCACAGTTGCAGGAAATTAGGTGGGGAAGATAAGAAATAGAGGGCTCAGACAATTATTTAACGACAATAGATTTTGAGACTCAAAATTTTAAAGCGTTATAAACATTAAAATTCAAATTGTCAACATCATATGTCAAAATATACCAAGTAAATATACTTTAATCAAATCAAAGTTTTCAAGCAGCAGGTTATTTGCCAATGTGTCAATTACAATTATTATTGATGGGAAAAAATTTTGGTTGGTTTGTGCGTACATTAAGAAATTGATGTTTATTGACATTTGCCAATAAAAATCTAGTCCCTTCTAGCCTACTTGTGACTTTCATTCCAGTTATTAGAATGCTTGCCTGGGATGTGGGAAAACCAGGTTCAATTCCCCCCTCTTCCACAGGGAGAGAGGATTCTCCAACCTCTCAGGAGAGTTCACAAACTACCGAGTTGTGGGACATTCTGATGTGGGGCTCTGTGACTGGGCAGAACGGTCCCGTGCTGGTACTGCAGGGGTTAACTCTTCCTTCCTAGCAGAGAAAGCCACACCCCAGAAGCTCCACTGGAGAACAGGTATAAAAGCCTGCAGAGCTGCTCAGTCTAGGCTGACTGCCAGAGGGGAAGGAGTCATGCTGCCAGCTCCCGAGGAGGGGACAGCCAGTGCACCAGGATATGAAGGCTAGTCAAGCCAGGACACACCCTGATACCCAGACGTAGTATGTCACAGGAGGGGAACAGACTGGAGAACCACCTGAAGCGGAGAACCTAGCATTTATGGTAGGAAGTGACCCAGGGGAACTTTTAGAGGCAAATAGCATTAGAGCCACACAGACGCTCAGCGTGTTGTGGGTGGATCCCCGCTAAGCTGGTGGCAAGAGGAACTTGCCACTACCAGGGCCCTGGGTTGGGACCCAGTGGAGAGTCTGGGCCTGGGTCCCCCTACTACCACCCCCCCCCCCGCTGCACTGCAGGAATCCTATGGACTCCGGCTGCTAGGCCACACTACCCCACTTGAGAGGGGGATTGTATGAATTCTGGCCATTAGGCTGCATTGCTACCATGTGGGGAACAAGTTATATGGACCCTGGCCATTGGGCCACACTGCCCTGACACTTGGGGGCGAGTTACCTGGCTGCTAGGCCACACTACCCTGACCAAGGGGTGATTGTGTGGAGGGAGGCCATTAGGCTGCAACCAGCCGTCCACAGAGAGGCAAGCACATGAACTTGTGAGTGACGAGGTTCTGACACCCCATCCCACCCCTGCCACAAAGGGGCGGTGTGGTACCAGGCCTGCCACAGGCTCCCACAATCTCTCCTGTTGACGCTATTCCATGTGGATAAATAAAAGAGTGATTGGAGCAGGGGGACTGGATGTGGGGGCTCCCACCTCCCAAGTGGGAGCTCTCACCCCTGGGATAGACGCTCACTGTCTCTCTCTCTGGCCCACGGATTATTTAAGTATTTGTCCACTGTGGAATGGCTTAAACAGGAGACTTTGAGGAAGCTCTACATCAGAATATTGGATAGCTCAGTGCACTCTCCTGAGAGGTAAGAGCCCCCTGTTCAGATCTTCCTCCACCACAACATCCTCTAGTGGCTTTGTGTGGAGTGAGGCAGGCATCTAACACAGTGCTGCAAGAAATACTTTAGGCACCTAAACTGCCTGACTCCAGGCAGCTGGTTCCTGTTCATGGATTGCAAAGCAGAGATATGTGCCTCTCTACAGCCTGGATTTAAATGCTTATCTCTGAGGGAGGGGTGTAGTATACAGCCCTGTTGTTGGCATCTTCCACTCACTGGCTTGTGTGGGGAGCCACCTGTCATGCTGGCTTTTGTGGATTGCATTCTAAAGTGCCTATCTCTCCTCTTTTTATAGGAAACCTAGGCACCTAACTCAGGCTTTGTGGATCACAAGATTGTTCCTTTGATTTTTCTAGGCACCTAAACATTTGAGGCTGTGGCACTCAGCATTGCAACCACATTGAGATTGGGAACTGGAACAGAAAACTCAGAAAGGGACTACTGAAAGACCCAGTGTAGCCTGATTTAGGGTGCACTGATGATAATTTAATTATTATTTAATTAAATTAATTAATAATATTAATAGTATGGGTTTTAGGCTCGCCAATCTGTTTGATCAGAAGATAAAAGTTCTTGTCCCGAATCAGGCTCCACAGAATCTATAAAGGACTCTCAGGGGTATGACAGGAAGTTCACACTGAGACAGATATAGCCTTAAAGACTTTTTATTAAAATCAATAATAGTAAGTAAATGGTAAAATACTCAAGTTACAAAGTTACAATTGCATTACTGTTGTTCAAAAGATACATATGGTAATATAGTATTATATGCTACAAAGCTTTGGTTAATATACTCACACCCTTCCTTGATCACCTGGTGGTAAGAGACACAGGATCAGCCTTGCAATTCAGGTTCCTCAGCTCTTGAATGAGGGATGCAGTGCTTAGAAGAAACTAATACTAAGAGCTATCAAAGCTAACGTAGGATTTACTTGACTAACCTAAACTTAAAATCAAAACCTAATAAACAAACAAAGAATAAAAACTTAGGGAAACCAAGCTTAGCATAGTTTCCTTGAAACTTAAAGTTTAAGAAGAACAAGTATCGGCTACTAATAGTAGTAGTCATAATAGATAGAATAAAATAGAAAGAGTGAGTGAAAGTAAGTAAGATAACGTGAAGTACTCTAGCGAGGTGGGTCACCTATTTTATAGGAGACAAGTGCCAGAAATGCTTCCTCCTATGCCCAAATTTCATTCCTCACCCACAAAATGTTAGGGTATGCTTTCTCCATAGGCTAGTATGTTTGTGCGTATTGATGACATGTATATACACACACATAAGTTTCCTTGTGGTGTACCTGTTAAGTCTGTGGGCACAAATTGAAAAACCCTTATGCCATTTTTCCATTGTCTGTTGGTCTAGATAAAAGGTCCTAGACATGTGTGTGGATACTTATCTATTTAGGTAACATGACATAGGTCAACTTTGCTTTCTGGGTAAAAAGTCTTAATATAGATATTCTAACTTTGCCTTAGCTTAACATACAGGGTTTTGGCCTGTAGGTCTCTTGCATTACAGCCAAACTTACTTTAATATAAATCTATAAACCTATTACAATAAACCAAATACTTAAACTATAAGAAAAGATATAGATCTATATACAAGCAAGCAAGTTAGTCCTATAGTCAACACCAGTATTAACCCTTGACAAAGCAATTAGAATTTGCCAAGCAGAGGCAGTCACCCAGTCCAGAATGATGCTTGTGGAGGGTAGACAGACCTCTGTCACTTTGAATATGGTAAAGAAAAAAAATACTACAAGAAAAGACAGCTGAGGCAAAAAGGCAAACTCAGAGTCAAGCAAAAATAACACACAAAACTGTGTATGCTGTGGCAACCAACATAAATCAGGACAATGTCTAGCATACGGAAAAAGATGCAAGGAATGCAATGGATTCCATCAGTTGGTAAGAGTTGGTAAGCACCAGCAGTGTGCCCACAGCATGGATGAAGAGGACGGCAACAGCACGATTAGCTCAGATAACTTCTTCATAGGAGCAATGTACAATGTTGCAGCAGAAGAAGATTGAACTATCAATCTTAAAGCAACTTGGAAATCTAATACTTTTCATTTGGACACTGGTCACAAGTCAATATGTTGCCAGAACCTAGTAAGTCTAAAAGAAAAAACATAGATAGTAGGTAAACAGGGAAAATGCAAGTGGTGACCTTATCCTCATTTAAAGCCTTATGTGAACTAAATTGGTGAATAAATAACAAACTGGAAAAGATTTAATTGGTAATAGTGCCTGGAAAAAGAGCACCCATTATTGAGTTAAACATATATTTCAAGCCTTTTGTGTCCTCTAGAGACATTAGAAAAGCAGATGACCAAAACAGAAGAAGAGTTTGAGGATGTCTTTCAGGGGACAGAGAAGTGCTCAAATACAGAATAGAGCTCACTGGGGAACTGACTTGGAGAGGGGAGTTGGCATAGATGTAGGAACTCGGGGTGTCGGGTGGTGCTGCAGCACTCCAGGTTTTAGGTGGGACTCAGCTCCCAGCTCCTCATACAGGCTCCCAGCCCGGGACTCCACTCCTAACCCCATGCCCACCCCCAGCTGTGGCCCCAACCTTGGCCTCCTCCCAGAGCCACGACCCTGCTCCCAGCCCCAGCTCTGGGGGAATGCAGACAGGTGTGAGGGGCTGGCTTTCAGTACCCTCACTATTAATGTTCCAGCATCACTGAGACGTGGGTATGAGGAGATTTGGTGTGTACCACGTGAAACATTTCTGCGGGTGCCTCTGATCTAAATGATTGAGGGGGGGAAAAAGAGCATAACCAGAGGCTCCAACCAGCTATGGAAAGATCAAGAGCTGCTTGGCCAAAGATAAATAACAACAAAAAAGTAAATTCTGTGTTTTGGAAATTACATACCTGGGAGAGAAGTTAACACAGTACAGTTGAGACCATCAGAAACATGTTTGCCTCAACAGACAAGGAAGGAATACAAAGATTCCTTGGAATGGTGAAGTGTGTAGGAAAATTTGTGTTTAATCTAGCTGCCTGAATCAATGCTACTGTGCAAAGATGTCTAGTGGAAATGGGATGCAAATCTTAATGAAGAGTTTGAGAAATTGAAGGAGTTAATTAAAGAGGCCCCAGTCCTGGAGTAATGTAACAGCAGCACAAAACAAAACTGCACACTGACACCTCCAAGGACAGATTGACACAGTCCTCTTATAACAGTGTGGTCAAAACTGAGACCAGTGATTTATGTATCACAGGTGCTTACAAAAACTCAGTGTTAGTATGCTCAATTAGCGAAGGAGACTTTGGCTTAATCCATGAGTGTAAAAACTACTGTTTATTTATGGGAGGCCTGTGTTAACTGCAATGAACCATAAACCAGTTATTGCCATTGCCAAAAGGGCCCTGGCAGTTTCTTCAAGAATATGGTGATGGTTTTTTCAGCTACAACTGTATGACTTGTAACTAGAACACAAATCTGGGTGAGATTTGGTGATTGCAGATACACGCTACAGCATTTGACAAAAGTGCAGTGCTAGATTTTGTACATTTCAAGCTGATTAAATCCTGCCCAGTCTCAGACAAAACGTGGACTTTGATTGCCAGAGGTACTGCTGAGGATGATACTTTGAAAAAAGTGATTAAGGCTATTAGTACAGAGTGGCTGGGATAGCATATTCCCAGGCCCTATTCTCAATTTAAAAGGGAGCTCTCAGTAGTAAATGGGATTTTGTTAAAAGATACCAGGATGGCAATTTCTAAGGTGTTACAGAAAAATGTTATAAAGGCTACATTAAGGTCATTTAGGAATTAAAAACAGCTAAGAGAAAGGTGAGATTAATGAGACAGAGGTCCACTGGAAAAAATGTGTTCATGTATTTAAAGACCGTATCATAATGCATATGCATAAAAGGCTCAGGTAAGGTTGCGTAGGCAACCTTAATTCTAGCATTTTCTAACTACTGAGTGCTTGATTTTGCAGGCTTAATGTTCTTTTAACATACCTTTTGCATGCGGTGTTTTACAGAGAATATTACATTTCCAAAGATTTATGTAGTTAAGGTACTGTGGTTTGCAGATATTTCTTACACATGTAATAAATTGGAATATACTGTGTAAAAAATCATAATTGTATTTATTTCACTTTCTAATTTCTTAATTTTGATAATTAGGTAGATAGAAATCTACAAAGGAAGCAATATAAGTCATTTAGGGAAAAAAAAGAATATTTATCAAAACTCATTACATTTCTTTGAGTTCAGTGAGCCTAAATGTAATACAATTCTCTATTTCAAATCACATCTACAAGGCAAGCATTTGATAAGACCTTGTTATCAAGGGTAAAATGTGATTGACTTGCTGGTTTTACACTTACTAATGTGGAACAAAGTTCTAGGTTGATTGAAAAAAAGGTAAGATGAGTCTGTTTAGATAAAGTAAAAGAACACTTCATTCAAAGGCATAGTCATCCTTGCACACATTTGGGTGTGTTATTTCTTTCCAGAAAATAACTGTAAATTGTAATACTTGTTTTAAAAAGGAAAGTTCACACCAAAAGGATTTTATGTTTTGGGAAACTGACACAGAATAAGATTAATTTGATAACCGTGATGGACTCAAACCAAGCCCAAAGATCTGAATATCCTTCAATGTTCAGTAAAATCTATTTCACGCCTTTTCCTCAATTTTATGGCTGAGTCCCATCTCTAGTACTCCACATGGTACTTCAGGACAGTTTTTCCTTTAGTTACTGATGAGAATTTAACTATCCCTTTTCCGTTGCCAAAAGCTAGGATAACTGTGAAAGCATAGGTTTCAGAGTAACAGCCGTGTTAGTCTGTATTCGCAAAAAGGAAAGGAGGACTTGTGGCACCTTAGAGACTAACCAATTTATTTGAGCATGAGCTTTCGTGAGCTACATGAAAGCATAGTACAGTTCTGCATGAAGTTCTCTTAATGACAAAATAAGCAGAAGAGATAGGGCATAAATAGCACTAATTTAATACTAGCAGGCCAGGTGAGGCTGATTAAGGAATCTGAATCTGGCCAATCAGAATAGCTCATGCCCACAGAAAAACTGCTCCTGAGGTTGAGTGGGGGCAGTTTTAAAAAACTGGAAGCTTCAGGCTGCTGAATCTGAGAGCTGGGAAACTTGAATTGTGACTTTGGGGTTTTTTCTCTCTCTCACACAAGACTGTGATTTTTATTTTCATGCAAGCTAGACTCACTTCAGGCAGCCCTACAAAAACACCATGACATCTAACTATTTTTGATATTATCTAGCAATCACCCAGGAAATTACTTAGTACAGGATTGATAAGCACTTGATTTGGTTTCCACAGCTTGCATGGATGTTGCTTAGATGCTGATCCTTGGGAATATATATTAAGTCAGAGTGTAGGAGCTGGTGGTTGAGGTTGGTATGATGATTGTTTACATCACCTTAACTTGCGACTAGAGCTTGTTGAGAATTTTTGACAAAAAGCTTTCTGGTTTGAAAATGCTTGTTCATCGAAACGGAAACTTTTTGCAGGAACGTACAAGTTTTGACATCTTTCATCCAGAAAGGTTTCTTGGGTGCAGTATGGAATTTCGAGAGAGATGGTTGATGATGATTCTTACTACAAAACTTTAGGGAGGTATATGTCAAATTTTTGTACTGAAGATCTTCATGATGAACCACAGAATTAGGATTGTCACTCCTGCGCTATCTGCTCCCCCCTGTGGTCTATACCAGTATCTACTTAAAATTATCAGAATTTTTGATTCTCCCACTATACAATGTGACTCATTTGTATCTATTATAACCTTCTTCCTATGTTCGTATTGATTATCTATATGTGTCTAACTGAGGCTGCAAACTCTTCAGAGCCAGGGACATCTTTTTAAATTCTGTAAAGTGTTGTGCAAAGCCATGCTATATAAATGTTTATGAAAAATATAGTGGGGACCCTGTCTTTCCTAGGCCTTCCAGCTCTGCTTCCATCAGCTCTAATAAGGAGGAACTTAATAGCTTGAGGGATTTGGTTCAGGTTGCTATTAGATGCTTTGGGGATGGAGGCTGACTCAGAACAGCTTAAAATATTAATATTTATCACTTTACATCCTCCAAACATTAACAAAGTGATTCTCCTAACACCTTTGTCAGGTAGTCCGATGATATTGCCTTTTTTTAGTACATGGGAAAACTGAGATATTAGGGTCAGATTGTGCCTGGCCCTTATATAGGTGCACAGTGCGTGGCTGGGTGGGGAGACGTAATTGGCTCCCTCCTCTTCCTCCTTTCCATAGCCCATATAAAGACAATGAAGACCTAATTCCCTCCACTGGGGGTACAAGGGCTGCTCCCTTCTTCCTGCTCTAGGGGCACTGGCACCCCAAATGGGGGGATCTGGGACATAGCTCCATCCCACACTGGAATAATCAGCTGCACCCCTCAAAAGGGTGTCGTAGCAGGCCCAGAGAAACTGTGTCTGAGAGCACCAAAAGACATTCTGCAGAAGGCTTCTTGGCTCCCTTGGGCAGTGGAGCTCTGTACCATGTCCTACTAGGGTCTGTGCCTAGTGTTGTTTAAATGGCACAGCCTAGTACTTAGAGGTTTGCCTAAGAACGCAACTGGAATTTTAGATCAGGAAACTTTGGCACCCCTTTCTATACTGAGTCCACAAGACCATGCTGCTTGTATATCTTTTTAGGATTCATGTACCATTTATTGTAGCAAATCCAGGCAACAGTGTAAAATGACTAGGAAAAGCCATGTAATCAGGCAATCCATAACAACGAATTAATTGATTAGGCTGACCCACTCCATCACTCAAACATGGCTTTTTGTCAACCTTAATTAGTTCAATCTCAGTGAATAATCACAAACTATGAATTGACTTGGAGTGAACTAACATTATTGATACTTTTCAGAGTAACAGCCGTGTTAGTCTGTATTCGCAAAAAGAAAAGGAGGACTTGTGGCACCTTAGAGACTAACCAATTTATTTGAGCTCACGAAAGCTCATGCTCAAATAAATTGGTTAGTCTCTAAGGTGCCACAAGTCCTCCTTTTCTTATTATTGATACTAACACAGAGTAGGCTACATCTGTCCCTGGTATAACTTCACTGACTTCAGTGGAGCTATCCCCCAGCTGAATTTGACCGAGTAGTTTTGAAGATTCTGACTAACATGAATTATGTTGACTTACACATTGTTTTACTGCTTCATACAGAGAATATTTAATGTAATTATACGGCACTCATCTTGGGTTATCTCCCCTGTGCACACTCTTCACTAATTAGTAGTTTGTCCGATTAGGGAGGAGAAAAAAAACCCATGTTCAATTGGATCAAAATATCACAAAAATAAAAAATCCCAGTTTGAGCCAGAATATTTTCTGCCTATTTGAAGACTAATCACTGACATACATTTTTAAACATAAATGTTTCTTTTAAAATGAACTTTGCTTCCCACTAGTATGATAGATTGAGGATCAGTTTTCATTAAAACAAAAAACTTCGGGCTGCAGGCAAAAGTGTGTGTGCAATTAGCTACAGAATAATTGGTTGTTTGTATGTGCAAATACTGGATTGTGAATAGCCTTCTTCATTGCACATGTTGCACAATTCAATGTACGGTTTTGAGTGTAGCCTTAGGCTAGATCTACACTACAAGCACTACAGCTACAGTTCTGCAGCTGCGGCTCTGTAGCATAGCCACGTTCTACAGTGACAGAAGGGTTTTTTTTTTAATCCACTCCCTGAGAGACAGTAGCTAGGTTGATGGAATCGTTCTTGTCAACCTAGTGGTGTCTATACTGGGTTGGCTTAACTAAATCTCTGATTGACATAGCTAAATTGACCTAACTAGACCAGGATTTAGCCTTCTGAGTCTTTTGAAAATCTGTTTCTAAAACTCCAGTTACGCTAGTCAGAAATGTGACTTTGTTTCTCTCAGTGATATTTTGCATCCATTGGGATCAGTTTCTAAGTAAAACCAAATAAATACATTTATCTTGGCCTAGATTCTCTATTTATTATACAAGACAGTGTTAGGCATTTCTGGTCCCAGTCTGCAATACGATTTAGTAAGAGAAAGAAGTTTTGCTTTATCCACTGCTGCTGAACTGGGGGCAAGCAGATAACCTGCTACTTTTAAGGTACTAGACATTTTAAGGAAGAAGAAAGTGGGGCTTAGCTTGCTGTATTCTCTGAAAGAAAAAGGATAGCAGATGATAGGGCAAAGAAGTATACCAGCTCTTGTTTTGAAGAAGGCCAGTCATTCCAAAGAAGGAAAGATGGTGCAAGGCTACTTCCCTTGAACATTTGAAAAAATATCATAAGATAAGGAGGGAAGTGGTTGGGCGATTCCTGCTGGTTGATATATGGTGTAGCTAATATTAGAGGTGGGTGATATTCAAACATTTAGAGTAGTATATTATGCAAACAGTAGGATATCCAAATCTAAGTATCGGTATATTTCTGCCATCCAGTACCATGTGATACACATGAGCTTGAAACAAACATAGAACTCACTTTTCCAATGAATTAAGGTTGAGACCTTGAGATCGACCCTCATAGCATCCCAGGAAGGGTGATCTATAGCAGGTATGATTCCCCAGATTGTGTATAAGCTGCTTTGATTCCCATAGAGAAATAGGTGAATGTTGTGAACACTGACACCATCATGTTGTGAACACTGACACCATCCATGGGAGAAAATGAAGCCACTTGTAAATGAACTGGTTATGTTAAGTGTTAACACAGCTATACTGACTCAGTTTGTCATACCCCATGTTTTAAACCATTTCAGTGCAAAGCAATGATTTCCAGCAAATTGTACCAGAGGCCTGTCACTATCTTAGACAGTTGCAGCATGGACCAGTTGAACTGTTTGAGTCCACACTGCCACTGAACCCATTCAGAGTGAACCAATTAAACATAAACTGGTTATTAAACATAATATGAGGTAGACAAGGTGGGTGAGTTAATATATTTTATTGGACCAACATCTGTTGGCAAGACAGACAAGGTCTTAAGCTACATAGAGCTCTTCTTCAGGTCTGGGAAACTTAATCAGTGTTACAGCTAAATACATAGTGGAGCAGATGTTTAGCGTAAGTAGTTACCACGCATTTCAAGGGACCATTTAAGGTGAAGTGACCCTTTAACACCCCTCCATGCATAGGGAGGAAAGGAGGAGGAGGGAAACAGCAGGACGGGGTTGTTAATGGGTTATAGATTGTTGTAATAAGCCATAAATCCAGCGTCACCATTCAGTCCATGATTTTGTGTCTAGTAAAGTTATGAATTTAAGCTCCAAAGCTTGTCTTTTGAAAGTGTTGTGCAGATTTCCTATGAGGATGTGATCACTGACAGGTCAGATATAGAGTGATCACTTTTCACAAAGTGTTCACTAACAGGTGATGAGGCGGTTTTTATCTGATCATTTTCCTGTGTGAGTTCATTAGAGAACATAGAGATTGTCTGGTTTGTTATTGGGGCATTTAGTGCACAGGATGAGGTACACCATATTTATGATAGGTATGTGTAGGACCCATTTGTGGATCTTAAAACGTGTGTCATGGGGGGTGTTGATCATCGCAGTGGAGATAAGTCTGTATGTTTTGCATCTGTTCTTCTGGCAGGGTCTGTTGGCGCTTTGAGTTGGTGTGTCCTGGTCTGTGGGGAGTTTGCTTCTGATGATGAGCTTGGAAAGGTTGGGTTTGTCTGAAGGCTAGAACTGGGGGTTCAGGAAAGATTTCTTTCAGGATGTCTGGGCCACATAAAGTATGGGTTGTAGTTGTCTGATGACATCCCATATGGGTTTCAGTGTGGGGTGGTAGGAGACAACTAGGAGTGTGCAATTGGAGAGGGTTTTATTTTTGTATTGAAGCCGATTCTCTGAGAGTAATTGGGGTGCTTGGTCCATGATGCAATCTACTTCTCTGGTGGAGTGTCCTTGTTTGAAGGCAGTTTTAAGTGTGTTAAGTTATATATCCTGGACTTTCTTCTTAGAGCATATTCTGTAGTATCTGAGTGCTTGGATGTAGATAAATTTCTTGATGCATTTGGGGTGGTTATTGGATCTATGAAGGTAGGTGTGGTGATCCATGGGTTTCTTATATAATACAGTTGTCTGTAAGGTTCTATTGTTGAAGCTGATTGTGCTGTCCAGGAAGTTGATGCTGATGTGGGAGTGTTCCAGAGGGAGTTTGATGGACAGGTGGTGGTGGAAGTTATGATGGGGATCTCTGATCTTCATCATCCCAGATGATGAAAATATCATTGATGTATATCAAGTATATCACTGGTTTTGTGGTCTAGTTGTTCAGAAACTCATCTTCAAGGTGACCCATGAAGAGAAATCTACAGCCAGGCACTCAGATACCACAGAATATACTCCAAGGAGAATGTCTGGGATATACACCTTAACACACTCAAAACTGCCTTCAAACAAGTGCACTCCACCAGAGAAGTAGATTGCATCATGGAACAAGCAACCCCAATACCCCTGAGAGAATCTGCTTCAATACAAAAATAAAACCCGCTCCTACCACAGACCCATAATTGTCACCTACCATCCCACAGTAGAAACCATATAGGGTGTCATCAAACAATTACAACCCATACTTGATGGGACCCAAATCCTGAAAGAAATCTTTCTAGAAACCCATTTTCTGGCCTTAAATAACCCCCCATCCACACAAATCTCATTGTCAGAAGCATGCTCCCCACAGATCAAGACATACCAACTCAAAGTGGCAACAGACTCTGCCAGGTCAAAAGATGCAAAACCTGCAGACATATCTTTACTGCTATGATGATCAACACCCACACAACACACCTTTCAAGATCCACACATGGGTCCTACACATGCCTATCACAACATGATTAGGCAAATGAAATGAGTAAAGAGAACTAAATTTGGATTGCTTTTGGTTATGAATAATCACTTTATCTAATTTAATTTGTTTGTAAAGACACAGTAGAGTTAGTGCCAAAACAGGAGAAACAACTGTGATGGGATGTGTCACTTCTAGCATCCTTATCTCTCTCACTGTACCATGATGAAGAAAAGAGGCATTATGGTAGCATTTCATTATTCTGCAATACTTTGTAGTAATTAACCATGTGTACTCCACTTCTCATTACTCTCTCTATAAAGGATAAGCCATCTATCCTTGTCTAAACTCTGATGTCTAACTGAGAAATTGTATAATTGGTACACACTCTATATTTTGTTTAAAAAGTTTCCTAATTTTTCACTAGCACATAAACACCTCTAGAGTGCCAATAAGACACTACCTTATCTTCTAAATATGGCTTCTTTTCAAAATGTACTGAATGAAAATATACAGTATTCTGTTTTATCTCTGTGTTAGTGGGAACTCAAACTAACAGTTGTCAGAATAAAAGAATATATTGCAGTTGAGTCTAGCGATATAATAATTGTAAAGTTTTGACTTCGTTTGTATGGCTAGATATTGCACAGATCTGTGAGCACTGCATTAAATGATATAGCGAAGAATGTGAAGTAGCTGGTGACTAAGATACTTTGGGCAATTTTTCAAAAGCACTTAAGACCCACTTCCAAAAGTGACTGAGGCATTTAGATTCCTAAGTATCTCGGTCATTTTTAAAATGGAACTTTGCCATTTAAGTCACTTGGGTCTTGCAGTGCTTAATGGAGCAATATCTAAATACAATGGATTCTACTATAAACAGTTGTCAGTTAATAGCAACTGTTTTGTGGGAACCAATCCTGTGCCATTGACTTTAATATTAATAATAAACAGATATTGGGAACAGCATGCTGCTTATTGAGAACTTTCTTTTGTTTCCCAACTGGATCAACTAGGATGACTACGACCCAGCAGGCGAGACTAACTGCGAAGGAGAGCTGGACAATGTTCCATGCGGAGGGGGCATGTGGAGCTGCTGCCAGGGAGGGAAGCACTTGGGAGGTGCCTTTAGTGGCTGCAGCCCTGCAAACCTGCCTGCACCCACGGGTCCCACAGGAGGTGAGAGGCAGGGCCACCTGCATCACCACCCAATGGAGGAATCCCTTCCAGAGTCCCAGCACTGCAGGTGAGGAGTGGAGGATGTGGACAGAGCAATAGCGGAAAGCAGGGCTGCAGCCTGGATGCTGGAGCTTTCCACAAGGAACAGGGGCTCTGGGAAACCACAGAGCTGCCTGGTTTCTTTTTCTACTGCTGCCCTCCTGACAGCCTCCTCTCCCAGTCCACAGGGAGGGGTACCGGGAAGCTTCATGGGTCTTCACTTCATGTCTGTCTTCCCCGACTGCTGCCCTCCCTAAAGGCAGGTTTTCAGGGCTGCAACCAGGGAAGGCATGTCCCAGCACTTCCTCTCCTGACCCCAGCCCTACAAACCTGTGTTCCGCTTACTGGCAACTGCTGGATAATTTCAACTTTTTGTTGGCAATCGAGGGGTTGCTAATAAGCAGAATCTATTGAACCTTTAGAATTCTGTGCCTAAGTAACTTTTGGAAATGAGATTTAGGTTCCTAAGTCACTTAGGAAAATGACACGTTTCAGAGTAACAGCCGTGTTAGTCTGTATTCGCAAAAAGAAAAGGAGTACTTGTGGCACCTTAGAGACTAACTAATTTATTTGAGCATAAGCTTTCGTGAGCTACAGCTCACTTCATCGGATGCATACTGTGGAAAGTGTAGAAGATCATTTATACACACAAAGCATGAAAAAATACCTCCCCCCACCCCATTCTCCTGCTGGTAATAGCTTATCTAAAGTGACCACTCTCCTTACAATGTGTACGATAATCAAGGTGGGCCATTTCCAGCACAAATCCAGGGTTTAACAAGAACGTCTGGGGGGGGGCGGGGTAGGAAAAAACAAGGGGAAATAGGTTACCTTGCATAATGACTTAGCCACTCCCAGTCTCTATTCAAGCCTAAGTTAATTGTATCCAATTTGCAAATGAATTCCAATTCAGCAGTCTCTCGCTGGAGTCTGGATTTGAAGTTTTTTTGTTGTAATATCGCAACTTTCATGTCTGTAATCGCGTGACCAGAGAGATTGAAGTGTTCTCCGATTGGTTTATGAATGTTATAATTCTTGACATTTGATTTGTGTCCATTTATTTTTTTACGTAGAGACTGTCCAGTTTGACCAATGTACATGGCAGAGGGGCATTGCTGGCACATGATGGCATATATCACATTGGTGGATGTGCAGTGAACGAGCCTCTGATAGTGTGGCTGATGTTATTAGGCCCTGTGATGGTGTCCCCTGAATAAATATGTGGGCACAGTTGGCAACGGGCTTTGTTGCAAGGATGGGTTAGTGGTTCTGTTGTGTGGTATGTGGTTGCTGGTAAGTATTTGCTTCAGGTTGGGGGGCTGTCTGTAGGCAAGGACTGGCCTGTCTCCCAAGATTTGCGAGAGTGTTGGGTCATCCTTCAGGATAGGTTGTAGATCGTTGATAATGCGTTGGAGGGGTTTTAGTTGGGGGCTGAAGGTGACGGCTAGTGGTGTTCTGTTATTTTCTTTGTTAGGCCTGTCCTGTAGTAGGTGACTTCTGGGAACTCTTCTGGCTCTATCAATCTGTTTCTTCACTTCCACAGGTGGGTATTGTAGTTGTAAGAATGCTTGATAGAGATCTTGTAGGTGTTTGTCTCTGTCTGAGGGGTTGGAGCAAATGCGGTTGTATCGCAGAGCTTGGCTGTAGACAATGGATCGTGTGGTGTGGTCAGGGTGAAAGCTGGAGGTATGTAGGTAGGAATAGTGGTCAGTAGGTTTCCGGTATAGGGTGGTGTTTATGTGACCATCGTTTATTAGCACTGTAGTGTCCAGGAAGTGGATCTTTTGTGTGGACTGGACCAGGCTGAGGTTGATGGTGGGATGGAAATTGTTGAAATCATGGTGGAATTCCTCAAGTGCTTCTTTTCCATGGGTCCAGATGATGAAGATGTCATCAATATTGCGCAAGTAGAGTAGGGGCGCTAGGGGACGAGAGCTGAGGAAGTGTTGTTCTAAGTCAGCCATAAAAATGTTGGCATACTGTGGGGCCATGTGGGTACCCATAGCAGTGCCGCTGATTTGAAGGTATACATTGTCCCCAAATGTGAAATAGTTATGGGTAAGGACAAAGTCACAAAGTTCAGCCACCAGGTTAGCCGTGACATTATCGGGGAATGCGTTCTTGACGGCTTGTAATCCATCTTTGTGTGGAATGTTGGTGTAGAGGGCCTCTACATCCATAGTGGCCAGGATGGTGTTATCAGGAAGATCACCGATGGATTGTAGTTTCCTCAGGAAGTCAGTGGTGTCTCGAAGGTAGGTGGGAGTCCTGGTAGCGTAGGGCCTGAGGAGGGAGTCTACATAGCCAGACAATCCTGCTGTCAGGGTGCCAATGCCTGAGATGACAGGGCGCCCAGGATTTCCAGGTTTATGGATCTTGGGTAGTACATAGAATATCCCAGGTCGGGGTTCCAGGGGTGTGTCTGTGCGGATTTGATCTTGTGCTTTTTCAGGGAGTTTCTTGAGCAAATGTTGTAGTTTCTTTTGGTAACTCTCAGTGGGATCAGAGGGTAATGGCTTGTAGAAAATGGTGTTGGAGAGCTGTCGAGCAGCCTCTTGTTCATATTCCGACCTATTCATGATGACGACAGCACCTCCTTTGTCAGCCTTTTTGATTATGATGTCAGAGTTGTTTCTGAGGCTGTGGATGGCATTGTGTTCCACACCGTTGAGGTTATGGGGCAAGTGATGCTGCTTTTCCACAATTTCAGCCCATGCACGTCGGCGGAAGCATTCTATGTAGAAGTCCAGTCTGCTGTCTCGACCTTCAGGAGGAGTCCATCTAGAATCCTTCTTTTTGTAGTGTTGGTAGGGAGGTCTCTGTGGATTAGTATGTTGTTCAGAGGTATGTTGGAAATATTCCTTGAGTCGGAGACGTCAAAAATAGGATTCTAGGTCACCACAGAACTGTATCATGTTCGTGGGGGTGGAGGGGCAGAAGGAGAGGCCCCGAGATAGGACAGCTGCTTCTGCTGGGCTAGGAGTATAGTTGAATAGGTTAACAATATTGCTGGGTGGGTTGAGGGAACCATTGCTGTGGCCCCTTGTGGCATGTAGTAGTTTAGAAAGTTTAGTATCCTTTTTCTTTTGTAGAGAAGCAAAGTGTGTGTTGTAGATGGCTTGTCTAGTTTTAGTAAAGTCCAGCCACGAGAAAGTTTGTGTGGAAGGTTGGTTTTTATGAGAGTATCCATTTTTGAGAGCTCATTCTTGATTATCATACACATTGTAAGGAGAGTGATCACTTTAGATAAGCTATTACCAGCAGGAGAGTGGGGTGGGGGGAGGTATTTTTTCATGCTTTGTGTGTATAAGAAGATCTTCTACACTTTCCACAGTATGCATCCAGTGAAGTGAGCTGTAGCTCATGAAAGCTTATGCTCAAATAAATTGGTTAGTCTCTAAGGTGCCACAAGTACTCCTTTTCTTTTTACTTAGGAAAATGTTACCATTAAGGACTAGCTGGTAAGTTTACAAGCAATGCACGGCTGTCTAGGTCCCATAAAAGGCAATGGGAGTAATGTTGAAATTCCTATTGAACTCTTTGAAAATTTAGATATCTGTCATAGGTTAGCTTGCCTGGAGCTCCTCCATTTCATAGTCAATTCAAATAATCTTTCTTACTGCAAATAGCCCTTCTAGGGTTAATTTATTACCAAAGAAAGCCAGACTAGGCACATAGGTCCCAACACCATAATCCAGACAAAACATCAAATGGAGCCTCATCATCCCTCGCCAACCCCTGGCTCTCCAGCGCATCCCCAGTTTTCCATACCACACCCAGGTACCCAGCACAGTCATCTCCTGTTTCTCCACCAGGACAGCCACCTTAGCCCTTCCAACTGGAGTACAATCCAGCTCTTCCCTCCACAGTCTCTCTGTTGGGAGCATCAGAACCAGGTGAGCATCCCTCACTTACCCTGGCCCTCTCTGGTTTTAGCCCTGAAGATGCCAGGGGGTAATCTCCACGGCTTTTCTTCTGCCTTCAGCCCCGTCCGGCTCTTGATTCTGGTCTCAGCCTGAGAGTCAGCAGATAACTCTCTACTGCTGCTGGTGCTCCTGCTCCTCTTCCTCCATCCTTCAGCCCTCACTAGTGCTGGCTCTCCAGCTAGCAAACACCTCTTACTGCTCTCTTTGCCTTCAACCTTCCCCCAGGACATGCCTTCTGCTTCCTTCTGGGACCTCCTCCAGTCTATCTGTCTCTGGCAGCTGTCACCTGACCTGAATGAACCAGTCTGCCCTGACTCAGTGGGACTCTTTTCCTGGCTTCCTTCAGGGACTTCTCTGTGAGTCTCTTCCTGATCCTTTAAAGCCCCAGGTGCTATCCTACCTTCTCAGTTGGCCAAACTGGGAGCACATATGCTGGCACAGGGGAGCTGGACCTACTTCATTTACAAGGGCCAGCCATTTTGTGACAGGGTCAATCTGGATTCTCATCCTTAGAATGCAGTTCTAAAGCCCTATCCTCTGGAGGTGGAGCACAGAAGGGTCAGTACAGGAGGGGTGTGTGTCTGTGTGTGTGTGTAAGCACAAAAGTGACTTTTCCACCTTTTGCACCTCTGGTATTCTGGACTGCTCCCAGACAGACTGCTCTACAGCTGTATGCTGTAGAAGCCTCAGGAAAGCAAAGGAAGTAAATGCTTTACTACCATCCTATAAAGTACCAATATTGTGAAGTGCTATTTTGGGGGTTACATATGAAGGATGACTTCTGTTTGGTCCTCCTGGTTATTCCACCAACTGACATCCCCCCTATAGCAGGTTTGTCCCTCATCCTTAGAATTTTTCCTTTGTGAACATTATCTGCTCCTAGAATAATAGAATCATAGAAGATTAGGGTTGGAAGAGACCTCAGGAGGTCATCTAATCCAACCCCCTTCTCAAAGCAGGACCAACACCAACTAAATCATCCTGTGAAGTGCTTTAGATTTTCAGTGGAATACCCTGCATAGTGCTAGGTGGTTTGTGCCACATTAAGTACCCTTAAACTCTACTGCTGTTTATTTAAAATGTCAAACTATATGTAAATATCATACTATGTGATTAGCATTTTCAGTGACAGAACAATATATCTGGAATAAAAAACCAAAACACTACTCTCTATGAAGTTGTCATTCACTTTAGTTCGAACAAATTTTTGAGTTAAATATTGTAAAATGCTATCTCAGAGGGGGAAATCCTGCCTCCAGGTCAAGCCCAAGTGGCCAGACATGGCACAGGGATAGTCTCTTACCCTGCCAGCCACAGTTTAGCATGGAAACTGCTCAATGGCTGCTTGCACCCCAGGGCAGCAGTACCTCTTGTGCCCACATTACCCTCACTTGGCAGTGAGAAGGATAGAGACTCGATATACTGTAATGATACATCCCCCAGCCCCCTCCTTCACTCCCCATTGAATTGGGATGAAAAAAAGAGTCCTACAGCGCTCAGTTACAAGGGGCATGGGTGGGTACAGTCTCCTTGTTGAGTGCCCCTAAGTTCTGCTGTCCCATGAAACAGAGCCTGAAGACAGACATTATACATAGCCCAAATCTCTCACAAAAATTGATCAGAAGAAAGCTTTGCCTGAGCTCAGCCACTGTATATTTTGCTGGATCTGGATGGTAAGCTGACAGGCCCAATTGCTTTCACAGATCACTGATGAAGTGCCTTGCAAGACAGATGAGATGTGAAATAAACACATCAACTTCAGCACAGCCTGAAATAATAAAGGAAATGCATTTGGGAATATGCTGAAACATGGCAATTTGAAGCATGCAATTAGCCAGTATAGGTTGCTGGTATGTCTATATTTCTAAAATGCGTTATAATTCCAACAGAAGTCATGGGCTTGTGCAGAACTTGCTAGGTGAGGGTTTTTGGCCTGTGTTATGCAGGAAGTCAGAATAGATGATCATAAAGGTCCCTTCTGGATTTAAGATCTGTGATTAGGAATTTAAAAAAAAAAAAGCAATCTTAATGGGAACAATGAAAACAAATGCATTCTGCAATGAACATACCCTAAAAGTGCATGGATGACATTAGTTCATTGAATTAATTGCTTTTTTGTAGGTTTCCCTCTTTAGACAATGTGCCTCCCTCCTTAATATTTATGATTGTGAAGAAACACGCATCTTGTGGAAAATCAAAGGTATTTAGGGCTCACTTATTTCAAAAGAAATATATTTATTAACTGATTTACTAAAATTCGCTGGTATTCATACATATCTCAGTAATTTTATATTGTAGTTCTCTCTCTACTACTGTACATCAGGTAGCAGCTCCTTGTAACAACTGATTTCGGAGCTTTCACACCAGATTTCTGCTGGTGATAAACTAGGACAGAAATGCCTGGTATTCTCTCTCACACCTGTATTCCATTGACCTCCATATTTAGCCCAGCCTGCCTCAAAATAGCTATGTTCTCAGAAAAGAGGTCACAGACACTACCAAGCAGTACTTTCTTACATTGCAAAGTAATCATCAGAAAAAAAACATTGCTACCAGAGATTCATTGCCTCAAGGAATTACTGTAATCAGCATGAGGGTGCCCAATGACTTCAGAGGTAGCACTTCCAATGTATAAGTTCATGTCACAAACAGAGGTCAATTATGAAAATAGGAACGACCAAAACATGACAGAAAGCAAGGAGAGGTACAGCTAACACTAAACAAGGAAAATCTCAGCAGCTCAAGCTACTACATCAATAGTTACTGCAAAACATGTAGCCCAATAGGGGAAATCAGAGCTAAGTGAAAGAAGGGTTCACCGCAGCTTGCTGAGAAACCCATTGAGATCAAGTGGATTTCAGTGAAAAAAAGGGTTAGCTCTACTGAGAAAATTCACACAGATAAAAGTTTTATGGAAAATGGAACACAACAGAAAGAAGCAGAAAATTATGTGATAAAAGTTTGTACTGTGCCACACCACTGCAGTTAAATCATGTGACCATTTCAATTACTTCTAGAATAGCCAACCTTTCATCGTACAAGCAGAACTTACTCATGCCTCTAGCCCCATTCGTATCAGTGGGATTTCTTAGATGAGTAATGGTTGTGGGATCAGGCCCAAGCAATGAAAAAAGTGAAATAAATATATGGCGTGCCTACACTACCTTTGGAGATATGATTGGACCATCACTTATTTGCGCTGTAGTGTCCAGGAAGTGGATCTCTTGTATAGACTGGTCTAGGTTGAGGTTGACGGTGGAGTGGAAATTGTTGAAATCCAGGTGGAATTCTTAAAGAGCCTCCTTCCTGTGGGTCCATATGATGAAGATGTCATCAATGTAGCGCAAGTAGAGGAGGGGCACTAGGGGATGAGAACTGAGGAAGCGTTGCTCTAATGAACAGGTAGGATTATGAACAGGAGGCTGCCAGGCAACTCTCCAACACCACATTCTACAGGCCACTATCCTCTGACCCCACTGAGGAGTACCAAAAAACCCTACACCATCTGCTCAAGAAACTCCCTGCTACAGCATGGGAACAAATCTACACAGACACACCCCCAGAGCCCTGACCAGGGGTATTCTATCTGCTACCCAAGATCCATAAACCTGGAAACCCTGGATGCCCCATCATCTCAGGCATCAGCACTCTTACAGCAGGAGTATCTGGCTATTTGCACTCTCTCCTCAGACCCTATGCTACCAGCACTCCTAGCTATCTTCGAGATACCACCGACTTTCTGAGGAAATTACAATGCATTGGTGATCTTCCTGAAAACACCATCCTGGCTACCATGGATGCAGAAGTTCTTTATACCAATATTCCACACGAGGATGGACTACAAGCTGTCAAGAACAGTATCCCTGATGAGGCCACTGCACACCTGGTGGGTGAGTTTTGTGACTTTGTTCTCACCCACAACCATTTCAGATTTGGGGACAACTTATACAGTCAAGTCAGTGGCACTGCTATGGGTACCTGCATGGCCCCACAGTGTGCCAACATCTTTATGGCTGACTTAGAGCAACCCATCCTCAGCTCTCGTCCCCTCTGCTTGCGCTACATTGATGACATATTCATCGTATGGACCCACAGGAAGGAGGCCCTTGAAGAATTCCACCAGGATTTCAACAGTTTCCACCCCACCACCAACCTCAGCCTGGACCAGTCCACACAAGAGATCCACTTCCTGGACACTACAGTGAAAATAAGCAATGGTCACATAAACACCACGCTATACCAGAAACCTACTGACTGCTATACTTACCTACATGCCTCCAGCTTCCATTCAGGACACATCACACGATCCACTGTCTACAGCCAAGCCCTAAGATACAACCGAATTTGCTCCAATCCCTCAGACAAACACCTACAAGATCTTTATCAAGCATTCTTGGAACTACAATACTGACATGGGGAGGTGAGGAAACTGATTGACAGAGCGAGACGGGTGCCCAGAAATCACCTACTACAGGACAGGCCCCACAAGGAAAATAACAGAAAACCACTGGCCATCACATACAGCCCCCAGCTAAAACCTCTCCAGCACATTATCAACAATCTACAACCTACCCTGGAAAACTATCCCTCACTCTCACAGACCCTGGGAGACAGGACAGTCCTCGCTTACAGACAGCCCCCAAACCTGAAGCAAATACTCACCAGCAAATAAACACCACACCACAGAAAAACTAACCCAGGAACCAATCCCTGTAGCAAACCTTGTTGCCTACTCTGTCCCCATATCTACTCTAGTGACACCATCAGAGGACCCAACCACATGAGCCACACCATCAGAGGCTCATTCACCTGCATGCCTACTAATGTTATATATGCCATCATGTGCCAGCAATGCCCCTCTGCCATGTACATTGACCAAACCGGACAGTCCCCATGTAAAAGAATAAATGGACACAAATCGGACATCAAGAATGGTAACACACAAAAGCCAGTGGGAGAACACTTCAATCTTCCTGGACATTCTATAACAGATTTGAAAGTAGCTATACTTGAACAAAAAAACTTCAGAAACAGACTTCGAAGAGAAACAGCACAACTAAAATTCATTTGCAAATTTAACATCATTAATTTGGGCTTGAATAGGGACTGGGAGTGGCTGGCTCATTACAGAAGCAGCTTTGCCTCTCTTGGAATTGACACCTCCTCATCTATTGTTGGGAGTGGACTACATCCACCCTGATCAAATTGGCCCTGTCAACACTGGTTCTGCACTTGTGAGGTAACTCCCTTCTCTTCATGTGTCAGTATATTTATTTCTGCATCTGTAACTTTCGCTCCATACATCTGAAGAAGTGAGGTTTTTACCCACGAAAGCTTATGCTCCAATAAATCTGTGCCTTTGTTTTCTTTTAATTTGAATGTTGAATTATAATGATTCTACTTCAGTATTTTTTCTAAGGTCTCCTAATTACTTCTAAAGCTTCTCTTGTATAATGTTCCTCCTGATCCTTTGTGTTCTTGTTATTTTTTTCAAAATTGACCAGATTTCGAAAGCTTGTATTTAGATGCCTAAATAAATGGTCTGATTTCCAAAAGTAGCCAGCACCCTGCCACTGCCATGGGAAGCAATGGAAGTTGCTGGGTGCTGCTGTGCACTTTTGAAAATCTGGTTACTTCATTTAGGTGCCTAATTGAGAGCAGAGCTCTTTTGGAGTGAGATTTTCAAATGTCTCAACACGTGACCCTATCAATTTTTCTCTTCCCCACAATGTCTCATCTAATCCTATGTGTTAGAATTCCCAGGTATTTTGAAGTAAGATTTAGGGTATAGTGGAGGAGGGGTGCATGGTTCCAACAGTGTGACAAGTGTTTTATGACAGCTTAGCTTTCTGACGTCTAGCAATTGTTTGATATAGAAGCCACTCAGAACATATTTTCAGTATAGAATGTAGATAATGGCATCTAGCAAAATCCAGACCTTGTGTTACATACAAAACAGAGATTCTACTATGTATACTGCCAGGGATCAGGTTGCTTCCAAGCATTATAACCTTCAGCTATTGAAAATGTTAAGAATGCCATGCCTATACAATAGAAAATATAGCTATCAAACATTTATAGTATACTGTAAATGAATGTGTGGAAGAAAAACACCCTGTCAAAGAATATCTCCATCCACCATGAAAAAGTGGGCCTTTAAATATGTTTTTATTTAGAATTCAATACTATTAAAATAAACTCTAAGTAGATTTTTAAAAATCTTTTCTGTCCTCAGTTATTCTGGATATACACTGGTGTAATTCCATTGAGTCACTGGGAGACTTCATTCTGAGGATGGAATTTACTCCACTGTTATTTTTTTGTTGTTTATGTGCTCTTTTTTTTTCTCTTTGCTGATGAGCCACATCAATATCAGAGGTCTCTTAAAGAATGAGTGACAGTGACAACAGTAGACACAAATTATTCCTTCAAAATGAGGCCTGTAATGAGGTGGTGTGGCCTCCCTCCGAGCCAGAGGGGGAGGAAACGCTCTCTTGTCCAGCTGAGCAGAGTCCGGCCGGGCCCAGCCCTCCCACCGGAAGTTGAGAGGCAGGGCAGGAAGTACAAAAGGCGGAGCCCCTATCCCAAGCCAGGGAAGGAGAGGCCAAGCCAGGGAAGGAGACTGATGCATCCTGCTTGCTGCTGCCTGCCTGCCGACCCTGCTGCTGAGCCGGGCGGCAGCCTGGACCTGGGGAGTCCCGAGGCCGAGGAGCTGAAGATGGTGGGACTATTGGCAGTCAAATACCCTGAGGAACCGGAGACCACAGAGCCAGATCTGGAATTCAGGTAGGAAGTAGTCCAAAGGTTTAGTTGATAGTGTTGTGGCTTAACAGCCCATCAGCATGTTGCAGGACGATCTCCGCTGACCCGGCGATGGGATACCCCACCACTTTAGGGCCCTGGGCTGGAATGCAGTGGAGTTGGGCAGGCCTGCGTTCCCCTACCACTGCCAACACACCCTTGGGGTGGCAGCCTCCCCGCTATAGGCCATGTGGCCAGTGCTTACCAGCACTTCTCTGCCTAAAGGTTAGTGACACAGACTGTTTACCAGCTCTACCCTTCCTAGGGGCCTAAGGCCTTTTGACTGTTGGGAATTAAAGCAGTTACAAAGGATGAGATGCTGCACCTACTTTAACTCCCCAAACAGGCTGTGATCCTGGTGACATACTGAGGTTGTATGGCCTCCCTCCGAGACAGAGGAGGAAGGACGACTGCACCCTCCCTACACTTGGTGGAGAACGTGGGCAGCAATACCACCCCTGTGATAAGGGGTTAGAGCAAGTCACCCTGCAAAGCATCCCTGATGCGAGGATGGAGATGGACAAACTCATAAATTTCCTGGCTGAGAGCCAGCAACAGCAGCAATAGTGCAGCAGCTGGGTGCTCAACAGCAGCAGCTACTCCGGGAGTTAGGACCCCAGCACCACAGGCAACAGCAGCAGTGTCTTTAGCAACTTGTGGTCCTGTGGGCTGGCCCTGGCGGAGCCTGTCCCAGAGGAGCAAACAACCCACCCGCCTCTGCTGTGCCGGTATGCCTGGCCAAGATGGGGCCCAAAGACAACTCCAAGGCTCATCTGGTGACCTTCGAGTGGGTCGCCTCGGTGGCAGGGTGGGCACCCAACCAATGGGCCACCCTCCTTGCCCTGTACCTGATGGGGGCGGTTCAAATGGCTTACTGTGGGCTCCCAAATGATGAGGCCCGGGACTATGGGTGGGTGAAAGCTGCCATTCTCAATGTTCTGGACATCACCCTGGAGACATTTCAATGATTGTTCCAAGGGAAAGTCTACCCATTGGTCGCCCATCCCCAGGTTGCATCCCAGGAATTGAAGGATGCATGCTGGTGGTGGCTGCTGCCCGAATGACGATCTGTGAACGAGGTTATTGAGCAAATTGTACTTGAACAGTTTGTGAATATCCTCCCAACTCGAGAGAGGGCCTGGGTCCTGCGGCCCCGACCAGCAACCCTGAGCACGGCCATCACTCTGATGGAGGACTTCCTAGCCATGGATACTCCAGTTGGGCCAATAGCACGCGTCCTCACCTTTGGAACTGGACACTCTGATACCCAAAAAGGGGTCCAGGCTCAAAGCCGATGGGTCACCCAAACCCCAAAGGCAAGGTGCCTGGGTGCATGACACCCGGCAATGACTGACCCTGCACCCTGGGGAGCACCAGGGCATCCACATAAGCAGGCCCAGATGCTGATCCCAAGTCCACCCCGGGGAGTAGCCGAAGCCTCTCCATGGCCAGGATGCCCAGAAGTAGGACCCTGCTTCCCCTGCAGCAAGTTCGGCCACATGCAACGGGAATGCACTGAGATGGACTGCACATTTGGTCGGGTCTACACCAGCGCATCACAGGCGCGTCAATCATCTGCCACCAAACTTACAACCCTCATGGAAATCGGGGGGACCCCAAGACTGGCTTTATGGACTCAGGGTGTGGACAAACCCTTGTCCGAAAGGAATTTGCCCCGGATCCCGAGCACACGCTTGGCTGGATACAGAACCAATATATCAATGGGGTAAATCTGTACCCCAGGGCCCGGGTCCACCTTACCATAAACGGGGTTACCCAGATAATGATGGTGGGACTGGCCTCCACACTTGCCTACCCAGTCATCCTAGGTTGCAACTGGATGGATTTTGTTGGGGTATTTTGGGCCCTCCCACCTCAGATGATGCCTACACAGGAGGCCTTTGAGGGGGATCCACCCAAGACCGAGCCAACCCAGAAAAGGGGGTCCAACTCTAGTGGCCCACCGGCCCCTGCACCCGACCCGACCCACCTGGATGAGGAAACACTCCTCAAAGCTTTGCAGACTTTAGTCAGGATCAGAGGGAAGACTGTATCCTCCACCATGCCTACAAACAGTTTGCCATCAACTCAGACCATGTGATCGAGCCCCAGTGGGTACCCAATGGCCCAGGTTTGAGCTGACCCATGACCGGCTGTACCACCTCGACTGAGATCCCTGGACTCAGGAGGTCTGGATGCAACTCGTGGTTCCCTGGAGACACAGATGGGCTGTCCTGAGGCTCACTCATCACATTCCTGTGGCAGACCATCTTGGACAGAATATCTTGGCTTGGGTCCTAGTCCAATTCTTTTGGCCCAGGATCCACCATGAGATGAAGAACTATTGCACTTTGTTCCCCAAATGCTAACTCGTGGCACCTGCAGGAGTGCAGAAGGCCCCTTGGGTTCTTTTACCCATAATCAGGGTACCCTTTGTACACATTGCAATGGACTTAGTCGGTCCCCTGCTGAAGAGCAGTGCTGGCCATCGGTACATCCTCGTCCTGATGGGACTATGCAACCCACTTTCCCAAGGCCATTCCCCTTAGAAACATCACCTCCTGCACTATTGCTGCAGAGGTTGTGAAGGACTTTGCCCGAGTGGGCCTTCCTCGGGAGGTTCTCATGGACCAAGGGACCAACTTCACATCCAAGCTGCCTCCTACAGGTGTGTACCCTTTTAGGGATCAAGAAGTTACAGACCTCAGTATACCACCCTGAGATTGATGGGCTGGTGGATCGGTTTAACAGCGCCCTAAAGGGAATACTTCCAAAGTTCTCTGCTGAGGAACTTCGCCATTGGGACCAACTGCTCCCCCCTTTGCTGCTGGCCATCCGCGAAGTCCCCCAGTCCTCAAAATTCTCCCTCTTTGAGCTCCTTTATGGCTAATAACCCTGTGGGGTGTTGGACCTCATGAGGGAGGCCTGGAAACATGCCCTGTCCACAATGCAGGGGTTCCTTCACTGTGTCCTGCAGGGGTGGCTGACCCAAGCGGCGGAACTTGCAAAAGAGAACTTGCAAGTGGCCCAAGGAGTCCAGGAACAGGAATATAATATAATTGGGGCTCTCTGGCCTGCTTTTTTTGTGCTCGGCAACAGAATGGTCATCCTGCTTCCCTCCGAGGAATCAAAACTTTCAGCTCACTGGCACAGCCCCTATGAGGTCATTTGTCAGATGGGCCAAGTCACTTGTAAGATTAAACAATCGGATCTCCAGAAGAAGAAACAAACTTACTATGTCAATCTTCTAAAACTCTGGCAGGAGCATGAGGGCTTACTGATTGCCCCATACTTCCGCAAGCTGGCACTGAGTCCACAGGCCCCAGAGACTCCTGACAGTGGCGAGCCCCAGTTGGCTGATACTCTCTCCACCAAGCAACAGAAGGAAGGAATGTTCCCGAAGACTTTCACCGCAACACCTGGCCAAACCACCCTCATCCATCATGTCATCCTGGCTGAACCTGGGATGTGGTCTGGGAGGCTACCTGACTACTTCCCTGAACGTGGAAGATTGTCTCTTCAGAATGTGGGAGATTGTTGAGGAGGAGGTCTATGCAATATTGGAGCGTGGCATCATAGAATGTTCACAAAGTGAGTGGCGGAGCCCGATTGTCATCGTCCCAAAGCCCAGTGCAATCTGCTGGTTTTGCATCGACTTCTGCAGGGTGAATGCCATTTTGAAGTTTGATGCCTACCCAATGCCCCGTGCCAACGAGCTCCTCGACCATCTCGGAGAGGCCCGTTACATTACTACCTTGGATCTCACAAAGGGATACTGGCAGATCCCCTTGGACTCCAGCTCGAGGGAGAAGAGAGCTTTTGCCACCTGTCCAGGCTGTAGCACTTCACCGAGATGCCTTTTGGCCTCCACGGGGCCCCAGTGACTTTCCAGCAATTAATGGATCACATTCTACAACTGTACATACAGCGTATGCCATGGCCTACTTGGATGATGATGTGGCCGCTGCTGGGAAGATCACTTAAACCAAGTGGTGGCTGTCCTCCGAGCCCTGTGTGCTGCAGGACTTACCACAAATCTGAAGAAATGCCAGATTGGGTGGTGAGAGGCCACGTATTTGGGGTACACCCTGGGCAGAGGGCAAGTACAGGTTCTTGTTGGAAAAGTCTAAGCACTTCAGGACTAACTGGCTCCAGCCATGAAGAAGCAGGTACATTAATTCTTGCGCTTGGCTGGGTATTGCCGACAATTACCGTTAATTCTTGGGCTTGGCCGGGTTCATACCTCACTTTGCCTCCATTGCCGTCCCCTTAATGGAGCTCCTAACTAAAGACAGCCCTCCCTGGGTCTGCTGGTCAGACCAGTGCAACGAAGCCTTCTGGACCCTCAAGGGGAGTCTGTTGTGAACCAGTACTGTTCAACCACAACTTCGACCGAGAGTTCATCGTCCAGACCGATGCTTCAGGAGTTGGACTCGGGGCGCTTCTCTCTCAGGAGGTAGGAGATGAGGAGCACCCCATCACCTATCTCAGTCAGAAGCTATTCCCGAGAGAAAGGAACTACTCTGTCATTGAAAAGGAGGCCCTCACAGTCAAATGGGCAGTCAAAGCTCTCAGGTATTACCTCCTTGGGGCCCCCTTTTTGCTGGTAACTGACCACATGCCCCTGAAATGGCTCAACACGATGAAGAATTCCAACACCAGGCTAATATGTGGGTATCTCACCCTGCAGACTTAAGCCTTTACCATCTGCCACTGGGCTGGTAAGGACAATGCTAACATGGACTTTCTGTCCCACCTGGGGGAAACTGAGAATGCCAGCCCTGAGGACCGGGAGCTGGACTTTAGCGGGGCGGGGATAGGGGGGAGTGGAGTGGAGTATAGTGATGCAGTGTGGCCTTCCTCCAAGCCAGAGGGGGAGGGATCACTCTCTCCACCCAGATGGGCCTGGCCCTCCCATTGGAAGTTGAGAGGTTGGGCAGGAAGTACAGAAGGCGGAGCCCCTATCCCAATAGAGGCCGAGCCAGGGAAGGAGACAGACCCATTGTGCTTGCCAGCACTTCCTTGCCAGCACTTCCAAGGGATAGCGCTGTAGACTGCTTGCTGGCGCTCCCCTGCCTAGGGACCTATGGCCTCTTTACCGTTGGAAAGTAACCCTGTTAAATTAACCATTGGGAATTAACCCCTGAACGTACTCTAATTCCCCCAACAGTAGGCTGTGATCCTAGTGACAACTTAGGCAGTGCAGCCTTCCTCTGAGCCAGAAGGGGAGGGATGACTGCGCCCTCACTACGAGGCCATTGAGTTACAAAGAATGTGCAGAAAGTTGGACAGAAGTAAGGGCAAACAGTCCAGGAAGTGAATATGTGGAGTCTAGTGTGAAAGTAGACCCTATATTTAAATTACTAATGCAGTGGGTAAGACATTTCTTGTGCACATGTGTAACAAATATCCCTCCCATGACCAGTATTAATAGTAGCTGGAGTATTTTCACATGGAGCAAGGCAAGGTTATGGGCAAAATTTTAGGGGGAATATTCTCTATCCTACTCCAGAGGGCATGGAGCCTCTCTGTAATCATTCTTTGTAGCATACTGCAGCCCAATGGCTGGAATAGTATACAAAATGGAGGATGCTCCCCCGGCACATCTCTTCTCTTCTGTGTTCAGCCCTTCTCTTTTGTTCAATAGAGCCACAGGAGTTTTGCTGCTAAAGGCTTCCAGTGGCTGTTTCAAAGGGAACTGGTCTAGCCCTGTATAGTATACATGTATGCAGGCAGGTATCACGGGGTTCACTACTTAGAGCTAGGACACCTCTTTGCGGACCATCTGTGGACTTGCTCAGAACCAGTCTGATGCCCCTCCTTCAGTTTCTCACCCTGTGCTCTCTCCCTCTATGGAGTCAGATTACTCTCTCTTCATCACTCAGGGTGCTCTCTCTTCATGGGTTGGCCCTCTGGAAAGGCCCCACTATAGTCTTCCTCTTCCAGAGTATCAAAGTCAACTGGACAATCTGTCCCATTCAGTCTTCCATTCCACTGCCCATACTGTGCCTCCTCCCCAGTAGCTGACAGGGGAATCTGGGCACATCCACTACTCTGGGTTCCAGCCCAGGGACACTACAACCATCAGCCAAGGCCTGCATTGTCCCAAACCTTTCTGCTGTTTCTCTGGGTTGCTTCCTACTTCACCTCTATCAGGCTCCTTCTCCATCCTCCTCTGAGTATGGACTTCCCTCAGGCCAGGATCCCAGGGCTTCTATTTTCCCCCTAGTTTCCTCCTTTCCCCCTCTAAGCTCAGAGAGCGACTACAAGACTTCACTCTACAGCCAAACTCTCTACTTCCCCAGATGGGCTTCATTATCAATTAAAAGCTTATCAGCCCTGACTCTCCTCCAGGTGTGGTGGGCCACAGGGATAAGTTCTCTCTATTCAGGCCTGGTTTAGGGTAGATACCCCATCACAACAGATATTTGCTTTTTTTCATTCTAAATTAAAATTCTGACATTGGTTGCCTGTGCACAATTCCAACTGATGTCGGTGTAAATTGTCCTCAGAGATCTGAACAGAATTTGGCCCTTTGAATTTTCCATTCTGTAAATAAAAGAAAATAGTGTAAGTTCTGCCTGACTAAGGATGTTGCACAGCCTGAATAATTTTTTCTTGAGATGATTAATCAAGCAAAGCATTTTGAATAAACTTAGTGATATCTCGTCTGACTATAATCATACTTCGCGTCAGAACATTCTGAATGATTGTGTTCTAAGTATCAAATGAGAACATATATTATTTTCATAGGAAGTATATCATTCTGTTTTAATCCAGGACACTTTTGTAAATGAGATGTTTATCTAAATGAGTTTATCCTCTCTGGCAAATGAAAATAAATAAATAAACCATATGCTTAGAATTAATTCAGCATTGCTGAATTGTGTTTAGATTTCACTTTTCGTATTTGCAATAAAACTGCAGTGTTTCTGTGCATAATCTGTATAGTAGGTGATGATTTTCAGAGAAATCAAATCCTACTGACTCTATTGTTTGCTACAATGAAAATTTAAAAAATAATTAGATTGTGGTCACAGCCCTAGCAAATATTTGTGGATGATACCATAACTCAGAAAGTGATCAAATAGGATTAAACAAATCAGGTTAATTTTTATTTAAGTTTTTTGTAAAGAATATATTGGTCCTAATCATATCTAAAATGATTTGCCCATTTTAAAACTACTGCTGTGACCTTTTCTATTTGTTTGTTGATTTTTTAAGTATTCACATGCAAACTATGATGTTTGTAAACTCCTTATGTACATGTGAATTAAATTCATGAAGCAATAGCACAATTTCTACCAGTACACATCATTTACCAGCAGGGGTGAAAGTAAGTCGAGCGATTTACTGGTACGCTGGGGCCAGCTCTGGCCCCTGGAAGGGGCGGGACCTAGGGTGGAAGGGGCAGGGCTGAGGGGGTCAGAGCCAGACCCAGCCCACGCTGTAAGGTAAGTGCCCCCCCTTCTCCTCCTCCTCCCCTCCCCCACCGAGGTAGCAGCAGCAGCACTGGGGCTCCAGGGGCTATTTAAAGGGCCCGGGGCTCCCCTGCTTCTACTGCCCTGGTCCTTTAAATAGCCCCCAGCCACTGCACCTGGGAGCCCCAGGCCCTTTAAATTGCCCTCTGGGGAAGCTGGGCTGCCCTGGTACGGTGCACCGGCTCTTGCTGGTACACCGTACCGGGGCATACCGGCTTACTTTCACCTCTGTTTACCAGTGAAAATGCATAAGTTCCATCCTTTGGGCACCATAGTGAATTTTCATTAAGTTGTCACAGATGGAAATTGTCATTTTGTAGAGAAACTACATAGAAACATTGAAAGTGCTATGGCAGTTCAGCTTTCCACCTAGTTAAGTTTCATGTCTCTGACAGTGGATGGTAAGTGTTACAGCATGCTATCCACCATACATATCACATTATTTAAAATACACAAAATGCTGATCAAAATTAATTTACTGTGCACATAATTTTGCTGTTAGACTAAGTTATTTTGCTGCTCATCAGCTACATATTTAGCACACTGGAGCCCCATTAGTGTCTCATAAAAATTCATTTAAAAACCTCAGTTCAGGACTTTAGCTTCTGGAACAAATATGCCTCTGAAGCCTGTAAAATAAGTCTGAAATACTATTAGAAGGACCAAGCTCCACTGGCACAGGTCTACTACTTAAAAATAAAGCCAAATTCAGGCCTGGGATAGCCAGGCACAACTCCATTGAGCTGAATGAATTTTTCACAGAGTTTTATCACAGAAATGGATAGCTGAAGCACCCATGCTGATCTTAACTTTTGTGTCACTGTAAGGCATAGGAGATGATCTGCTAGTAGTGAAAAAAAGAAGTTTATTACATTTATGATAGAAGTGATAAAATGTACACCACAAACTGGGGAAAAATCAGGAAAAAATTAAAATTATAGCAAAGGCAGGAGAAAAATATTTGTGTTAGCAATTTGTGAATGTATTATATTCATGCAATTTTGAATGAGGTTAGTGGTGAAATATGACTCATATGGGGAACACAAGTTTGATTGCACACAGTCAAGAACTAAAAGAAAATATCCTGGAAATGAAAACTAAGCCAGATATCATATGTGTTCAGATTAGTTGAAAAGCTTGCTTTTAAAATTTCAGGCTATATTGCCATTAGGTGAGGCTAAAAACTCATAAGAGGAGAAGGCTTTGCACTTCCACAAGGGAAAGATAAACTACATAGCAGTAGAGAACAAAGAAGTAAGCCGAGAATATAATGCTGTTGAGATCCAAATGCAGAAGAGAAATATAAGGGTTTCTAATCTCTATAACCCTTGCAGGAAATTAGAAAGTTTGGCGCTACAGGAAGTAGTAAAGAATGCTAAAATACCACATATTATATGCAGTGACCTAAATAGTCAGAATAAATTGTGGCTAAGTGAAACAATTGATAAAAATGGTGCATGCTTAGAAAAGGTAATTGATGAAAACAACAGACTGGTTTTAAACAACTGCACCCCAACTAGAAGTAATGCAGCAGATGGTAATTGTTCCTGCTTAGACCTGGGAATTATAACAGCAAACATTGCAAGTAAATGCACCTGGGAAATATATAAGGAAGAAGGAATGAGGACTGATCATTTCCCTAGATGTATTATTTTTCAAGGGCAAGGTAAGGTTGAAGGTAATGAAAAATTACCCACCTGGAATTTTAAGAAAGCAGTCTTTGAGCTTTTAGTAAATGTACTGGATTTGTGAATAATCATTGTGTGAGTGATGACATAGAGAATTTCAATGATAATTTAATAAAGGGATTCCCAAATTTTTTGCTGGCATGACCCCATTTTAATGAATATTTCCAGCCAGGACCCCAGACAGCATGGAGGACACCATTTTGAAAAGAAATATGGCATCCTCCGCATAACATGACCTTGTACACACTATATGAGCGTGGTCATGCCACATGGAGGACAACATTGTGCTCCACAAAATGGCGTCCTTGGCACAGAGTGACCTTTTACCTATGGTGGGTGCGAGGTCACACTGTGCGGAGGATGCCATTTGGTAAAGCCAAATGGTGTCCTCCATGCATCTTGACTTTGTACATGTACATGCTACGTCATGCTGTGAAGAGCAAAATGGCATCCTCTGCTCACTAGGAATTACTGCGACCCCATTTGCTGAAAGTAGGACCTCATCTCAGATCATGACCCACAGTTTGGGAATCACTAGATTAATAGAAGCACTTACTGTAGCCATATTTAGGATATTGAAGTACCCCAAAACTAAAAACTCACTGCCATGGTGCAATGAGAAGTTCACAATGGCAGTTAAAGAAAGGAACAAAGCTTAAAAAAAGGGAAAAAGCTAATGAATATTGAAGACCTCATTAATTATAAAAGAAGAATAAAAGAAAAATCAAAGAAAGAAAGTTGGAGGAAATACTGTGGTCGTATCAATAAAGATACCAAGACACCAAGAAATATACATGCAAATTAGAAGAGTGAATGGAATTCAGACTAAGAGTAGTTATATCCCAGGTCCAATTGGGATTGACAACATGGTTAGAAGTTCTGAAAATGAGAAAGCAGAAGTTTTAGCAGAAACTCTCTGAATAGTGAGTAATGATGGAAATCAAAGTGAAGTTTTAAAAATGAAGTATACCAGTATATAGATGAAAAATGGAATAGTTTTGTCAAATATATACAGATGGGTCCAAAAAAGAAAATACAGGAAGCATAGGGATGACATATTGTATATCAAAATGGGTATTCACTACATCTAAAAGAATAGCTGATGATGTACCTGTTGTGACAGCCGAACTAGTAACAATAATACTAGCATTGAACTGGCATGTACTCCCAGCAGCAGCCTTCCCCCCCCACCCCCAGTCTCAGGCCTCATGGCAATTAAAAAGGGTGTCTCAATATGTAGAAGAGATTTAATTAATGAAATTATATTTCTAAAAAGGGTTAGTACGGATGGTGATGTATGTAATATTAGGCTGCATCCCAACACGTATTGGGATAAGAGGGAACAAAATGGTGGACAAAGAGGCTAAAAACACTCTAAGAAATGGAAAGGTTGACATGAAAATATCCTTAAATAAACAGGAATTCAAAAGGGTAGTATAGAAAAATTTTAAAAGAGGAATGGCAAAAAAAAAATAGATTAAGGAAAAAAGAGGAAGAAGACTTTTTAAACTGTTCCCTACAGTTGTTGAAAATACTTCAGGACCTGGATAGGACTAATGAAGTGCTTTTGTTTAAAGTACTAAATGGTCATTGTGGCTTAAACAAATATCTTTTTTAAATAAATAGACACAAAGATGGACGATGTAAGGTGGGAGAAAGGATCACCTTTTGTGGGTATGTAAGGACTTTGATAAAGAAAGGGAAAAGCTTTCTGATGAATTCAAATGTCTTAAGGTAACATAATGGAAATGGAGTATTTTTAAAAAGGCATTGTTACATTACCTGAAAGATACAGGGCAGAGTGAGAGAATATAAACTAAGTATTGAGGAATTATAATTGTTGGCGGCTATAAACTATTCAGTCAACCATGATCATCTAGTCTGACTTCCTGCATAACAGAGGCCAGGGGACTTCCCCGAATTAATTCCTGATTTGAGTCCAATGGTGCTACCTGGGGTTTTTAGAACCCACAGCAGGGACAACTTAACTATTTTACTCCAGGCGGTATCAGGAATAAATTAATAGGAACACAGCAATTTTGTCTGATCAAGGATTAAATACAAGTAAGTCTGCTTTTGTCTAACACTGCAGTTTATTAGATTTAAGCGCACACAGATATAAGCAATAGGTTTAGAACATCCCAGATATTTACCTAACATTTGGAACGGTATTGAGTAATTAACAGCAAGTTCGCAGTGGCCAGTTGCTCACCCACCGGGGAGAAAAAGGTGTCAGGAAAAACATCTCTTAAGATGGCGTCAGAGGACTGCTTTACAGTACACTGTAATTATTGTAAATTATTGTAAATATTGTAATTATTGGCTAATTTTTATAACTAACTTTTTTATAAAACTCATATGTCATAATGACACCTACTGGATTATTACTTTTTTAACTTTTAATAAACTTTTAATACTAGAGGTGTCTAGATTCAAGGTTTTTCAACCACCAAGGTTTTCAGGAGTTGACCCACTGCAGACCCTCAAATCCAGGGAAACAATGGTTGAAATTGCATTTTTTCCAAGAAAATATGGTCAATCTTTATATAAAAATTTCCAGTGATGGAGACTCTACAATGTTCCTTGGTAAGTTGTTCCAATGGTTAATCACCCTCACTGTTTAAAAACTTGCATCTTATTTCTAGTCTGAATTTTCTAGCCTCAAATTCAAGTCATTGGATTTTGTTACATATTTATCTGCTAGACTAAAAAGCCCCTTATCAAATTTTTGTTCCCATTACAGGTATTAGTATATTTGATCAAGTGATCTCTTAACCTTCTCTTTGATAAGCTAACTATATTGAACTTTTTGAGTCCTTCACTATAAGCCATGTTTTCTAATCCTTTAATAATTTTCATGGCTCTCCTATGAACCATCTTCAATGTTTCTACATTCTTTTTGAACAGTGGACACTAGAACTGGACACCGTATTCCAGTAGCAGTCACACCACCGCCATATAGGTTACCCTCGCTTCGTACTCCTACTTGATATTCCCCTATTTATACATCCAAGGATCGCATTAGCCCTTTTGTTAATTCTAGAAGCTCATGTCCAGATGATTATCCACTATAACCCTCATGTCTCTTTTTCAGAGTTGTTGTTGCCAGGATAAAGTTCCCCATCCTGTACGTATGGCCTGCATTCTTGTTTTTAGCTATGTGACCTTACATCTGGCCATATTGAAACACATGTTGTTATCTTGCACCCAGTTTACGAAGTTATCCAGATTGCTCTGTGACAGTGACCTGGTAGAAAAAATCAATAATAAATCAAGTCAGAAGAAACCTCCCAGAAGCTGAGGCTTTGTATACAAATGGAATAATCAATGCAAATGACAAGGAACATTGATGACATCTCCATTTACAGAAACATTAAGGAATCAGAATCATCCTATTTTAGTGGGTTGCTAAGTCTTTTAATAATAAAATTATCATGTATTCTTGTTAGTAAGTAGGAAGATAAAGCACATCAAAATGAAACAAAATAAAATGAGTATTATTATATCTATAATGCTGAGCTTAGTTCCTGAGAATTTGATGTTATAGTGTTTGTAGTAGTGATGAGCAAACCTCAAAATATTTGGGGTAAAATCCTAGCCCCACATAAGTCAATGGATTTGACTTGAATAGGGTCAGGATTTCACCCTTGGAGTCCAGGTTACGCATAGATACTTAGCAAAACTACCTAAACTTCTTAATTATCCAAAACTGGACTACATAGCTCACAAAAAATATTTTTCTCTTTGATTTTCTGTAATGTGTGCTTCCAATTGGACTAGACCTGCCAAGAGCTTCCTTTTTATTGGTATTGTAACCCATATGCTTCCAAATTCCAAACAAAATAATTTAAAAGATGAAAAATGAACTTCTTCAAACAGCAAAAAAGATTCAGGGCTAGTGTCTGCTCTATTGCAGAAGTGTAAATTCAAAGTACCTCCATGAACTGGAATCACATTGGGGTAATTTTGAGCATTATCTGGCTTTCTACTTGAGTTTGGCTCCAGCATGGAAAAATAGGCCTGGTTTTTTTTTTTACGTGATTTGATCTGCCCATTTAAAGTTCATTTACATTCCTGTCAAGAAGATCTTCCTAGTGAAGTGCTACAACAGATTGTAGATTGTAGATTCACAGAATGTTTCCTTTTATTTTCTATCAATTTCCAGTTTCTGAAATTTTTGACCAGTTCTGTCAAGTAGTCACACCACAGAATAATAAACTCAAAGCAAGTTGTTAAATGACAGATAATGTATAATCCACAAAAAAAAGAGAAGCAAGTTGTCAAGTTTCCTTCCCTACTCTGAACTCGAGGGTACAGATGTGGGGACCTGCATGAAAGACCCCCTAAGCTTATTCGTACCAGCTTAAACTGGTTAACCAGCTTAAAGGTTGAAAACTTCCCCAAGGTACAAACTTGCCTTGTCCTTGAACCGTATGCTGCCCCCACCAAGCATTTTAAACAAAGAACAGGGAAAAAGCCCACATGGAGACGTCTTCCCCCAAAATATCCCCCCAAACCCTACACCCCCTTTCCTGGGGAAGGCTTGATAAGAATCTTCACCAATTGTACAGGTGAACACAGACCCAAACCCTTGGATCTTAAGAACAGGGAAAAATCAATCAGGTTCTTAAAAGAAGAATTTTAATTAAAGAAAAGGTAAACGAATCACCTCTATAAAATCAGGATGGTAAATACCTGACAGGATAATCAGATTCAAAACGTAGAGAACCCTTCTAGGCAAAACCTTAAGTTACAAAAAGACACAAAAACAGGAATATACATTCCATCCAGCACAGCTTATTTTACCAGCCATTAAACATAAGAAAATCTAACACATTTCTAGCTAGATTCCTTACTAACTTTACAGGAGTTGTAAGGCTGCATTCCTGATCTGTTCCTGGCAAAAGCCTCACACAGACAGACTAACCCTTTGTTCCCCCCCATCCAGATTTGAAAGTATCTTGTCTCCTCATTGGTCATTTTGGTCAGGTGCCAGCTAGGTTACCTTAGCTTCTTAACCCTTTACAGGTGAAAGGGTTTTGCCTCTGTCCAGGAGGAATTTTATAACACTGTATACAGAAAGGTGGTTACCCTTCCCTTTATATTTATGACACAAGTACATAAGTGATATCAAGAATATCTTGAGGGCATCCCTGAGTTAATATTTTCCGTATAGGTTTCACTTATATTGCTTAACCTATCCTCAATATCCAGGTTCAAAAGAAGGTGCTTTATCAACCAGTCAAGCCAGCTTTTCAGGTTGCTGGTTATCTGTGTAAAGAAAAGGGATATTTATATAGTGGAAAAAGGATACTAAATTAGGGGGATGTTTTTATATATTTACCAGAGAACAATGTAAGGAAGAAATGGGGGTAGAGAGAAAAATTATTTTGTGGGATACTATGGAAAGTTATGGGGGGCGGAATTATTTTCATTTCAAATTACAAACAAATTATTTTGTGATGAAATGTGCTATACAAAGTGGTTTGGCAAAGGATCTATGCAAAAGTTAATTTTCAAGGAAAGATGTTTGAGGCATAATTATAAAAATGTAGGTTATATAATTGGAGAAAATACAGTAGAAGGCGGGGAAAATGAGACAGTCACTGAAAGGTCTCATTTTCTCTGAAAGTTTAGAGAAGGTAGATTTGTGTTTTTAGCAGTTAAAAAAAGGAACAAGAGGACAAAATCTTATAAAATTTTAAAGAGAATAGAGTCGAGAGATGCTTTCAGAGTATTTGACTTTCTATTGACCATGAGAACAAAAGAGAATAACATTTTTAAAAATGCAGGAGACCAGAATCAAATATTAATTGCATATTGTATGTGTACATACATACGCACTTGTGCTTATGGGAAAAATGTCCAACATTTTCTTTTCCATTTGGTAAATATTTGTTATTCGCCTTCTTTTTGTTTAGTTCTATATTTGTGCATCAGTACCACCAATAATGTCAGTGCAGCACCAAGAACAGAGTTTAGTACCAACTTCTGTTACAGAACTAAGGGGAAAAAGTGTCTGAAGCAGCTTTTTGGTGTATGTAACCCTGTTATCATATTGGCTTTAACTGTAGATTTCTGATGAATGTTCAGCATTATGTGGGAGATTAGCATACAGTTCTCTTCAGATCAGAATAAAGATCTAAGAACAAATTCAGTTGCATAAGTGTATCTAATACTTATTAATTTTCCATTTAGACCAAACTGGTGTTGATACAGTCTCAACAGGAATAAATGGAGCATTCTGAAAGAGAAAATTTTAAAATGACTGATTAGCTATGTTTTTTGTTTGCAGTGATGATGTACCAGTGTTTGTCCCAGGATATATGAGAGAGAAGGTAAGTATGGTAATATTTTTCATTGGACCAACTTCTGCTGGTAGAAGGTACAAGTTTTCAAACTTCAGAGTTCTTCAGGTCTGGGGAAAGAAATCAGTGTCTGAGCTGAATCCAAGTTGGGACAGATTTGTTACCCTTATGCTTAACAATCTGTCACAACTTGTGTTAGCTCAGACATTCTGATTTCTTCCCCCAGACCTAAAGAAGAACTGTATGTAGTTTGAAAGTTTGTTCCTTCTACCAACAGAAGTTGGTCCAATAAAAGATATTACCTCACCTACCTTGTCTCTCTGATTAGCTATGGTCATCCACTGACACTGAGCAAACCAAATGTCAAGGAATATATAAGGGAAAAAAGAGTTATTACACTCAGTGTCTCTTTCATTGACAGCACGTGTTACGAATTACACCTTGTAGGACACGCACACAACTGTTGCGAATTATACCTGATAGGTCACGCACAGTTCGAATCTAGGCTGAGACACAGAAACAAAGTCCACAACTGCAGAGTTCCCAAAAGACACTAAGTTTATTACGCTCGAGCGTGGTGCCCCCGTGCTAGCCAGGAGGGGACCCTGAATGCAGAGTATACGAAGGTTATATACCTTTTAGCAAAGCATGTTGCCCTCGTGCATCGGAAACCTTAGCCAATAAACAAACCCTTGTCTTATCTACCACCTATCCCTGCTTGGTGCATTCCTCGTGCTATACCAGTATGTTAATTACACAGCATGGTCCTAAAGCCATGCATCAGTAACTTTTATTATCAGGATGGGAGGCCTCACATCAAGGCCAAGAGACAGGGAGTTAGAGACTGACAAAAACCAGATACTGGGAGTCAAGGCAGGCTGGAGACAAGGAGGAGGATTTTCACAGGATATCTAAGGATTACTCCTCCTGGTGTATGATGTGCTGGCATTTAAACAATGGTGGGCCCCAAACCAAAATGGAGTCACATGTGCTAACTTTTCCTTAACACACGTCAACTGTAAGTATTGATTCAACAATAAAGAAATCTATCTCCAGTTCCATCATACTCATCTCAGTTGAATGGCATTTATGTCCTGATTCACTAAAACAATTTCCTACTGTTAATGAAAATGCTTATGAAATGGTCCCTGATTAGTTGTACAGTATTAACTAATCTTAATTGTAACTGTTGACATTTTTACCTAAAATAACTTGCAAGCAAATATTTACAACATTCAACCAGAAGTAGCTCTTAGCTCGGCGTTGCTAACCCTTCTATCTGAACATAGTGCTTGGTCTCATTGATTCTAATAGTACTACACACAGGAGCTTTTAGGATTAGCTGCTTGGGGTTGTTTCCCCCCCTCCCCCCAACAATGAGAGTTTTTTCTAATTTGATCAACTAGGGTCAAATTTCCATGGGCTGTGGGCCTGGTTTGAATTTAGAGAACCATTGAATTACCCATGTCTTTTTCTGCCCACCTCAGATGTGAAAGTAAGCCGGTATGGTCTGGTATGGCATACTGGCAAAAACCGGTACACGGCCAACTGCACCGGCAGGGGGCAGCTTCCACAGGCCAGCCATTTAAAAGGGCCCTGGGTTCCTGGCAGTAGCTGGAGCCCCTGGCCCTTTAAATTGCCACCGGAGCCCCTGGGGCTCCCAGCCACCGCAAGAGCTACTGGTACTACTGGGCTCTGGTGATGATTTAGAGGGCCCGGGACTCCCAGATCCCACTACTGCAGCCAGCGCCCCAGGCTCTTTAAATCGCAGCTGGAGCCCCGGGGTAGTGGTGGCAATTTAAAAGGCCTGGGGATTTAAAGGCCCTGCCCATACTGCCTAAGCCCCATCCCCGCTCAGGACCCCGGCCCTGCCTACCGGTAAGTCCCTTAAGTTACTTTCACCCTCGTCCACCTCTATCCTGTGATAAATTAGTCCTTCTGTTGTGTGCTAGAGCCAAATCACTTAGTTTATAAATAAGGTTATTGTTTAAGTATAGCTTTAATTTATTTGAATACTAATCATCACTACATGTATCTTATAAGGTGTAACTGTCCACATGACTTTCCATAAGTTTCCAGGAAGTTTGCTTGTTTTTGTTTTTTTCCTACTTGTCAAGCATAAAAGTCATGATTCTGTGGAGTATTATCTTCATTTGCAAGAAGTCCCCCTGAAATAAGTAGGCTTACAGAAGATGAAAGGCTACTACTCTACATGAGTAAGGGTAGTAGAATCATGCTCAAAATAAAAGATTTGTGCCATTAAAAGTCCTACCAATTTTAAAAGAATAGATCACTTGTTACCTGAAAAACTGTTACAATCATTGTGTCCTCCCCAAGGGATCTTTTCCTAAGCTATAAACCCTTGGAAATAGGGTTTCACAATAAAAATCCTGACACAGCCTTCAATATAGTATTACTACTGGGATACTATAATGTATGCAACAAACTACCAGGGGCAATAAAAGAAGCCACTAGTATAAATTATTTTTAAATGGACAAAAGACAGTTATGTGGAGAAAAGAAATATTTTGGGGGTAGAACTGCTATATCAACGGCAGGCACATGCAGTAAATGCCAAGTTACTAAGCTTTTATGAGATTTACTGAAAAAGCTCAAGGTAGCTTCATTTTTTTTTCTTTGAGGAAAATGAAGTTATTACAAGATATCAAGCCAAATGTCATTAAATGTAATGATAAAGTGGTGATAAATCAATATGTTATTTGTGTGAAGCCATTGAAACTGGGCTCCTGATTTCCTTCCAAGATAAAGTGGTTGTATTTTGAGTTGAAGCTATCCTACCTTTTAACAAATACAACTTGCAAATCTTTTCACCACACACCATGCCCAACCTACAATACCAATTTTCAAAGTGTGAATTCTGACTTGGCATGCAGAAAACATGTAGATATTTACATCTGTACTAGGATGTTGAAACTCTCCATTTGTTTGCTCAAAGTTGGTATCTGCAAATGTACATAAAAATGCTTTTTGTTCACATATTTGCACATGCAAATCATCTTTCATTTCTTGTGTGGGGGGGAAAACCCTCGTGACTGAGTAACCTCATTTATAATAACTCACTTTGGCAGATGGGAGGAGCTCCCTGTATCTTTCAGTGGAGGCTGGTGACATCTAATATTGGGTAGAGAAAACTAACATCAAAAGGTACACTCAGAGTATCATTAGTATACTATCATTAAAGACCTTATGTTATTTATATCCTAACTAACTAGTCAGGCTGATACTTTTGTGTGTGCTGCATTTTATGTCCAATGTGACTTATAACTAATGATTTTTTAATCAAATGATTTTTGGAGGGTAGATTGGCAATATGATGGCACCACCAACTTTCAGCCGATCTCTTAATTTTTGAAAATTTGGGGTTGGCAATATTGAAAGTTTGTTTGGAGTGGTGTTGTCCAATAAAAGTTATTACCTCACCTACCTTGCCTCTCTCATATCCTGTGACAAGCATGGTTACAACGGTCCATTACAAGATATTATCTCACAAATATTGAAATTATTGATTTTTAAAGTCAAATTCTTATAAGCACAAAATGTGCAGTCCACAGACTGGGTACAACATGATCATCATTGTTCATACCAGCATTAGCTAAATTGCTTTGCGTATACGGTGCACTAATTTTCATCATGACAGGGTATGACCTGGATCATCACCAGTGAGCGTTAGCCCTCTGTCATGTGCTTGATACATATCTATCCGTATGTTCTGGAGTGCTATTCAAGAAGAATGCCCACTGGAAAATAAAATAGAAGTCAACAGGAGATTGGGAAAGCAAAGCAATTTCATTGGGAGTTTCAGTGTTCAAAGACTGCAGGGATTAAGTCCTACATAATTTTATAGGTGGCTAATAATTGACAAAGACAGTCTCCCAACTCTGAGAACACAATATACAAAATACAAATAAAGCTCAAATCTTGTTAGCTAGAGTTGCTCCAAAAATGTTGATGAATGGAAAGAAAATGTTTAGAAGATATTCATGAAATTCAGTTCCATTTTTCAGCCTTAATATCCACATAATTTCCTGAATCCTCCTTTATGATATTTTGTCAGTTACAATATAGTAGTGAGAAAACACAAAAATGCTTGGGAGGTAGTTCACAAAGAAAACCAAGCATAAAAAAAAATCAATAACATTACAGAGACTGTAGTCACATCAGAGGGAAGGTATTGCTTCCCTGTTTAGTTTAATGAGATCATTAAAGTCACAATGTCCTGATGTTAGGAAAGTATCTTTCTGGCATTTCAGACATCTTCACTTTAACAAATTTGGTGCCTTTCTTCGCAGTTTTCAACAAACTGAAGTTTCTAGATTACTCTTGAAATGAGTCTCAACTATTTCTGTAACAATTGTTTTTGAAAGCTAATAGCAGAATGGAGTCTGATCCTGGCACTCATTTTCAATCCATCTAGAATCATATTACTGGTAGAGAGAGCTTATATGAAATCAAGACTGTCCAGAGAATGTAAAAACTCTTATTATCTTCACTCTGAGCTGAATTAAAAATGTCAGGCAAGTAAAAATTATTTCGTATGCATCACTTCCCACATTCACTTTGTAAATATTGTTCCAGACTCTCCTAATTCAACGAACTCCCATCAAATGAAGATTTATTTCAGATTTTTAGTCTCATCCATTTTCTATTGCAATGGTTCACTGTCCTTATAATAATCCAACTATTTTGGTAAGATTTGTTTGATTTAAAATATGAAATAAGGATAGGGGCCCTGGCATGGGCTAATAACTTTGCACACCAGGCAACCTCATGACATTGGCAGTTTTTAAAATGCATTAAAGGGCATATTCTGCCCTGAGAACTCTCACTGATATAATTGGAAACTGCAAATGGATGGAGGGTTGTGTAGTATTCATCAAGTACGAAAATTACTTTCCTTGCAGCCATTTTGCTAGTTGTAAGTGAAGCAGGTACAAATGTCTATGGTACACAGATGTCTTCTGTTTAAACACAATGTTTTTCTGTTGTTTTTAAATACAGTTGAAAATTTATATTTATGGGTTATTTTATACTGTTTAGTTTGTTTTTAAACATGGCTGTTCTTTTGTGGTCTGTTCCACTGCCAGCTCTCAAACTCTCACCAGTCCTGAAGTATTTTCATACTGTAGTGCTGTTATAAACAAGGCTTCAATGAAACTTAGTGTACAGACAGAAAACACTTTGCAAGCAGACACGAAAATGTATTAAACAATATTAGCCAGAATGAAAACTGGAAAAAAGCCATCAGCTATTTCCCCATCAACATCTATTATTGGTAGCACTTTATACAGCATATGGGGAAAAAAGCTCAGTTTCACATTTCCAACAAAAATGAGACTATTATGTTACCACTAAGAAGGGGGTGGAGGCAAGCTTGTGTCATGTACTTCTGTGCAAAACTTTAATATCCTCAGAATAGGATTGAGTTGGCTTCATTAAATGGCCATGTATTAACATACTTCTTGATATTTTCATATAGCTGCATCTGTGGCATAAGGGTTCATACTGTGTATAAGCAGACCTACAGTGGGAGTGCATAGGTATATTGCAGGCAGGGTGAAATGAATCAGTTGGTGTGGCGACAACTTTGAATTGCTAGCTATGCTCTTAACCTTCTTTAATGATACTGTAGGTGATTCAGAAAGATTTGGATAACTTCACTGTGACCAGGGAGCCAACCATTTAAACTGGCATAGAGCTATGCAGAGTGTTCACCTTGAACATTAAAAAAAAAAAAAAAAAAAAAAAACCCTTAAGGTTTTGTCTAGAGGGATTCTCTGTAATTTGAATCTGATTACCCTGTACGGTATTTACCATCCTGATTTTATAGAGGTGACTCGTTTACCTTTTCTTTAATTAAAATTCTTCTTTTAAGAACCTGATTGATTTTTCCCTGTTCTTAAGATCCAAGGGTTTGGGTCTGTGTTCACCTGTACAATTGGTGAAGATTCTTATCAAGCCTTCCCCAGGAAAGGGGGTGTAGGGCTTGGGGGGATATTTTCAGGGGAAGACATCTCCAAGTGGGCTCTTTCCCTGGTCTTTGTGCAAGACGCTTGGTGGTGGCAGCATATGGGTCAAGGCCAAGGCAAAGTTTGTACCTTGGGGAAGTTTTTAACCTAAGCTGGTAAGAATAAGCTTAGGGGGTCTTTCATGTGGGTCCCCACATCTGTACCCTAGAGTTCAGAATGGGGAAGGAACCTTGACAATGACCAAAAGTCTCTTTCAGTAATTGTAAATTAAGAAACTCAATTCAAACACACAGAAACATTTACATACCCAACAAACCCCAACTTTACTAGAAGTACCAACTTTTTCCATGAGGACTAGTTGAAGCAATCTTGGAACTGTTAGCAATTATCTTTGAATTAATGGAGGACTGGTGAGGTCTCGGATGCCTGGAGAAGTGTCTTCAATAGTGTCTTCAAAAAAGGGAACAAAGAGGATCTGGGGAATTCTAGACCAGCCACTCTAATTTCAATATCTGGAAAGTGTCTGAAGCAAATTATTAAACAAGCAATTTGTAAGCACCTAGAGGATAATAGGGTTATAAGGAACAGCCAGGATGTATCTGTCAAGAACAACTCATGCCAAACAAACCTAATTTCCTTCTTTGACAGGGGTACTGGCCTAGTGGATGGTGGGAAGTAGTAGATATGATATATCTTGATTTTTAGTGAGGCTTCTCACACACTCCTACGTGACATTCTTATAAGCAAAGTACAGAAATGTGGTCCAGATGAAATTACTATGAAGTGTCTGCAAAACTGCTTGAAAAACTATTCTCAAAAGAGTAGTTATCAATGGTTTCCTATCAACCTAGGAGGGAGTATCTAGTGGGTTTTCATAGCGGTCTGCCATGGGTCCAGTACTGGTCAATATTTTCATTATACTTAATAGAGTGTACAGTATGCATATAAAATTTGTGCATTACATCAAACTGGGGGTGTTGCAAACACTTTGGATGACAGAATTAGAATTTAAAACAACCTTTAAAAATTAGAGAATTGGTCTGAAATCAAGAAGATGAAATTCAGTAAAGACAAGTGCAAAGTACTACACTTAGAAAGGAAAAATCAAATATACAACTATAAAAGGGGGAGTAACTGGGTAGGCAGTAGTATGCCTGAAAAGGATATGGAGTTTATAATGGATCACAAACTGAATATGAGTCAACAATGTAACGCAGTTGTGAAGCAGACTAATATTCTGCGGTGTATTAACAGAAGTTGCATAGTACCACATGGGAGATAACTGTCCCACTATACTTTGCACTAGAGAGGCCTCAGATGGAGTACTGTATCCAGTTCTGGGTGCCACTCTGTAAGAAAGATGGGGGGAAATTGGAGAAAGTCCAGAGAAGGGCATCAAAAAAGCTAAAAGTTTAGAAAACCTGACCTAAGAGAAAAGGTTAAAAAACTGGGCATATTTAGTCTTGAGAAAAGAATACTGAGGTGGGACCTGAAACAGTCTTCAAATAAGTTACAGGCTGTTTATAAAGAGGATGGTGATCAATTTTTCTCCATATCCACTGAAGGTAGGGCAAGAAGCAAGGGACTTAATATGCAGCAAGGAAGATTTAGGTTAAATATTAGGAAAAGCTTTCTAACTACAAAGGTAGTGTTATGGGGTGTTGTCATAAATATAAAGGGAAGGGTAACAACCTTCCTGTATACAGTACTGTAAAATCCCTCCTGGCCAGAGGCACAAACTCCTTTTACCTGTAAAGGGTTAAGAAGCTCAGGTAACCTGGCTGGCACCTGTCCAAAAGGACCAATAAGGGGACAAGATAGTTTCAAATCGGGGGCGGGGGGGGGGAGGTTTTGGTCTGTCTGTTCTGTGTGCTTGCCAGACACAGATCAAGGAAGCAAGCAATCCAACTCTATTAGAATTAGTAAGTACTAGCAAGGAAATGTGTTAGCTTTTTTTTTGTTTGTTTTTTTTTGGCTTGTGATTTTCTTTGTGCTAAGAGGAAGGTCTATTCCTAGTTTTCTTTTTGTAACTTTAAAGTTTGGCCCAGAGGGAAATCCTCTGTGTTTTTGAATTTTTTGTTACCCTGTAAAGTTATTTTCCATCATGATTTTACAGAGATGATTTTTACTTTTTTTTTTTAAATAAAATCCTTCTTTTAAGAACTTGACTGATTTCTCTATTGTCCTAAGACCCAGGCGTTTGGGTCTGTGATCACTTTGTAACCAATTGGTTAGGATATTATTCTCAAGCCTCCCCAAGAAAGGGGATGTAAGGGCTTGGGGGAATATTTGGGGGGAATAGGAACTCCAAGTGGTCCTTTCCTTGATTCTTTGTTAAATCACTTGGTGATGGCAGCATACCCTCCAAGGGCAAAGAATTTGTGCCTTGGGGAAGTTTTAACCTAAGCTGCTAAAAATAAACTTAGGGGTCCCCACATCTGTACCCCACACAGTCCTTGAATGGGTTAATGTGGACCTGAGAGGCCAATTAACATACATGGCAAGGGAGAGAAAGCCAGGTTTAATTGATAATGAATCCCAGCTGGGGAGGAACTGGGTTGTGATTGTAAAGCCAGGAATCCCTGTGTCCCTTTTCTAGTAGGGACAAGAGTCTGCAGTGATTCTCTGGAGGATAGAAGAGGTAGGAAGTGGTCCAGAGCAGTAGCAAGGAGTCTGTGGGAGTAGATCTTGAGTGCCAACAAGAGGGCCCCCTACTTTGCCTTAGCCACTGGCAAAGTAGCATGAGCTCAGAGTCTGGGCCAGACACCTGATATAAAGTCTAGGGATTATCTGCATGGACCAATTAATGCACAATGCATTAATGGGTTTTAGAAATGACAACCCTGTCCGGTGCATTATCCCAACAAGCAGACAAGCCCTAAGATTCCGGAGAACATGGTAATTGCTTCAGAGAGATGCTGCTACAATGTATGGCTATTTACAAGATGTTTCTAAATCTTTTTCTTAGTGACTGTTGACAAATTAATTTGCATAATCTTTACTTATAAATTAAAGTTCTTGTGGATACATTTCCCTGGATTTTTAAAATTAGCAACTGTAGTAGCAGGTAAACACTTTCACAACTGCATGCAGAGTGTGTTAAGGGAATTAATACAGTGGGAGATATTCATAGAAACTTAGTTTCTGCAGCTATTTGAAAACTTAGTTTCTGCAGCTATTTGATTTTGATAGGGATGTTTTAATTTATGGTGACTTCACAGGTGTATGTCCTTTTAAATTTAAACAACACAACCTTAACTATGGAGCTCCTGAGGCTCCTTCAAACTTGTAAACTGTCCTGATGTTTTTAGATGGGAAGTGTAAACAGTTACAAGAAATCATTAGGTCTTGGATAACATTTTCAAAACTTCCAAAGTGACTTAGGAGCCTAAGTTCCATTGACTTTTACTGAAGGATTGTATACACACAGTAGGGTAATATGCACTATAGGGGTGTGATTTCTAAAGCCCACTAATGTGATGTTTATTAATTGGTCCATGTAGTCCCTGCTGGTGATCACTAAAAGCAAACAGCACCACATTAAAGCACACTTGGAAACTTTTAGTGCACACTAGTATGATCTACACAGACCAATTAATGTGCAACATATTAGTGTATTTTAGAAATCACTCCCCTGTAGTACACACTACCCCACCATGCAGACAAGCCCTGAGACATTTCAATGAGGCTCCTAAGAGTGACTTAGGCACTTTTGAAAATGTTGCCTGTAGTCTTTAAAGCAAGGGAGCTCATTTTTGTCTGATAGCTCAGGACCCTGTTTGAAGTCTTCCACAAAATTTAGGAGGGATTGGATCAAGATCAAGTGCTTTGTAATTTAGGCCTATCTCTAGCAAAGGTAAAGTAAAGGAAAATAAGTCAGACTTTGGAACTTGTTCTAAGAGCTCACTATTATGGAAAAAGAAAAGGAGTACTTGTGGCACCTTAGAGACTAACAAATTTATTTGAGCATAAGCTTTCACAAGCTGTTTATTCTCCCCCCCCCCCCCCCCCCCCACACACACTGTTCCTCAGATGTTCTTGTCAACTGCTGGAAATGGCCCACTTGATTATCACTACATAAGGTTTACCCCTCCCCCCCCCGGCTCTCCTGCTGGTAAGAGCTCACCTTATCTGATCACTCTTATTACAGTGTGTATGGTAACACCCATTGTTTCATGTTCTCTATGTGTATAAATCTCCCCACTGTATTTTCCACTGAATGCATCCGATGAACTGAGCTGTAGCTCACGAAAGCTTACGCTCAAATAAATTTGTTTGTCTCTAAGGTGCCACAAGTTCTCCTTTTCTTTTTGTGGATACAGACTAACATGGCTGCTACTCTGAAAACTATTATGGAGGAGAACTAATTACTCCACAATGGTGTGCTTAGATTATACCATAAAATACAATATTTAAATGACATGGGAAAATAACTTGAATATATTTTGACAGAGAACACTCAACATGTTGCACCCATTTATTTTTCTGAGATGTTTATTAACCACTCACAAATAAACTCCATCTAAATATTTCTGCCAAATGGAAATCTAAGATGCCAGTTCCCCTAATTACAGAATGGAAATGTGTACTAATTTATAGAAGAACAGTATTATAAATGCATGGTATTGTCAAACAAAATTGTTAAAGCATATCTAATAATACAACTGCACAGATATTCGTACTGTATTAAAAGTAGTGATGAGTTTACCTCAAAGTTTAGGAGTTGGCCACCTATTCAAAACTTATCTGAAACTATTAGAACCTTTAAATTTTCTCTTGAACTCTCTGTCCCTCCTTTGTGCCCCATCTTCCTCCATTCCACCTTACAAACCAAACAGATCCTTCCCTTCTTTCCAGTTCCCTCTCCTGACTGAATTATTGTCAATTGACAAATGACTCCTCACACATCAGACACCAAATCTTCCCTACCTCCCATCATTCAGATGCAGCACAATCTTTGTAAATCCCATTAGCATCCCTTCTTCCATTTGCCTTTGCTGTTTCTTTGTTAAATCTGTTTCTTATGGGACAAGTTTGGTCTTCAGATCCTTCTCACTCTGGGATGTCTGAGAGGAGCCCTGGAATGCATTGTGCAGAGTCTAGCTGTGAGCACAATACGCTGTAGGAATGCAGAAAAAAACTTAAAAACAAATTTGAGGACTTGTAAAAGGAGTGCAGTTTCTGAGACTAAAAGAAAAGGAGTACTTGTGGCACCTTAGAGACTAACAAATTTATTTGAGCATAAGCTTTCGTGAGCTACAGCTCACTTCATCGGAATGCATCCGATGAAGTGAGCTGTAGCTCACGAAAGCTTATGCTCAAACAAATTTGTTAGTCTCTAAGGTGCCACAAGTACTCCTTTTCTTTTGCGAATACAGACTAACATGGCTGCTACTCTGAAACCTGAGACTAAAATGTTTCCCAGGAGGATATGTTTAACATTGATCTATTGCACTCTTTTAAATGGTCCGAGGGGTTGGTGGGGTATGTGTGTGATATTTTAGTCTAGCTACCTGTTAAAAATTAACTTAAAGCATTGTCTTTTTTTTTTTTTTTACATTATGGAAATGCATATTGAAACATAATTCATCTTGAAGTCCATTTAATCTTTCCTTCCTATGATCACTGTAATCCAAGATAACTGGCAAACCCCTTTGTCAGCTGGCCTTAAAAAGATTAATTGTCATTAGTCAAATTTTGCTGCACAATAAATTTGGCTTTACTGAGATTCCTATTAGCATTCTGACATTTAAACCTATAAATACTGTTGATGTCTCTCCTCGCAAGTTCAAAGCATCTCTCTATGAAGAAGTTTATCCTAAATGGTATGGATTTCCACCTATGTTTTGACTGTTTTAGCAGAATGTAGTTTACCTATTAATTTATTTAATCTCTTTCCATTGGACAGACTTTCTGGACTTTCTGCAAATCTGTCTCTATTTTACATTGATTCAGAAAGAGATGAGTGCACTGAAGAGACTTCAGATGTATACATTATTTTCATCTGTAAGAATTTTTGTCTTACTATCTTCTTCCCTCCACTCTCAATCTTATGTCCCACGTCTTGTTTTGAGGTTAGCTCATATTTCCTCCCTCACAAAAGTGACAGATATTGATGATTGAATAACTTCTGGTTGTAATATTAAATGGATACTGTCAGTGATATGATCCCTTTAGTAACAGGTAGGGTACATGATTGCCTCACAGTGCCTGCAATTGCTCTTCAATTCATTTTTCAATCTTTGTAAATCTTTCCTGAAATTTTTAATTTTTTAATGTCCGTTTTGTTTGTTTACTACCTCATACTTGGTTCAACTTTTTAATTCACCTTGTGCTTTATGAATAGGGTTAGCAACCCAACAAAGTAAAGTGTTCTCAAAGATAAGCAAAACTGTGTTAAATGGAACAACAGTTAAATAGAAAACATCATTTCTTGCACAAATCTGTATTATTCCTACTGATCTTTTGCTATGTATAGATTCCTAAACCTTTCAGGAATCTTGACATTTTAAACAGACACTGAACTGTGCCAAATAATGTGGTAACTTTGTGTTTCAAGCATACTACAGAATATACTAGGGCCTAAGAATATAAAACTACTAAACTCATTGTGTGACATTCTAGGCCCATTGAAGTCAATGAGAGTTTTGCCACTAAGTTCAATAAGGCCAGGATTTCACTCTTATAACCGGTTTCAGAGTAACAGCCGTGTTAGTCTGTATTCGCAAAAAGAAAAGGAGTACTTGTGGCACCTTAGAGACTAACCAATTTATTTGAGCATGAGCTTTCGTGAGCTACAGCTCACTTCATCAGATGCATACCGTGGAAACTGCAGCAGACTTTATATATACACAGAGAATATGAAACAATACCTCCTCCCACCCCACTGTCCTGCTGGTAATAGCTTATCTAAAGTGATCATCAGGTTAGGCCATTTCCAGCACAAATCCAGGTTTTCTCACCCTCCACCCCCCCACACAAATTCACTCTCCTGCTGGTGATAGCCCATCCAAAGTGACAACTCTTTACACAATGTGCATGATAATCAAGTTAGGCCATTTCCTGCACAAATCCAGGTTCTCTCACTCCCTCACCCCCCTCCAAAAACCCACCCCCATACACACACAAACTCACTCTCCTGCTGGTAATAGCTCATCCAAACTGATCACTCTCCAAGTTTAAATCCAAGTTAAACCAGAACATCTGGGGTGGGGGAGGAAAAAACAAGAGGAAATAGGCTACCTTGCACTTGCACTTGCATAGGCTACCTTTCCTCTTGTTTTTTCCTACCCCCCACCCCAGATGTTCTGGTTTAACTTGGATTTAAACTTGGAGAGTGCTCAGTTTGGATGAGCTATTACCAGCAGGAGAGTGAGTTTGTGTGTGTATGGGGGTGGGTTTTTGGAGGGGGGTGAGGGAGTGAGAGAACCTGGATTTGTGCAGGAAATGGCCTAACTTGATTATCATGCACATTGTGTAAAGAGTTGTCACTTTGGATGGGCTATCACCAGCAGGAGAGTGAATTTGTGTGGGGGGGTGGAGGGTGAGAAAACCTGGATTTGTGCTGGAAATGGCCTAACCTGATGATCACTTTAGATAAGCTATTACCAGCAGGACAGTGGGGTGGGAGGAGGTATTGTTTCATATTCTCTGTGTATATATAAAGTCTGCTGCAGTTTCCACGGTATGCATCTGATGAAGTGAGCTGTAGCTCACGAAAGCTCATGCTCAAATAAATTGGTTAGTCTCTAAGGTGCCACAAGTACTCCTACTCTTATAACCAAAATTCACGCTTGAACTTACAGGCTAAATCACTGGTATAATCAGGGAACACTTCACTGATGTCAGATCATTAGTGCACTCTGTTTTCTAACACTTGTCAGTTTGCTTAAATAATTGTTGCCCCTTTTGACCTGAGCAGTTTGCCAATATTTGGAGTTGTTTCTATTCAGAGAAGAAATCAAACAGGAGGTAGTATCTTTGCTCATAATTCAAAGCCTGCCTTTCCAGCCAGTACTCTGCCCAAAGAAGGTGTCTATCTTGACATACTCTTAGGGATACACCTCATATGATTATCTTGTTGTCTCCTGGTTTTCTGCTTCCTTTCTGGATTTTTCTGGCCCACAAACACAGCTGTAGCAAATCAATCTCCAGCCCCTGCATTTATATTCAGTCTAACTTTTGGGAAGTGACTTTGTTTCAGCTATTATCAAATAAAAGTTCATTTAAATGTTGCCTCATTTAGCCTTAATGAAAGGTTGCTTCTCCACCCATCAGTTTCAATGAGGTTTGTGACAGCTCCTAGCCCAAACACATGATTGGTGGGGGCTGCCCCACTTCCAGCATAACATTATGGAGAGGCGGGAACCTTGGAGTATTTCTATTATACAAAGTAAGAGAGAGATGAAGCATTTTTTAAAAATTAGAACTCCTAATTTTTCATCTTTTGAAGTGTCTTTACACAAATGCAAGGAATATGAGAAGTAAGAAAGAACTAGAAGTGGTACTAATTGGTAAAGATGATGACCTTGTGGACATAGTTTAAATCTGGGATGATTCTTACATCTAGAATGTCAGTAGAGAAATCTATAAAGGAGAGATGGAAGGGGAAGAAGAGGTTGAGAGTTGGCAATGTAACTCCCAACTGATTCCAGTGCTTAAAAATGCAAGGCATGAGATGGCCTATTGCGAGTGAGGAACTGCTTGAGAACATGGGAAGCTTGGCACCAGAGACTAGATGCAAAAGTCATTAATACCACTGAAATGCATGAATGCATACAGTTCTTTTTTGGCAGTATTTGGCCAGTGAAGGTGTACTCTAATTAAACACTGAAAGGAACTGATTTGCAGAATACAGCAGGATAAGGTATTGGATTTCAAGAAAGTTCACTCTGCATAATTAAATAATCCTGGCCCTTATCCTGCAGATATATGGACACAATTAACTTGATATGCTCCAACTAACCTTGCTGACTGTTACTTGCTTGTTTGCCCGATGATGTTGCCTTCTTTCTTACTTATGAGAGGGGTTTTTTATCTACATGAGAAAATGAATAGTTTTCACAGTCCTTCCTCTCTGCAACCCCCACACACATCTGGGGCATTCAGTTTATCACATGCATAAGCTAGGTCTGCACTAAGGAATTTGACAAAAAGATTCCCACTGGTGCTACCTTTAATTCAGCTTGATGGGTGGAAGTTTTAGTGGGAAACAGGGCCAACAAGGCTTTAGTGGCATTTTTGTTTGTTCCATGTCAATGAAACTTCAGCAGGTACAATTTATTTTTCTACTCTTTGAATAAAAATGGGCAGCCTGGCCTACAGCTGTTGGCTTGCTAGATGAAATACTGAAACCACAGAAAGGTTGACTCAATGGTTCATAGAAATGCAAGAGATTTTGCAAAAGGCTTTTAGCCTAGACTGCAAACTGTATTCAAACAGCAGAAAAAGACAAGTTTGTCATTCGTTTGGGTGTTCTCACTTTTATTCTATTCTTGGAATCAAATTACAACATTTCAGCTATAAATTACAGCTTTAAATTATATTGTATTGGATTTTTATAATAAAGTAGCAGTTCCTAGTGAAATTGCTCTTATAACTTTAACTCTATAGCTTCACAAACATCGTAACTGCCCTTGCTCCCAATGAAGCAAAGAGGACACTAATATTCAAGTGAATTGGAGTGACAATAAAGATCATGACTTTGGAAGAAACCAATAACACTAAAATCATTGACCTCTAGATTTGCTTGGGGCCACTAACTTTGATATTTAGTAGTTCCTCTATTAATCATGTGAGCTTAATTTCTGACTTCAGTGACATATGTGTCACATAGAGTTAGAGAACAAATGATCTCTAACTCTATTTGTCTTCTGGCCTTTAATCCTGAGCAGTACAATATATACCATGATCCCCAAAGGAGACAAGTTAGTAAGCAGAAGAGCCATGAGAGCCTGGGGAAAATCTTGATTCTAAAAAACCCCAAGCCCTTTGTGAAATTAGTAAGGTTTTATTAAAAGTCAAGAGTGTCTCTCTCTCTCTCTCTCTCTCTCTCTCTCTAATACTCAAATCAAGCTCCTGAAGTACTCTGTATTTCCTGTCTATTACAGAGTGAGATGTCATAAAAGCTTTTTCTTGATCTGACATGCAGAAACAGACTTCACTGTCTTTAAGTAAATAATCCCTAATTCATCAGCTGACTATTATTTAGTTCTCCACTGTTCCTTTCCCCTCAGTTGGTCATACCCTTTTTCATAGCTCCATCTCATTACCTCTGGAATTATTTCCTCAGTGGCAGGAAGATGTGTTGAAAGTGTGGTGTGCAGCTATGGCCTTTATAATAATCCTTATATAAGTAAGAGAGAAGTCCCAAGAATTCTCCAATTCATAGCCATAGAAGTTATTTAGGCACAAAATTGTGCTGAAAATGTGAATTAAGTGCAAACCAATGCAGAATTGCCTTCTGACTAGGAAGATAGTCTGAAACAATTACTCTAAGAGGTGTAAACTGTCCCATTCATTACAGTGAGTGAGTTCTACACCCAAATGACAATTTTAACTGGAAGATTAACTATATCACTGCTGATAAACATTGAAAAATATATCCTTCTGATGCACTAATCCTATTTCTTGCAGTAGAGTTCTGTAACATCAAGGCAAAAATCCGCAGCACACTGAAACTAAAATGTGGGGAATAAGATATCAAAATAAGCAACATAGGGTTACAATTTCTAATTTGTCTTCATTTTCATATTTAATGAAGTAAAATCCTCAGTTTGTTTTAAGAGAAGCTGATGCAGAATTTCCACCACAATCCCCACACAAACCACATACTTTGCTGCAGAAACCTGGTTCCAAATTGACAGAATACACATGGAATGGGGAAGAGATTTGTTGTGTTATAGATTTTTCTACAAAAGCAATTTCCTAAAACCTTCACATTGCCTTTTCTTCCTCTCTGGCACCACTTTCTCAATAGCAGTTGAAAAATTTTAAACAATAAAAAAAAAAAAAAAAAAAAGTGAATGATCACATCTATATGTTGTGTCTGTCTATGGGGCAACACATATGTGCCAGGACTAGGACACTGGTGGTCTTATCTAATGGTTAGAGATACAGACCAAAGCTGGAGTCAGGAATCACCAATCAAGTCAATGGTAAGAACTGGAGTCAATGCTGGAATCAGGGGTCAGAGCCTGAGTCAAAAGCTGGACAAGGAAGAAAGGACTAGATGGACTAGAGCAGGACCAGAACAGTGGAGGAGTGACAATGGGGACACGGCTGGATATAGGAGAGATTGCAGCTGCAGGCACAAGCAGTGATCACCCAGCGACCTGCTAAGCTTAAATGCAGACCTGATGGCTCTATCAGCTGATCAGCCAATTCTGCCACAGCCTAGCTGGACTCATTAACCTGCCTGCAGGTTGAACCAGATAGCCCTAGGCTCAGGTGAGGACATTCAACCCAGGGAACCTGACAGAGTAAATATGCAACCCAAAAGTTGGGAAGCAATCCGGCTCTCTGTTTTCACAATCAAATTGATACCATGTTGCCTACAATGGCTCACATAGTTCAGTGTCTTGAAATTCATAACAATGCCTTTAATGATAGACATATATATATATATAAGGTGACTAGAACGATCATCTGTCATACGAGAAACATGAAGACGAGAACATGAGTTTCCATGAGTTAACTTCTGTTCATCATACATGGGATAGGAGACATTTATCAAACCTTCACAATATTTACACACACAAATGTGACAGCTAAGGGTGAGTCTGACCCTGTAGCTTTAAGCCTTTTGATCTAAATCTATCTATAAACCACCCAGATTACTTCTGCCCTTATTTCTTTGCTACTAGGAATGAGCCCAGTGCTTTCAGTAGACTAAACAACTAAAAGGTGGGAAAAAAGGTAAGTGAGGATAATAGCATTGTTTCTGAACTGGACTTTATTATTTAAACACAAGCAGCAATGGGGTTTACATGATTACTTTCAGCAAGATGAAATATCTTGTCTTTAAACAAACATGGGAGATCATAGTGAAGGAAGTGGGCAGAAAAGACAAGTGGACTTTTGCCCATGTCATAGTGATTTTATTTCCTTTAGATTAGGGGTTCTCAAACTTCATCGCACCACAACCCCCTTCTGACAACAAAGTTATCACATGACCCCAGACGGGGAGCAGAGATGGGGCCCCGTCGCCTTGGATGGGAAGAGGGGAAGCCACAGCCTGAGCCCTGCTGCTCCATGTGGGGGTGGAGCTCAGGCATCAGCTTCAGCCCTGGGTTCCAGGAAGTCTAATGCTGGCCCTGGAGATTGCATTAAAATGGGGTCACTGTAGTGGGGCTGCTGCCCCACTCCTGGAGAACAGGGATTAAAAGCAGCCAAGCTAAGCTGATTGGGGAAGCAGCCACAGCTGTGGCCAGCTCAATTAGGGCCCAGCTGGCCCTGATAAAAGGGCTGTGGGGCTAGGAACCAGAGTCTTACTCTAGTGGGAAGGGCTAGTTGCCTGGGAGCAAGGTACCTGAAGTGGAGCAGTGCTGGGGAATAGGGCAAGGGAGATGGGGAGTTTCAGCCTTGTAAACCCCCAGGCTGCAGGCCTTGTTGAAGGTCTACAAAGGTACTGGGGCTGCAGAGGGGCAGCCTGGGGATAGGCAAAGGCAGCAGGTCCTAATCCCTTGCTAGTGATAAGTGGCTATTATAGACTGCAGTCTGCCCCAGTGAGTGTGGGCTAGATGATGACTGGCCTTTCCATTGCCACTGAGGCAAAGTGGGTTTAGAGGGTTGGGGCTCCCATGGGAGGGGAGGGCTAGAGTGTGGGGGTACTGCTGGGGCAGAATCCTGAGGAAAAGGGCACCAGGTTCCAGGAGGGGCATGGGGCCTGAGGCAGGCGAGACACCTGCTGGCAGGGGGCGCTCCAAAGGCTGGAAAGAGCTAATTCCCAAGACCTCCAGCAGGAGGTGCCAACCTGGTGAGTCTTTGCCTCGCTACAATTGCAACCCACTTTGGGGTCCTGACCCACAATTTAGGAACTGCTGCTCTAGATTTAATCACCATTTTTATGATATAACATTAGTAAAATGTCTAACTGAAGAATAAATATTATGACTTTCTTTATGATGCTGAACGTTTAGTGTGCCCATAAACCTTAATTTGACTCTGCCTAATATATGAGCTATTGCATCTTATAGATGCAATATAAATACAATCATTTTTTGGGGCCTTTGTGGATTGAGTAGAGAAAAAGGTTGTACCGGTTTAATTTTTTACTATCTGTGCAAAAAGGAAATTCTTAGTATTCCCTTTGCTTGAGAAATCCAGTATTATAAAAAGTAGACTAAAAGGAAGCAAAACAAGAAATTTATTGCTAAGGTGCACATTAGGGGAGCTAAAACAAATCTTTAAAAGTTCTACGGGCTATTGAACAGGAGGTGATTCAATCTTTAGGCAAACCCTTTCCCCCCTTCAGTAGCAAAATAAAAAAAATAAACAGATGATAGGAAGTGGGAGGATGGGGGAGGAGTGCACATGCAGAAAGGACAAACAATTGAGAGGTGGAGGCCTGTAAATAGAAGTGGGTTGGCAGGAACAGGCAGACAATATTTCTCAGTTGGTTCTATTTTTGTCCCTGCTAGCATGGTCAGAGATGGGGAATTAGATTGCAGGAGTACTAACTTCTACTTTAAATGTGTGTTTGTTCCTTAGTCTGGATGTGGGAAGTAGTGTCTAGCCACATTAATTGTATTCCAAACTCTAGGAGTGGAAGAAGGCTGATACAGGGATTAGAACAGGAGATAGGAAATCAGGATTCCTTGGTTTTATTTCTGACTCTGGGAGGAGTTGCTGTTTAGTATTTAGTGCAGGGATGAATGTGTATCTTTACACCTGAGTTCTGTGCTGCTTTTGTGCCATCTCCACTATATAGAGGCACCCCTTACACATTAACTTGCCTCCCCTAAACTGTAAAAGATTGACTGAAGTTAGGCTATGGCTACGCTGCAAAGTTAAGTCAACTGAAGTTACATTAATGATCATCCACCACTGCAATTACATCATTTTTGCACGTCCACATAACGCCCCTTGTGATGGCAGAGCATGTCCACAATTGGTGGTGTTGCATTCACAAAAAAAGCAGTGCACTGTGGGTAGCTATCCTGTTGTGGAACTCTCCCCAGAACACCCCAGGGTCGATGGTGAAGGGATTGCAGTGCCTTGTGGGGGCAGGGCCACCATCCCATGGTGTAGTTTTCTCTGTTCATCATTCCACAGGCTTCCGCTTATGTTTCGCCCACTTTTCAACAGCCCCTGTAAACTTCTCTCCTGACATCTCTGTCTGAAAGCATGGATCCTGCACTGCTCTCCGGTATTGTGATGGGCGTTATGAACACACCATGGCTCATCCTGCAGTATTTCATGAGCTGCGAATTTGATAATGACGCCATGGCCTCGCCCTGCTGTATGCTATGTAAAGAAACAATTCAAGATGGCTTTTGGCATTCATGGAGCAGCTACACAAGATGGATCATCGGTTCTGGGCATGGGAAACAAGCACTGAATGGGATCGCATCATTATGCAAATATGGGATGACAAGCAGTGGCTGCAGAACTTTCAGATACACAAAGCCATCTTTCTGGAACTGTGTACGGAGCTTGCCCCTGCCATGTGGTGCAAGGACACCAAAATGAGAGCTGCCCTAATGATAGAGAAGCAAGAGGCAATTGCTGTGTGGAAGCTGGCAACTCCAGACTGCTACTGGTTAGTCACAAATCAGTTTGGAGCAGGGAAGTCCACTGTGGAGGTTGTAGCGATACAAGTGTGCAGGGCTATCAATCACCTCCTGTTACAAAGGTCTGTGAGATTGGGAAATGTGCAGGAAACACTGGATGGTTTTGTGGCAATGGGATTCCCTAAGTTCGGCAGGGCAATAGATGACACACCCATTTTGGCCCCAGACTACCTTGTGATAGAATACATCAACAGAAAAGGCTACTTTTCTATGGTATTGCAAGCTCTGGTGGATCACCAGGATCATTTCATCAACATCAACGTGAGGTGGTCCAGGAAGGTGCATGACACATGTATCTTCAGGCACACTGGCCTGTACAGACAGCTCCAAGCAGGGACTTTATTTCCAAACCAGAAGATTCCAAATGGGGGTGGGGAAATGCCAATAATGATCCTTGGAGACATAGCCTGACCATTGCTCCCATGGCTCATGAAGCCGTACACTGGAAACCTTGATAGCAGCAAGGAGTGCTTCAACTGGCTCAGCAGGTGCAGAATGACTGTTGAATGTGCCTTTGGCTGGCTAAAGAGGCCCTGGACCTGCTGTTTTGGCAGGTTACACCTTGATGAGGAAAATATTTCCCTGGTCATAGCAGCCTGCTGTGCTCTGCATAATATTTGTGAAGCTAAGGGGGAAGAGGTTTCTGCAGCAGTGGAGCATGGAGGCAGACCACCTGGTGGTTGATTTAGAGCAGCCAGATACCCGGGCTGTTAGAGGTGCTCAACAGAAAGCTATTTGAAGCAGGGAGGCTTTGAAGGAGCATTTTGACAGTGATCTCCAGTAATGTGTCTTTCTGTAATGCATTCAGCCAGGCATTGTTTTCTTGCACTGTAGTATAAACCTTATGATTGCTCTGTGTGTTAATTTTACATGGTAAATGCACTGATTCCTACTGTGTATGAATTTCAGCAGCCACCTCCATTTGTAGGAAACAAATAAAGATTGCTTTTCTTCCTGTAGTACATTTTTCTTCAACAGCACTACAAACATTTTCATGTTATGTCAGGTACATGAAAGTGAACAGCACATTTTCAAATGAGGGTTTCTCAGCTGGGTGTATGTCCAGCTGTCATTGTGAAACATCTCCCACAGCGTGGAGAGCATGGGGTACTGTGACAGCCTGGGAACATGTGAGGGATATGTGTAGGGAGGGTATGGAAGGCTGTCACATATGGGCTGCAGGGGGAGGCAAGCACCGTGTTCCATCTGCAGTTCAGTCAGGGACATCAGCATGTCCGTTTGGTCCTGGAGCAGCTGTATCATCCACTCCTGCCCCTGTTTCCTCTCCTGGCTACCTATACACAGTTTCTCATTGATAGCTTCTCCATTTCTCTCTGCTCACAATCCAAGGATTGCAGCATCTCCCGGAACTTCTTCCTTACCCCTCTTGTTTTGTCTCTATTGGACAGAGCAGCTCAGCTGCTGTGCAGCAGGGGACACTCAAGGGCATATCTGCAGAAGCTAAAGAAACAATAGATAGAGACACTATTGTGAGTACACTCACAGTTTTGATTCAAACAAATTAATAACACCACTTCCTCTTAGCAAGCAGGCCGCACAGGGAGCCGTCATGGTGAGTTTGGCCTGGGGGAGAAGGGGCAAGATGGGACAAAGGAGGAGGGGTTTCAGAGGGGTATCACTACAAGCTCTGAGGGCCACTATTCTGAATATTGGCACCATTTTCCACAGGCAGGGGTGATAGCAGCTGATATCTCACTCCTTAGGGTAACCAAGGATGCAAGGGTGTAGTTCCTAGGTGATCAGCATATGGACCTGGTCTGCAGCTGCACACACATATGTGCTGCTTTGGTGCCTGCAGAAGTAATTGCTGATTAACATGGAAAAGTTTCCTACTGTGCGGGAAGAAACAAGACAGACCTCCCAAGAAACTTTCAGCAGATGCCTGCAGAGTGCCTCCAGGAAAGTTTCCTAGAGATCTCTATGGAGGATTCCCAGGACATCCTGGTGTGCATCAACAAAACTTTTCCACAGGTCCCCTCTGCCTAGCTGGACAGGGGAATGAGAAGCAGATTCAAACTATGCCTGGGTTTGGTTATAACAATCCCTCTTCTACCCTGATTTAAAAGAAAAAAGGCAGATCACTACCTCATGTCTTCCTGAAGTATCAAAGCTAAATGAGTATTTACCAGAGCTCCCCTCTCCAGCATCAGGCATGCCCAAGCCGGAGAGCTGGGACTGGCTAGAACACTCTAGAATTAAAAAGAGGTCCTGGGTTGCCATGTCAACAGACATCCCTGTCAACTGTCTGCCATCCTCCTCCAACTCCAATGTCCTTGGGGTTCACTCCACTGCCTCTAGCACCCCAAAGTACCACCAGGACTCTTGGCAGTGGAGGTGGGTCACTGCCAAGGATGGCATGCAGCTCCTTGTAGAAGTGGTATGTCTTTGGCAATGCACTAGACAGATGATTGGCCTCCCTTGCTTTCTAGCACACTTGCCTCAGTTCCTTGATCATTGCACGACACTGTTGCATGTCCCTATCTTGCCCCTTCTCCTCCATGCCATGAGTAATTTGCCTGAAGGTATCAAAGTTCCTGCAGCTGCAGCAGAGCTGTGACTGCACAGCCTCCTCTTCCCACAGACCCAGAAGATCCAATAACTCTGGGGTACTCTAGGCAGGAGAGCATTTGCTGGAGGGAGCCACCATGGTCAGCTGGGAAGATGCTAAGTGAGCTCTCCACACGGAGCAAACAGGAAGAGGGGCTTTTACGAGGCCGCTGATCACCAGTTTGAACTCTGCTGCCCAGAGCGGTCATGATGGGCATTGTGGGATACCTCCTGGAAGCCACTTAGGATAACATAAGCAACAGAGTGTGTACTGTTAGGGGCCTTATTCCTTCACCCACTTACTTCCCTGGTCCTTCTCGCATGAACAGAGAGCAACAATACCCGAAGTCCAAATGTGCAAACAATTGGATGTTTATTGGGGTGAACTTCCAGCAAGCATGATTCCAGTTTCCTTCCTTAGTGTCCACCTTCCCAGCTCTGACACCACAGAGCCTTACCTATGTCCCTGTTCCCATTCCCCCCCCTTAGCAAAACATGATTCCAATTTCCCCACCCCCATTTCCTGTTCCCATTCCCCCCCTCCCCACACACTTTCTGATTGACTGCAGACTATATAGTAAAACTTGAGTTCTGCTTAGCTATACCTTAACCAATCATTTTACTGAAATTTAACTAACCAATCCTAACATATTGTAACATGATTATTTAACCAATTATATCCCACGACCTTAATTAGTTTCCGCCAGCAAAATTAATTATACAGCAGACAGAAACAATCACAGAACCAGACAGAGATTATACAGACAAACAATGGGGAAATGGGGACTACAGCAATAGAACAAACACAGAAATAAGGATTTCACATCCCAGCTATCGATAAGTGAGTTCTGGCCAGACAGGATGCTATCAAACTAAATTTCCTTTTACATCTTCTAGGCACTTCCCTTTCTCTGGAGGCGATAGGCATTAACAGGACAGGATTGTATTCCTAACAGCCCAATAGCACCTTCTTTCAATGTGACTAGTTTGGAATGTGAGGAGGTGACCTGTCGCTTCCCAGCTTATGGCTGCCTCTGCTGCATAACCGAAGTCCTTAGCTTAAGACCAGGGCCTCAGACTGTCACAGTAAGAGAAGGCTCTTACACCGGCAGACAGTGATTTTGATTCTCTCTTTTATACCTCTGTAACTAGCCAAGTGATAAGAATACACCTAAATTCTTAGAGTATAGGCCTTTACAGACAGGCCTGAATATCTATATCCTAACATGTACACTTATACTTCATTGCTCTGATTTCATTGCCTTCAGGCCTATGCCTCTCATGGAGGTGGTTTTACTATTTTGGTTTAGCAGGAGAGTTAAAATCAGTGAGATGAGCATTACAGTGTGTACATCTCCACCGTTAGGTCAACAAAAGCTGCCTTATCTCGAATGAACTGTGTAGTGCAGGCATGGCCTTAGTTTTACACTAAGCCCCATGCACGTGCACTCTCTCTATTTATGCCCTAAGGGCTATCTTGTTTGTATTCCAGCTGCTCTGGATAGAGGGGTAAGGATCATCCATCTAGGGTAACCAGATGTCCCGATATTAGAAGCTTCATCTTATATCTCGAGCACTATTGAAACAATGATATCAAGAGTTGTGACTGAAAGCTTAGCAGTTGAGAGGGGAAGGGATTTTTAATAGGGCTGTTGATTAATCTCAGCTAACTCACATGATTAATTCAAAAAACCTAACTGTGATTAAAAAAAAAAATTAATCGCAATTAATCACACTGTTAAACAATAGAATACCAATTAAAATTTATTAAATATTTTTGATGTTTTTCTGTATTTTCAAATATATTGATTTCTATTACAACACAGAATACAAAGTGTACAGTGCTCACTTTATATTATTATTCTTTATTACAAATATTTTCACTGTAAAAATGATAAAAGAAATAGTATTTTTCAATTCACCTCATACAAGTACTGTAGTGCAATCTCTTTATCATGAAAGCGCAACATTCAAATGTAGATTTTTGTTTGTTTTTGTTTTGGTTACATAACTTCACTCAAACAAAACAATGCAAAACTTTAGAGCTTACAAGTCACTCAGGCCTACTTCTTGTTCAGCCAATTGCTAAGACAAACAAGTCTGTTTACATTTATGGGAGATACTGTTGCCTGCTTCTTATTTACAATGTCACCTGAAAGTGAGAACAGGCATTTGTATGGCACTTCAATCAACATGGGAGATTTTACAAAAACAAAAAGATATTCTGGGACCCCCAAGAACTCTGCCAGCAAAATTAGGGAAGACCAGGCATGGCATTCTTGATATTTCTGAAATTTAAAAAAAATGAAAACCCTAAAAAAAAAAAATCTCGTAAGAGATAAATAAGGAGCAAAAGTGCACTTGTACAAATTTTTAAAAAATCCTGGGGAAGTCAGCTCTAAAGTTAGTTCACTGATTTGCTGATGTGCAAATGTTCTTTTAAACATACTTTCAAGAATATTCCATTCTCTAGGAATCAGAAGCATAACATTTATGGATAGAGCTAAAATAAAAAGTTTTTTTATTCATAGTATTTTAAAATACATAGAAACACTTCTGCAACTGCTTCATCTTAAGCAGTAGGATAAATTGTGTATCAATATTTTTCCAAAACTAAAGACCCTCTCCAGGAAACATGTATGTGCATTAGTAATTTTACACTGATAAGTAGTTTATTCTGCTAGAGCTACTCATACAAACTTATATACATGTTTAAGTATTTACTTGATCTGAGCTTTATTTATTTAGGTCATTTTATAAATCCAGTGGCCCTCATCTTATGTTCTGACTACTAAGTGCCCTGTCATAGATTAAATTAAACAATAGTAATCTATGGACTATCTACCAATCCTGAAAAGTGTCTGTCATTGAAACAGCAATAAATCAACGCCCATTATAGGAGGATTATTAATAAGATCTCCAACACCTTATGCCATGTTATTTCTTTGCTTCATTGCAATGAAACATTTACAATACAAAGATTATCTTTTTCTTCTGTTAGATTAAGTACACATATTGACTGATTTTACAGTTGGTACCTAACACCTGCTTTAGGGCCCAATTCTGCAAATATTTAAGCAAACCTTTATGTGTGTTTCAGAGTAGCAGCCGTGTTAGTCAGTATTTGCAAAAAGAAAAGGAGTACTTGTGGCACCTTAGAGACTAACAATTTATTTGAGCATAAGTTTTCATGAGCTACAGCTCACTTCATCGGATGAAGTAGCTCATGAAAGCTTATGCTCAAATAAATTTGTTAGTCTCTAAGGTGCCACAAGTACTCCTTTTCTCTTTATATGTGTGAGCAATTTTTTCCTTTTTGTAGCCTAATTAAAGTCATTGGGTGAAATCCTGTCCCCACTGAAGTCAGTAGGAGATCTGGCGCTGATGTCCACATGTGTAGGTTTTCAACCAGTAGGTGTAGTCACATGAGGGAGGACTAGTCATGCGAGAGAAGGTTTAAAAGATCAGAACCAAATTTCTCAAGGGCCTGTTGCAAAGCTCATTGGTGTCAATGGGAGTTTTCCCAGTGACTTCAATGTGTTTTGGATAGACACTTACAGAAGCAAATGGATTGACAGCTGTGATTGATTCTTCTGAAAAACATAACGGTAACGGGGGGTTCTCAGGCTAAATACATTAAGGACTGTGAGTCACTCAGATGCTGTCAAGGTTCCTTCCCCACTCTGAACTCTAGGGTACAGATGTGGGGACCTGCATGAAAAACCTCCTAAGCTTATCTTCACCAGCTTAGGTCAAAACTTCCCCAAGGTACAAAATATTCCACCCATTGTCCTTGGACTGGCCGCTACCACCACCAAACTAATACTGGTTACTGGGGAAGAGCTGTTTGGACGCGTCCTTCCCCCCAAAATACTTCCCAAAACCTTGCACCCCACTTCCTGGACAAGGTTTGGTAAAAAGCCTCACCAATTTGCCTAGGTGACTACAGACCCAGACCCTTGGATCTTAAGAACAATGAACAATCCTCCCAACACTTGCACCCCCCCTTTCCTGGGAAATGTTGGATAAAAAGCCTCACCAATTTGCATAGGTGACCACAGACCCAAACCCTTGGATCTGAGAACAATGAAAAAGCATTCAGTTTCTTACAAGAAGACTTTTAATAAAAATAGAAGTAAATAGAAATGAAGAAATCCCCCCTGTAAAATCAGGATGGTAGATATCTTACAGGGTAATTAGATTCAAAAACATAGAGAACCCCTCTAGGCAAAACCTTAAGTTACAAAAAAGATACACAGACAGAAATAGTTATTCTCTTCAGCACAATTCTTTTCTCAGCCATTTAAAGAAATCATAATCTAACACATACCTAGCTAGATTACTTACTAGAAGTTCTAAGACTCCATTCCTGGTCTATCCCCGGCCAAGACCCAGCATACAGACAGACACACAGACCCTTTGTTTCTCTCCCTCCTCCCAGCTTTTGAAAGTATCTTGTCTCCTCATTGGTCATTTTGGTCAGGTGCCAGCGAGGTTACCTTTAGCTTCTTAACCCTTTACAGGTGAGAGGAGCTTTCCCCTGGCCAGGAGGGATTTCAAAGGGGTTTACCCTTCCCTTTATATTTATGACAGATGCTCAGGTAATAGGGGCCATGTAAGTGGCTAAACTAGAGACAGAAAGCCTGTGGGTGTTTTAACATAATTAACTACAACTGAAATTTCAGTTAAAGAGCAGGCCTGGTACAACAATCGTAATAGAAGAGTCAGCAGTCAAAATTTTCACATTGTACCTCAACTAATTTAGCAGGCAGGACATAATTTATGATCACAGTTACAGATTTATAAGCTCTTATTTTGCATTGCCTGACGTGCAATTTGAATTAACAGATGAATTCAGTTTATAAATTACTATTAGTGAAGCACTCAGAAAAGAAAGTTGTCCTAATTTTTTTTTTAAAATATTAAACATGTAATTTACTTGTCATCCATATATTTCTTAGGCCTATTGGGAAAGCTTATTCTGCCTGAGAACAAAGGGAAAATAGTTCATTCGGTTCAATTCATCTTCATGGTGTATAGTATAAGGTAACATCGCCTACATGTATATAATGCAAATTTCACTAGCTAGTATTTTCCACAACTAAAAGATTATCGATAAATACCCACTTGAAAGCTGTTTATGTTCCTGTCTGAGCAAGCAGAATGCAATACATAGGCCTGGCCATCTGTTCCAGAGAGAAACCTTCTACTGATTTGGGAGAGGAATAGAACAAATCTTATTGAAAGCAATAACCTAAGCATTATCAAAGTAAAAGAATAACTTTGTTACAACATGAGGACAAAGATAAACCTGGTTTATATCAAATGAGTATTTATCCATTGCAGGATGAGCCAATTTCATTACTTGTGTAAGTGGGCGCAAACTTCTTTGACATCCTTGGAGTTGTACTTACTTAGGCTATTGCCCAGTACATATTCATCTTTCTAAGCATTCATTCTGCTATCACATCAGAAAATACTAGTGTTTTCTTGGTTAAAGCTTTTAGAACACATTAACCTAGATTACCATTGTTATAAAAATAAATCTTGATTTCTCTACATAGAATCATAGAATATCAGGGTTGGAAGGGACCTCAGGAGGTCATCTAGTCCAACCCCCTCCTCAAAGCAGGACCAATCCCCAACTAAATCATCCCAGCCAGGGCTTTGTCAAGCCTGACCTTAAAAATATCTAAGGAAGGAGATTCCACCACCTCCCTAGGTAACGCATTCCAGTGTTTCACCACCCTCCTAGTGAAAAAGTTTTTCCTAATATCCAACCTAAACCTTCCCCCCACTGCAACTTGAGACCATTACTCCTTGTTCTATCATCAGCGACCGCTGAGAACAGTCTAGATCCATCCTCTTTGGAACTCCCTTTTAGGTAGTTGAAAGCAGCTATTAAATCCCCCCTCATTCTTCTCTTCCACAGACTAAACAATCCCAGGTCCCTCAGCCTCTCCTCATAACTCATGTGTTCCAGTCCCCTAATCATTTTTGTTGCCTTCCGCTGGACTCTTTCCAATTTTTCCACATCCTTCTTGTAGTGTGGGGCCCAAAACAGTACTCCAGATGAGGCCTCACCAATGTCGAATAGAGGGGAACGATCACGTCCCTTGATCTGATGGCAATGCCCCTACATATACATCCCAAAATGCCATTGGCCTTCTTGGCAACAAGGGCACACTGTTGACTCATATCCAGCTTCTTGTCCACTGTAACCCCTCGGTCCTTTTCTGCAAAACTGCTGCTTAGCCATTCGGTCCCTAGTCTGTAGCAATGCATGGGATTCTTCCGTCCTAAGTGCAGGACTCTGCACTTGTCCTCGTTGAACCTCATCAGATTTCTTTTGGCCCAATCCTCTAATTTGTCTAGGTCACTCTGGACCCTATCGCTACCCTCCAGCGTATCTACCTCTCCTCCCAGTTTAGTGTCATCCGCAAACTTGCTGAGGGTGCAATCCACACCATCCTCCAGATCATTTATGAAGATATTGAACAAAACCAGCCCGAGGACCGACCCTTGGGGCACTCCATTTGATACCGGCTGCCAACTAGACATGGAGCCATTGATCGCTACCCGTTGAGCCCGACAATCTAGCCAATTTTCTACCGACCTTATAGTCCATTCATCCAGCCCATACTTCTTTAACTTGCTGGCAAGAATACTGTGGGAGACCATGTCAAAAGCTTTGTTAAAGTCAAGGAACAACACGTCCACTGCTTTCCCCTCATCCTCATACATCAAGAGCTTCCAGCAATCGCTAGTTTTCCCATTGATCCTATAAAAAGAACTAGAACTGGCAGAAATCTAACCAAGCTTTATGGATTAATGTAAGGCTCCATTTCCAAATCAAGTCTCATTCATTCTTTGCAAAATTCCTTTCTATTAGATAAAGCTAAAAGCTGATGAAAGTCACTGCAAAAAGAAACCTTAACTAAAATTCACTTAAAATATCTGTCTTCTAACATTTGGTAAATAAATGAATTAGAGGAATGAACTAGTAAAAGTGTGTGTGTGTGTGTGTGTGTGTGTGTGTGTGTTTGTGTGTACATCACCGAACTTGGTGAATGGTAGCATATAACATATGGCTGGCCTAGCCATCTCTCTCTCCCCGTCCCCCTAGTCGTCTTAAAACTTCCATTGAAGACATTGGAAATATTACCTGAGTAACAACTACAGAAGTGACCCATAGTGCATTGAATAAGGATTAAATCAAGAATGATTTATATCAGTTAGTAACATGCATAGCATGAAAAGCTCATGAACCGAAACGTTTAGAGTGAATACATGTTAGATTAGGCAACACAAGAAAGGGGAGTTCATTGTACAAGTACATGTGATGTTATAAAGTCAAACAAGATATTGAATTGTAGTATAAAATAGTAGCAGAGAAAATGCAGTGATTAGGAGGAAGTTATTATTTCATATGCAACATATACAGGTGCTAAGCTACATCCTGTATACATGGTTTCCAAATGGTTTGCACTATAAAGCCCTGCTTTCTCATGTGCAAAATTGTTGTGGAAGTATGAGCAAAATCCCTTCAGTCTGTTCTGATTTCACTGAGAGTGGGGAAAAAAATCGCTCTCCGCTCAGTAAATGTACTTTTATTCAGAAAAATTAGGCAGATCTGTAGGGGAGAAAAAACTGCTGAGGTGTGAAATGTGGAAAATTAGCATGGTGAGTCCACATATTTGAAACAACTTGCTTTGGTTTTTAAAAAGATAATTTCTTGCAAGCAGTGGTCTAAGTATGTAGAATAGTATAATTCTGCTCCTAGCACCAGTGCCAGTTTACCAACCATGCTTCACAGGATACCACAGTCCGGTCCTCAAGAGACCACAAACAAAATTTTCTGCTGACACAATTCCACTGACTTCTGTGAAGTTACATCAGCAAAGAATTTAGTCTTAACTCTTGATGGGAACAATCTGCCAGTCATTGGCCTGTTTGAACCTCCCTGTTTGAGGAAAGACAAAGAAGGTGTGGCAAAGCAACTCAGATTATCTGGAGTCCTCAGATTTCCTTTTCTCCAATCAGTATGGCTCCAGCTCTGCATCAGATACTGAAACTGTACCAGTTGTTTCTCAAGGATTTCATCCTGGTAATGGATGAAGATCAAAAGTGAAACCATGGCACTATTAAAGTCAATGGGAATTTTGTCACTGACTTCAATCACGCTAGGCTAGGACTTCATCCCAAGTGCTGTGTGTTTGTAACTGCCACCTGCCTTTCTGTACCATTCGTTGCGAGGTTTTGCTGCCATATTCTTTGTGGATGAAGCCACTCTTCAAAAGCTCCAGTCCTTTATTTTCTTTGTATCTGAAAGGTCTATAACATAGTGTTTGGTGATCATACATCTAGCTCAATGACTCCCTTGTGTGGAGTACCATAGGGTTCCATCTTGTTGTCCTTCTTGTTCAGCATGTATCATGTTCATGAGGTTATTAGTTAATAGTCCTTCAGCATGAGGCTGTCAGTTCTGTGTCTCCCAACTCCTTTTTTTCTTCTCCCACTACTGACACAGTGTGAAAGAAGGCACAATCTCCTAATCTTGAAACAGTCTCCCTCTTCTGATGCACTGACCATTGTCCCTATTCCCCTACTACTCACTCTTTAAAGCACACTTCTTTCACATTGCTTTACATTACAGGAGCTTGGCTGTTGGCTCTTTTTTCCTGTGCTTCATCTTTTAAATGTGAGTATTTTGTCTATCAACATTAGATTCAAGCTCCTGGTTGGGCAGTAGCTGTGCCTTACCTTGTGCATGTGAGGCACCATGCATGTGGATTGAAATATGTAAGAAATAATAATTAATACAGCTATTTCAAAAATATGGCAGTTGTGTGTAATGGGAATGGGGTGAACAGAACTGAACAGAAAAGCTACTGACCCATCAGAGAAAACAGAAGTGCTTTCTTCTGTTCATTTATATTTGTTAGACTATATATAGAAGATAAATCTATATACTGCAAGCAAGATAAAAAGATGTAATCAGGGCTCTGTGGAGTTCACTTTCAGGGAAGCAGATCTATTTGTTAGATTTTTTTCTCAGTTGTAACCTAAAGCTGAGAATACAGTCTGAGAAATCTGATAACAGAAGGGGCTGTGGGATTTAAGGACTTCTACAATCTCCTCTGCGGTATGGAGCCTGAGGTAATCACGTAAAGAGGGTCAATACAGACTGATGGGTGCAATGTTGACACTTTTCCTGTGGCTGTTTTCTTAAAAATGAATATGATACTGTTAGTTCAACTAAAAGAATCAAGTTCGCTTCTATAATGACTAAAAATACTTAAGATTCTGGAAGAATTCTGACTTGTTGCTACATCGTAGATTATCTAATTGTGAGTTAACATTCAATAATCACATACTGTAGTTCAGCTGAAATAATTGTGCAGTTCTCTAAATTGCCTGTCTCCTTTCTTCCCCTCAACAATATTTATTTCCAACAATAAAAACTTATTTTATTAGAAATAAGACAACTCCAGGGGGTAAGATACTATGTGATGCATATTAAATCACCCCTCGCCTCTCCCCAAGGATCAGATGCACTTCATTACATTTTAGGCTTAATAAATGCCCTAGGGGTGTAATTATTTCATTTTCCCATTGTATGCTGTGTCCCATTGCTTAATTATTTGTTTCTGAAAGAGACTAGCACATCATATTAAAAGTCAAAGGGTGAATAGTCAGCATCACTTTCCTACTTTGCTTTAAACTCCATTGATACTAGAAGTTCCTGAAGTGTAATACCAGCAATTGGTTGTGTGCTGGGAAAGTTTTTGGCTCCTGGTCCTCATCAGTTAATTTGCTAGTACAGTGTGTTACCCAGCAGCCTTTTTGGTTAACCGGTTACATGTCTGTCAGTAAGGTAGTTCATCAAGCTATTTTTTTGTGTCTGTGACTGCCAACCCTGCATCCCCGAATCCCATTTGGGTTATTGGATTTCTTCAAATCTATCAAAATTATGAATCCAATCTTTGGAGTAATAATTCTCAGACCTTGGGCTGTTCATGAATTATTTCTTGTGTGTTGGAAGTTCCTTTTAGAAATGCCCCTACCTGGCAGCTGTTTCCCCATAGCAGTAACAGTGGTGACAGTCTGGTGGCCATGGTTGGTTGGATGGGGAGTTGATCACCTTCTAGATGGCTGGGGATGTTAGCGGGAAAATGATTCCCTTTAAATTTTAAAAAGAACAGGAGTACTTGTGGCACCTTAGAGGCTAACAAATTTATTTGAGCATAAGCTTTCGTGGGCTACAGCCCACTTCATCGGATGCATAGAATGGAACATATAGTAAGAAGATGTATATACATACAGAGATCATGGAAAAAGTGGAGTAAGAGGCTAATTAATTAAGATGAGCTGTTATCAGCAGGAGGAAAAAAACTTTAGTGATAATCAAGATGGCTCATTTAGACAGTTGACAAGAAGGTGTGAGGATACTTAACATGGGGAAATAGATTCAATATGTGTAATGACCCAACCACTCAGTTTTTTTCTCCTGCTGATAAAAGCTCATCTTAATTAATTAGCCTCTTACTCCACTTTTTCATGTTCTCTCTGTGTGTGTGTATTATATATATCTTCTTACTATATGTTCCATTCTATGCATCCAATGAAGTGGGCTGTAGCCCACGAAAGCTTATGCTCAAATAAATTTGTTAGCCTCTAAGGTGCCACAAGTACTCCTGTTCTTTTTGAGGATACAGACTAACACGGCTGATACTCTGAAACCTTTAAATTTTAAGGTGGTCAGGTTCCCCCACAGAAGAAGCTTCTGTATGTCTGGGAGAGGTTGGCTGGAGGAGCAATCCTACTTTAGCCAGAGAGAGGAGTTGAATGGGGGTTCCTAGCAGGTAGCCTGATATGCTAAAGGGGAAGTAGATGTTGTCTGGCTGATACTGAAAATCAGGGGATGGGAGCATAGCATTAGAGTCCCTCCCAGTTTTGGCTCTTGAAAGTCTAAGCTGGGTAGGCACCCTTGAGAAAGAGAGAAGGGGGTTACAGCTACTGTGGAATTCTCATTCTGCATCAGCAACTTCAGCTTCTATATCACCGCCTCTTGTGCTGATGAAAGCCAGAAAGGGAAAGTGAAGGGGGGCGGGGGGAGGAGAAGGGGGAGGCGATTGTGAGGAAGACATGATAAGCCCTTCATGACCTCCTGGAGGTGCTGGAAGGAAGTTCTTTCTACAGCAGTTACAATGGTCACTGCAGTCCAGGCTGTGACTCCTTTGCAGAAAAGTTCACTACCACTGTAGACACACAATTGCAAGAGGAAAACTAATGAAAAACCACCAAATCAGCAAATTCAAAATACAGTAAAAGCATGCCTTCGCCGTGGATCCCCACAACACCTTGCAAGCTACACAGGATGTCCGGCAAAAGTAGCTCAGTGCAATCATTGCAAAAAGATTGGACATTTTGCTAAAGTATGTCACAGTAGCCAGTTCAATCAACAGGTGCATGCAGTTACAATACCAGATGTTACTGTGCTGAGTGTGGACAAAATCACTATTGCATATATTCCAGAACAGATAAAGTGTACTGTAAATGTTTCCGCCACACCCTCAGGCAAACCACACTTTATTCAGCTAATGTTGGACACTGGCTCAGCAGTATCTATACTACCTGATTCCATCTATCTGCATTATTTTAAAGATGTGCCTCTTACTGAACCCAAACTTCACTTGGTGTGCTATTTGAAAAACCATATTCCAGTACATGGCTGCCTGCCAGTAATAGTTATTTTTGGTGATTGCTGTGTAACTGCAGAGTTCTACATTGTGCACAAAGGCACTCCTATCCTTGGCAGAGATTTATTGGCTGCTTTAAATCTCAAGGTAGTTAATGGATGAATTGATCTTCCTCAGCAAAGCACTCTTGACGTACACAAACCAGTTTCAGCTGGGACCCAACACCAGGTTGAGGAGAAACTCGGCTGTGCTTATGGGTTTCCGCATAAAGTTAAAATGCGGAATAATGTGATTCCTGTACGACAGATGTAATGGCACTTACCACTTTCAGTCTGGAAAGCTGTTTCAGAGGAACTTAGAAAACTTGTTCAAAAGAACATTATTGAAGAGATCAACTCCTCGGAATGGGTTTCACCTATAGTAGTGATGCAGAAGAAGGGTGGAGGCATTCGCCTTTGTGTGGACTTAAGGGAGACAAATAAAGCTATTGTGTTTGACAGCCATCTTCTTCCTCACATAGAAGAAATATTTGCAGAACTCCATGGAGCGAAGATGTTTTCTACTCTTGGTTTGCAGAGTGCATGCTACCAGGTTATGTTGCCTGAAGATAGCAGAGACCTCACAGCATTTATCACACATGAGGGACTATTTTGTTTTAAACGTGTTCTATACGGTCTCTCATCTGCCCCAAGTGCCTTTCAAAAAATGTCATTGATTCTGAAGAATCAACATGGAGTTCAGTGCTATCTGGATGATATTGTGTTTAGAAATACTTCTGAGGAGCATGACAATAACCTGCAGTCTGTACTAAACTGCATCAGCACAGCAGGCCTCCAGCTCAATAGGTCCAAATGCAGATTTAGACAAACTGAACTCTCCTTTCTGGGGCACACAATTTCACAGACTGGACTAAAACCTGATCCAGATCATATCCTGGCAATTTCAAATGCTCCTCCTCCAACAGATTTGCAAACCTTACGTTCCTTCTTGCGTCTTACCTCCTGGTATGCAAAATTCATTCCCAATTATGCTTCTGTCATTGAACCGTTATGGGAATTACTACAGAGAAGTTCAACCTTAGTGTGGACAACAGATGCACAAGCTAGTTTTGAAACGGTGAAAGACTTGATTGTACATAGTCCAGTACTTGCACTATTCAGTCCTGCATTGCCCACAGTTCAGGGGTAAAAGTAAGTTAGAGGACTTACCGGTACGCCGGAGTCCTGAGCAGGGGGCATGGCCGCAACCGGGCGAGGCGTGGCCTTAACCGGAAGAGGCAGGGCCTTAAATCCCCGGGCCCTTTAAATATTGATTTAAAGGTCCAGGGGTCCAGCTGTGGTAGCGGTGGCTGGGAGCCCAGCGCCCTTTAAATCACCCCGAGCTACCAGCTGCAGAGGCTGCTGGGAGCTCTGGGGCTTGGGGGTGATTTAAAGGGCCCAGGGCTCCAGCTGCCGCTACCACAGTGGAGCCCTGGGGGCTCCCGGCTGCCACCGCTACCCCGGGGCTCTGAGCTCTGGCAGAGCTTTAAAGGGCCTGGGGCTCCGCTGTGGTAGTGGCTGCTGGAGCCCCGAGCCCTTTAAATCCCCGCCTGAGCCCTGCTGCCCGAGCCCTGGGGTAGCGGCAGCTGGGCTCCAGCTGCCGCTACCGCCCTGGCCCTTTAAATCCACTCCAGAGCCCCGCCGCTGCTACCCAAGGGCTTCGGCAGCACGGCTCAGGTGGTGGTTTAAAGGGCCCTGGGGGGGGGTAGCGGTGGCTGGAGCTCCGGGGACCTTTAAATTCCTGCCTGAGCCCTGGGGTAGCAGCGGCAGGGATTTAAAGGGCAGGGGCAGTAGCGGGGGCTGGAGCTCTGGGGCCCTTTAAATCCCCGCCAGAGCCCCACCGGCGCTGCCACCCCAGGGCTCCGGCAGCAGGGCTCAGATGGAGATTGAAAAGGGTCGGGGCAATAGCAGCGGCTGGAGCTCTGGGGCCTTTAAATCCCCGCTGCAGCCCTGCCACTGCTACCCCAGGGCTTTAAATTGACATCTGGGAAAGCCGGTCCCGGTAAGACACACCTACTCTTACCAGTACGCCGTACCCAGGCGTGCTGGCTTACTTTCACCTGTGCCACAATTGTAACTACTGATGCTTCTGATTATGGACTTGGGGCTGTTCTCGCACAACTGCATGAGGACAGCACAGAGAGGACTGTTCCATTTGCTTCAAGGACACTAAATAATGCTGAGAGAAAATATTCTACAGTTGAAAAAGAAGCACTTGCTTGTGTCTGGGCTACTGAAAAATGGAGAACTTACCTGTGGGGCCGCACATTCAAGTTGCGCACAGACCACAGCCCTTTGACGAGGTTGCTCACCACAAAAGGACTAGGAAGAGCAGGATACCGTATTGATCGATGGTCTGCAAGATTACTCTTTCAATTATGAACTGAAATATAAGCCTGGAAACCATAATGTGGTCACTGATTGCCTTTCTTGCCTGCCTTTACCTTCACCAGGTGGTCCACCGGAGGATGAGGATGTAGTGGTTGCACTTATTACAAGCACTCTCGCTGCAGTTACAAAAGAACAATTTCAAGCTGCTTGTTCAGCGTGTCCAATTCAACAAAAACTACAGGAATTTCTGACAAAGAGATGGCCCAGTCACCCTAAAAATCTTGACCCAGTTTTGCTGCCTTATTTTAGAGTTTGGGATGAACTTTCTTTGTTTGATAGCTATGTGCTACAAGGTACACACCGGCTCCTTGTGCCAGAAGAATTACAGTCAAAACTCATACACCTGGCACACGATACTCATCAAGGAATTGTCCGAACCAAACTACAACTACGGGATCTGTATTGGTGGCCAGGGATGGACTCTCAAACTGAAGCACTCTTAAAACGCTGTGTCACTTACCAAATGCATGATAAGACTGCAGTGATATGTACCCCTCCATTACAGCCTGTTCCTCTTCCTGAATCTGCATGGGAAAAAGTGGCGATTAACACTGTAGGACCCTCTGATACTGCTCCAACTGACTGCGGTTATGCCATCACTTTAATAGACTATGTCAGTAAATAGCCTGAGAGTAGCGTTTACATCGCAAATCTCTTCTGCTACAGTAATTAAGTTCCTCTCTTCAGTTTTTTAGCAGGGAAGGCAACCCCAAAGAACTGGGGTAGTCAATTTACTTCCCTGTAGTTTGAAACTTTTCTAGCAGAGAGGAACATTTTACACAGAAGGTCATTCCTATATTACCCTCAAGCCAATGGGGAAATCAAACTGTTTAACAGAAGTTTGAAAGAGTTTGCAAACAGCTAAACTGGAAGGGCGATTGTGGATACCCTTCACTACTGATTTCTTGCAAGCATACCGGGCTACACAACATGCCACAACACAAAGATCACCCGCAGAGTTACTGCATAGGAAACAGATGAATACTAAACTGAACATTGCTGGATTGTAAAAGGCATGACCTGATGCCCCAACCCAGGATGATGTGAGAAAAACAGTTGAACAGAACCAAGCAAAGACTAAGACCTTCACAGACAAGCGGCAGAATGCTAAGGAACCAAAGGGTGAGTGTGGTTCCTTCTTTAGGATACGAAAACCTGGAATTTTATGCAAAGGGGACCATAAATTCACAGCTCCTCTTAAAATCATAGAGAAGGGACCTTACACCTATTGCCTTTCTGCTGTGCGGGTATGGAATGCTTCTTATCTTGCACCTGCCTATGCACCAAGAGGAGATTATGGCAACACCCAGTCTGCATTGGATGACTTCACCGTAGTACCAACTCAACAAGACATTGCACTGGAACCGGGGCTTGAGAGACGGCCTGTCAGACCCAGATGACCACCTGTCTGGACTAGAGACTGTTATGTAGTATCTACAGTGTCTTCAGTGCAATATTTCTGCCAACAGTATAGTGTCTTGTTTCATATTTGTTCCTGTGGTTAGAACAATAATGTTTATTTTAATTGGGAGAGTTTCTTGACTAGAAGGGAAAGTGCTGTTTAGATGTTGCTTGTAATTATTAGAATTGGGAGCACTGACTGTTGGGAGTCTGAAAGGACAGGAAAAAGGAAGGAGGGGGGAGGAGCTGAGAGGCTGTCAGAAAGCTACAGAGGGTGCAGCAGCAGCTTGGTAAAGAGGTTTCCATGTTGAAAATAAAGTCCTGTTGAAGCTTATTAGTACCATGCCCGGTTGATACAACACGAGGGGATTCGGGCCCTCAGGCCAGGGTTGAGCAGCAAACAGGCCATTCGGCCTAAGGTGGGGAGGATGCCACCCCAGGGATGAGGTTGGCAGCTGGGGGGTGGAGGGACCCAAGCCCACCCTACTCCACCGGGTCCAGCCCAGGGCCCTGTCACTGATGGACGGCTCTGGCACTGGGGGTCAGTAGGGATTCCCCGACTTGAGCACCGACAGTAAAACTGGACTAAAGTCCGTTTTCCCTGATCTACTTCAGAATTTCTGTCCAGCGGGAAATTCTGACATTTCAATGGTTTTGTTTGTTTGTTTGTTTTTGTCCCAAACAAACAAAACTACCTGTGTGTCAGTGAAGAGACAACCTGAGAATGTTCTCTTCCAAGAACCCAATAGTCTTCTCAAAGTAGTATGTCAGTGTTCACATTTAAAAAAACAAGAATATCATAAAGCAAAAGCATATTGGACTTCCTCGAGAAACTTAAGAAATGGAAGAAGAGATAATATATCAATGCAAAGCAAAGAAAGTCGTTAATGTAACTACATTTTTCATGCAGCCCAGTGACTGCTATGTACATTTTTCTACATTGATGATAGCACATTTTTGCAATATGTAATTACAACTAAAAACAAATCTTTCTTAAATGTGAATAAATTTTATAGGGGAATGCAGCTTACCTGCATATTGAGCACTTCTCCAGACTAGTAGAAATAGCATATAATCATCTTCTCCCTGAGCTTCTTTGTTTCCTACCATTTTCTTTCAGTTGCAAAATTGAACTGATAGCTGGCTAGAAGATTAACCATGCAAACTTTTTTTTAAACTATTTTACAGCTTCTCATTAGTTTTTCAAAATTTAACTATAGACTATGTCTGCATTGTGGTCCAGTGCAGACTATGGGGGTGCGAATTGCAGAGTGCACCAAATTGTTGCACTCTAATTCTCCCCTGTAGACTCTGCTATCATGAACTAAAAGGTACCTACTTTGCATTAACATAGTCCTCTTTCAAATAGCAGTATGTTAGCATGAACTAGGTACCTTTTAGGTTGTGCCAGCAGTGTCCACATAGGGCAGTTACAGCACAGCATGCTAGTGTGCACTGAAACACACACCACTATAATCCAAACTCAGAGCTATGTAGGTAAGCCCGATGATTCAATCGGATAGTCCCCTCTTAAAGACTGGTAAGGCATTGTGTAGATGATGGCTTTATTTTTTCACCAACTTCTAAAAAAAAATTAATTAAATGTAGTGCTCATGAAAATTGCCATATGGACAGTGGTGGACACTGATGTCCTCTGTTTATCATCAGAAAAGTGTAATAGTATGGCAGCAACAGTGCCTGATCAGTAATCTACATGTTCCTGTAATAATCGGTCACCACTCACCACCATCCTTTTTGCCTCTGGCATAGTTTGGGGAAAGGGACTGATGTGATTCCACCTTGGCAGCTTTTAGTCCCTAAAACTGCTAAACCCCAATCCAGTCTTAAAGGGCACCTCAGGGCTTCTCTAAGCAGCAAGGACCTCTAGAGAGCCATTCCAGCTGTAAGGGCTCTGCAGAGCATAGCAGTTCTTCAGCTACATCCCCTTTTCCCTAGCCATGTCCTTTGCTTTGCAGCTAAGGGTGGCATAGGATTTGGTATGTTAGCTCTAGGCATCTGGGACACTCCCCTGTTCTAGGAGAATCCCCATGTAGCTGGTTAGATCAGCTTTAAGGTCAGAGTGGCAAAAAGCAGCCTTATATTTGGGTGGAAGGGATAGTCGGGCAGAAACTGCACTAAGTCAACAAATATTGGTGACTAAACTGGGTATAAATAAAAAATAATGGAGTTTTATTTTGAACAAAGGGTACATTCTTGTGAGGTGTTGAGCAGGCTTCATTTCCCATTATCCTCTTCCTTTGAAGAGAAGCATATTGGCATGAAGCTTGCCTTCTTTTGCATATTGCTTGTTCATTTTAAATAGCTCGCATGGGGAGTTGGTAAAGCGCAGAAAGCTGGCTTGGGGGGATTATCTGAATAAATACAAACCTATGAAAAAGGGTAGTCAAACAGGGAACCAATTAGTACATGAAGTGAATGGAAACACCTACATTCATGATGTGTTTACTGTTCAATTGTTCCTCTTCCTCCCCAGCCTCTCTTCTTCTCCCCCTCAATTTTTGTATCAGTTACGCTAAGACTCGAGGATGTTCTGTGTGATTTCCACAAGATTGTAGTCAGGATGAGAAGACTATTGGAATCAGTGTTGTAGAACATGCTTCATATCATGGCTGGGTATTCCTCTGGGCAGAGATGGGCAAACTACGGCCCGCGGGACCCTCCTGCCCAGCCCCTCCCCAGCAGCCTCAGCTCACTGCGCCGCTGGTGCAATGCTCTGGGCGGCAGGGCTGCGAGCTCCTGGGGCAGCGCCGGTGCAGAACCCGGCCAGACCTGGTGCTCTGTGCTGCGCAGTGGCGTGGCTGGCTCCAGTCAGGCAGCGCAGGTGTAGCTCCGCCATCCACTGGTGCTCCAGGCAGTGCGGTGAGGGAGCAGGGGGGATTGGATAGAGGGCAGGGGAGTTTGGGGAGCTGGTTGGGGGGTGCGGGTGTGGATGGGGTCAGGGAAGTCAGAGGGTGGGGAACGGGGTGGTTGAATTGGGGACGGGGGGCAGTCAGGAAGGATGGGGGGGTTGGATGGGGTGGTGGTTGGCAGTCAGGGGTGGGGGTTCCGGGGGCGGTCAGTAGACATGGAGCAGCGGGGGAGGGGATGGGTGGGGTGGGGTGGATGGGGTAGGGGTCCCGGGCCGGGGGCCGGGCACAGCCTCCCCTAACCGGCCCTCCATACAATTTCTGAAACTCGATGCGGCCCTCAGGTCAAAAAGTTTGCCCGCCCCTGCTCTAGGGGCAGAAAACATAGGCCCCAATTCAGTAAAATACTTAAGCATGTGCCTAACACTAAGCACATGAAGAGAGCTGTAGCTCACGAAAGCTTATGCTCAAATAAATTTGTTAGTCTCTAGGGTGCCACAAGTCCTCCTCTTCTTTTCACATGAGTAAAGTATCTTGCTGAATCAGAATCAAAATGCTGATGGTGGTTCTCTTAACAGGGGTGAAGGTAACTTACGGGACTTACCGGTACTCAAGACCAGGGTCCTGAGCGGTGGGGAAGGGTCTTGGGCAGAAGGGGAAGGGTCTTTAAATCTCTGGGCCCTTTAAACTACCACCACTACCCCAGGGCTCCGGCAGCGGGGTTCTGGTAGAGATTTAAAGGGCCAGGGGCTCCGTCCGCTGCCAGGAGTCCCAGGCCTTTAAATCACCACCAGAGCCCTGGGGATCCCGGCCGCCACTGCTGGCCTGGGGCTCCGGCTGTGATAGCGGCAGCTGGGAGCCCTGGGATCTTTAAATCACTCCCAGAGTCTCGCTGTAGCTGTGGCAGTGGCCAGGAGCCCTGGGGCTCTGGCGGTGATTTAAAGGGCCAGGGGCTCCGGTCGCTGCTGCTACCCCAGGGCTCCAGCAGCAGGGCTCCGGTGGCGATTTGAAGGGCCAGGGGCTCCAGCCGCTGCCGGGAGCTCAGGGCCTTTTTTTAATTGCCAGCTTGGGGAAGCTGCCCCCTGCCGGTACGGTTTACTTTCACCTCTGTCTCTTAAGTACTTTAGGGAAATTACTGCAATTTAGGATGACAGACGGGAAAACTTCCAGGTCGGTATTCTCCATGCACAAGGCATAGAGTACTGATCAGTGACTAGAGATGGGGTGTGTAGTATTTGAATCTCCAGGGATATCTCCATGTACATTAAACATGAACAGAGTTTGAGGTATTAGCCTGCACAGGATATTAATTCCCATTAATGCACATTATTTGCCAGTTAAAGTGGTCTGCTCACTGGTAAGCAATATTTTGTATAAATTAGTCTTATGATTTTGATTACTACTTGTTCTTGTTCTCTTAATAAAGCTGTGAACTTTAGTCCTACCAACCACTGAATGTTTGTTTACATTGGGAAGGATAGGGAAATATGTCCATATTTTTTAATGTTCCAGCAGTGATTAAGAATAATATGCTAAGCATCTTTTAAAAATATTTACTAAAATAGCATTAATATCTGTGTAATACAAGCTCTAGTTACAAGGTTTCTCTTACTTATTTCCTTACTTGTTAAGATGCTCTAGATGAGGGGAAAAAAGGGAATTATCTGCCCTCTCAGAGACTCTCCATCTGGAAAGTTAAATTCAAAACATTTAGGAGTGTGAATTTTCTTTTTATGTTAGATGTGAATTTAAGCAGCTGCTAGTGCTACTGAATTTAGTATTTAACATCATACTCCATGATGGAGTATAAACAAGGGGTTATGATCAGAGAGCGAATTTGCAGCTTGGACTCTGCAAATTTTGTAAGACGTAAAGCTACAGGCAACAATAAACATGTCAGGCAGGCACATATAGATTCTGCTAATCCAATTTTTTTTTGTTATGTTTTCATCCAACATCTCTGGAAGTGTTCTTGGTATAAAAATGTGAACTTTTCAAAACACTTGTGAAAGTCAAAAACTGTGTAAAGATTAAAAACTATGTTAAGATTTGGGAATTAAATTACTAACTTTATATTAAGATCACACTGTAAAAGTGCTATTAGTATATATTGCTTAACTCATTTAAAATGATATTAAGGAAGCATTTGCTTAAATAGATGGCTTTTAACATGAGGAAATATAAAATTATTCTTAAGCCAACCATTACACAAGTGAAGAGAACAAGTTAACATGATAACTCTTAGATGCAAGGAGAGACAAGTGATCTGACAACTGGGCAAAGGATATCCTGAAAAAATAGGGTAATTTCCCCACACTGTAGGCAACATGGGAACTACAACATGGGTGAAAGGAGATTAGCTAGAGTGAATGCTGCCTTTAGGAAACTGGGAAGAGAACAGAAGACAGGGTTGGTGTGGATGTCTCCAAGATCACTCAAGTGTCAAATGTAAGGGATGGAACATACAATAGTGAAGACAGTTAACTAACTGATTGATGTTTCAGGAGGAAGTTTTGGGAATCACAGAACAGCTAGAATGGCAGCACTGAAATGAGACAACTGTTTGAAATAGATTGTACTGCATCTCTTTTCCGTAGTTGCAAACAAAATCTGGAGAATTATTTTCACAGTCGTTGACACTGAAGGATACAATCCAAAGGATGAAGAAGAAAGATTACAAAGAAGGAGGAAAGCGGTGGCACTGCACAAAAGTATTTACAAAACTAGAGGTACGATTTGTAGTTTAAAAAATGCTAAGCTAAGAACCACAAATGAAAAATGAGTAATTATAAGGTCACTTGACACATACCTGGGTGTATAAATTAAAATTTTGAAAAAGAAAAGGTGCTCTTTTGGTGTTTTTCTTTCAGACAATTTTGGAGAGCAGAACATTTTCATTTAAAAGATAAATCTAGTCCTCCAGCTATTGGTATAAGACATTCATAAACTATAAATATGTACACTTTTCTTTTTTTCCTTTTTTTTTTTGGAAGTGTAGAAATTGCTTGCTTTCTTTAGTTCTCAAGTCACCTAAACCTGTGGTTACTGTTAAGACATCTGACAGATAGGAGTTTGTGTGAACATCTTCCTACTGCACAGTGGTTGAAGACAAGCTTTCTGTGGATGGAAAGAAGGTTTGTCTTTAATGTTCAAATCTTTTTTCCAAACAAACTGGCTGTGATCGAGAAGTTCTGTGCGGAGCAGTGTTAAAAAAATCTTCCCTCAAAGGCTGTAGAGAAGCACAGAACCTATCAACAGCACTTACTGTCTCCTGTTGTAATGAAATAGTCTGATCTAGATAAAATGTTTTAATTGGTGCTAGGGCTGAGTGAATAACAACATTTTTGGTTCAGGGGGAGGGGAGAGTTTGAACCAAAAAGTGCAAAAGAATTCCTATTTGATTTGAACCAAAGTCTTTTTCTCACAAAGGCTTTCATTGAATCAAAAACCTGAAAAAAAAATGTTGTTTTGTTTTTCTGAATTTTCACTTATTTTTCACTTTTTAAAAACTGGCCCATGTTAAATTGAAATGCTGTTTATAATTCAATTTTTTTGACATGAAAGAGTCAAAATAGCAACAAAAAAAATTTAGTCTTTCTGCAGTAGAATTTCTTTTTTAATCTTTTGCTGAATTCAAACCAAACTCAATGAATATGCTTCAGGACCCCCAAAATGCATTTTTTCTGTGAAAAAACTATTTGTCAAAAAAATGTCACCCAGTGCTAAGCAACAGCTTTTTTAAATTATATTAAAAATAGAAAAAAATAAAAATAGAATGTAATATTATGACATGTCAGTAGTAATAGTGCATATTATGCTACCTATGAAGCTACTACTGATGGCATGAAATACAATTTTGGAATTCACTTTTTTACCACAATTGAAATTTGTTAGAAATTACAGTTTGTGGGAAATCTTAAAAATATTTATATTTTTGTTCAGATTCAGACAGAATAATTAATTTAGAAAACTGAAATTTCCCGTGAACGGCCAATTCTGAGTTTCATCTAGCTGTAATCTGCAGCCCCATCAGTGAGCCTCATGGAAGAGTGCTGACAGCTCTTTGGTGCTTAGGCTTGTATGCTATATGCAGAAGCTCCCTGAATTCTTTGTCTGCTATGCAATAGAAATGTACGAGTCCTGCTGAATCTTGAAGGGGACTGGCTGTGACCTCAACTGCTTTGCTCTTTAATATAATTTTATTTATTTAAATTTTCAATAATAATGTGTCTATCCAATATTGTAGGACTACTTATTCTCTCTACCAGGGCTCACTCCTAAATTCACCTTATCCCTCAGATTCACCCACCCAATGAGTTGTTGATCCCTGCTTCAAGTTTATGAATTTGTTTTTTTCCAATCTAATGCCAAAGGTGACCATTTTTCAGGCTTGGAAAGTAGCATAAGACATGGTGAAGTATTCATAGATTGGTAACTATTTACTCACATTTGTTGAACATTTACCATTCTATCTAGATATTTCAGTAACCTCTACCAGCATAGTATCTGAGCATCTTGTACATATTAATGAATTTATCCTCACAGCTAGGATACCGTGGTATTATTATTTATTATTATTATACTGCATGCATTCACCACTCACATGACTGAATGATTTGTGGTAGCATAAAGAAAAAAGGTGATGAATTGCTGGTTCGACAAATACTATTTGATCTTGTCCATTGTCTGTGTTTCCTGTATATCTCTAGCTCAAACCCATATTCTTTGTGAATGTTTCACCTCAGAAACACACACACACACACACACACACACGCACACATAGAACACACAACTGGAGAATTATTTCCCCCCGAAGGAAGTGGCAGGTTAACTAAAACAAAAATAATCAAACAGTTTTGCCAGGATACATATTTCACAACAATCTGTAGGTTGAACTCCTAGAACCTGGATGACTTCCATGCCTCTGCAATTCATTGTTTTAAAATTCCAAAAGTTGTTGCATAATTCATGTCAGAAAAGGAACTGTAGAGCCAATTTACAAGAGGGGTAGAAGATTTTTGATGAAAATTGGTGCAGTTTGATGAACAGATGAAGGAACAAACAATTTTGCTTTTTAATAATACCACTGGCTGCAAAGCAGGTGAAAAGATTCTGCGCACATTCCAGAAATTTGCATGTCTGTCTACTAAGGTTTTCATGTTCCAAAGACCTGGTTGACTTTATTTTTTTAATGTACTCTTCTGTTGATTTTCTATAGCATTAGTATAATGACTTGTTCCTTCCTACAGATTGTTGTGTGATTGTTTGTACTTCATGTTCTATTACCTGCTTCTTGTTTATTAATAATTGAAGTTGCTTTTACATTATGTGGTGAGGAAAAGCAACTCTAGCCTCTTTGCTGAAAGAGATATATTCCTTATTGAATTTTCAGGCTTTCCTACCTCAGCCCATTACAACAACCTTTACTCAGAAAAGAGAGATCATTTCTTTTCCTACCTGGCCCAATTCCTCCTTCTACAGTCACCAGTCTATTGAAATTGGACCCAAACCCTGGGCCCCATGTGTTTCTAAGCTAACTGGGTTTGGGTAGAGTCTAGTCACTGTTTTCTAGCACTGGGTCTGTCAAGGTTCCCTCCCGACTCTGAACTCTAGGTACAGATGTGGGGACCTGCATGAAAAACCCCCTACGCTTATTTGTACCAGTTAAAAACTTCCTCAAGGTACAGACTTTGCCTTGTCCTTGATTGCTATGCTGCCCCACCAAGCGTGTTAAACAAAGAACAGGGAAAGAGCCCACTTGGAGACGTCTTCCCCGCAAAATATCTCCCCCCCCCCCCCCAACCCCACAGCTCCTTTCCTGGGGAAGGCTTGATAAAAATCCTCACCAAGTTGCATAGGTGAACACAGACCCAGATCCTTGGATCTTAAGAACAATGAAAAATCAATCAGGATCTTAAAAGAAGAATTTCATTTAAAGAAAAAGTAAAAGAATCACCTCTGTAAAATCAAGATGGTAAATACCTTACAGGGTAATCAGATTCAAAACATAGAGAATCCCTCTAGGCAAAACCTTAAGTTACAAAAAGACACAAAAACAGGAATATACATTCCATTCAGCACAACCTATTTTACCAGCCATTTAACAAAAGGAAATCTAAAGCATTTCTAGCTAGATTACTTACTACCTTAACAGAAGTTCTGAAGAGCATTCGTGACCTGGTCCCGGCAAAAGCATCACAGAGACAGACAGACCCTTTGTTCCCCCACCCCCTCCAGCTTTGAAAGTATCTTGTCTCCTCATTGGTCATTTTGTCAGGTGCCAGCGAGGTTATCTTAGCTTCTTAACCCTTTACAGGTGAAGGGGTTTTGCCTCTGACCAGGAGGGATTTTATAATTCTGTATACAGAAAGGTGTTTACCTTTCCCTTTATATTTATGACAGGGTCTGAGAGGCATGCTCCCAGGCTCAGAACTCTAGTCTGACCCCTTTCTTGGACTGTGGCATCCCACATTGCAAGTGCCCTAGACTTGAAACCACTGCCTTACACCTTCTAAGCCACCCCAGAGCTCCCTCTTTGGTGCAGGCAGTTTGGGCTTCTAACTTAACCCATTCATAAATAATGTGGAAAGCAAGGAACAAAGGCTTGCCCAAGGAATTTCTTTAACAGTAAAATTTCTGTGGTTAAGTATGAGTTACAAATGTTTGAGAAATAACAAAAGTGCTGAGACTTCCCCCGACTGAACTCAGCCCTTCTGTGAGTCTAAGATCTATTAGCATTTCAGACCAAAAACAGACCCTCCTGCCTTCTCCTTCCAGCCAAGTTCTTTAGGTCTATGGTGATGGTTGCCTTCCCCTTCCCTTACTCAGAGAAACACCTTACTCCTTAAGTTCAGACTCTGTCTTTTTACCCCGGGGTAGGCAAAAAAAAATGTTCTGTGGGGCTGAGTTAGCATTTCAGAGACAATTAAATCTGCTGATTCCATACTTTGGTTCTTATGTCTTCTCAATGACAGTCTCTCAACAAGGTCTCAAGCCTCTTTCCTGAGCAGGGCCTCTATCTGGAATGCATACCCTCAGCCAAGTATAAACCTATGTTCAGCACATAATACAAAATGGAGTTCCTAATATCAATGGAGTTCGCAGTTTGATACACACATATCCCACTGTGTCTCATCTTCCTCACATGACAGAAAAATGGTTGATTACATATTTGAATAACTGTGACCTCCATATTCATCCCTCCTTTTGGAGCTTATCTTCAATCTCAATAAACATTCTGAAACATTTCTGAATTATTTTAAAAAGACACAAAAGTATAGTTTGCTTGTTATCATCCCAGGTTTGTCACAGTTTTTAGTAGAGTTAGGTATTCCATGATTTGTTTATTAACATGTTTAGGGTACATTGAGGCTGCACAGTTGAGAAGGAAATGCCAAAGTTCAAGCTACTTGCCCAAGCTTAACTTTATCCCATTGTCTGTTTGAGTAACTTGTATCAAGGTGATTTTGATGAGGGTTAGCTATATACTTACTGTTTCATGCTTACTGTTTTATGCTCTTTCATGATGGACCATGTCTTTGATTCAAGCTGTGTGTTGTACTGTGAAATAAAATGGAGTCTGCCTCTAAGAGAAGCATATGCATTTTGGCTTAGCCTACCCTTATTTTGTGATAAGTTTGTAAGTACAGAATTCTGAATATTTCTGAAGAGAGCAGCCTCTGTGCAGAGCAGCATTATATTTTTGTTTTGTTATCTGCATTGTTGTTGAGGAAAAGACAGCAAAAAGGGAAGAAAGGTAGCTCATGCCATAGAGTGCTATGAGAATTCAGCAGTCCACGGAACTAAAATCACTGTATTAGGTAAGGAAATAACCTTCCCCAAACCAGAAAAAAATGTCAAAATTTGTGCATCTCCATGTGTAACTTTTGTAGAAATCAAATGCAGAATATTTCATTAAATAAGATGCAGACAAATAGATATGACATATACTACATCTTAGGGTCAATACGATAGCCACAAGCACTGACAGGCTGTGATGGGGTAGTCTGCCCCCCCTAAGGGTAGTAGTGTCTATTGGTCAATACATCCCTGTCATGTGTTGTGGACCTTAAAGATTGTGAAAGGCCCACTATCTATATTAGGACCTAGGAGATATTGATAGACAGGAAGCAGTTCCAAAATGAAATCCTGTCACTGGGCCTTCAGGGGCCAGGAGCCTTGCAGAGAATGGGGCAAGGCTCCCCTCTCACACAATCAATGGTGGATAAGCTGGGGGAAGGGGACCAACATAATTACTGCCTCCTCCCTCATCATAGCAGGCTAGATGCCTGCCATGCCATATGAGGATTAATCATAGGGGGGAGGGACTAGCTGAGGGAGGAGTTGGCTAATTTGCACCCCAGCTCCAAGGAGTGGCAGAGGGACTAGATACTTAAAACCCAGCTGAAGGGAGAAGAGCTGGGGATTCCTGTTTTGATGGTGTCACCATCTGAAGCACATCCACAGGATGAGGAAGGGGGTTACGGGACTTTTCCTGAACCAAAATGAGAGCTGATTAGGACTTTTCTATGGGCCCAGAGTGGTGTGGCCTTGGGCAACTAATTAAGTAAGTTACGCTTTGTAGAAAGACCCTAATAGATCAGACCCTAGGAAGAAGGTGCATGCTTTGAACAGGCTAAATCTGGATAATTGATTGAAAGAACCTGAGGGGATGCTTAATGCAATGCATCTGCATTGAGACCCACACCCTGTGACACAAGGATAGAACACAGAGCTGCACAAGACTTGGCAGCTTTGGTAGCTGAGTGAGTTCTGAAGGGGGTGGAAAATGTCTAGAGTGGGGAGCACCAGGATAGGTGAGTTTGTGAGGGTGTCGGGAGGAGATTAGGGTATTTAGGGGCTGTTGGTGGGGCTGAGGATAGTTGGGGGGTAGCAAAGGGAAGCTAAATGTGTGGATATGTCATTCTCCATAGGCTGGGGTGTTAAGGGAAAAGATAAATATTGCAAGACCTACTATAGAATGGTGCAAGTTGGTAACATTGTTGTGGGGCAGAGGGAGAAGGTGTGGGTAGCTCAGAGGCTGCGGGGGGAGATGGTGGGGATAGCTGAGTTTGTGAAAGTGTTCAGGGGGCCAGCTAGATTTGTGAATGTATCCAGAGGGGCAGCTGGGGTTTCTGGAGGTGCTAGGAGCAGCTGTGGGATAGCTGAGTTTGTGGGGTGTCCAGTGAGTAGCTGGATAGTTTGGGAGAGAAGCTGGGGTAGCTGAGTTTGTGAGGGAAAGATGGTGGTAAATAGGGATAGATAGTGGAAGAGGGAGTTTTGTGGGAGCTGGGAGTAGATGGGGGCAGCTGGGCTGGGTACCTAAGGGTGGAGTTGAAGGTGGGATTGGGGGGGCAGAGGAGCTGGCCATGTGTTTCTGGTGTGGGTAGACTTTCTGGGAGGAGGAAACTAGGGTCAGTACTAGCCCCACCTCCGGTCTCTGCCTGGGCTCAGCAGGTGCTGCAGCAGCTTCTGTGGCAATGAGTTATAAACACTGTCCATTGCTGCAGCCCAGCTGGATGTGTTACATTCAATCTTGTCCAAGGGAATGCATAAGTGAGGCTGCATGTGTGATTCTCGCTGGCTGGGTGACACGTGACGCTTGTCAGGTCTGGACATGGTTGCATTAAGGTGAGGAGATTAATAATACCATTTCAATCTTTCTTAGAATTCCGTTGACTTCTGCCTTGGATGGCCAACTTGCTGCAATGGCTGGGATGTACTGAGGGCTCTACTTAGTCTCTGCCCATTCCCACCCCCAGAAATATAGTAAGAGCAGCCCTGGCACTCCTGTGCAAACTAGGAACTGCAATTCTGCTCTGCTTTTCTCAAAGCTATCTAAAGGGACGTAAGGAGACTCCTCATTTCCCCCTCCCCTGCATCCACACTGCACACCTGTTTACAGACTAAGCAGAGTATGTTCCTATGGACACTTTAAACCATGTCCTATAATTATCTTTTGAATCACCCTGTGTTCTGCATGAAACAAAACCATAGCTTTAGTATGGCCGTTTTCTCTAATCTGTACATGCAATTACAGGGAGAATCAGAGCATTGTTATCTGAGTTCACTGGGACCCATCTTTTTAATCAACATGAGAGGCATGATTGTCAGAAATGCACAAGGTTAAGTAGGAGCTACTGACTCCTGGGTTTGTGTTTGGGCCATCAAATAGGCTTTTATAAGTTAATTCTATTTGGACTACTAAGTGTTGATATAAAGCAGATTGTCTTCCTGAACATTAAAATCATGGAATAAATAATACAATTCAAACTTTAACGTGTCTATTTTCAAATATTTTTTCAAAGTTTACAACAACATGCTCCATTTGTTTTGTGCTTAAGTCATCATTTTTATAACTCCTCTGAAGTCAAAGGAGTTATATCGGGCATGGACTTTTCCCAATATTTTCACTTACTGGGTGTCTTAACCTAGAGTTTCAGAAGCAACCTCATTGTGCATCTTATTCACCTACATGAAAAATCTATTCTGATTTTAGATCTATTACCAATTCCAGTGGTATTCCCTATACTTAAAATGAAGCCTACATCTGGAACCTGTAATGCCTCTAAAACCAGAATGAAGTCTTTTAAGTGGGACCACTGTAGGGTCAGTGCAGAGGGCCATCTGTCTTAACATGACCTAAATGGTGTGTAAGCCTTGTGTTTGTCCTCAGTAAAGGGATGAATGTCAGTCTTAAGATTATCTCACTTATTATCCCTCATAGTTATTTTAAATAAAAATTAAGATTTCAAGCTGCAAAGGAATTCAGGAAAGGCATTTGCTATTCAAGGTAGGAAAATATCTTTTTTTTTTTTTTTTAAAGGAGGAAATAACCCTCTCTCTAATATGTTCAGGTAACATGACAATGGAATCAAAACAAGATTCTGTTCAGAATGTCAGATAATGCAATGTATTAAATAGAGAAGAAATCCAATCTAACAAAAAGCAAGACACGAATAATTCAAATGACAAATTGCTATCATCTCATCAGTCAATGAGCAGCCCAAATTCCCCTTATTCTGAAGCATTCTTATTTTGCTAAGGTGTCATTGAGTGCAACATTGAAAATAATGATGGTTCTCATATTGATAGTGAAGGTTAGTTTCCTCATTCTTCTTATGCAAGTATAGCAGAGATGTTCTCTTGTGACTAAAATTAATTGCCTAATTAAGATAACACAGAGCAGTGCGAGCTCAAGATACTATGCATTTACCATTGTTTCCAGTGGAATAACCATTAATGATTTTACTATATGTATTATAGTAGTGCCTACAGGCACTAACAGAGATCATGGCCCCCTTGTACTGGGCACTGAACATAGAGAGAGAGAGACTGTCTCTGTCCTCCAGAGATAACAATCTAAACAGACACGAGGGACAAAGGATAGAAGAAAGGCAGTAGTATTATCACCATTTTACAGATAGGGCGAGATTATGGATTTAGGCAAAAATTGCACTGCCTCAGGAGTAGGCGCAGAAAGCATTGTGCCTCAGAGATACATCCCTAAGTTACAATTCCTCCTGTGCTTTCTTCCTTGTTCTGAGAAGGGTAGTAATTTGCTGTTGGCCTGCACCAGCAGTAAACTGCAACATCCCCTATCACCAGCCCAGCTGCTCTGGCCAGTGAGTAGGGGGTGAAACCAAAGCTCTACCCACCTGCTGAGAGAGGGAGTAGGCAGGCATGGAGCCCCACTTACTGCTATTTTCCAGTGCCAGGACCTGAATAGCCTATGGAGGGTATTCTTGGGCTCTGAGATGTATAGAACCATAGAATTGGCAAAGTGATACAGAGGGAATCTCTCAGCAACGTTTAGTACCTGTCAATATTAGTGGGTCTAGACAGACTGACCTAAAGCTATTAAAGCAATTTTAAACAATAAAGGAGAAAAGGGGTAGCTCTGACTAGTTTGTTGGAGAGATTAAAACTTTGGGTGGGTTCTCTATTAATAACAACACACAGTTGAGGTCCTTGAAGCCTAAATCCTACCCATTATAGGAAATGACAGTAAATCAATCGCTATTTACAGTAACTATTAACCTTGCTAAAATGGCAGGTTTTAAGTATGTTTCCACTCTACCGAATCAAAAGACTTTTTACCATTTAGGAAAAAAATAACATTGACTAGGGAGGGAGAATAATATCAATTTCTCATTTCACATTATTCACAGATATGAATGATCAATATGTATCAGAAGAATTTACTTAGTCCACTGTTGGAGTCATGAGTTTTGTCTAAATTTTAGAATCTGAATTAAGCCAAGATTTGTGTTGATATCTACTACACGCCTCTTCAGCTTCACCTTTACTTGGGGAGAGTATTGTACCTGGAATCTGTCAAAATTCCTTTTTATGAGTTGAATAAGTTTAACTTGATCAAATCCTCTAAAATCTTCCAACTCCCTTACCTTTAAGAAAAGGAGTACTTGTGGCACCTTAGAGACTAACCAATTTATTTGAGCATGAGCTTTCGTGAGCTACAGCTCACTTCATCAGATGCATACCGTGGAAACTGCAGCAGACTTTATATATACACAGAGAATATGAAACAATACCTCCTCCCACCTCACTGTCCTGCTGGTAATAGCTTATCTAAAGGTTTCAGAGTAACAGCCGTGTTAGTCTGTATTCGCAGAAAGAAAAGGAGTACTTGTGGCACCTTAGAGACTAACGAATTTATTTGAGCATGAGCTTTCGTGAGCTACAGCTCACTTCATCAGATGCATACCGTGGAAACTGCAGCAGACTCTATATATACACAGAGAATATGAAACAATACCTCCTCCCACCCCACTGTCCTGCTGGTAATAGCTTATCTAAAAGCCATTTCCAGCACAAATCCAGGTTTTCTCACCCTCCACCCCCCCACACAAATTCACTCTCCTGCTGGTGATAGCCCATCCAAAGTGACAACTCTTTACACAATGTGCATGATAATGAAGTTAGGCCATTTCCTGCACAAATCCAGGTTCTCTCACTCCCTCACCCCCCTCCAAAAACCCACCCCCATACACACACAAACTCACTCTCCTGCTGGTAATAGCTCATCCAAACTGGCCACTCTCCAAGTTTAAATCCAAGTTAAACCAGAACATCGGGGGGGGGGTAGGAAAAAACAAGAGGAAATAGGCTACCTTGCATAATGACTTAGCCACTCCCAGTCTCTATTTAAGCCTAAATTAATAGTATCCAATTTGCAAATGAATTCCAATTCAGCAGTTTCTCGCTGGAGTCTGGATTTGAAGTTTTTTTGTTTTAAGATAGCGACCTTCATGTCTGTGATTGCGTGACCAGAGAGATTGAAGTGTTCTCCGACTGGTTTATGAATGTTAGAATTCTTGACATCTGATTTGTGTCCATTTATTCTTTTACGTAGAGACTGTCCAGTTTGACCAATGTACATGGCAGAGGGGCATTGCTGGCACATGATGGCATAAATCACATTGGTGGATGTGCAGGTGAACGAGCCTCTGATAGTGTGGCTGATGTTATTAGGCCCTGTGATGGTGTCCCCTGAATAGATATGTGGGCACAATTGGCAACGGGCTTTGTTGCAAGGATAAGTTCCTGGGTTAGTGGTTCTGTTGTGTGGTATGTGGTTGTTGGTGAGTATTTGCTTCAGGTTGCGGGGCTGTCTGTAGGCAAGGACTGGCCCGTCTCCCAAGATTTGTGAGAGTGTTGGGTCATCCTTTAGGATAGGTTGTAGATCCTTAATAATGCGTTGGAGGGGTTTTAGTTGGGGGCTGAAGGTGACGGCTAGTGGCGTTCTGTTATTTTCTTTGTTAGGCCTGTCCTGTAGTAGGTAACTTCTGGGAACTCTTCTGGCTCTATCAATCCGTTTCTTTACTTCCGCAGGTGGGTATTGTAGTTGTAAGAAAGCTTGACAGAGATCTTGTAGGTGTTTGTCTCTGTCTGAGGGGTTGGAGCAAATGCGGTTGTATCGCAGAGCTTGGCTGTAGACGATGGATCGTGTGGTGTGGTCAGGGTGAAAGCTGGAGGCATGCAGGTAGGAATAGCGGTCAGTAGGTTTCCGGTATAGGGTGGTGTTTATGTGACCATTGTTTATTAGCACTGTAGTGTCCAGGAAGTGTATCTCTTGTGTGGACTGGACCAGGCTGAGGTTGGTGGTGGGATGGAAATTGTTGAAATCATGGTGGAATTCCTCAAGGGCTTCTTTTCCATGGGTCCAGATGATGAAGATGTCATCAATATAGCGCAAGTAGAGTAGGGGCTTTAGGGGACGAGAGCTGAGGAAGCGTTGTTCTAAATCAGCCATAAAAATGTTGGCATACTGTGGGGCCATGCGGGTACCCATAGCAGTGCCGCTGATCTGAAGGTATACATTGTCCCCAAATGTGAAATAGTTATGGGTAAGGACAAAGTCACAAAGTTCAGCCACCAGGTTAGCCGTGACATTATCGGGGATAGTGTTCCTGACGGCTTGTAGTCCATCTTTGTGTGGAATGTTGGTGTAGAGGGCTTCTACATCCATAGTGGCCAGGATGGTGTTATCAGGAAGATCACCGATGGATTGAAGTTTCCTCAGGAAGTCAGTGGTGTCTCGAAGGTAGCTGGGAGTGCTGGTAGCGTAGGGCCTGAGGAGGGAGTCTACATAGCCAGACAATCCTGCTGTCAGGGTGCCAATGCCTGAGATGATGGGGCGCCCAGGAGTTCCAGGTTTATGGATCTTGGGTAGTAGATAGAATATCCCAGGTCGGGGTTCCAGGGGTGTGTCTGTGCGGATTTGATCCTGTGCTTTTTCAGGAAGTTTCTTGAGCAAATGCTGTAGTTGCTTGTGGTAACTCTCAGTGGGATCAGAGGGTAATGGCTTGTAGAAACTCGTGTTGGAGAGCTGCCGAGCAGCCTCTTGTTCATATTCCGACCTATTCATGATGACAACAGCACCTCCTTTGTCAGCCTTTTTGATTATGATGTCAGAGTTGTTTCTGAGGCTGTGGATGGCATTGCGTTCCGCATGGCTGAGATTATGGGGCAAGTGATGCTGCTTTTCCACAATTTCAGCCCGTGCACGTCGGCGGAAGCACTCTATGTAGAAGTCCAGTCTGCTGTTTCGACCTTCAGGAGGAGTCCACCTAGAATCCTTCTTTCTGTAGTGTTGGTAGGGAGACCTCTGTGGATTAGTATGTTGTTCAGAGGTATTTTGGAAATATTCCTTGAGTCGGAGACGTCGAAAATAGGATTCTAGGTCACCACAGAACTGTATCATGTTCGTAGGGGTGGAGGGGCAGAAGGAGAGGCCCCGGGATAGAACAGCTGCTTCTGCTGGGCTGAGAGTATAGTTGGATAGGTTAACAATATTGCTAGGTGGGTTGAGGGAACCATTGCTGTGGCCCCTTGTAGCATGTAGTAGTTTAGAAAGTTTAGTGTCCTTTTTCTTTTGTAGAGAAGCAAAGTGTGCGTTGTAAATGGCTTGTCTAGTTTTAGTAAAATCCAGCCACGAGGAAGTTTGTGTGGAAGGTTGGTTTTAATAACATCAGCCACACTATCAGAGGCTCGTTCACCTGCACATCCACCAATGTGATTTATGCCATCATGTGCCAGCAATGCCCCTCTGCCATGTACATTGGTCAAACTGGACAGTCTCTACGTAAAAGAATAAATGGACACAAATCAGATGTCAAGAATTCTAACATTCATAAACCAGTCGGAGAACACTTCAATCTCTCTGGTCACGCAATCACAGACATGAAGGTCGCTATCTTAAAACAAAAAAACTTCAAATCCAGACTCCAGCGAGAAACTGCTGAATTGGAATTCATTTGCAAATTGGATACTATTAATTTAGGCTTAAATAGAGACTGGGAGTGGCTAAGTCATTATGCAAGGTAGCCTATTTCCTCTTGTTTTTTCCTACCCCCCCCCCGATGTTCTGGTTTAACTTGGATTTAAACTTGGAGAGTGGCCAGTTTGGATGAGCTATTACCAGCAGGAGAGTGAGTTTGTGTGTGTATGGGGGTGGGTTTTTGGAGGGGGGTGAGGGAGTGAGAGAACCTGGATTTGTGCAGGAAATGGCCTAACTTCATTATCATGCACATTGTGTAAAGAGTTGTCACTTTGGATGGGCTATCACCAGCAGGAGAGTGAATTTGTGTGGGGGGGTGGAGGGTGAGAAAACCTGGATTTGTGCTGGAAATGGCTTTTAGATAAGCTATTACCAGCAGGACAGTGGGGTGGGAGGAGGTATTGTTTCATATTCTCTGTGTATATATAGAGTCTGCTGCAGTTTCCACGGTATGCATCTGATGAAGTGAGCTGTAGCTCACGAAAGCTCATGCTCAAATAAATTCGTTAGTCTCTAAGGTGCCACAAGTACTCCTTTTCTTTCAGCTTATCTAAAGTAATCATCAGGTTAGGCCATTTCCAGCACAAATCCAGGTTTTCTCACCCTCCACCCCCCCCACACAAATTCACTCTCCTGCTGGTGATAGCCCATCCAAAGTGACAACTCTTTACACAATGTGCATGATAATCAAGTTAGGCCATTTCCTGCACAAATCCAGGTTCTCTCGGCTGTTTATTGTGTTTTGTAGTTATTTTCCACAACCTTTCTGTTCAAAAGTTATAAGTGTTCTTCATTCACAGGAGGATTCACTTTAAGAAGTATTTCATTTTAGGAATTCATAAATTTTAAGTCCAAAAGCTCCTATCATTATCTAGACTCCTCTCCTGCTTAGGATAAAATTTCACCCAGTAGTCCCTACATTATGACCAATACCTTCTGGCTGTATTAGAAGGTATCTTTTAGAAAGACATTCAGTCCTGATTTAAAGACTTCAAGTGATTGATCGACCACCACATCCCTTAGTAAATTATTCTAGTAATTAATTACCTTCCCTGTTAAAAATGTGCATCTCATTTCCAGTTTGAATTTGTCAAATTTCATCTTGCAGCCAAGGGATTGTTTTGTCTTTGTCTGTTAGAGTAGAGTCTACCATTCAGAAACCTTCTCCATAAGTAGGTACTTCTACATGGTGATCAAGTCACTGTTTACCTTCTTTCTTATAAAATAGATGGAGCTTCTTAAGTATTTCACTGTAAGGTATATTTTCCAGAACTCAAATCATTCTTGTAGCTCTTCTCTATATCCTCAACAACTTTTAATTACATTTAGAAAGATTCATATTTCTGATACTAATAAAAGGTGACAAATTTTGGTTTTTATCTCCTCATTGGAATGAGTTATAGCTCCCATTTTTAGCTTTTATGGGCAAAATCCTATCCGTAAATGCTGTGCCAAATGTACTGAGCTGCATCTACATTTTCTGGTCCTGGGCTGACTGGGTTGGTCCCCAGGCATAATAGGAGAATCAGTGTTGCTCTACCTTGCACCAGCTGGGGCACCAAGAAAGCAGCACGGCCGCTGAGTAGTGCTGTAGTGCATACATGATGCAGCTGTGTCCCCTTTTCTCCTGCCACATCCTGTGTGTCAGCAGCCATGAGGCTGTGGTGCAGGAGTTGCTGTGCTGGTGTTATGTCACTGGAGGGGCCTACTAGCTAAATTGATCCTTCTGAGGCCAGGTATGCCAACATTAGAGCTGCTTTTTACTAGCAATGTGACACAAAGTGATCAGAGTGCAGCTCAAGATCTGGATGCATATTTGGGATGAAATTATTTTTCTGTATCTTTTGAAAAATTCACACTAAAGCCTTGTCAGTTTACACATAAATATTTTGGTAGTAATCTCTCAATGATGTATCTAAGTTTCTATTCTGTTTTATTGACATCCATGAAGGTGATCCCTCCTCTTAACTATTGTAAAAAAAAGTTAAGTAAGTATTTCCATTTGGTTCAGACGAGCTGTGGACCAGATCCTCCACTGTTTAGTTCCATCAAAGTCAATGTTACACCAGATGTGGATCTGGTCCTTTTTGCCACAGTTATGTTTTCCAGTTGTTACTTTGTTTTATGTAGGCAAGGAATATTAATATTGATTTTCCTTTTAATACAGCTTTTACAGTATCCCCTGAGAGAAGTAGATTCAAATCAAGGAAGTAATTATAAGAAAGACAAGTCCTAACAGTGAAACTAATAGCATTTCATATCCCTTTGGGTTGGAACATAAGTTAAAAGGAATTTGTTTGAATTTATAAATGACTTGGTCCTCTTTATGTGCCTTTTGTGTTTGCTTTTCATTAATGTTTGAGCCATTGAAATTCACTGGCACAAATGTTCACAGAAAGCATATTTCAAAGCTGTGTGTGTGAATATTCACCGAAATAAATGTTTTACATTTTTCAAAAACAAGTGTTTGTGTACACATCAGATCAAGAGTCAACAATACCATGCAACATATCTGAACAGATACAACTAGGTGCCGCAGCTCAAATTTCTAATATTTGTCATCAGGGAAAAAATGTGAAGTATGTTGGCTACATTCAAATAATGAAAATGTAGGAAGAAATAGCAATCTAGTTGCAGCTAGACTGTGACAAGAAACAGGCTACATTTGATTCCTAGATGTGAACCACACATACTCACTCTATTTATAAGATATTTGGAGCTGGTAAATTTAATTTTTTGTAAAGTTCATGCAAATATCTGTGACATTATACTAATGATGATTGATTTGTATTGGTCTGGTGTTCAGAACTCCCAGTAAGGATCTTGGCCCCATTTTGCTAGGCATTGTAATATTACATAGGGAGACATCCGTTCCCTGATAAGCCTACAATCCGATTAAATCTAATATTGAAGGCTGAGCTACTCCCTCACTCCTCAGAATAATCATTCCAGGAAAGGACTGAGGCATATTGGTGGGACAGAGTCAGAAGCAATAGGAGACTTAGGATGGTTAATTGTTTAGTACTAGTCTGGGACTTGGGAAACATGGATTTAATTCCCTGCTCCACCACAGGCTTCTTGTGTGATCTTGGGCAAGTCACTTAAAACCTTTGTCTCAGTTCCCCAACTGTAAAATGGATAATAGCACTTTCCTGGCCTCACAGGGGTGTTGTAAGGCTAAAAATACATTAAAGATTGTGTGGCGTTCAGATAACATGGTGATGAGTACATAGAAGAACTTAAGATAAATCAGGGATGCTTGTTGTTTATTGCCAATACTGCACCACTTCTGTCTTCAGGGTTAACTTCAGCATTTGTGAGAACTGATTTTGTTTTAAAAATAACAATAAAAGAAGGTGGGGAAAAGGTTTGTGTGTGTCTTAGGGTGAATTTTCTAAGTGACTGTGGAGCACAAGTCCCATCGAAAGTCAATAGGATTGGTACTCCTCAGTCACTTAGGTGTCTCTGAAAATCCCATCCTGGGTCAAAAGCATCCAATATCAAATTAGTCCAAGTTGGAGACTTCCCCCTTAAGTTTTGTTCTCTCATATATTTCTGATATCTGGAGGTTATCTGATAACAGGGCAGTGTGGCACTAGTGTGCAGCTTTGGTCCTGCAAAAATGGAAAAGTCGATTCCCACCCCCTCCCCCCCCCCAAAAAAAAAAAAACAAAAAAAACCAACATTGATACCTGGCTCAGTGGTATGGCTGATCTCACAGCTAACAAATGACTGGCCTTCTACAGAAGGGGAGTGCTCAAAAAATTCAAGGCAATTTAGGTTGACTTTTTAGAGGGGTATGATTAACGTAGACCATGAAGATAGACATGTCTCTTCCCTTCTCTTCCATTTATCCTAACCCTCTTTAATTTATGTATTATGATGAATCTGGTACTGAGATATATTTGTTGTATTTGGAAAAATTAATAAAAAATTTTAGGTATTACAAAAAAAACCCCCACATTTCATTTTGAAAAGGTCTGTTTGCCTCTGAATTGCCTGTTTATGCTCCTGTTTAATAGGAGATGTGGCTGTAGTCTGTGAGAAGAATAGACCTTTTCATTCCTACCTCTCCATTTCTAACATGAATACATTTCACTTTTCTCATTTTTTAATTGCAGACAGTCATTAGATGAATTCAGAATAATTAAAAACTAATTAGTTATATCTGATAGCTCTGCTGCATACTCAGACCTTTGGATCTTTGATTTCTGCCATGTTCGTACCACAAAAAATGTTCTGTAATGAGTATATAAGAATGTCTAATGAAAAGTCTTCTCCTAGGAAACAGACATTTTTAAACCTGTTTTTGTTGATTGTTGTAAGAATTTTTTTGTTTAATTCTCATGGTATAGATGATAGAAATTACTTTTCTTTCAACTGAGAAAAGGGCTCTTTACATGCTCCGAACAGTAAGGGAGGTATTTAGTGTACTGGCTTATTACATTTCTTGTGGTAAAATTTTAATAATTAAAAAACAAGATTGCTGTCCACAGCTTAACTGACGTTCATTAATCATTTAGACACACGTAGAAGATTTGCTAATAAAGAGTAAATAATATAAGGAAAAAGCAACACTGCTCCAGCACTTACTCATATTGAGAAATAAATGTTACACTGCCACTGCAATTGATTTGTACGCTGACTAAAAATAGTGAAAAATATTCCCTTTTAACAGGAGCATATGACATTACTGTGTGGCTTGGTTTCTAGTATTTGTTCAATTGCCCCGTATTCCTGTATTATTAATACATAGGACCTGATTCTCCAATGCCTTGCACCTTGTGTAGTCATTGCACTTCTCAAAAGGAAGTGTAAAGCATTGTCGGATAAGGAGGGTAGTGCTTTACATTCACTTCCCACAGGTATAAATGACTACAGTAGGTGCCAGATGGAGAATATCCCAGGATTAAATATTCTGGAAAATATTTGCATATTTTACTATTACTAGGGGGAAAATTGTTACAGCAGGCACAGTCAATAGCTATTTCAGTCAAGCAATTTTCACTTTTTTTCTTAATAGCTAGAGGAGCTAAAATGTAAATTCACTTGTCCTACTTGCAAATAGACAAGTGAGAAATATTTTAGTTTTTGATATGACAGTTAAACCCTGTCAGTTTAGCTATCATTTTAAGCATTTAAAAAAAAATTTAATGTGCTCTGTTAGAACCGAGGTATCGTGATGCACTGAAGTGGAAAATATTCAGGTTGTATCTTGACAACATGTTGTCAAGCTTATGCCCTCTGTGGGCTAAATGTTCAAAAGTGCACATCCAATTCATATGTAAATCTCCAGTTTGAGCGTGCACTGTTGAAAATTGGGCCTATAGGCACTCCTGAGCAGTTGATGATTTGCAGCAAGCTATCTAGATAGCTAGTGAAGATCCACTTCTAGTTAGTCCTAAGCAAATCAGATCTCAGTCTAAATAGTCTGGAATTGGTCTTTTGGGGATTAGGTGGCAAAAATAGTAATGTGTGAAACTTTGTATTTACCTCTTGTTGCCAGAGCATAAACTCATGTATTAGGAGAGTCTGGTGGATGGGATGATTTTTGTCTTTAGGGAAAAAACTACTACTGGATGCCTCAATGAAGAATTTAAACTAGCTAAGAACTATTGCAAAATCAATCTTGACAATCTATTTGAAATTACTGGACAAACCAGGACTAGTGGGAAAAGGGTTAAACATAACTGAATATATGTAAGAAGAATTTGATGAGGCATTTTATGGAGAGAAAGTGAACAAGCACCATCAGTTTCCAAGAGATGAAGAAATCCGGCAGTACTAATATTTCCAAACAAAATTTGGATGGGAAAGTATGGAATCTGGAAAACTTCTATATAAAAAATAGAACAATTCATAAAAAGAAAAGGAGTACTTGTGGCACCTTAGAGACTAACCAATTTATTTGAGCATGAGCTTTCGTGAGCCACAGCTCACTTCATCAGATGCAGTGAGCTGTGGCTCACGAAAGCTCATGCTCAAATAAATTGGTTAGTCTCTAAGGTGCCACAAGTACTCCTTTTCTTTTTGCGAATACAGACTAACACGGCTGTTACTCTGAAACCAGAACAATTCATAAATCTTTAACACATTTTTGATGAAAAATGACTTTTTGACAAAAATTTGCAGTAAATTTTCATTTTAGCCAAAATATTTGTCTTTTGACAAATTTTAAACCAGAATATTTTTTGGTGGTTGGACATGTTAGAGGGGTCCTCCTTTTCCATTGGGGATTATGGGTAGAATGAAAATTGAACTTAATTTTATTTTTGTTTGAAAATGTTTGTTTATATGTAAACCTTTTCCATGGACCTTTTCTTTTCTTTTCTTTTTTTTAAACACTTTTCCTAATTACTTACTACTAGTTAGTATTTGCAGCCAGTCGTGACTAAAAGGTTGGTAAATCTCTTTGGTGATTCCCATAACCAAAAATCACTTGAGGAATAAAAGGGAATTTTGTGTTGCTCTTGTTCCCCCTCTGTAAGGAGATGAGATGAGTGGTGTTCTTCCCCACAGGTGTGAAAGTGTACCTAAAGGGGTTGTGATAGCAAAGTTGTCATTAACATATTGCAGTGGCCTGTTTCTGGATCTCCATTACTCTGTTCTATCTGCAGTCTTCTACAGAATTTATCTTCAAGTTACTGGAAGAGCAGGAAGAAAAGGAGTACTCGTAGCACCTTAGAGACTAACCAATTTATTTGAGCATAAGCTTTCTATGCTCAAATAAATTGGTTAGTCTCTAAGGTGCCACAAGCACTCCTTTTCTTTTTGCGAATACAGACTAACACGGCTGCTACTCTGAAACCTGGAAGAGTAGGATTTACCATGCATAATGTACCTAGTAAATTATTCAGCATGGTAGAATCTGTTTCTTGTCTTAAGTGTGGTCCGTTGACTCTTTCGGGAACCCTGTTTGTCCACACATGGGCAGAATTTGTTCCTGAGTTGTTAATCTAGAGATGGGTTGGGGAATCTCACAATACCTTTGTAGCATCAATGAGCAATCAGATTTCTGACTGAGGGAGCAAAATCCATATTTATGCTCCTTTTCTGTCAGAGTAACAAGCTTATGCTGCTGTTTTATTTCTAAGGTCTGGGCAGTCAATACAGTAAGAGAATGTTTCTGAAAGAGAATCTCTGCTATTTTCTGTACAAGACATTTATATGCAGGAGCTTAAAGGGAGGCTAACAGAAGGCTGATCATGTTTAGGAAAAGTGAGAACACACTCTTTATCCCAAGTGGTCACTATGATCCCCACAAAAGGCTATGGGGGAGCTTTCAGTAATTCAATGATCTGTGTATGCCTTTTCTGCTCCAATAAGACTAGGCTTGGCAGTACTCGATTTTATTTATATATATATATATATATATATATATATATATTTTGACAGATAATACATGCGTTTATTGTAAAGCATTTTTTATTTTTATCAATTTCAGTTTTCACAATTGCAGGAAATTATGGATTTTAAGCTTTTTTCCCCCTATTTTATAATTTTAGTTGCAGGAAATTATGTGGGGGTGTTATCCGGGGTTCCCCAAACCCAACGCTCTCGGTATCTTTACTTTCTGCGAGGCAGTATCAGGAAGGAAACCAAGGTAGATGCAACACCTCCGGCTGCTCTATGGCTGACACAAAGAAATCAAAATCAAGTGCTTTCACTTTTAGTCTCCAGCGCTCTCACCAGAATGCCTTCACTCTGTCTCCACTTTATTTAGTCTCAAAAACATACAAACGCAATACGTTATAGAGCACCCTAAACTAATAGTTACCCCACCATTCTGGAGCAGTCTTCAGGTGATTCAGCAACAGATTTCCGGGGTCTGGCCTTTTGTCTGCAGGTAGCGGTCTTTCCAGTGTGCCCACGAAGTGATCTTCTTGGGCCAGGCCTCCAATTCCCCTCTTACACTCAAAAAGTTACATAGTTGACCAAACAAAATCCACTGTTGGGTGAAAGCAGGTGTTACAAAAACATGTCACTAAAAAAAAAAAAGTTAAGCAAGCAGTTTCGAGCCATTAGTGTGGCAGTTATATTTCCCCATAACAACAGTCATAAAATATATCCAGACTTCCTGATTTTCCACAGACGCTTTACCCCCTCATATCAGAGAGGACACAGAGTCCGATCCACTTCATGTGATTACTTCCTTCTTCCTCCCATCTGTGCCTTAATTATGCTAAGTACCTGCAAAGGCCTGGTAAATACAATAAGCAGAATAATTGATAGTCCATCCCATTAATTGGCAGTGACTTAGGCACCTGGCTACAAAATGCTCCTCTACAGGGGTCAGACAATAACAATTTAATGACAGTAGATGCTGAGATTCCAAAAGTTAAAGCTTTATTATCTTAAAACACAAATTGTCAACATCACATCTCAAAATATACAAAGTAAATATTTTTAAATCAAACTTTAAAGATTTCAAGCAGCATTTTTTCTTTCTTTGCCTATCTGTAAATTTTAATGGTCATTGATGGAAATATTTTTTGCCAGTTTGTGAGTGTATGGTGAAATTGACATATACTGACATTTACCAATGGAAATCTAATCCTTCCAAACCTAAATAAGACTGTTCCCATCCTGTAAAGCAGGGATTGCCAACTACAGCTGAAAGTACACAGCTCTGGCTGTAAATAAGCTAGAGGATTTCAGTAACAGAATATTTCACAAACAGGAGATCCAGCTGTTGCTGTGGAAACAAGCAACATAATGGACGTTACTCCTTCTTTGACAATACGTTAGAAGTTGGAAATTTTCTGACTGAAAATTAGTTTAGTTGGAAAATGCTGATTCACTGGGACAAATGTTTAGTCAAGTCTATTGCAGGATTTAATGAAACTTTTGCCACTCTTCCAGAGTAGACAGCTCAACAGCAAAGAACCTGGGAGCCCTGGCTGGAGTTGGGTCTCTGGGGGCTTTTATGCTCCTCACACACTGTGGCAGGCAGTCTGAAAGCCCCTAGAGTCCTGGCTGGAACGAGTGTTCTCTGGCCAGCTGGGAACCTGGAAGTCCTGGGATTGGCTTCCAGGATTGAAGGCTCCTGGCAACCCCGCTATGCCACACTCTGAGTGAGGAAGCCCAGAGAGCTAGCTGGCCTGGGAGTCTGGAAGCATGGAGGCCCTAGCCCAGGGCCAGTATGCATGGCATGGCTGCCCTGGAGCCGTAGACCCTGGGTGCCCCAGCAGCAGCTCAGTGAAAATGTTACTATTGTCAGTTTCACCTCTGCTGTTCACATCTAGTTTTGGAAACACCATGTTTCTGATATGTTTTGATTCACTAAAATATTTTGGCAAATTTTGTTCTTGTTCTGATGCAAAATAAACCCAAATTCCAAAAAGTTGAAATTTCTCCCAGACAGCTCTTATCGGGATCATCGTTAGATCAAGAGTCATATCCTATGTCTGCAGTTGGATGACTGGTCAGAAAATGACACTTGTATTACTGCTTGCAAATGTGGAAGCTAAAAGCCAGGATACTATGTCCTATTCAGTGTACTATCTTTAAAAAGCTGTCTCTGTTTTGGTAGCTGGTAGAAATAATCGTGCAATTCATGCTACTTTAGTCTAGTCTTCTAGTACATTATAAACTCCCTCTTTCAAGAATTTATAAGGTAGATATTAAAGTGGATTTTGGACTACATTTTTGCACGTACATTTTCAGCACAGGAACAAAGGATTCTGAAAATTTAAAACTCATTCATATGATAAATATCTAATTGGGGAAACAAACCTGCTGATCTGTGATTAGTTCTGCTTTATACCCAGCTGTCAAATGGTTGCACCGAAGCACAGATTAAAAAAGAATCCTAATTTTCACTCTTGGGTGCGTAGCATTGATTTTGGATGCTCAAAGGAAAAGGAGGAAAGTTTAAAAGTCAAACATGGGAAGTGTTCCTGCTCTAAATCTTATAAGTGCCATGGTTTTATGTGCTCAGGCAGGTAGCTAGCCCTTGGGCAATGGCATATTAAAAATTCACTATAACTGCATGGTGTGTTTTTTACAGCTGCTGTTCTTATCCTCACTTCAAGATATCACAACTTTTCATGGAATTCAGGTCTTGGTGATGCACTATTTTTTATTTTGCAGAGCAGTGTTTAAGGGGGTTACTGACTGTTCTGGCATATTTCAACAGGTGTGAAGTGCTTGATGGAGTACAGCTAGGTCATTTTGGCAAGGGTCCCTTCTGTTATGACATTGGAAGTTGGAAGGTATTTAACTTGGGAAATTAGAAGTGGCTGAGATTTTGAGGAAACTGGGACTGTAATCTCTGGCTGCGAGATAGGAAGGTAAAGTTTGCTTCAGAGAAGAGAGAAGATTCAGCAGCATGTTCTGCCCCTCTGGATGCAGGATACCAGTCCCAAGCACCTGAAAGGCTGAGTAAAGAATAACAGATGTCAGTGGTTCTTTCCAGGGGTTCTGCAGTGACGTGAGGAGTGGGGGGGAGGGGGATGGGAAGGGGAAGAAGGAAAGCACTGAGCTGAAAAGAGAATGATTTAAGACTTAGCTACATTCTGTTTTAATCTTTCATATTTTTCAACAGTTTCTGATATCATTTGCAATGGGTCAGATTTTCTATACAATAATCAAATGAAATCAACATAATTAAATCAAATAAAAGGTTTGCATTTCTTATAAATCTTTTTATGGTTTTAAATAGGGAATGTTTTAAAGGTGACAGTTCTTACGTACAGCCTGCATCCAGTTGAAACAACTCCAGAGTACTGATGATGGACAAAAACAGTAATAGGGTGGGAGGGATGGCAAGACTTGGCTTCCAACAGCAGAAGGGGATGCAGATCCTGAGTTACTGTCTATAGAGGAAGAGAGAGAACTCCATTTTGCCTCTCAGCCAACTAGAAGCCCCCAGCTTTTTTCTCCTCTTAACTTAATTACTGTTTTTATCTCTCCTTTAATTTAACCTTGTCCTTTGCCCTAATGAAGTGCTGAGACCTGCCATCAGCCCACAAAACACAGAAACCAGAGCCCATTGGCCCTAAGATGAAAGCTGTAGAAGGGAGATGTAACAGGCTTGTTAGAGAGCTTATTCCTTCACTCTCCCACTTCCCTGGTCCTTCTCACATCAACAGAGAGCAACAATACCCGAAGTCCGAAGGTGCAAACAATTCGATGTTTATTGGGGTGAACTTCCAGCAAGCTTAAATACAAGTTCCTTTTTCCTTATTTTCGAATCCCAACTTATTTCCTGTTTGCCCCTAATTTATATAGTAATATTCTTAGCTATACCTTAACCAATCATTCTACTAAAATTTAACTAACCAATCCTAACATATTGTAACATGATTATGTAACCAATTATATCCCACCACCTTAATTAGTTTACACCCAGCAAAATTAATTATACAGCAGACAGGAACAATCACAGAACCAGACAGAGATTATACAGACAAACAATAGCAAAGTGGGAACTATAATGGCAAGACAATACAGAAGTGAGGATTTCACATCCCAGTATTGATAAGTGAGTTCTTGCCAGACAGGATGCTATCAAACTAAGTTTTCTTTTACATTTCCTAGGCACTTCCCTTTCTCTGGAGCTGATAGGCACTATCAGGACAGGATTGTATTCCTAACAGCCCAATAGCACCTTCTTTCCATGTGACTACTTTGGAATGTGAGGATGTGACCGGTCACTTCCCAGCTTATGGCTGCCTCTGCTGCTTAGCCAAAGGCCTTAGCCTAAGAACAGGGCCCCAGACTGTCACAGTAAGAGAAGGACCTTACATTGGCAGACAGTGATTTTGATTCTTTCTTTTATACCTCTAACTAGCCAAGTGATAAAAATACACCTAAATTCTTAAAGTACAGGCCTTTACAGACAGGCCTGAATATCTATATCCTAACAAGGCTCCACTGCCTGCCCCAATAAACCTCAGAGAGATTTCCTATGTTGCAGCTTTATTTACACACACAGTTCTCCCACCACCATTGTTGAGCTATGTACTAGGGTTAGTTCCCAAGCAGTCAGCCAGGAGACTGACCATTCTCCTGGAAGCCCCCTTTCATACTGGCTCCCAGCCCTTATAACTGCTGGCTTGTCAGACCCGCAGGTGGAGCCAATCCCCAGGCCAAGCATCATGCCTGTTACACCAGCCCCAATCTATTTCTCTTCATTGGAGCTGGCTGAGCAGGGGCTAATTAGGTGCTTTTGCAGCAGCACCCTGCTACAGGAGGATAAAGTACTCCACCATGTTTGAGGATCGCGGATGGTCTAGGATGGGATTGCATATATATTTCTTTATGTATCTCAACAGTGACTTTGGTTAATAGCAGCTGTCTTGGAAAATTTGGGTAAGATCTCTTGTGGATAATTATGCCATCTAATTAGAAAATAAGTCTTGCATAACTTAAGTAGAGCAAACTAAATAGAGTGTTTTCAAGATTCTTTTATTTAAATACCAGAAATGTTTCTAAAAGTGTTTATTTTCTAGTACATTTATTTCATCCCTTTGGGAACTTTATCTGTGGGGTGCTACCTTTTTCCTAATAAGAACCAAAGTAGTCATCTGTACTGGAAATCTTACAGCTAGTTTTTCAGCACCAATGCATCTACAGCAGTGCTATATATGGTCTATGTTCTAATTCTAACCAGGCACAAATGTTCTGTGCATGTGTTGGTAGAAACATCTTCAGCGTAGACTAACACAGATGTCAATAAACAGGTAGCAACTGTCAATGTAAACAAGGCTCAACTGTTTTGTTATATTTGAAATTCTGATCCCTAATGAAAACTAGCAAAGTGCTCAGCACCCAGCAGCTCCCAGAAAATCTGGCCACTTCATCTGGATGCCTAAGTGGGAGCTGAGGATTTTTGAAAACTGGTCCCAAGTTTCCACTGACAGAGTGGACTTGGAGTCATCTATTCTCAAATTTCCACTCTTCCTTCACCTAACTCCCTTATTGGTGACCTGGTCTATGGTGCCACTGGTCTCAGTCCTAATTTAAGAAATTAATAATCTCCTTGGGTGAGGTTTATGCCAGTATAAAGCAAAAAGGAAGGCAGTAATTGCATTCAAGATGAAGCAAATTTTGTGATGCCTGTATAAAAACCTGAGCTGCAAATGGCAGTTAAGTGAGACAAAATAAGTTAGAGACACTAAAGCTCTCTGGATGTTACTTAGCTGTGACAGACTTATCTATAGACTTGTCTTGGTTAAGAAAGCATGGAGACTAAATTAGTGCAGTGTGCAAAACATGGCTCATGAACAAATTGCCTGTCTTTAGCTGGTGTCCTCTTAATCTTCGCTTTATCAGAAGCAGAAGACAAAAAAGGAGTGTGGGATAATGAAAGTCACTGAGTGACCTTACCACAAAGCTTCTCCAGCAAATTCACTGCCCTCAGGTATTTTATAAAACCTGATTTGAAGGGAAAATCCCACCCCCTGAATAATTCAGTTATAATGTATAATATGTGACATATTGATGAGGCATATGTTAAAATTTAATGTTCTTAAGATTTACACACAGTTATATGTTCAGACACATTCTGCTTATGAATTATGGACCTGATTCCATTGAAGTCAATAGACTTCCACTACAAAGAATCAGGCTGCATATTACCTCTTATTGTTAACTGTTCTGTTAAAATTAAAACTATAAAACCAGGATTAAAGGGGCAGCTCCATTTCAAAAGGTGACACAAAGGCCAACTCTGATCTTCTTAATAGCCAAGGATTTGCTTTGCTTTCAGGGAAACATTTGTGCATAATGTAACCCTTCTGCCCATCAGAGTTGGCAGCAACAAGGGCCGGGTTCAATATCTAGGGGATTCATTCCAGTAACACAATGCAAACCGGCTCAAGCCCCCACCCAGTGACCTGGGACAAATATGTACCACCCCCGCTGGGCGCCTTCAAGAGGCAATAGTTCCCCTCTTGCAAGCACATAGTCTGAGTGTAGCAAAAAGCCTTTTAATAACAGAGAGAAACAATGTGGCATTATGTTGGGGAAACACCACCAACAGGATTCGTAACACAACCCATGAGCAAAAAAAAAACACCCCAAGCAACTTGGGGCATGTCCTTTCCCTTTGGTTCTTGAGTCCAGCAACCCCAAATCACCCAAAGTCCCAAAAGTCCAATGACCCAAAAGTCTCTGTCCCTGGTCAGGGCAGCCCCAGAGTTCAAAAGCTTATCTACAGAGCTTTACCTCCCAACCTGGGTGGAGATGGGGGCGGAGGTAAGAGGCACCTTACATGATCTGAAGCTGACCACCCCACAGCTCCATAGGGGCTCCGCCAGCCGCCCCACAAACTGCTTCGCTCAGCTGCTCCACCAGCCGGTCCACAAACTGCTCCGCTCCATGTCCTACAAGCAGCTCCCATCTTCCTGTGAACTGCTCCACCAGCCTGTCCACAAGGCACTCCAGCCATCCCACAAACTGCTCCACAATATATCTTCAGGCTTCCCCACTACTTAACACAATGCTCAGTGATTTCAGCTCTTAGGTGAACTCAGCTTGTAGTAGGGGAGCCTCAGTGCTGGTATGCCATTAGCCCAAAATGAGCTCAGCAGCCTGTAACTAGACTCCTAATGGAATCAAAATTAGCTCTCATATTTCACAGTGGAGAAAGTGCAATTAGCATGTAAGGCCCTCACCAGGGGTCCCATACCACCAAGTATTAATACTTACCCCCAGCCTCTCTCCATTCACAGAGTTTTGGAACCCATGACCCTTGCCTAGCGAGCGCTACTTAGTTGATGGTGAGTCCCTCCATCATAACAAAAGGCCAAGTACAGTTCCAAGCACAGTTCCCATAATCAGGGTAATAACAATTTATTCTTCCTACCCCAATAACAGAGACACTGGGGATCCCACAGCAGCCAAAGTGACCATTTGGGCAGCTATGGCCTCATTCTAGGTGGGGTGGGTGTGCCTATGCAAATGAGATCAGCTCCTGAAGTTCTTTTCCACAACTTGCCACACCTCACCACCAGATGTCAGGGTGGAGCTCATCCTGACACTGCTTACAATAACAAAAAAACAAAGTCAGGGCTGGCTTATATGAAGAGTTTTAAAAAACAGTTTATTATGAAGGAACAAATATTAGGTGCAAACATTTGTAATTAAAGAACTTTCAGCAATTCTCAAATCTCATTCTATTGATGACATATTCAAGGTTTGTGTAAAAGGTAAAATAAGCATAGTTCTTCTAGTGATTAATATATAACATATCTCATGAAGCACCTTGTGACAGGGTGTACCAGCCCCAGAAGGGTTGATTTTGCTCTGTGATTTTATTTGAAGGCTGAGGAAGCCCTGCCCCTCTGACCCTGCTGGGCATGCTCAGCCTGGAGCATATAAAAGCTTGCAGCCCAGCTCAGCCTGGGGAGGTTGCTGATGGGGAATGATGCAGGGTGCAAGCTCCCTGCAGGGAGTTGCTACAAATGCTATCTATGGCGCTCAGAGTTCCTGACTGGAGTAACTCTAGGCTGCCTGACAGGCCCAGAGAAAGGATGGCACTTGTGGGAGCCCAGCCATTTGAGGACTCCAGAGACCCAGAGGACCCATAGAGTTTTGATGAGTGAGAAAGGGTAAGAAGCAGCCCAGGGTATTCAAACTCTTCACAAGTGAGTGAAGCAAGGGACTGGTCAGTGTGTTTCGGGAGGATCCCCGCTGATTCAGTGGGAGTGCCCCCACCACTGCCAGGGCCCTGGTCTGGGGCTTGGAGGAGCAGGGAGGGCCTGAGTCCCCTTACCAAGGGCGCCACACACCCCTGAGTGCAGCCCCACTTCCCCAACAGGCCAACTGGCTGTGCAGTCTCAGAGGTGGGCTGCTTCATTGACTCTGGCCCTTGGGCCATGCCGCTCTGACAGGAAGGGCTGCTTATGGCATCTAGTCACTAAGTAATACTACCCCATGTTACAGTATGGGTCCTTGGCGTAGGACCTGACTGGCTACAGAATCACCTCTCCCCTTTCATCTAACCCTATGTGACCCAACACCCCATGATGGGGTGTACCTACCCCACGATGCACCTGCATAAATATATCATTCTTTCACAGAACAAACTGTGATGGGTTGGATCACAGAAACCTTCTTGGGGCTGCCAACTGTTGTGCTGAGACTACCCCTGAGCCTGCTTTCCCTGCCAGCTTGGGAGTTCAGTGCCCTGTCTGGTTTGAGCCAGACCTGCTAGTCTGCTGCAAACCCAGCCCCAGGTCTGAACCACATCCCCAACAGCTGCAGGCTTAAACTGAAAGCAGCTTAAGAAGTGTTCTTGTTTTTAACACTCAGATGCCCAACTCCCAATGGGGTCCAAACCACAAATAAATCTGTTTTACCCTGTATTAAGCTTATACAGGGTAAACTCATAAATTGTCCACCTTCTATAAAACTGATAGAGAGGTATGCACAGCTGTTCCCCCCCACTACCACCACTCCAGGTATTAATACATACTCTGGGTTAATTAATAAGTGAAAAATGATTTTATTAAATACAGAAAGTAGGATTTAAGTGGTTCCAAGTAATAGCAGACAGAACAAAGTGAATCACCAAGCAAAATAAAACAAAACACGCAAGTCTATGCCTAATACAGTAAGAAAACTGTAGATAGATAAAACCTCAGCCTCAGAGGTGGTCCAGTAAGCTTCCTTTTACAGACTAGTCTCCTCCTAGTATGGGTCCAGCAATCACTCACACCCCCTGTAATTACTGTCCTTTGTTCCAGTTTCTTTCAGGTATCCTTGGGGTTAGAGAGGCGATCTCTTGAGCCAGCTGAAGACAAAATGGAGGGGTCTCCCATGGGTTTAAATAGACTTTCTCTTGTGGGTGGAGATCCCCCTACTCTCTCCTATGCAAAGTCCAGCTCCAAGATGGAGTTTTGGAGTTACATGGGCAAGTCACATGTCCATGCATGACGCAGTTTTTACAGGCAGCAGCCATTGCCCACATGCTATCTTGACTGTCTCCAGGAAGACTTCTTATGTGGATTGGAGCCTTCCAAGGTTCATTGTTCACTAAATGTTTCTTGATTGGGCACTTAATTTGCACATTCCTTTCTCAAGCACCTGACCAAATGCTTTACTAAGGCTACTTAAAAATCAAGCAAGTACACAGCCAATATTCATAACTTTGAATACAAAAATGATACATGCATATGAATAGATTCAGTAGATCATAACCTTTACAGAGATATGTTACATGGCATATGTAGCGTAAACGTATTCTAGTTATGTCATTATATATACACATTCATAAGCCTATTTCCATAAAGCCTTACAGGGTGCACCATCCCATAAACAATCAGCATGATGAAAATATTTTGCTTAAAACTGAGAAATAAAAAATATTTTAAAGAAGGAAACTAAACTGCTAGGGGCAACTTGTGGTGTGTTTTTGTTTGCCTTACCAAGAAGTTTCCACAAAGTAATGTTAACATACATTCTGCATTACTTATTCAGGATCAGGTTAATATTTAAAGAAACTGGCTAAAGATTCTGGTTTGCTGGCTGGGGATCCCTCCCCATTCTGAGTATTCTAGAAAGGGTGAGCAAATGTCTAAAAATCTAGTCTCATTTTGGCACTTCTTATGTACGTATTCCGAGTGAAAGCTTTTCCATGATAAGGAGACTTCATATTTTCCTATACCACAATTCCATGGGAGGAGGGGTTATGTTTCCAATGTGTAATACAATGTCTAACTGCTGTTGGCCTTTGACCCCTGACCTATCTTGGAAGTTCCATACTTAGGATCAGATTATAATCTATATGTTAGGAAAAGCTAAGACACTTAAGGAAGTAATTTGTTTTTATTATCAAAGCTATAATGAAAGTAGAGGAAAATAAGATGTAAAAGTGTATGAAATGGCTTTATAATAAACTTGGGGCCTAGTAGTTAGCATAAGATTCAAATACTTAGCCTAAGTGTTTGACCTAGGGTTGTAAGATTTAGCAATATGTATCCTGGGACTAACAAAACAGTAAAATAGCAGATTTCTAGGGATTTTGGGGGACTGTAACCATGAAGCAACCACATTTACATATCAAAACCTTTGGTGAAATATATTGATTCAAATAGCATACACTAGTAGTTGGAACACTAAATATGGTCCTCCAGAATAACACACATTCTCAGAAAGCTGAGATTTAATCAAATATGGTCTCATGTGTGGGAATGTAAGGAAAAAAAGGTTATGAACTACTGTCAGACCAACCATTACTTGGGGCATCAGGATGACAGGATGAAGAAACCTTATCACTCCCACTTATGGTGCTTTTCCACTTCCTGTTCTTTTCATCTTCACCTCGGATGGTCTCCATAAAGTTGTGAGTATGCTCAATGCATGTGGTAATTTTGCTATAATTATCTATCTTTTCTAAAGTTGCTATTATACTTGTATGTATTTGGGTACTAAATGAAGTCTTAATGTCTCTGTGTGCGTGACTCACAATGTAATTTCCTGTAACAAATCTCAAGTAGCCGAGCTCAGCCTCAGTCTCCAGCAGCAGAGTAAAAGAATCTGTTAGTGAGTTGTGCCTTTTTGCACCTTAAAGTAATCAAAGGCTACACTGCTAACAATAAAGAAATTAATTTGTCATTCTTTTTAAAATGTAGATTCTTTATGGGATCATTAAGTAAGCAGGTCAGTGGATAGTCTTTAAAATCATAAAACAGTTGAGTCAGATCAGAAAGTCAGCATGTCCTTTATTCCTTCCATATTGATTTAGACACACACCTTTTCTAAAATTGCCAAGAATCCTTTCTCACTTGGGGTCTTATTCTAATAAAAGGAATTAGTTTTATCAAAAATCCCTTTAACAAACAATCCAAGATATGGTTTGTTTTTTTAATATTCTCTTGCAGAATTGATTTAAACTTAGAAAAAGTTTATTAAACTGCTATTGTATATTCCTGTTTTTAAACCAGCTGCAAACACAAAACCAAATATTTTATTGTTTCTCTGATAATGTGAGAGAAGAGGCTGGAGCACAATATATGAATTAAATTTCAAAGTGATCTATTAAATAGTATGTATGCAATTTATTCAGTAAACTTAGGAAATTAACAAGAAGGTGCCTGACGTATTCATTAATAGAAGCCATATTTTAATGGATATATTAATATGCATTTTAACTGTGCTTTATCTTAAATACCAAAAGAGACTGGATTATCAATGATAAGCAGACACTATCTACTGATTTTGTTGGGAGATAATGCATCTGTTTATGTTTGCCCAGAGAACAGCTCCCCGCATGGGAGGTGGGTCTCACTCATGAATTGTCTTAAACAATGCGTGTTTATACTCCTTCAGAAAAGCTCTGTGTGTTTCTAAATGTTTGTGGGGTTGGAACTAGAGTTCCAAAAATTAACAGAATATTAAATTATTAGAAGAAACATTTTAAAGTGATAGTGTAGCTGTATTGGTCCCAGGATTTTAGACACACAAGATGGGTGAGCTAATATTTTTATCTGACCAAATTCTGTTCTTGCTCATAACAGAAGTTGGTCCAATGAAAGTTATTAATTCACCCAACTTGTCTCTCTCAACTTTGTTTCAAAATAAAAGATGATAAATTCTTTTAAGTCATTTATTACCCAGTCTGCATATGCATCAGCTGAAGAGGTGACTATGACCAGCCCATAAACTGATGACCCAAATGACACATGCCTGCTACTGATACCTGAATCAAACTAAGTCCCCAAAGGGATGTTCTGCAATTTCAGTTAACTTGGAAGAGGAAGGAGAGAGGATTAACAAAAAGCTCCTGTAAGCCAGGCACTTTGAGTCAGGATGTAAGAAGCAGTTAACTCTCATCTCCTTCTAAGAAAAGCAATTCAGCCCTTCAACAACAAGTGAGATGCTCAGCAAGGAAGTAAAGAAGTTCTTATTTTAAAAATTTTTCAGCTTGTCAGCAGTGCAAGATGACACTGACTCCAACATCCAACCATTAAGCTTGATTTCTGCCAAGAGTTAACTGCCTTTCATTAAGAAATCAATTTTTAACTGAGAATATTGAAAAATAGTGTAACTAGAAGTTTGGAATCAAATTATCTTATTGATCCCTGAACATCCTGGACCAGGTTCAGAGGGGCATCTTAGTACAGTAGTTCTGACGTCCTTAGATTTAATCTATTCTTCTAACCTTCTCAGATTACATGCACCTACTTACTGATGTAATTTATACTTGTCAGCTGCTTTTAAAACTTCTAACCTGGTGTCATTTATATGTCAAGAGTCTGGAAGAGTGGGGGCTAACAGGAGAAACATAAGAGAAAAATGTAGGTGTAAATTAAAGCAGGTTATCTGCATGTTAGTTGTTTTTCCTGTTGAAACTAATGATGGCCTGCTTTAACTTATACCCTCCTGCTAGATGTTTCTACTATACTTCCCTGTTCCTGCGAAGGAGATGTAAACTACTCTTGATTTTCATTAAACAGTCTGGCTTGTACCATAACTGGTTGTGCTAAACTACTCTCTGGGAATGATTTTCCAACCAGTTATCAGTTGTTCACAGTCATGCTGGAAGGGCATAACAAGTGGGGTCCCGCGGGGATCAGTTCTGGGTCTAGTTCTGTTCAATATCTTTATCAATAATTTAGATAATGGCATTCAGAGTACATATTTGCAGATGATATCAAGCTGGAAGGGGTTGCAAGTACTTTGGAGGATAGGATTAAAATTCAAAATGATCTGGAGAAATGGTGTGAAGTAAATCGGATGAAATTCAATGAGGACAAAAGCAAAGTACTCCACTTAGGAAGGAACAGTCAGTTGCACACATACAAAATGGGGAATGACTGCCTAGGAAGGAGTACTGCGGAAAGGGATATGGGGGTCAGAGTGGATCACAAGCTAAATATGAGTCAACAGCGTAATACCGTTGCAAAAAAAGCAAATATAATTCTGGGATGTATTAGCAGGAGTATTGTAAGCAAGACACAAGTAGTAATTCTTTCGCTCTACTCCATGCTGATTCGGCCTCAGCTGGATTGTTGTGTCCAGGTCTAGGCGCCACATTTTAGAAAAGATGTGAACAAATTGGAGAAAGTCCAGAGAGGAGCAACAAAAATGAATAAAGGTCTAGCAAACATGACCTATGAGGGAAGATTGAAAAAATTGGGTTTGTTTAGTCTGGAGAAGAGAAGACTGAGATGAGACATAAGTTTTCAACTGCATAAAAGGTTGTTACAAGGAGGAGGGAGAAAGTGTTCTTCTTAACCTCTGAGGATAGGACAAGAAGCAATGGGCTTAAATTGCAGCAAGGGAGGTTTAGGCTGGAAATCAGGAAAAAACTTCCTAACTGTCAGAGTGGTTAAGCCCTGGAATAAATTGCCTAGGGAGGTTGTGGAATCTCCATCATTGGGGATTTTTAAGGACAAACATCTGTCAGGGATGGTCTAGCTAATACTTAGTCCTGCCTTGAGTGCAGGGGACTGGACTAGATGACCTCTCAAGGTCCCTTCCAGTTCTGTGATTCTAAGCCAGTTACTGGGCTAAAAGAAACACTGGGATCAAGTGAATATTTTAAGTAGCTGTCTTAAGAAATTGAATTAAAATGCACCTCTAGGAATGTAAATTTCTTGAAGGAAAGCAATAAGCCCAGGACTTTACTGACAGCACTTCAACTTGGAATGTACCTTCTTTTGGCCCCCTACTAAACTGTGTGGATTACCCATGACAAGCAGATGAGTTGCCATCGACCGTTTTTATAGATAATAGACTTCTACTTCAGCTTGCCCAAAGAAGAATTCCTCTGCACAAAGTGGGTCTCGCTCTCATTGATGATGTAAATTCTACTGGAAGCTCTTCATGAAAGTAACAACAAATTTATTGTAACAAGCTTCATTATCACAATGTAATGAGTTCCACTTCACCTGGGTTGCAGGTGGGAGTTATTTGTGACAGAGCGTAGAACAGAAACTGAAAAAGTATCTTTGGGTGTGGTGTTATCAGTAGCCAGCTGTAGGAGCAATAGGCCTCTCTTTGTGAGAGTTCTGTGTTAAAAAGGCCCGTTGGATTTTAAAGCAATGGGATCTTATCTCCGTTATTTGGACACCCCTAAAAATAAAAAGCCCTGCAAACAGGGGTTTGTATGAGTTTTCTTTTTAGAATATCAGGTTGATAATAAAATGTGATTTCTTTTGTTCATCTAAATCATTGTAGCACTTTTTTTCATTAAACGCATTTGGTGGAATCACACCCTTGAACTTAACTTTGGGGCTGTCAAGCGATTTAAAAAATTAATCGCAATTAATCATACAATCAAAAAAATTGATTTGCATAATCACAATGTTAAAGAATAATAGTTTATTTTACATTTAATACATAATACATTTATTTAAGTATTTTTGGATGTTTTCTACACTTTCAAATACATTGATTTCTATTACAACAGAATACCAAGTACGATGCTCACTTTATATTTATTACAAGTATTTGCACTGTAAAAAAAAAAAATTCAATTCACCTAATACAAGTACTGTAATGAAATCTCTTTACGATGAAGGTTGAACTTACAAATGTAGAATTATATACAAAAATCTCTGCATTCAAAAATAAAACAATCTAAAATTTTAGAGCCTGCAAGTCCACTCAGTCCTACTTCTTGTTCAGCCAACCACTGAGATAAACAAGTTTATTTACATTTTCAGGAGATAAAGCTTCCCTCTTCTTGTTTACAATGTCACCTGAAAGTGAGAACTGGTGTTTGGATGGCACTGTTGTATTCGGCGTCCTAAGATATTTATGTGCCAGATGTGCGAAAGATTCATATGTCTCTTCATGGTTCAACCACTAGTCCAGGGGACATGCATCCATGCTAATGATAGGTTCTGCTCGATAACAGTCTAAAGCAGTGCAGACCGACACATGTTCATTTTCATTATCCGAGTCAGATTCCACCAGTAGAAGCTTGATTTTTCTTTTTTGGTGGTTCAGATTCTGTAGTTTCCGCATTGGAGTGTTGCTCTTTTAAGACTTCTGAAAGCATGCTCCACACCTCATCCCTCTCAGATTTTGGAAGGCACTTCAGATTCATAAACCTTGGGTTGAGTGCTGTAGCTATCTTTAGAAATCTTACTTTGGTACCTTCTTTGCATTTTGTCAAATCTGCTGAGAAAGTGTTCTTAATATGAACAATATGTGCTGGGTGATCATCTGAGAATGCTATAACATGAAATATATGGCAGAATACAGGTAAAACACCAGGGGACACACAATTCTCCCCCAAGGAGTTCAGTCACAAATTTAATTTATGCATTTTTTTTTCAATGAGCGTCATCAGCATGGAAGCATGTCCTCTGGAACAATGGCTGAAGCATGAAGAGTCATATGAATATTTAGCGCATCTGGCATGTAAATATCTTGCATTACCAGCTACAACAGTGCTATGCAAATGCCTGTTCTCACTTTCAGGTGACCTTGTAAACAAGAAGTAGGCAGCATTATCTTCTGCAAATGTAAACAAACTTATTTTTCTGAGCGATTGGCTGAACAAGAAGTAGGACTGACTGGACTTGTAAGCCCTAAAGTTTTACATTGTTTTGTTTTTGAGTGCAGTTATGTAACAACAAAATCTACATTTGTAAGTTGCACTTGCACAATAAAGAGATTGCACTACAGTACTTGTATGAGGTGAATTGAAAAATACTATTTCTTTTGGCACCTTAGAGACTAACCAATTCATTTGAGCATGAGCTTTCGTGCAGACTAACACGGCTGTTACTCTGAAACCTGTCACTATTTCTTTTATCATTTTTACAGCGCAAATATTTATAATAAATATACACTTTGATTTCAATTATAACACAGAATACAATATATATGAAAATATAAATTTCAACTGGTATTCTGCTGTTGATCAGTGTGATTAAACTGATTAATCACAATTAATTATTTTACTCGCAATTAATTTGAGTTAATTGTGTGATTTAACTGATAAATCAACAGCCCTACTTAAATTACAATAAACAATCATTAAGCTGTGGTGACTTGTTCCCCTCTTTTTTTTTTTTTTTTTTTTTTAAAGTTTGAAATAAAATTACTTAGCACTTAGTATGCAACCTAATTGATGCATGAAACAGCCCTTTGGTGCTCACACTGATCACTTTTGCTTGCCAGGTTTATTACCCATAAATAGTGGCTGCTTTTTGCTGAAGTAGATGAAAATGAAAATGCAGCTCATTGACACAGTGCGCTAGTACCAGCAATACAAAGTAGTGGAAAGCAATGTAATATATATATCATTTTCATAGATGACAGTAAGCTTAGGCCTTAACATAGTTTGTAATAAATTCCAGTTTAATTTTTAAAAGATTTATTTTTAAAAAGAAACTTGTGATTTAAATGTTGATTTGTTTTAAATGGTCTTTTATCCACACTGGCAGATGTGGATAAACAATCCACTTGTTTTATTTTTTAAATACTAAAACGTGGCAATCTGGTCTTCTAGCTGATAGTGTTAGTGAGGAACTCAATAAAAATAGAGGTACCATTTTTACTAACCAATAAGTCACTCATGCTTGACGCTAAAGAAATGGAAAGGCTTGGTGTTGCTGAAATAGAGAGTAACTAGAAAGGTCTGCCTTTCGAGTTATGTAGGCCCATTAATGAATGAAAGCTCATTGAAGCAGTTCTTTTCACTGGGAGATGTTCAACATGGAGAACGCCTCCTCTAGTTAAGAGTTCAGGGGGTAAAATGTGAAAGACTGAAGGCCCACTTCTGATACAAACAGTTTTATTAAAAGAAAAGTTGTATAAAGGGAGTGGACAGAGAACCTGTGACATAGTATTTTAATGGCTTGATTAGTTTCAGCAATGTGTGTGTGATTCATCAGCCCAAACACAAAGCTTAAACACAGTGGGTTAGATCCACAAAGAGATGGGTGCTTACATCTAAAAGTTATATCCCCAAAACCCCAGCTCAGATGCATCCAAGCCCTGCAAGCCCACCTATGTTTCCATTGATAAAGTGCCCCTAGCATCAGCCTCGGCAGGATCTTAAAAACTCCATGTTATCTTGCTTATTTTGCCTGCAAGGCCTGATCCAGCTGGCATGCTCAGAGGCCACCTTAAAGCATGCGTACCAGATCAGGCCCAGCACAGAACACATAGAGGAGGTGCCCCCCTACCCCTATGCCTTATAGCCCAAGTTCAGGGCACTAACTTGGGATGTGGGAGGCTTGGTGAGTGTCCTAACCACTGGGCTATAGGGTAGAAGGGTGGGCAGCACCACTACCCCCTACTCTACCTTCTCTTTTCTTTAAAAAGAGCTTTCCTGGCTTAGACACTTAACTCCAAAAGAGGTTTCATAGCTGTGAAACCAGACTGGAGATAAGCACCTAAGTCCCTTTAAGGCGACCATGTTTAGGCCACACAGCTGTCTTCAGCATTTCCTACTAGCTAGTTTGTCTTCCTGCTCAGTATGCTGTGAATCCCATTTGTAGGCCCCTGGCTCTCCCCATGCATTGTAAAAGGAGTCTAGGTGCCTAATTCAGACTGAGGCTTCTGCTGGGTGTCTGGGCACCTTATATTAGGTGTTGTGAAGCTAAGCCTAAATTCCCTTGTGGAATTAACCTAGAAGATTCTTCTCTTAATTCTAGCTTGTAAAAATATATTTATTTGCTTGATGTTGTACAACCATTACTATGATTGAAATGTCTCTACAGATGTACTAGTTGAAGGAGTAGAAGGCCAAAGGTGGCATTAAGCCGTAGAATCATAGAATATCAGGGTTGGAAGGGACCTCAGAAGGTCATCTAGTCCAACCCCCTGCTCAGAGCAGGACCAATCCCCAACTAAGTCACCCCAGCCAGGGCTTTGTCAAGCCTGACCTTAAAAACCTCAAAGGAAGGAGATTCCACCACCTCCCTAGGTAATACATTCCAGTGCTTCACCACTCTCCTAGTGAAAAAGTTTTTCGTAATATCCAACCTAAACCTCCCCCACTGCAACTTGAGACCATCACTCCTTGTTCTGTCATCAGCTACCACTGAGAACAGTCTAGATCCATTCTCTTTGGAACCCCCTTTCAGGTAGTTGAAAGCAGCTATCAAATCCCACCTCATTCTTCTCTTCTGCAGACTAAACAATCCCAGTAAACCATCTTCTTGCTTCTCTTAGCCTTGCGCTTGCTCAGCCCCTAGCATATTCTGAACAGTCTTGGGACATAATTTAGAGCAGTCCATAGCCTCAAGGAGCTTTTCTGTCAGCCTAGTATAGCATAAGTGCAGCAGTATCTGGCTACACCTTTTCTCCCTGGCCATTCCCCTTGCACTATCTCTAGCCACCCAGGGAATCTCTCTACACTAAGGTATACTCCAGTGCCAGGTCATCCTGCTTTATAGCCCCTCTATGTTTCTGGAAAGGCATGAAGGGTGAATAACACAATGGACAATCAGACCCACTATCCTTTTAACGTGACTACAAGTAGACTGTAAGTGGCAGCTATGGACATTGTAGCATCTCAAAATGTTTTCAGAGGCTGTAAATCTCACTGCTGTTATAGCCTAAGTCAATTTGCTGAATTATGACAGTACACCAGGCTGTCAACAAAAGTTCATGTCCTGGCCTGAATGGGACTATAGAGTAGAGCTGATTGGAAAACGGCAGCAAGCTTTCATGAAAAATTTGCTTGAAAAATTCTTGTTGAAATTTAAAAAAAAAAAAATCCAACTGGCTCTACTACAAGGAACCTGTAAAGAGTCATAGTTTGTGTCTCTGTCTTGTGACCTTAGACACACCTACTGTTCATTTATCTTTGTCTGTTATCATAATAAATATAAATACATATAGTAGCCAGAAGTAAAGCCCCATTCTAGTAGGCAGTGCACATATACATAGCAAGCCAGAATACCTGACCCAGGAGTTTAAGGTCCAGATCCTGCAAACACTTAGATTTGTAACTTTACTTGTGTAAAATTGACCCATTAAAATAAATGGCACTACTTATCTGAATAAAGTTACACATGTGCCTAAGTATTTGCAGGACGGGAGCCTAATTTTGCCTATAATGCTTAATTGATTTTTACCTCAATCTTGTGGCATGGAATTCGCACTTTAACTTCAAGGCACCTTTATTTTCAGCTCATTTTCTTGTCCATTTGTTTGCTCTCGTGGCTTTGCCTGTGATACAAGGCACACATTTTTCTGTGCTTCACTATTTAGTTTGGTCCCTACTGTTCCATTTCATGGATAAAAGTAATATATTTCTCTCTACTCCATACATCATGGATGGGAGACCACCGATGTAAACACATCTTCCGCAGATCTTTTTCCCCCCTTTCATTCTTAGATTCACCCAGATCCCTAAAAGGAGAAGAATGTGATTGTGAGTTTGTTTCTTGGTGAGATCCTGATTCATTTAAATTGGAAAAAATATGAAGTAATTCCAGTGGAGTTAATCTGGATCTACATTAGTTTAACCAAATCAGAATCTTAATCACTTTGATTCCACACTTCAACTTGATCATGGTTGGCAATTTGAACAAGTATAACCAACCTGTCCAATTTTAATCATTTTGGTGTCTATATTTATGATATGCAAGCTTGTATTCTTTCAGCTGAGAACTGTGCTATTTTTGCACAAATGAACTGTGCTCTCCATTGAAGAAATTAATTATTGGTACGAACGTGCTGCTTATATTTTAATGAAGCTCTGTGCAGAAAGATGTTAATAGGATTCATTTAGTCATATAAAGATAGGGTTAATTAAAAATTTGCATGCAGAGTCTTGGAAACTGGAAGACAGACATGTCTGCAAAGATTTACTTTAAGGGTTTGTAGTTCAAAGATAACTTTTTTAATAATAGAAAGACTAGAAAATGTGGAATCATGTACTATTCCATTATACCATTACTACCCTAGATTAAAGAGGCATTGAAAATGGATATAAGTGTCAGTATGACTAGGGAATGATCTCAAAGATGCAGTTTAAGGGCTAGTCAATATGTATCTTGTACCACATTAAAGTAATGTGTAATTTTTGCTTAATTTCAAAAGCAAGAGAATCTTATGTTAGTGTTCTGTGTCACAACTAACTGATCCAACAAAGCAAGTACAACTTTTAATTCTTTGTGTCACCTTCTGATTAAAATAGGAGTTTTGTTGCAGACATGACACAGTCTCTCTAAAGCCTTGTCTACAGAATTTCCAAACTTTTCTCCTGGATTCTCCGATTTGATCCAATTTTAGAGCCACTGGGAATCCTAGTGGAGATAAGGCTCCAGTGCTGGACCCATTTTCACATGGTGATGAAAACACTGAGAGCCACCAGAGCTTTATTTACACTGTAACCCTTCTGCTGATCAGAGTTGGCAGCAACAAGGGCTGGGTTCAGTATCTAGGGGTTCCATTCCAATAACACAGTGCAAAACCGGCTCGAGCCCCCACCTAGTGACCTGGGACAAATATATACTACCCCCACTGGGCACCTCTAAGAGGCAATACTTCCCCTCTCGCAAGCACAGAGTCTGAGTGTAGCAAAACCCTTTTAATAACAGAGAGAAACAATGTGGCATTATGTTGGGGAAACACCACCAACAGGATTCATAACACAACTCACAAGCCAAAACCCACCCCAAGCAAATTGGGCCATGTCCTTTCCCTTTGGTTCTTGAGTCCAGCAACCCAAAAGTCACCCAAAGTCCCAAAAGTCCCACAATCTGAAAGTCTCTGTCCCTGGTCAGTGCAGACCCAGAGTTCAAAAGTTTATCTGCAGGGTTTTACCTTCCAACCTGGGTGGAAATGGGGAGGGGGATTAAGGGGTACCTTAAGTGGTCCAAAGCCAACTACCCAACCTCCCCGTGGGGCTCTGCTCGGCTCCACTCCACTCTACCAGCTGCCCCATGAATTGCTCTGCTCTGCTAGCTGTCCCGTGAGCTGCGCCGCAATATATCTTCAGGCCCCTCCCTTACTTAACACAACGCTTAGTGATTTCAGCTTGTAGGAGGGGAGCCTCAGTGCTGGTACACCATTAGCCCAAAGTGAATTCAGCTCAGCAGCCTGTAACTAGACTCATAGTAGAATCAAAACTAGCTCTGATATTCCCCCATAGAGAGATGATACAATTAACATGTAGGACCTATACCACCAAGCATGAATACCCATCCCTAGCCTCTCTCAATTCACAGCATTTTGGAACCCATGGCCCTTGCTTAGCGAGTGCTGCTTAGTTGATGGTGAGTCCCTCCATCATAACAAAAGGCCAAGTACAGTTCCACTGTCTTTGATTCACATAATCAGGATAATAACAGTTTATTCTTCCTGCCTCAATAACGGAGAAACTGGGGCTCCTACAGCAGCCAAAATGACCATCTAGGTGGGGTGGGTGCACCTATGCAAATGAGATCAGCCCCTGAAGTGCTTTTCCATAACCCACCACGACTCACCACCAGATGTCAGGGTAGAGTTCATCCTGACTCTGTTTACAATGTGAGTGATGGTACCAACAGTACATTTTTGTGTAAACTTCCTGTGAGGGGGGTGTCTACCCAAAGAAGGCCTGAAGCGGTTAAGATGACGAGGTGAGCCAATTAACTGCCTAGGCTTCACTTGGAGAAGGAGCCAGGAAGTGATGAGTGTTAATTAGCGATGAAGCTCAGCTGGACAGGAACAGGAGGAGCTTGTATAAAGCCCATTAGCTGAAAGTAGAAGGAGGCTGTAGAGAGAAAAACTGCAATTACTTTTAGGGTGAGAGAAGGTAAGGTGGGAAGTAGGCCAGGGACACAGCAGTAAGGTTCAGGACTGTATGGATCTTGACTGTTCATTGTAGGGTTCCTGCGCTGAAAACCAGTATAGAGGGTGAGCCTGAGTTCTCCTACTAGCTATTGGGGAAGTAGTACTATTGAGGGTCAGTGAATGGAAAGACTGTTTTGGACACTGGGTCCTGAGAGACTTTGATACCCTGGAAGGGAATAGCTACAATGACATGGCTAGAGGGCCATGCCAGGAAGCAGTTGAGTCCCAAGTGAGCTGGACAAGGAGAGTGATGGAGTGCACCTGCAGGAAGGAGCATCAGCCTGGTAGAGCTAATCCTCAGACACTACCAGAAGGAGGTGCTCCAGCACCCTATGACACTTTTTGATTTTAGACCTGAGCTAAGGAGGATGTGACATGCTAAGGGCTAAGTCATAGCCTTAACTAGCAGAGATCCAGGGGTTTAAACTACATTGGAAAAACATTGTTCTTAAACAAAAGTTTCATGTCCACTTCCAAGAACTGTTCATGAACTCCGTGTCAGGCATTTAAAAGTGAACTGCTTAATAAATAAGTTCTGAATTCATTCTACATACTCATGAAAATCCCTAAATATTTCCTTCCTTTTTATTTTTTGTTAATATTAGAGACCTCATGTTTTATTTTTATTTTATTTTACTTTTTTTTCTGGAAGACTGGAGAACTTAGAAGAAAATGACACAAGGGACTGAACTGCAGTGTCCCAGTTTTTACTCAATTAAGGGAAAGTAGGATGTTGTGTAACATGGTGTGGGGAGGTAATGTACAGGTTTGGTTTTGCTAAAAGCTGGCTTAACTCAACCCCTGATAAATGGAAGGACACTTCTTTTGGGAAGAGTCAACATTAGAGATGATCAGGAGTTTTTCAACAAATTGTTTCTGTCAAAATGCCAATTCATCAAAACTGAAACTTTTCAGAGGACAGGGTTGATTTTGATGAATTTCCAATTCTGAATTTTTTTTTTAAAACATTTCAAAATTGTTGACTTTCAGAAGTGTTCAACTTAAATTCAGGCCTCTTTAAGGTATCTCAAGTTTTACACCCACTAGCCCTAGTCACTTTTGAAAATGTAGGTAATATTTTATATGAAACTTCCTTGGTGTGGTGGGATGGGTAAAATGAAATAATCTTCACACTGAAGGAGGAGCAAAAGGCACAGGTATAGACAAACATTTTCTGTTGCAAATTCCATTTTAAGAAAAGACCTTTAGTGTACAGTTTGTTTGTAATAACTTTCACTAAATACCTACTTTTGTTTTCTAAAACACAATGGGATGTGACAGTTTTATTTGAGAAAAAGTTCTGGTGCTTTTGAGGAGAAAGCAATCACGATTGTCGTACACAAAGGGAGATAACAGAGGTGGTGATGCCGATAAGCAATTCACAGGTTATTGAGAGGGTTGCAGTTCTTGCTCCAAAAGAGAACACAGAAGGACCAGAGAGTACCATGCAAACACAGAATGATTTCAGAGTATCAGGCAACATCACTTACTATTATAACTCACACTGGGCCAGAAGGGGTTAATGAGAGCCTCTGGGAACAACCAGCCTTGCTTGGTGTCAAGTTTGGAGGGAGCAGTTAAAAGGGCTGAATCTGGCTCAGGTAGGGCTTGACCAGGAAGGAAAGCAGATCTCTGGATGTACCTCAGCAGTGAAGGCTGGTTGGACTGCTGGCAGAGAGAGCCTCCCTGAAGGAAGGTAGACCTGCAACAGGAAGCCCACGGCATTTGGGAAGGAGCAGCTGGAAATGAGGCTTCCCAGGATTGTGCACACAGGTGGAGGGGCCTGCAGGGAGCAGAGGCAGGTAGAAAACTCCCCTCCAGCTGACCAGCAGAAAGTGCTAAGAAGCTCTACACTGAGTCAGTGGAGGAGGTTTAGAGAGAGTAGAGCTGATACACTGGGAGCCCAGGAAGAAGTTGAGCCAAAAGGCCAAGATGGGGGCAAAGTAGGAAGTGATCCAGCGAGGCAGACTGGGCTGGGTAGTCAAGGGTCCCTGGACCAAACCCCAGTGAGAGAGAGGGCCTGGGTTCCCCTACCAACCCAATGAGGAAGGTGGAGAAGCACCTCCCTCCCCCAGAAAAGTAGAAGGTGTGATGGGGTGTCCATCCCACACTTGCCCTGAAAAAGTTAAGGTGGATTGAAAAGGGAGCTAATTAACCCAACAGGCCACAGCTGAGAGGAATCAGCTGGCTAAGGAATCCCCTGACTGAGGGTGAGAGCCTAGCTGGGGAGGAACAAATTGGACTGGACTTTAAAGACAGGAAACGGGCAGCTGAGGGCACTGCTGGGAAAGTTTCCAGTAACTCCCTGGGAGAAGGGAGGCATTTTTGGAGGCTATGGGGACAGGTAGCCCACAGTTCCACCCCCCCAAAATGGGGGAGTTAGGAGTAGGGTTACCAGATAGCAACTGTGAAAAAAACGGGACAGGAGGTGTGTGTGGGGGGGTAATAGACATCTATATAAGAAAAAGTTCCAAAAAATGGGACTGTCCCTTTAAAAATGGTCATCCTAGTTAGGAGGCTAGCTAACCCAGAGAGCAGGGAGTACCAAATGGTAAAGAAAGGGCTCAGGGAAAGGCAGTAAAGTCCAGGTGGGAAAGACCTTGACTGCTGGCTAAAGGGACCCTGAGCTGAAACCTAGAGTGGAGGGCGGGCCAGAGGGAGTGGCAGTATGAGTCAGTGAATGGGAAGACTGTCCATGATGGTGGGAGAAACCCTTTGGTACCCCAGAAGGGGAAAATGAGCATAGTAACCTCAGAGTGCTGAGTCACAAAGAGGCAGCAATAGCTTGTGGCGTGAGAGGTGCTGCAGACCCAGAAAGAGAGGCGAAGAGATGGTGTGCAACTGTGGGAAGGGATGTCAACTGGTAAGTTATTTCCCAGAATGGCCTGGAGGAAGTGCCATCCTAGCAGTGAGTGGGGCACCCCATCACAGTAAGGATTACTGAAACCCCCCAGACACAATGCGAAAGGACTAGTGAGTCTGGACTTGGACCAAAGGTCCAATGTGAAGTTGAGGGACCTTCAACTGTTGGACTATAGGTTTATGCTGGAAGGGGTGGGCCTATATGTAAAGCAGCAGACATTCACAGGGCCAGAATGGTTAAGTGCTGCATTTGATTTACTAGCGAGACCAGAATGGTTCTGTAGGAATGGTTCCTTATTAATGTGTAAATCCGTAAAGGGTCTATATGTTAAGAATGGTGGAGGAGAAACTATTCTGTTTTAAAGGATTTGAAATTTGGTTTTGTTCTAAACTGGAACGAAAACAAAAAATTAAATTTTCTGTGAAGGAAAATTCTGCGGGAGAAAAAGAACCTTGTTTTAGGTCAGTGTGTTTTTGTTTCAACAACTGATTTTTAGTTTGCGTTATAATATATTACATAGAAAAATTGAAACAAAAACCCAAAACATTAAAACATTTTTCAAAAAAATGTCAAAATGGAAAGTTTTGACAGTCAGAACTTTTCTGACCATTTTTTTTCCAAACGTAATTCCAGCAAAATTGACCTGATTTTGCTGAATGTGTTTAGATTTTGATGGAACTGTATGTTCCAATGGAATATCGTTCCACTGAAGTTTTTTCTGGTCAGATCGACACAATAATGTTTGCTATAGGAAATCCAAAGCTATTCTGAAAATCATTGTCAACTGCTCTGTGCTTTTGTGAAGGAATTCTTGTTGGTTCTGAATTTATTTTAAGTCTTTACCAAAAAAAAAAAAAAGAATTGGATGTACAAAACTCCCTCTGAGAAAGCAAGGGACAAAAAACTATGGCCTCAGTCCTGCAAACAGTTCTATGCATATTCATGTAAGCACTCCCATCAAATCAGAGGGCCTACTTGCATGAATGGAGTTGTGTCCACCAGTTTGTGGGGCTGAGAGCTAGAATTACAATTCCAGCTGTTGCGTACCCTGGTGGGTGAGAGCAGAAAAGTGAGTCCTTTATATTAAGGAAAACTTTTCTAATATAAAGTTAAACCAACAACAAGAGTCACTTCCAATGGACATTCCATATCTTAGAGACCACTTTAAAGGGGAATTATCAACTTGAAATATAGACAGCTTAAAAAACTATTTAAAAGTAGTTTTGGGTACTACACCTGCCTGAGTCCATCCAACAGTTATTGTAGCTGTACCATCACAGTCATATTTTTCTCTCCCCTGTTGTGACGTACACAAACAAAAGAGGAAACAGTGAATCTGCTTATATATACATAGGATTCAATTTCAATCAATCAATGATAGTAAGTATTGATTTCAGCTGATACTGACTCCCCCTCCCCCATGGATTTCAGTGTAATGGGGTGTGCCTTGCAGCGGAGGGGTGTCACTGGCCCAGTGGCAGCACAGGGAGTCCGCTGCAGCCCTCCACTCACAGGTGTGAGAGAGAGTGGATAAATGACAGCGGAGCTGGAGGGCTCCCTGTGCAGCCACTGGGCCAGTAACACCTGATCACTACAGGCACAAGGTGTGGGTGAGGCTTCTGTTCTGGCCAAGTGGAGCAGAGACCCCTGGCCAAGACGGCAAGGATAGGAATAAGCCCCTGTTCCTGGGCAGGAAGCATTCAGCAGGGGGGTGTTGTCCCCTGTGGCCGAGGACTCGTCCTCCTCCTCTTTGCAGTCCAGGCTGGGATTCTCTGCTGTGTCCCGCCAGGACTGCAGCCTTCCCCACACCTTGAACCTGCAGGGATTGGGGGTCACCATGCCTGCAGACATGCAGGGGGCCCTCTGCAGCTCTGCTGTCACTGCTCCACTCGCTCACCAGCCAGTGAGCTGCCTGTGGGCAAGAACCTTTCAGCAGTACTCCATGCCCGGGCTCATCTTTCTTTCAGTTCTGGTCTCTGCTCCACCAAGCCAGCTTGACCACTGCGTCCCCCTGAGCCTTGTGCCCTGGTGTCTTGGCTCCCACTTTCAGTGCTGGGAGCCCTTTGCAACTCCACTCTCAGTGCTGCTTTAACCCCGTCCCTACCCCTCTTGATTTCCAGCAACTGTAAAAAGAAAAATCAAGCAAACAAATCTTAAATAAAAATTATCAAAATTTGAAAAAAATAAAAACAAATTGAATTCTGCCAAGCCTCTATTTGACAGTACTCTCAAATGCACAAAGTAAACAAAATGAGTGTGTGGGGGGGAATTATACTATCTTTCAGTAATAGTAGTCCCAGGTGTACTTTAACAGAAGTTAACATATTTTGGAAAGAATGAGTTTGTTTTTAAGCTGACAGTGCCTTTAAAATATCCACAAAGTTCCCAGTATGCTTTTATCTGATCTGTCATTAAAAACCTCAAACCTTTTTGACAAGCCACATTACAATCCCTGATGTTAAAGCAGTGTTTTGGTTTGGGTTGGGGTTTTTTTGTGGGGAGGGGGAGAATGATTCTGTTTTATACTTTCGTGCTATCAGTGTCCCACCTATTTTTTTTTTTCAAATTGAACAGAGTACAAATTCCACAATAACAATTCCTTACATGCCTGCACACTTTCCACTTTTGCCCAATTTTGATTTATCTGGATGAATGGGCGACACGTTTTTTGAAAAATGTAAAAATCTAAGGAAAGGGTTTCTGTGTCTAAGTGCTTCCATAACTCAATGGCTGAAAGGATTTTGATGCCCCACTTCAAAAAGTAAAATAAATAAATAAATTCTTGCGGCAGAGACTAAACACACAAATGCATTTAGAAAACATGTCTCAAAAACTCTTTCACAGGCTTCTGTTGGAAGCCATTTTTCAACCTTTAACTATAGCTCTAATGACCAGCAACTGCTGTAATACTCTTGTAGAGTTGGGACTCGTAGTTCTTCTGGACTTGCAGTTTTTAAGGTGAATTGCATTCTGCACTTAGAACTCAGAGTGGTTAATTATGTTTGCCTGAACAGTTTTAAAATAAGAACCTTGAAGAAAATACACTTCCGGATTTAGAGGATGTATCTGTAATGCTAGGAAAGACTTACGATGCGTAGCAGGTAGTTGCATGACAGTGTGCACAGTACATGATAACATGCACTTTGTCAACATATAATGCTTTTTTGTTTCAATTCATTCCATGCTTGGCAGTGGTTTCACAACATGAGAATGTAATACATTTTTTTGATAAATATCAAAAATAAATGTGCTTTAAAAATTAGATACCCTGCTGATTTTGTTTTGATTTAACAAAAAAAAATTCTTTAAGGTTAACTAGCTATTCACAGAAGGATAAAATATTTGTTGCTCATAATTTCAGAATGCAAATAAAGGTTTTGTTTGATCAGATCTGACTGTGCAATTAAATTGAGATAAGGAAATTATTACAGAGCACTCTAAGATAAACTAGTAGCCAGAGTCAACACTGTTAATTATATTTATATAATAACTTTCACAAGTTAAAAAGGTTTATTTAAATCAATATGAAAAGGAAGATCCACCCTTCTTGGTTTTCATTTGCCATTCTCCAACCAGTATGTACACACATTCACTTTAGGGGGATGTACTTATCCATGAAAGCTCAGCCTACTATAGAAACAACAGCTGGCCTTCATGTAAGGGGAAGGAGGGGGAAAGAGAGGTCTATTGTGATTTTACCCAATTTTGGAGGTGGGATGGCTGACACAAGTCAAATCAAATATCAGTGTCAAGTGATTTTCAGTGTTTAGCTGAGATCAGAAATAAGATTCCTTCTGGCTTTTCATTAATCAGATCTAACCACTAGGTCACCCAAGTCATAAAATTTAAAGGTAATATTGACATTACAGATTTGATATCTGCATGTTAAATTATTGTTTTCAGTGCTGTAGCTGAATTGGTCCAAGGATAATAGAGAGAGAAGTTGAGGTAACTTCTGAAGAAGAGCTCTGTGTAGCTCGAAAGCTTCTCTTTCTGGGACAAAACTTGGTCTAATAAAATGTTACCTCACCCACCTTGTCTTTCTAAATTATTGTTAAGTAAACACTGTGACCCCTCAAATCTGCTTTAAAAAGTAGGATCCATCAGCAAGAATTGAGATTATGTAGGATATAGCCAGTCCCATAAGTACTCTGCCATTTGGAATCCAAAGCTCCTTTCAGACTTACCAATGAGAGTCAATAAAGAAAATGAAGAGAAAAGGAGATGTGATGTCCTTGAAGTTATTTTTAAAAGACTCTATCTGCACTATGTATTCAATAGTTCTATAATAAAGGGCAAAAAGATGTAGTCTATAGGCTAGGAAGTTAATGCTTTCCTAAAATAGGTGAAAGCATTTCAGATCACTTTGTATGTCAGTATTAAAGAATAAAGCCTTGTCTCTGAGTAAACTGAGAAGACATAATCTGACAAGGTATTTTACAAAAGTGAAAGGTGTAGGGAATTGAATGGTTTACGACATTAGTAATGGGATACAAAGGCTTTCACTTTAGGCTTAGTGGATCAAACCTGGCCGAGGCTGATAGTGATCAGTGAATAAAACATGAAACCATCTGGTTAGCCTAAAATGACTTGATAGTATCAGTACAGTTACCAGTGTAGAGGAGTTTAAATTGACAACCTATTGGTAACAGACTGGCCATGAAGTGAAGCAGCATAGCGGTATCCTCACATTGGGGGAAATAAAGTAAAAACACATACACATCCTACCCTCCTGAATTTCCAAACTATAGGTAAGAGAACAAAATCAACATATCAACAGTTCAGAACATTGCTGAGATGTTGCTTTTAGATAGAGAAGTAGCTCATAAATGCTGTCACATATATTATAAATTGCAACAAAATACAGGTACAGCAAAAGTTTACTTCATAAGCACCATAATAGTTATTCAGTCACTGGGTGAGATCCTCCTGCTCAGTTGGCGAATTCCTCCTCATTTTACCATGGGCTTCCAGATCAAAGTTTGCATTCGTTCATATTCCATGAACTCTACTGATTTAATTGGATTAAGTCAATGCCAAATTTGGCTTCCTGCGCTCTTGTAGGTGCAGTGTATGTATAAAATCTTCACACTTATTAACATATAGCTACTGGTGGGTTAACAGTGTGCTATTTTTGAAACCCACAACTCTTGGAAAGTCTGAATGATGGCACTGAGGGACTGTCAAGGTTATTCCAAGGGTACAGATTTGCCATATTTTGGACTGGATTCTAGAATGGAATGAAACAGATGAAAAACGGATAAGCTAAGGCAGATGGAAGTAGGGCATGAGTTTGTTTGGAACTTGAATATGAAGCAGCTGGAAATGGAATGCAAAAGATAAGGTGATAAGTAACAGTCAACATGGATTTGTCAAAGAATAAGTCATGTCAAACCAACTTAATATCCTTCTTTATAGGGTAACAAACCTTGTGGATATGAGAGAAGCAGTTGATGAGACAGCATCAAATGCCTTACTAAAGTTGCGCTGTCTCATATGATCTTCTCATAGGGAACTATAGCCTAGACAAACCTATTATAAGATGGGTGCACAATTAGTTGACAACTACTGAGTTTCCCAGTGATTCACAGTCAAGCTGGTAGAGAGTATTAAGTGGGTTCTTGTAGGGATCTGTCCTAGGTACAATTCTATTCAATATCTTCCTAAATGATTTGGATAATGGCATAGAGAGCACATGTATAAAGTTTGTGGATGATACCAACCTGGATGGGGCTGCAAGTGCTTTGGAGGACTGGATTAAAATTCAAAATGATTGACAAACTGGAGAAATTGTCTGAAATAAATAAGATGATATAAGGACAACTACAAAGTACTACACTTAGGAAGGAACAAGCTACTGCAAAACTCAAAATGGGAAATGACTGCCTAGGAAGGAATACTCCAGAAAAGGACCTCTGGGTTATAGTGGATCACAAACTACATGTGAGTTACCAATGTAATACTGTTGCAAACACCACCACATCATTCTGGGTATATTAACTGGAGTGTTGTAACTAGGACATGAGAAGTAATTCTTCCACTCTAGTCAGCACTAATAAGGCTTCAACTGGAGTAGTGTGTCCCGTTCTGGGCAAAACACTTCAGAAAAGATGTTGACAAATTAGAGAACGTCCAGAGGAGAGTAACAAAAATGATATAAAGGTCTAGAAAACATGACCTACCAGGAAAGACTGGAAAAACTGGGTTTGTTAATCTGGAAAAGAGAAAACTGAGTTCGAACTCAATAAGTTTTCACATATGTAAAGGGTTGTTATAAAAATGAGGGCAATAAACGTTCAGTAGATAAAGTGAGGAAAGGACAAGTAGTAATGTCTTAAATTGCAGCTAGAGGAATTTAAGTTAAAGAATAGGAAAAACTTCCTAAATGTCTGTGTAGTTAAACACTGGAACAATTTACCCAGGGAGGTTGTAGAATCTCTATCGTTGAAGGTTTTTGAGAACAGGCTAACACCCATCAGGGATGGTCTAGATAATATTTAGTCCTGATGTGTGAAGGGGACTGGACTAGATGACCTCTTGAGGTTCCTTCCAGTACTACATTTCTATGATTTTCTGATGTGGAGTGGTGTGTTGTTTTATTTTTTAGAGCTAAAACAAACAGTAGTGAAGTTCTAGAGAGGAAGACCTTCCTCCAGCAGATGAGTTTCTTATTCCTCTCCCCCAGTCCTTTTCCCCTCCTCCCCACATACACTTAAAGGAGAGGGGAGAGAGGCTTCTGAGGAAGTGAGCTGAGCTGCCCAGGAGCCAGTAGTTGATTTTGAGGTGTATAGGGGAGGGAGGTAACTCTGATCTCCCTTAGAACGGTTTTATACTCACATAATATAGTTTAATGCAACAGAATTACTTCTGTGTTGCCCTTTACAAGTAGGATTATTTTAAATCCAGAACCAGTACAGTTACCACCATATCCTCCTCCATGTCCCTCCTCAAAACTCACTTCTTCCACAATGCATATAGGGAAGTGCCATCCAATAATAGCTAGATAGGTGGTGAGTTATGATGACTGCTACAGATAGAGGTGCATTGTGCCCTTCTTGAGTCTAGATAAAGAGCATAAAAGGAACTGCCTATGCCTCCCTTTGAATATTTACTCGGTTATTACAAGACGGTTGGTTGCTTCATATTGTTTAATGAGTGTATTGTATTGTTTTGGATGTTACATTATATTTTTGCAATTTGAACAAGCAAACTATCATATCCCAGGTTGTTTTTTTTTCATACAACCTGCATTTACCCATTTCATTTTAACTAACCTGAAACAATGTATTCAGTGAAACTAATTACCAGCCTCCCTGGAATGTCTGAATGTACTAAACTTAGACACCATCACAAGATATACTTGGAGAAAGTATAGCTGATGTGCCCAGTATTAACTGTGAGAGCAGAGAAAACTCTATTGAATTACAAAGGTTAGCCAGACCTGATTACTCTTGGCTGAAAGTGACTTTTTTTAATTTAATGTATTTATTTTAATTTGAGGTATATACTGTAGTGAATACATAAAACTGTTCTTCTCTCCTTTTGGTAGACAAACTTTATTTCCAGTGACTTACTTAGCAGTTGCATTAAACTTGCTTTTAGAAGACAAGATTCAGTAAAGTTCTCTCTAAAATAATAGAGCCTATACATGTCAGTTGGTTAAATAGAACACAGTCTGTCTCTTTATTTAGAAAAAAGCAGCTGTAAGGCATGCATTAAGAATTCTGTCAGGCCTGCTATTGATTTTAGGAAAAAACTGTACCACCTTGCAACAAAGATATGATAAAGTAATATATAAAACTTTCCAGGCCACTTTTGTTAAATTTTCAATAAATCAATACTTCTCAATTTGCTCAACTTCAAAGCTCTTGCTATGTAGGCTACACAAGAGGGGGGAAGGAAAACTTCCAAAAGGTGTGTGAAGCCAACACAATCAGATCATTCTTGGTCTTCTGAGCTGAACCCAAACAAATATCCCTGTTCACTCATACAGGGCCACCAACTACCACCAGTTGTCTCCATATCTCCCCTGTACTGTCATTGCATCTTGGTCCATTGTTAGTTTTCCCATATGGTTTGCACTAGTATAACAGATATCAGAAACTATCTGATGTATTCTGCTAAGAATCCTGGTATAGTCTCAAAGGATCCAATACCACTAACATGAAATAGATAAATGTATAATAAACTAATGGACCCACAAGGCTTTCTAACCCTCACAATCTCATCTGCCTCAACTCATGAAGAATCTAGTAACTTGAGTACTTGAAACATGAAAAACTCCCATGATAGCCTTGTTATAACTATTTTGACTATTTTCATGCTGCTTTTATGCAGTGGAGAAAAAGTGAAGGTACTGAGTCTTTCAAACCTCTCTAGAAGATCTAGGTATTATCAAAGAAGATCAATTTAACCTGCTAATCTGATAAATGTATTGTAAATCACTTTTGTCCTGTCTTGTTTGTGTGTGAACCGTATATCTGTGTCTGAACCCATCACAATGCTATAGTTTGAATTCAAACTCAGGAGCTATCTCGTGTTCAACCAATAATTCTGTTTCAACATGCAGTTTTGTTCTAGTAAGAAAATAAAGTGGGAGGCCAGATACTAAATTTGTTTGTATGGTGGACATCCTTATGTATATGTAATACAAGCAAAGTTTAGTTTTATTTTCCTTAGTTGTCTTCGTCTCTGTGCTTCTAGTTTCTTCAGATGAATATCTATGCTTCTGCATTGACCTTCCCACTTATTTACCTCCATGTAAATTTCTGTTAGGCCCATAACAATATATTTTCCCCCAGGTACATAGGACTCCTGATCCCACATTGCTATTACTTTTCTTCCTTTTGTATACATATGCTTTAATATCTTTGAATTTATTTCCATTCATATTACTAACCAACAATCCAAGAATTAGGCTAATTCCTTTCAACTGCAAGTATATAACATGCATTTTCATTGCACATATTCTCATAATACTCCTGTTCTTCCCAACCTAATTGTTATTCTCTATGTACTTATTTCTCCTGGCAGCCCCTCAGTACTTTAAACTCCTTACCAGTGCCAGCTACCCTTTTTGCAAGGACACTTACTAATTATCTATGTAGACCCCATCTATTCTGAAGTGCTTTCTAATTCCTCACAGCACTAAAAGCCTATCCCGTCTATGCTATGCCTCAAGCTAAGTTTTTAATCTTATATTTTACCATGTCTGGGGTTGAAAAGATGCAAACTGTATCCCCAGTGCTACCATATGTCAAGGTTCAGGTAGGTGAAAGACCTCTTGAAATATTGTTACATAGATAATCTGTCCAGTCCTCTTGCAGATATCTTCACTAATCTTCCACAAAAAAAGAGATTGTAATTACCCTGCTGGCATTACAACTGTTGCTAGAATAGAAGAGTAAGTTGCCCATTGAACTTGGCTTTTTAGGTATACTATTTTTTTGAAAAGCAGTGTAAACATTTTAAAAAAAACTTTCAATCAACAGAACAAACCAAAACCATTCCAGAAGGAACTACTGGGGCAGTCCATTCCTTAATGGTGATAAATGTGTGGTGTTGAGCTCCATCAGAAGAGAATATATAAGCCTCAGCTACAACAAAATACTTCTGGTTACTTTATGTGAATTGCTGTAAGGGTACCACAATAATAAACAAAATTTACTGTCACACTGTGGTGCAGGCAAAGGCAGCAAGCACAGAGAAGCATGTTTGGTTACAGTAGTAGTAAGAGATTTATTAGGAATAATCCAGAAGTGATAAAGGCAGCAGCACTCCTGCTGGTGGAGCAAGACCCATTATGTTAACTCTTTAAGTGCCTGCCAGCAGATCTTCCCTCAGTTCAGAATCACTTCTACTGAAAAGCCAATGAGGTCTCACATGTAACTTTAACTGTAGGACAGGGTAGATTATCTGAATCACAAGACTGCCAAGAGGATTCAACCGGCTCTTAAAATACTTCCTCTCTCATTAGGTTTGGGCTTTTCCTTTAAGGTAGAATTGGCCATTTTTATTAATGATCTGGACGATGGGATAGATTGCACCGTTAGCAAATTTGCAGATGACACTAAGCTGGGGGGAGAGGTAGATACACTGGAGGGTAGGGATAGGGTCCAGAGTGACCTAGACAAATTGGAGGACTGGACCAAAAGAAATCTGATGAGGTTCAACAAGGACAAGTGCAGAATCCTGCACTTAGGAAGGAAAAATCCCATGCACCGCTACAGGCTGGGGACGGACTGGCTAAGCAACAGTTCTGCAGAAAAGGACCTGGGGATTACAGTGGATGAGGAGTCAGCAGTGTGCCCTTGTTGCCAGGAAGGCTAATGGCATATTGGGCTGCATTAGTAGGAGCACTGCCAGCAAATCAGGGTAAGTGATTTTTCCCCTCTATTCAGTACTGGTGAGACCATATCTGGAGTATTGCGTCCAGTTTTGGGTCCCCCACTACAGAAGGGATGTGGACAAATTGGAGAGAGTCCAGCAGAGGGCAACAAAAATGATCAGGGGGCTGGGGCACATGACTCACGAGGAGAGGCTGAGGGAACTGGGCTTATTTAGTCTGCAGAAGAGAAAAGTGAGGGGGGATTTGATAGCAGTCTTCAACTGCCTGAAAGAGGGTTACAAAGAGGATGGAGCTAGGCTGTTCTTAGTTGTGACAGATGACGGAACAAGGAGCAATGGTCTCAAGTTGCAGTGGGGGAGGTCTAGGTTGGTTATTAGGAAACACTATTTCACTAGGAGGGTGCTGAAGCACTGGAATGGGTTACCGAGGGAGCTGGTGGAATCTCCTTCCTTAGAGGTTTTAAGGCCCAGCTTGACAGAGTCCTGGCTGGGGTGATTTAGTTGGGGATTGGTCCTGCTTTGAGCAGGGGATTGGACTAGATGACCTCCTGAGGTCTCTTCCAACCCTAATCTTCTATGATTTTCTTCTTCTTCAGTTTCATTCTAAACTGCCCTTTTTTTCTGTCTCTTTTTTCCCTTGGAGTTTAGTCTCATCCTTCCTCTTCTCCTTGACTATGGATTGATCCTTTCATTTTTGTTGGGCATTATTTTTTCCTCTTTTGACTTCTTTCTACAGGCCCTACCCCAAGACCCTCCTAAGCAACTGAATTTTTTCCACAATATAACCATTCAGCAGTGGTGGCCACAGAACATGGCCTATCACAAAGTGTATCCCAGGCGGCTTTAAAGCTGATTACAGCCTTGAATGTGGACCACGTGAAGCCTGGGTTTGTGGAAAGGAAGCCCATTCCTCCCAACTTCACTATCACAGTCTGCAAGCTATTCAGGGAGCTGCATGTTTTTTAGACTCAAGTGGAAACAGAACTTTGCTAGCAGACTCCAATTTGCTAATGAAGTAGCTTTGTTTTCATCTGCTAGAAATTCTATTTCTCTGAGACTTTCAGATCTCAGAAATTTCCTGCTGAATCCTCTACAGAGTTCTGATTATAATATTCAGTAATCTGCTGCTCTCTAAAAAGTTGCCTCCTGCCCGTGTAACTGGTATGATTTAGTAACAGGTAGCACAGCTTTAAACAGGTTTAAAGAGATAGGCCATTTATAAGACATTGTGGAATGTAACTGACATCCCAAATGCCTTGGGTTAGTTTGCCTCTTGGGGAAAGAGATGGGAGTAGCTGGGATTGAGACAATACGGAAGAAAATGGGAGTTAGTGCTTAGCTAGTCAGATGGTTGAGCCTTATTGAGGATCAGATTGTAAACTAAGTTTTATGAGATCTGGTAATTGAAAAAAATCTTATGTTCATGATTCAGTTCATAATTCTTTTGCACTTCACTGTTCCTGTGATTACACAGCATCAAAGAGAGAAATCATTCAGAGTAAATCATAAGAAAACAGTTAAGCTCGCTCTCTTGTATCCTTCCTGACAGATCCAGAAAGAGTTAAGAAGCAGATAACTTGCATAATTAAAAAAAAAAAATAACTAAGCCTTGAGGTATGCTCCAAAGGAGAGCTCTGCTGCTGGCCCCAGAAAGGTTAAACCTAAAAGTCAACAACAGGAAGGTATCAACTGCCACAAAGAAATAAGGTGAGAGGCAGCCGCTTATTTTCAAGAAGTCAAGACCACTTGGGACTTTGACACCTAGAACCATACTCGGCAGCAAACAACAAACTATCAATGATTTGAGAAGAGGCGTTATCTGCTAATGGCAACTTTCCCATCTCAAGAGGTTACCTGTTGTATTTTGAGCCAATTAGGTATGCAATTAAAGATCTATCCCTATAATTTCAAAGCATTTCAGTGTTTCCCACTGAATGGAATAGGCCATTGTAATACGATCCACTCATTGCTGGAGCACCTCCTCCTGGCTGCTCTGAGGATTAGCTCCTGCCAAGGCCAACACCCCCTTCTGTTGCTTGCTCATACACCCTGCCCTCTCCAGTGTCTTCAGCAGACTTCCCATTCACTTCCCAGATTGTGCCATTTCCCCAGTGGCTGGTAGGGGAACCTGGGCCCACCTTCTACTCTGGGTTCCAACTCAGGGACCTCTAATCAGCAGCCAAGGTCTGCAATGTCCCCCCTTGCTGGTGTTTCCCTTAGCCTTTTCCTCCTCTACCTCTCTCATGCTTTAGCTCTACCACCCTTCTGGATAAACCCTTCTTTCAGGGCCTGGATCCCCTAGGGTTTCTACTCTCCCCCTAAGCTTGTCTACTTGCTTCCCTACAGACACCCTCCCTATAGCTCTTCTCTGCTGTCAGTTTCCTTGATTTATAGTAGCCCCACCTTCTCCCTTTCAATTGGGCTCATCATCAATCTGGGGTTACTTAGGCCACCTGATTCCCATCAAGAGTGACCTATCCACTTAACTGGCTCTTTCTCAGCCTCATTTAGTCTTCTTGGGCTAGTGTGGGGGTAAAGACCCCATCACAGCATTCATGGGTAATACCTCATGCATCAGTGTCAAAATTTAAGGGTGAGGCTTTTTCATTTGTTTTTCTCTATTCAGAATTGCTACCAGGAAGCTTATTATCTTTTTAAAAAAAAAAATTTCAGTAACAAAAGAGAACCAAATAGTGTTCTTCCTCTGGGGATCTGCCCAGAATTCATATTTCTTGGCAAAAGAAATAATTGCTTGGAGGAGCCAAACCAAAGGCCTGACAGAATCTCGGAAGAGTAAGCCAAAATGGTTTCGGCAAGGTAGTATTTGAGCCAGGTTGTTTAGTCTTTGAAAGGTCACTATAAACCATTGTTTGGTAGATGGTTTCTATTGTTCAGGCAGTATTGCTCTGATTGGTTGAGAGTCAAGTGTTCAAGGAACTGATTTTTCACTTTCAGCTTGAGCATGCATAAATCTGAGTACACACAGCTGAACAGACAGTTTGATGAATTAACACCTGCCCATGCATTTGAACAATTATGACACGTGCCTGGACAAGTGATGGGTTTACACAGGAAAATTCTATCACCTGCACATGCAAAGGTTAGTGCATCAAAAGTGTGCAGTATGCATGTGTGCTCACAGAGAAGCAGAAGCACAAGTGTATGAACTGGTGAATACTCACCAGCCTAAGGGAGTTTGACAAAAGATTATTAAAATCAGTTCACTTTCTGGCTAGCTTCCAAATTCCATAGCTCCAAATGTTATCAAGTTATTTGTCCCAAATCAGGACACGGTCAAAATCTCAAATTTTCATGATCTGAAAATCCAAAGAAAATTTCCAGCTGGGTCAAGTGAAGTATTTTGTTTCTATTTTAACCTTTTTTAGTTACATTCTTTATTATAAGTTAATTAAAGTTTCTAAAGGAAAAGTAATTTGGACTTGAAAAATGGAACTTTCCTTTCCCAAAAGTCCAACAGGAGGCCTCAATAATTTTGAAACTTTTTATTTTTTTTTAAACTGGAAATTTATCAAAATTAACCCCTTTCCATGAACAGTTTAAGTTTTGACTAATCGGAATTTTCTGATTTGAAAAAAAAAAAAGGGGGGGGGTGCAAAAAATTCCTGATAAACTCTAATTAGAATGGCATTAGATTTGTTTTTGCATTTTATCCTGTAAAAGTTTTCCACTTTGTGCTGGGATGCAGTGCCTCTTTGCATGTGAAATCTTGCCCAGCCTATATTTTTCTAGTGAAAGTGGGGTTTTTATAAAGAATATCTATCCAGTTGTCTTCAGTGCCTAAAACTAAGTATGTTTTGTCAGCTTATTACTCAGTGTTACAATCAGAAGAATGATATGACAAATGAAAGACAAAATATAGGGTTCAACAAACCTTCCATCTGGGACTTTCTTTAAGATTGTCATGTAGCTGAGTGATTGTAACATTTCTTCAAGCATTATCAAGAACATTAACATTATCTTTAGAAGTAGGACACCACTTAACTTTAACTGTAGGTTTTGATGATAGATGAGAAAACATGATTGCTTCCATCAGTTCTATCACTAAATTATCCAACACTGTAACCTCCATTATTAATATAAAAAGGCACAAAACGAATTAGCCTTAAGACGTGTGCATAGTAGGAATGGTTCACCTAGCAAATGAAGACACATTTCAGGGTCTTGATTCAACAGCCCATCTCCTATAATGCCTTCCTCTCAAGAATAATAGCTACTTCTCTTTTCCTGGATTCCCTTTGACTTAGGAAGTGATACATTTAGCAGGCGCTCTTCTCCTCTTCTTTCCCCCCACCTACCCCCAATGGGATAAGACTACCATTCCATTGAAATCCTACATTTCAAGGGCCTTCTGCATGTGGTGACTGAGATATCAGTAGAGCTAGTTGGGGAATTTTTCTACTAAATGTTTTTTTATTCAAAAATGCCAATTCACTTAAAGCAAAATATTTTTTGTGAAAGTTAGTTTTGATGAAAATTTTGTCAGGAAGTTTTCAGAAGTCAACAACAGAATATAAAATCAGACAGAGTAGGGGCTTGAACGTGGTTTTCCCACATCATGGTGAGTTTCCCAGCCATTGGTATTCTTGGAAAAATGGTGCTCATTTTTTTTAATTTAATTTTATTTTTAAATTTCAGAATGTCTAGTTTTTGTTCAGATGTGGAATAAAACAAATATGGAACCTCAATTTTTTTATTAAATGGAATTATTGTTTTCTTAACTGCCCTAATCATTAGGAAGGCTAAACAAACAAGATGGAATAATTTATTGAACAGAGTTTTGCAAAAGTTGTCTGATAGACATGATATTCTTTTTTTTTTTTTTTTTTTAGTTCATGCACATATACCTCTACTTTCTTTATGAACTTTTAAAGTTATGGAAGACTATACATTGATATTACTACTGTAGCTGCACCACTGCAAATTTAGTCTTCTGTTTCATGATCTCTTGCACAAAAACAGCAGAAGCAATGATATTGCAAGACAAGTGCAGGCAATCCATTGCCATTTATGTCCTGCTTAGGCAACTCAAATAACTTTAACAACATTTAATAAACATTAGACATCTACTAGCAAAATAGAAACCTTCATTTTAAATTAACTTCATATCCTTCTGCTAATAAAATTTAATTAGTCTAAACCATTATTAGCCCTTAAAGTGCATTGCAAATTAAAATTTCATCAAGATCCTTCTTATATGCTGGAAGCTGCTAGAAATAAGAATTTTAGTAATTAAATTAAATTAAATGTTAGATCCATATGTCAAATATTCATATCAGTGTTTCAGTGGTTGCATATTTGCCTGAGGTTATTTTTCTACATGAAACTCCTCTGAAAGCTCATAATGTGGCCATCACATAAATTGAAAAGTGACTTTGTAAAAATTGCACCTTTTTCCTGAGGAGCACTACTCCCAGCTTTATATCTGCTTTTTTACAAGGACTAAGGCCAAGATTTAAACAAAACCAACACAAATAGGTGTCTGTTAGTCATTCAAGTCCTTATTTAGGTACTTATATAAGTGTCCTGATTTTCAAAATTACTGAACACTCATCAATTCCCATTGAACTGGACCAAATAAGTTTTACTACTACTTATTTCTGTTAGAACTGCAGAGCCCCCTAAAAGGTATGAGATGAATCCTATTTCTTCTTGTGTATCAACAGAATTGTCTACCATGTTCCATTTACTCCGTCAGTTACAATTGTGTAAGCTCACTCCATTGGGTTGAACAGGTGTCAATGAAAAATATAGTCTGAAGACAGTTGGATTGTATGGATATCACTGAGGGTATCATTTGGGCTACATAAATTTTATTTCTGGTGGCAATGTTTGACATCCAGATCCCAAAATGAATTTGCATGGCTAGCAATTAAAAATACAAACCTCATAAATTAAGCACATTTTAAGGAAATCACAGAGAAACAATAAACATGGTACATCACACTGCTGATTTATAGTTACTTTTTAGAATCAAAAGACACTTTTGAGTAAGCATGACTTACTCACCTGGGACCCATTGTAGTCCACATTATTCATATCACACTTATGGAAGAATCTCAAAATATATTCACTAAGGCTTTGTACAGTTTATGAATTCTGTTTGATGTTGGGGGCTCTTTATGTGTATCTTTGTCGGACTGCAGATCACTCCATTTCAAATACAGGCTTTGTCTGCTTTCTCTGTTGTCCCTTTACCTCCATGTAGGACTCAAATTTCAAGAAGTAGTGGCTTAGGGCTAACCAGAGAATGTGGTTAAAATTTGATGGTCCTCTATTCAAACAAAAGCACCCGAGACAAAAGGCTGGCTCTTACCCAGGAGAACTCTGACAGATGTTTGTCTAATCTACTCTTAAAAATCTCCCATGATGGAGATTCCATAACCTTCCTAGGCAATTTATTCCAGTGATTAACCACCCTGGCAGGAAGTTTTTCCTAATATCCAACCTAAACTTCCCTTTTTAATCCCAATTTAATCCCATTGCTGCTTGTCCTAACCTCAGAGGTTAAGAAGAACAATTTTTCTCCCTCCTCCTTGTAACAACCCTTTATGTACTTGAAAACTGTTATCATGTCCCCTCTGTCTTCTCTTTTCCAGACTAAACAAACCCAATTTTTTCAATTTTCCCTCATATAGAGAATTTTTCAATCTTCCCGCAGATAGAGAAAGCAATTCATAAGTTCCTGGCTGTGCAAAAGAAAGAGGAAACTGTGCCAGCTCTTCCACCAGAGCCTGAGAATCAGGATCCTCCTGCTCCATCCCAAGATGCCTCGTAAGTGTGTTCCTGGTACTAAAAACAGCTGCAGTTACAAAATACAAGTTTGGTTAGATGTTTTCTTGATCTTTAATAATTTTTATTGACTTCTCTGGACTTTCTCCAATCTGTCGACATCTTTCCTGAAATGTGGTGCCCAGAATAGGACACAATACTCCAATTGAGGCCTAATCAGCACAGAGTAGAGCGGAAAAATTACTTCTTGTGTGTTGTTTACAACACTGGTAGTCACCTGGTAGGGACCTGTTCTCACCTGTTGAAACGGATCAGGAGGCAACATGACAGAGGAGACTGGAAATTCATAAAAGGATAGGATTCAGAGTAGCAGCCGCGTTAGTCTGTGCCCGCAAAAACAACAGGAGTACTTGTGGCACCTTAGAGACTAACAAATTTATTAGAGCATAAGCTTTCGTGGGCAACAGACCACTTCATCGGATGCATAGACTGGAACATATAGTAAGAAGATATATATACAGAGAAGGTGGAAGTTGCCATACAAACTGTAAGAGGCTAATTAATTAAGATGAGCTATTATCAGCAGGAGAAAAAATATACAGTTTTGAGAGCTCATTCTTAATCTTTTCCTGTTTGCTGTAGAGGATGTTGATCAGGTGGCTTCGCAGTTTCTTTGAGAGTGTGTGGCACAATCTCTCAGCATAGTCCGTGTGATATGTAGATTGTAAAGGATTTTTTTACCTTTAGTCCTTTTGGTATAATATCCTATAAGCAACGAGGGAAAGATTAAGAATGAGTTCTCAAAACTGAATATTTTTTCTCTTGCTGATAATAGCTCATCTTAATTAATTAGCCTCTTACAGTTTGTATGGCAACTTCCACCTTCTCTGTGTGTGTGTGTGTGTATATATATATACTTCTTACTATATGTTCCATTCTATGCATCTGATGAAGTGGGCTGTAGCCCACGAAAGCTTATGCTCTAATAAATTTGTTAGTCTCTAAGGTGCCACAAGTACTCCTGTTCTTTTTTAAAGGATAGGACTTGCTCTACTTTGAGTCTTTGCCCAGTTTCATTAGCTCAAGATGAGGGGAGGTCCTGCCTACCTGAAATAGGCAGACTCCTAAAGGAAAGGTGAGCTAGAGCAAGGGGTTGTCTTCAAACCCTGTCATGGGGTCACTAAGCACCTTGCATCTCCTTCTGGACGTTTCAGGAATTAGCTCAGTCCTAAGGATGTGCCCTTGGGTGATGGTGGCTGTCCCGTCCTCACCTCCGCCTGCAGACCCGTTATGTCTTCTTTCTGCTCGGTGTCTGCTTTGTGGCACAGCCCCCAAGCTGTGTCATCATCCAGTTTTCCCCCTTCTCCACTTCTGGGAGACTCCTCCAACAAAAGTCCAGCCACTCTTCACGGCGGCTTGGCAGTCTACAGCTGGGCTGCTCCTTCAGTGGCTAATGGGAGGGCAGGCCCACCCACTACTCCAGGCCTCAGCCCAGGGACCCTGCAAACAGCAGCTCCCTGCTGCCTCTTCCTTCCAGCTCACTGTCTCTATTCCCTGGACAACTTCCCTGCAGCCTCAGTTCCTTCTGCTCCTGCCTCTGGCTCCAGTGCCTTTGCCCTCTTACTGGGGCCTCACCATCAGGAACTCTCCCTAGCTCCCCTGGTCCCTGGTAACACCTGCCCTTCCCCAGGTGCTGGTCTCTCTGTAGCTCTCTAGTGTTGCGGTTCAAATACAAGACAGCACAAAGCTTTTAGCAAGCAAGCAGGCTGGTCTGCCAACGGACTTCTGCCTGTCAGCTTTCCACCCTCTCCTTTATTCTTTTCTCTCCCCCCGCGCATTACATTCTCCAACAATTAAAAGGAATACACTGGCTTTGTTTAACATTCTTATTTACCAATTTCTATGTACTGCATTCCTTGCTCTCGGGCCTTGAGCCCAGTCCTGGGAGGCTTCCCACGGTTCATGTCATCTGGGCGAGATTCCAAGGTTCATGCCCTTGAGAGGAGCTGTGTATGCACAGCTCCTACACAACACTCCGGGTGTGCCCTAAATGTTGCCAAGTGCATAAACCTTGAATGAATCCTACACTCTAGGAAGCCAGTCTTCTCCCTAGGGCTCCCAGCAGTAGGCTCTTCCTCTCTAGTCTGCAGCTTCCTTTTATATGGGCCAGCTGGGCCCTGATTAGCTGGTCCAGTCACCACCCTAACTGGCTCTTTCCCCTGCAGCCCTTCCTTTGGCTGCCTGCGATCAGCCTCCCTAGGCTGGTTTTAACCCTCTCAGGGCCAGTGCGGGGCAGGCACCCCATCACACTACCTTTACAATTGCCCAGCCCTGGGCTACTCTGGCGGGTGGAGTGACCAGCAGTGTAATCAAGACATCCCTGGCAACATGTTTAAATTAAAGCAGGTTCCCTGGGTTTGATCTATAGGGCTCAGCACTGTCTGGCTTCACCACAATGCTCTTCCCCCTTCCACATCATATTTCCTATACCAAGGTTTGTAAATAAAGCTTCAGAAGAGAGCCTTACATCTGTCTTCTTCAGTGCCTGTACCAGGGGAATCTTCCCCAGCTGGATACAGGGCTTTTAGGAACCTTTATGCTGCCTGGACCTTTTACTTGATGTAAAGGGACTGGAGGAGATGTGTGGTTCTTACTTTAGGTCTGGTTCTCCAGCCCAAATAGGGAAAATGTGAAAAGATCCAAACCCTACTAAAAGTTTATAAATAACTGCCTAATAATAACCATCCCCACAAATCTTACAATGTGCAGTAAAACACAGTCCTAAATATTAAATTCATTTATTATCTTTATTTTTACCAGAGTGCAAGTAATATCCAGTTGTGCTGGAAGAGCATGTTGTGACTGTTTGATATCTGATGATCTTAGGCGAGTAACTGAGATGTATAATAGCTGATACAATGGAACAGGTATTCAAAAATAATATAAAAGATGTGTCAAATGATGGGGCACTTCCATCCTTTATCTTTCAACACGATAAATAAGAATATTGTCACCAGATTAACTTAATCCACCCTGTTGACTAGGGGAAGATAAACAAGAAAATATGGCACTGAAAATAATTATATTTGATTTTGTATTCTATATGCATACTGTTTAGAATTCAAGGTAAGAGGTTAGCCAAATGCAAACTGATTATGGGCTCTGCTCATAATTGGTTTGCCTGAAACATATACTTTTATGTGAGCAAGATAATGTTCAAAGGTGCTGATTTAAAATTTTGTTTTGCTTTTATTTCGTCATTAACAGCAGCTCTGAAAATTACTATATAACTATTATCATCCTCATTACAGTTCCAAACAATTACTGACGTTGACTTGACCTTTCAGTGTAAGATAACCAAGCCAGATTTATGGTATTATCTTAGCTGAACAAAACTGTCTGAAACAGTTATACTCTTCATCTCCCATTTCAGATAATGATATTTTATTTACAATTGGAGCAAGGAACTAGGTGTCAGGAGGACTCGTGAGTTCTCTTCTGACACTTCAAGTAATCTGGGTCCCAATTCAGGACAGCATGCATGACTATGCTTTAAGTTCAGCCCAGGATTATGTGCACTACTTAGTAGGGATGTTTTCCTGAATTGAGGCCATGGTGTGAGACAGTTGAAAAATCAGTTTATTCTCTGAACCTTCATTAACCCATATATTAAAGTTGCATGAGTATAAGAACTAAATATAAGTGAACAATTCAGAAGCATTGCAAAACAAAGCTTTAGCATTTAATTTTAAATTTTCAAAAATGTTCCAATGTTGCAGAAAAAAAAAGAACTTTTGCCATTTTACACTTTAAAATATGGCTGACAACTCCTATAATAAAGTGACTATCAAATTGCTTTGTGAGGGTTTTATTTTTGATTGTACCAAAATGCCTCAAATATGTATTTTTTTTCAGTTTTATTCTACTCCCTCCGGGTTTTTAATCTATGCTCTTCACTGTGCTATCTGAATACTCAGAAAGATGGGTTTCCTGACATTCCAGTGTTGTTTGCCAAGCCTAAGATCTGAAAGTCAAAGTGATTTCTTTGTCTTCTCTTTCACCAGAAACCCTGAATTATCTGCAGTGTATTAAGTACAATTAAAGTTCAAATAAAGCCTTTGTACAAATGTAGTTGACAATTTGTTGATAATGCATGAATGAGATGAGAATTCATCTCTCATTCCCATATTCCCACATACATTACTACACATACATAATTGCTCCAAAGGGTTAGCAGGAATAAAAAATTGTAAAAACTCACTTTTGCCAGCTACATAGGCAGGTAGTATTTGGAATACATACAAGGAGCAGATTCTGTATTCCCAAAATATCCATATCTGTAGTCCTTAGCCAAGTCATTGAGTAAGAAGGTGACATTTTTACACATAGTGGTTGACATCAAAATGTTAATAGTATCTATAATTACCACAGTTTTTCCCACTGACTTTATTATATCATAATTATCTATTTGTTTTGCAGTATTGCTTATTATGTTACACCTTGTCTAAATACAAAGTGAGACCCAGTCCCTACCCTGGTTCAGACTTAAAAAAAAAATCATAAACACACTTGGGGATTGTTTACCTGGAGAAACTTAATGGTATAATAATACCAGTGTAATTATTTTTATTTTGTAATAAGAATGTCCACATAGGAAGTGATACCTGCTTAACTATAGTGATATCATACCGACATAGTTATACCAGTAAATTTCCATTTTTGGCAAGCCCTGAAGATTGGTGGGGGGAGGGAGGGATATCGTGTATAACCAGAGTATTCAAGAGGATGGTATGCACACATTGTTAACTCCAGGTGCTCTATACTGGAGTGTTAAATTAATTGCCCTTGCTTATTCCATTGCTCCATGGCTCCTCCTACCATTGCCTAAATTCTAATATAGGAAGCAACTATGGTGTGTGTTTACAGGTAGCCAACATTTTGCATTTTAATGACTTTTTACTGTAATCACTTCTTACCGTTATATTTTATGATTCTTAAAAGAAAAGTGTTACATAAATTTAGAACAGTAATTTATTTAGTCTAAATCTGTAATCCAGTCTTATCACGAAAAAGGTCCGATATTTTTCTGATGCGGCAGCCTTAACTAAAACAATTTTTTAGAGTGGATTGCAAATTTCATTGACTGCAGTAAATAATTAAAAGTTACTATAGATCTTGAGTCTGCATTCCTTGTTTTCAGTCAGAGTTCAGATATTCAAGGAATGAGTATCTGCCCTTTAACATTTATTATTTTACTCTTTTCTTTGGCAAAGTACAATACTGCTGGGGGGCGAGGGCAGGGACAAAGGTTTCTATAATCAAAAGCCACAGGTCTTCTTTTATGAAGTAAATTTGAGATTTAGCATATAAAACAAGGTCAAAAATGCTCAAAGCTTTTGAAGGATAAACTTAACGTGTATTTTTCCAAGAACTACAGAAAACCAGCCAACTTCTTTATTTAGGTTTTTAAATGTAGGATTAACCAAGCCAAACCCCGCTAGGAACAGACTTCTTTCTTTTTACATCTGGTATATCATCAAATTTAATGGTTCAAATTTATTTGGACACATAACAAAAAGGACCCCTCTTGATTAATCATCTGAGCTGTTTTACCGGGTGCCACAAAAAAAGGAAAAGAATCATGCTTGCCTGGACTGTTACTGTTGGGTTTCCCTTAATGTTTGAAACTAAATGGTGTATCATTTCAGATTGAATTAAATATTTCATAATATCTATAGCAGTCCCGGCCTGCTCTAATTATTTGCATCTTCATTTTTTTCCTAAGAATTCTTTGCCTTCTTTATAACACTTTGTTTTTCACCTTTAGCGAATGATTAGTTCCATGTTCAAAATCCATAACTAATCAATGTCCCTCTCCTACTCTACATCCATCAGTTCATTTGAATCACTGCTGGGCCAAATTTACTTTTCCCTCTGCTCTATCGTGACAATTTGACATTTCGATAGAAGGAAACCAATTAAGTCAGACAGTTCAGAAAAGCAATGGAAAAGAAAGCTTATTTTAGATAATCTTTAGTATTGAGGCAAAAAAAAAAAACCCTTCAAATGTCAAACAATGAAGAGATTTGAAAAAGTGTCTAATCACTGTAAATACTAGAGCAGAACAAATAATTCATAGAGAATCATGTGGATAGCAGCTCACACCAACCAGTTAAAAAAAAACCCAAGCTTTACAGCAGTGTTCTTCAACCATCCAAGGAAAACAGATGATCCTTATTAGAGATTCAGTTCTCAGAAGCATTGAAAGAACATTTTGCAAGGGACAAACAGACAACAGGACAGCATGCTGCCTCCCAGAGACAGGGTGCTTTAAGATTGGCTAGGCTTCTGAAGTTGATGGGCAAGGATCCATTGGTGATGGTTCACATTGGCACTAATGACACTGTGTTGTGGGATCTCACAGATAATAGGTGACTTCAGGTAACTCAGAAGTGTTCTGAAGAAGAAGAATGTCCAAGTTATTTTCTCTGAGATCCTTCCTGTTCTGTGAGCAAAGGAAGACAGAAGGCAGACAATTCTGGATGTGAACTGCTGGCTACATTAATGGTGTAGTGAGGAGGGTTTTGTGGAAATTGGTTAACTTTCTGTGGGGAAAGGAGTCTATATAGTTTGGATGGTCTTCACCTCAGTAGAAGGGGAACCCAGCTCCTCTGGACAGGCTGCCTAGAGTAGGCAGGAGAGCATTAAAGTAATAACAAAAGGAGTAGGTAAAAATAGGGACGGTATGAGCACTCTGCATAAAATCTAAATGTTGAGAGCAAAATTAACCAAGGATCCAAATGACATGAAGAGAATAAAGTCTCAAATTGACTATAAACCAGTGTTAGGAGCCTGGGTAACGAACAAGAGAAACTGGAATTGCCTGTTCATGAGCATAAATCTGGTCTAGTTGGTATTACCAAAACCTGGTGGGATGATTCATGTGTCTGGAAAGTAAAAATAAATCCTATGTAGGATTCAGGGAGTGCAGGATGTGACTCTTTTCATTCCACTTGTGTCTCTGAAGGCTGTTAAACAGAAGCTACTAATGTCAGATATTTTAAAATCAGCAGCTCCAAATAACTTTCAGCCAAGAGTTTTTTAAAAGAGCTGGCTGAGGAGCTCACTGGACTGTTAATGTTGATTTTAAGAAGTCTTGGAACACTGGGGAAGTTCCAGAAGACTGGAAGAAAGCTAATGTTATTCCAGTTTTTAAAAATGATAAACAGGATGACCCGGTAATTATAAATGTTCAGCCTGACCTCAGTCGTGGGCAAGATAACGGAACAGCTGATCTGGGACTTGATTAATAAAGAGTTAAAGGAGGGTAATGTAATTAATGCAAATCAACAAGAGTTTATGGGAAATAGATCCTGTCAAACTAACTAGACATCATTTTTTTTCATGAGATTACAAGTTTGATTAATTCTGGTAATAGTGTTGGTGAGGTATATTTAGACTTCTGTAAGGCATTTGCCTTGGTACCGCACAATGTTATGATTTAAAAAAATAAACTAGCAAGATATAAAATGAACATGATACACATTAAATGGATTAAAAACTGGCTAATAGATATGTTTCAAAAGTAACTTTAAACGGGGAATTGTCAGCAAGCATATGTTTCCAATGGGATTTTACAGGGACCAATTCTAGACCCTATGCTATTTAACATTTTTATTAATAATCTGGAAGAAAACAAAAAATTATCACTGATAAAGGTTGCAGAGGATACAAAATAGGAGGAGTGGTAAATAATTCAGAGAGATCTGGGTCACTTGGTAAGCAGAGTACAAGCAAACCATGTCCACTTTAATACAGGTAAATGTATATATCAAGGAACAAAGAATTGTAGGCCATACTTTCAGGATTGGGGGGCCTCTCTCTCAGGAAGCAGGAACTCTGAAAAAGATTTGTGGAGGATGCATAATCAACTGAACATGAGCTCCCAGTATGATGCTGAGGCCAAAAGAGCTAATGAGATCCCAGGATGCATAAAAAGAGGAATCTCAAGTAGGAGCAGAGAGGCTGTTTTACCTCTAGATTTGGCACTGGTGCCACTGCTGCTGAAATACTGTGTCCAGTTTTGGTGCCCACAATTCAAGGAGGAGGTTGATAAATTATCATACAGTGTACTACTACCTGTCAGTGTTTGAGTCATATTAAGAGGCTTTTTGTGTAGACTAACTCAGTTTCTCTGTCTCACTTTGGCACCTTTTTCCATCAACATTTGTTATAGGTTATTGTGACATCTTATGAATTTACTATTTTTATAGTGGAGCTCATAATTGGGCCTACACAGTTGACACTAATTATCACAATAGGACCTCAGCCATTCTAATCGTGCTGCTAGACCTTTCCTCCTCCACTCTCTATTCTCTAGGCTCATGACTAGATTGTCGATTCGTGGGGATCATCTATATATGATCTGGACAATCAGACTGTTTTCTGAATTTGTGGAGATAAGGGGAAGAGAAATTTTCTCTGTGTATTATCTTCTCAGTAAGCAAAGTGATATTTTTAATTAAAAATAGTATTGTGTTTTTAATTTTAAATTCTCCTCAATCAGCCCACAGCAATGGATGGAATTTGAATGCAATAAGGTTTGGTTCTATCAAGGAATTTCTAAACTCAAAACATTTGAGTGGCCTTAAAATTCAACCATAGTTATTTCTAAAGTACTTTAACTTGGACCTCTGAATACTCCATCATTTCAAAGGCATCTCCAATAAACACTTCCATTCACAAACCTGGAGTTATATCAGTTTTATTGTCGATTTCTAATGTCAACAATTCTAAATAGTGGAACGGAGGTGAGAGACAAGCTTGTAGAAGGAAGGAATCCCATATACTTTTCAACTTCTTGTCCTACTTATTTTAGGTTTGTCATTTTCAGAATTTGTCTCTGCTTCTGTCCCATATTTGGGGCTTTCCTACATTTATAATCTACTTTCTCAGTACATGCATTGGATGTGTGCAGTAGCTTATCTATAATGTACACTCTGCATAACTTTTTTAAATGTTTGGGGGTTTTCTCCCCCATTCTATAAATTTGCCTTCCTCTAATAATTGTGAAAATCTCCAAAATAACAAATTCATACCAGGACTTGCTATTTTGCTGTCTGGCCAGAACAGCTGGAGCTACTTCCATTATCCTTGTCTTCGAATCTGTCCTGTTTTTGTTTTAGATGCAAATTTGTATTTATACTGGTCTTATTTTTAAATCAGTTTCTTATTTTGTCCCAGAAGCACCTTTCCCTATGATTGCCCTCATCGCACAAATTCTAACAGCTCTTCTTGATTTACATTTTTAGGGATCCCAGCAGAGAAGCCACTTTCTTAACAGTGTTTGTGCTAGCCATATCAGACTGGAATAAAAAGAAGAGGAAAGCTGGAAAGAACAATTAAATTATAAAACCAAATGTCAAAATTAATTTAAGCCAGTGGCTGAAGGGTAATTTACCTGTGCTGGATTCTGATTTGCAAATGAACAAGTCATCAGTTCTGTTGATAAGCTAGGATTTTTGTGAAATCCTATTAAAGCTTTTCCCTTGACAAAATGGGCTTTTCCTTTGTCATTAATTAAAGGCCCGGTTTGGCCAAGGGAGAAAATCCTTCTTTATGTTTACTAATACAGCCCAACTCCTGAATCTATGTGACTTCTGTTTTTCATCTTTGATGCTGTTGTATCTTCACACCCCCACCCCCAGTATTGTGAGTTCAGTTATTGAAACTTTGTTTTGAAAGTAGGAATGAATCTAATTGATACAAAATCCTAATCAGCAATGTATTTTTATACAGAAGAATGGAATGGAAGAGGACTGATTTCATTACCAGTAAAACATATATATCATCTAATTACTGTAATCACAAATACCATGAATTAATCGGTTAATGGATTTTCTACACTAAAATTTTAAAAAAGTTCAGGAGGAGGAAAATCTTTTTAATCCCTCTATAAATAGGAAATTTTAAATATTACTGTGAAATTTATGATTTGTTTTCCATAATTTTGGTGCCTTAGACATTGATCGTATTCTCATTAGCGTTTCTGGCAAAGCTCCCATTGTCTTGAATGGTGCAGGATGATCATTTGAATAACATCCTATTCCACCCATTGCAAAAGCTGAAAATACAAATTATATTTGCCTACATTTTACATTTTACCTCCTGGTGAAATCTTTGGTGCTCTTAAATGCTTATCGTGCCTTCATCGCTTTTAAACAAAACTGTTAAATATCTACAAAATCTGCTTGGAGGAGAGGTTTGGGTTTTTTTTTTAATTTTGTTCTGTTTTTGTTTTGTTTTTAGTGAACAAGATATTGCATACCATTTTATACATTCTCCCATTCTAATTTACTTGAATCTGTGACTTGAGGTCTGAATCTCATCTCAGCAGCAGCCTGTAGTGTTATTGTATCACATTCACTGTGCTTTCTCTGGAGATATGTGAAACGTCTGGAAATATAAATAACCTACTTTGCTGACAAATACGTGACTCATATGGCTTTCTAGATAACCTCAGATTTTTTTTCGTTTCTTTGAAACTGTAAAAATTGTCTAAACCTCATTTCAGATTTGCCTTGTACTGAGGATTTCTCCAGTTACACTAAACAACAAAAACTTTATTTTACCAAGAATATAACAACTTTACTTAATGATTCAGGTATCCCACACTAAGGGTATATCTTCACTACCCGCCGGAGCGGTTGGCAGCAATCGATCCAGCGGGGATCAATTTATCGTGTCTAGTCTAGACACAATAAATCAACCCCTGAGCGCTCTCCCATTGGCTCCTGTACTCCACCAGCATGAGAGGCGCAGGCAGAGTTGATGGGGGAGTGCCAGCAGTCGACTCACCATGGTGAAGACCCCACGGTAAGTCGATCTAAGTACGTCGTCTTCAGCTACTTTATTCACATAGCTGAAGTTGAGTAACTTAGATTGATCCCCTGCCCCAGTGTAGACCAGGGCCAGTTCCCCCTTTTTGAGTGTTTGCTTTTATTTTGTAAAATCCCTATATCAGCATATAATCTCTGTTGAAGCCAATCTGCGTAATGGTGTAACAGTAGTTAGCCATTTTAAGTAAATTACATGTATGTCACAATACAATGAACTGTGGGCTGGTGATATTATAGAGGTCTGGTTTCTGAAGCCCATTAGCAGTGACCAATTGATATTTAAAACATTTTATGAGTCAGTGCTAATCTTAACTTTCAGTTTTAGCAGTTTCTCACCTTTTTCATTGTGGATATAGCGATTGATTTACATGTTGAAGGCTAGGATTGCATTGGTGAGGATGTGGCTTGCCCAAACCTTGGGAGTTCTTTAGTACTAGGCTGGGTTCTGTTGGTGGGGTAACCAGGGACTTGAAGAGTCTGCTTAGTTCAGACCAAATGAATAAGCTGTGGCAAAAGCCAAAAAAACAGTTTGGGCGTGGTTCGCCCATATTTTTTTTTTATATATATTGCCTTAGAACCTGTATCTGCAACCTTTCCTCATGTTGAATAGTTAATGGACTTCATGAGAAAAAGTGTTACTCTTTGTTACATTGAGTATCAGAATTGAGACCCAAACTTGTACTTCACAAAGCCATTTCAGAGAGGGACTGTGTACTTCTGTGATTTCTGAGAGATTCTGTCAGTAGGTGGTATCTAAATGACAGAGTTGCTTTTTTCTAACACGGAAAAAGAAAATTAGAACAAGATAACAGTGTTATCCCTAAAGCTTCTCTGTCTCACTGGAGAATTTCTGACTAGAATCTTTTAGTCCCTCCATCCTGCCTTCTGGCTACATATTTAAAGAGAGTACATGGTGAGTAAGTGTATAGCCTTTCAGCTGAAAACTGGAATAACGGTTACAAGATGTACTGTAATACATTGGTAGATCTGCATGGGAAGCTCGTCTTGTTCCTAGATGTAGAGAAACGAGAAAGGCGAGGTAATATCTTTTACTGGATCAACTTCTGTTGGTGTGAGAGACAAACTTTAGAGCCACACAATTCTTCCTTAGGTTTCGGAAGCATCACAGCTAAATGCCAGGTGGAACAGATTGTTGAGCATAAATAGTTAACACATTCAAAGGGACCATTCACAGCAGAATGGCCTGATTTAGTGTCACTCCTATTTATTATTTGTATTCTAGTGACATGTAAAGACCCCGACCAAAATTGGGGTACCATTGCAATAGGCACTGTATAAAACACATAGTAATAGATGGCCCCTGCGTCCAAGAGTTTAAAATCTAAATTGATAAGATGGAGTACAAAGGAAACAGACACATGAAATGACTTGCCCAAGACCTATCAGGAATAGAACCTAGCTCCCTTGACTCCCAGTCCAGTTCCCTATCCACTGAACTGTACCACCTGCTTTAATAGTTCATGACCATTTAATTCATACACAACTTCAGAGAGCCTGGGGCACAGTTACATGATGAAAAACATTATCCTAGATTTCAAACATATACTAAACAGAATAATACAAATAGTAGTTGTTTTTCTGGAATTTCTGTAAAATATGGTGATATCTCCTAACAATATTACTGGTAGGAAGTGATGTATTTCATGTTTTCTTTGCTGTGATGAGGTCTTTAAACATTTTTATGTACCTGCATGCTTCTGAACTAGCATGGATAAGCTCTGATATGATTCTTTTCCCATTTCTAAATGCTTCATTTTGGAAATATCAGCATGTGCTTTGTCATGTAGTTTTCTAATTGTGCACACATTAACTTCAGGGCAAGACATGAATACAGAGGGACTCCCACAGAGAAGGCTAATTGTGTATCCAACAAAAAAAATAGGAAAAGTCAAGTCTTCACAGCAAATTGCTGCAAATATATATATATATATATATATATATATATATATATATATATATATATATATCTTTATTTTCAACAAAATATTTTCTTTCATTCTTTCTTTAGCAATAAGAATATTTAAAAACAAGATCACATTCCAATGTTCCATATATTTGATATATAGAGCCAAATTTTTATATATCTATATACATATATTTCTTTAAAAAGTCTCATGGAAGAAGCTGTCTCAGAAGCAGGCTGGACAGGCTTAAGAAGACCATTGCTTATTATGAAAAAATTCTAGAAGTCATGGCTTTTGTCATAAAACTCATGGCTTTGAAAAAATATCAAGCCTCTGCTTTGAGAGCTCCCTTATTGTGCATCTCTGAGACTCTGCATCTCTGTTGGGACTAAATTTTATTTCCAGTTATACGCTGGTGAAAATCTGGAATATCTGCAGTGAAGCCATTGGAGATATTTACAGTGGTGTGACAGAGGGTAGATTTGACTCTTAACTATTACAATAACTCCCCCCTGGACAATATTTCTAGCATAAAAATAGGTCCATGTTCCTAGAAAAATGAATGTATATTTGCCCATGCAAAAATGCATGTTTATTTGTCACCTAAATAGAGTGCATTTACAGTAATTGTATCTTGAAATTATCATGTATTTGGTCATGAGTAATCAGGTGTGCATACATACGTATACATACATTCATACAAACACAATTGCACATGTAACGTCTTTAGGACCTGTCTAAACCCCACTGAGCTGAAGGAAAAACTCCCACTCACTCTAATGGGCTTTGAATAAGTCCATCATTTCTAAGTGCTAAAAGATGTGATGAACCCAGCAATTATTTTTTTTTATGTTAATGATTTTGAAGCTTCAAAATGAGCATTTAAAGTAATGGAGCCCTTATCAAGAAAGTTTCTCTGTATAACATTACTGACATTTCTTAAAAGAAACAAATGAAAATAACTAAGATCTTGGCAGAAGTCATTTTAGTTTAGGCAAAATTATCTTCTCCTGTAGTTTCCTTCTAAGAACACTTTAAAAAGTACAATTATTTCTGTGTAAACAAACATGACAGCATCAAAGTACTGTTATAACTTTAAATACAGTGCATGGAATGAAAATACCTTTCTGAACTAAAGCAGGAAGTCTTAAGGGAGTTAGCAATGTACAAAGTAGGCAAAGTAGATGAAGGCAGAAATTTGGAAGTGTGAAATGGCAATAAGCATGTGGGAGGAGGAGTCCAAGGAAATAGAGAGAGAGGAAAAGCTGAATGACTTTTACGGTATTCAGAGTAGCAGCTGTGTTAGTCTGTATTCGCAAAAAAGAAAAGGAGGACTTGTGGCACCTTAGAGACTAACCAATTTATTTGAGCATAAGCTTTCATGAGCTACAGCTTATGTTCAAATAAATTGGTTAGTCTCTAAGATGCCACAAGTCCTCCTTTTCTTTTTACAGTATTATTACAAAAAGAGCATCAGAGCTGCTTTGTGGGTTAGGGAGTTCCCCAAAACCAGGGTGGGAAAATCACTGACAATGAATTAAAACAATTCATGATTTATCCCAGGGGTTCTCAAACTTTTGTACTAGTGACCCCTTTCACATAGCAAGCCTCTGAGTGCGATCCCACCTTATAAATTAAAAACACTTTTTTATATATTTAACACCATTATAAATGCTGGAGGCAAAACGGGGTTTGGAGGGGAAGCTGACAGCTCACGACACCCATGTAATAACCTTGCGACCTCCCTGAGGGGTCCTGACCCCCAGTTTGAGAACCCCTGATTTATCCACTCAGTTCACACTCCCGCTCACTGGTATCACTTGGCTTTTGTGGTTTTTGGCTCATTCTAGCTACAAAATTGGTATGTTGATAGAGAAGCCAAACTATATAGGGAATGGCTTAGCCACAATAACATCATGAATGAATTGGCATTCTCCAGTCTCTGGAGTTTACTGCAAGGCAAAAGGTGCTCAAAAATCATGTCTGAGACTGTATTTCTGACTTTCATAGGCAAAGACAACTGGTTAATTCCAGACTAGTTACTGAACCACTGAACCAGTCAGTATTTGCTGCTTCACAATTGCATGCTGGAGACACAACATAGCAAGGTAATGTGATCAATCAGTGAGTTATGGATGAAAATGGACCTTGAGTTGCTTATGGGCATTTTTTTGTCAAAAAAGCAATAACCCAATTTGTTTTCAAAATGCTGATTTACATAACAGCAACATAACTTACATTTTAAATGTCTGAACCATGTGAGCACAAGCACTGTGTATTAGTCTTGTACAAGTGGTGTCATTTCTGATCATTCGAGTTGTTCATTTATACTATAAGCTAAATGTTAAACAAAGAATACACTTTCACTGGAAACCTATTTTGCAAGTATGGAATGGATGAGGAACTGCTGAAACTCATAAAGGGATAGTCTAGGTCAACAATAGAAGCTTACTGAAAAGCTTCAGCACGACATTAAAAAAGGTACATCACCACCCTGTATTCTTGCTGTCACCTTAAATATCCTGACTGATACGCCTTTGACTATGAAAAATGGCAAGGCAATCATTAAATCCTGAATATCTTCTACTACAGTATGGTTTAGGCAGAGATGAGTTGATCCAAAGATGTATAAGTTTAGGGCTGAACAAGCCAACACAGTGAAATTAACTGAACATATGGGAGCAATTGGTTGGTGTGTCAAGTATAAATAGCAAAGAATTGTTAAAAGTTCGCAATAATTCTGGACACCTGAAAAGCTGCTAAAACTTTATTGGACAATGGGTTTCTAACTGTGAATGCTTATTTTGTTCAGACTTGAAAATTGGTCCTATTTTTGCAAACTTTCCTGACATGAAACTTTGACACATATTCAATAGCCATTCCAGTTTTCTTTCTTGCTTCAGTTCACAGTACAAAAGATATCCATTCCAGTCTTGCTCCAAAAATAATACAGCATAATAATGGATGCTGCAGTTTGGATACTGTAGAAACAGTGTTTGTGAAATATTCATTCAGTTTGATCATGAACATTTCCCTGTTTAAAAAGAAAAGGAGTACTTGTGGCACCTTAGAGACTAACAAATTTGTTAGTGATAAATAAATGTGTTAGTCTCTAAAGTGCCACAAGTACTCCTTTTCTTTTTGCAGCTACAGACTAACACGGCTGCTACTCTGAAACCAAACATTCCCCTTATTATTTGCTATTTTAGAGCATTTATGCCAAAAAGTTTTTTTCACATGAATATATGGGGAATGACTGTTTTAATATAAATACCCATATCTGCACACAAAAAGATGCAAACAAAAGTATTTGGCTGGGATGATTTAATTGGGTATGGGTCCTGCTTTTGAGCAGGGGGTTGGACTAAATGACCTCCTGAGGTCCCTTCCAACCCTGATATTCTATGATTCTATTCACTTTTATTTGTTGTACTATTTGCTATTCAGTATTATTCGTTTGTTACTCTCGCATTTAACATTTCAATAATCCAATCAGGGAGCAGAATCAGGACTATCTGACTTACATGACCAATTGCCAAACACAAATTGAATAGCTGGGGAGAGGAAAGAGAAATATTTTGCATTCATAAATTGTGATAAATATGTGAGAATAATCACTACAATGACACATGATTCATAAACAGAAAAAAGAACTACATATGTCAGATCATTTTCTTCAAAATTAATAATTTGGCCAGCTTTGTTTTAATATGTTCTGATTAGAAAAGAGGGGGAATTCTTCATTTGTCTTGACTGATGATGGAAAGCACAGGAAGGATGATTCAGAACTAGAACACAACTGGCATCTGGAATGTCGCTTACAGCAAGTGTTAGTGTGTGCATTTTAGGGACTGGGTTTTTTTTGTTTGTTAGCTACCTCCACCGCCAGCCCCCACCGACGACGCTCCACACAATGATGTTATCTGTCTTGCTTTGACCAGAAAACCGACCATACAAATGCTCTCATGTAAGCATGAAAGTTCCATGTCTGGCAAGTTTTGCAAAAATGGGACCAATTGTGAATTCTCAACAAAATGAGTATTCACACTTAGAATTTTATGAATATTTAACAATTTTCAATTAACCCACTTTGAAAATCTGCAGACTTCCTGACACATCCTCATTATATTGGCTTGTAGACCTTTGGGTCCAAAGTTGTTTTTAGTAAATGTTTCAGAAAATTTTCTGATATGTCCACACTTAAAATGCCACAGCAGCACAACTGTGCCACTGTAGCTTTTCAGAGTAGACACTACCTATGCCAATGGGAAAAGTTCCCCCATAAGTGTAGGTAATCCACCTCCCCAAAAGGCAGTAGCTATGTTGATGGAAGAATTCTTCCAATGACCTTGCACTGTCTACACATGGATTTAGGTTGGCTTAACAATGCCACTCAGAGTGTGGAATTTTCACATCACTGAGTGACATAGTTATGCTGACCTAATTTTCTAGTGTAGACCAGGGCTCAGTTAATTTTAAGGTTCCTTAAGAATCTTTTTTTTTTTTTTTAGGCCCTTTACAGGGAATGACCACTGTTATGTCAACCATACCCAGATGAATTACAGTTTATTTAAGACAGCCAAGGCAATTTCAGTGCTTGGGCAGCAGGGCTATTTCACTGCTATGGGGATTTCCTGGTTTGGGTTGGAGCCCAGGATCTAGGACACTGAAGAGTGGTAGGGTACCAGAGTTCGGGATCCAACCTGCACCTGGAAGTTGACACAGCAATGAAACAATCCTGCAGTCAGAGTTGGCTTGCATAGGCCAGCTGCAGGCTTTTCTTTGCTTTGTAACCGTACCCTATGAAGCCAAAATAGAAATACTGATGTGACTGAATTTCTTGAGACAAGGTGAGTAAGGCAATAACTTTTATTGGACCAACTTCTGTTGGTGAGGACCCATGGATCTTGAAAATTTATGGGGAATATAGATCATTATAGCAGTGGAGATACGTCTACAGGTTTTTCATCTGTTGTTCAGCAGGGTCTGGTACTGCTTTGAGTTGGTATGTCTTGGTCTGTGGGGAACTTGCTTCTGATGATGAACTTGGTGAGGTTGAAGGGTTGTTGGAAGGCCAGAAGATGGGGGTTAAGGAAATGTTTCTCTCAAGATGTGTTCCCCATCAAGAATGGGTTGCAATTGTTTGATACTATGTATGGGTTCCAGTGCCGGGTGGTAGGAGACAACTAGGGTTATAATATTGGTGTAGGGGGGTTTCACCCTGTATTGAAGCAAGTTCTCTCCAGGTATTTGCGTGGCCCAATTCATGATGTGTCTTTGTTTGGTGAAAGTGCTCATAAGTGTGTGTTAAGGTCTGTATCCTGGATTGTCTCCTTAGAGCATATTCTGTGGTAACTGAGTTCCTGTGTCTGTGAAGATAAGTATAGTGATCAATGGGTTTCTTGAATACAGTTGTCTGTATTGTTTCATTGTTTAAATTGATAGTGGTGTCAAGAAGGCTGATGTTGGTATGGGACTGTTCAAGAGATGGATGAGTGGTGGTTGCTGAAGATGTGGTGGAAATCTCTGATGGAGTCTGTCGTTTGTCCAGAGAATGAAAATATCATTTATGTATATCAGGGATATCATTGGTTGAATGATGGATTTTTCAGTAAATTCTTCTTCAATGTGGCCCACAAAGAAGTTGGTGTATTGGGGAGCCATCCTGGTACCCATGGCTGTTCCCATGGTTTGGACAAAATGTGTGCTGTTGAATGTTGTAAAGTTGTTATGGGTGAGGATGAAACGGATGAATTTTACAATGTGTTTTGAGGTGGTAAATGAGTGTTATGCATTCTTGTAAATATTTGAATCAGGTAGCAAGTCCATCCGTGGGAGGGATGTTGGTGTATAGGAAAGTGACATCCATGATAGCAAGGATGGTTTTCTGAGGGAGGCTGTTAATGTTGAAGGAAGTTGGTTGTGCCCTGGAGTAAACTGGCTCTTTGTGTGGTGAGTGGTTTAAGGATGGTTTCTATCAGTCCTTATATTACTTCAGTAAGAGTGTCATGCCAGATATGACAGGTCTACTTGGGAATCTTTTGTTTGTGTATATTGGGAAGCACGTAGCAGGTCCCTGGGGTGGGTTCATGAGGTGAAAATGTTGTAGAGTTTGTCTTGGGGTTGTTTGGGGAAGGATTTGATTATATCCTTAAATTCCTGTGTGGTGTGGGGTCTTCTTTGAGCTGTTTTATAGTAGGTGGTGTTGAAGAGTTGTTGGTTTGCCTTGTTGACATAGTAATCACAGTTGAAGACTATGATGGCACCCCCTTTGTTTGTTGGTTTGGTCACTATCTGGTGGTTGGACTTCAGGGACTGTAGGCTGTCCTGTAGACAGTGGAGAGATTGTGGTGGAAGTGATATTTATTAAGGATTTTCCTATCAATTTTTTTTCCTGAAGCAATTAATGTAGTGATTAAGTGTCATTTCATCCATTGGGGGAAGAGGTGTCAAGTCAGATGATTTCTGTTTCATATGACTGGTGGTGGAGACATGGTAGTTGAGGGTAGTGTCACCTTTGTTGTGAAAGAATTCTTTGAGGCAGAGTCAGTGAAAGAATTTGTCTAGTTCTCCACATGTTAGTATGGTATCAGGTTCTGTGGTGGGGCACAGGTACAGTCCCTTGGAGAGTCTAGACAATGATGTTGAGGATATCCATGTGGTTGGTCATGGTTTCTCCTGGAAGGAGGTGTTCTGTAGATTTGTTGTTGTTGTTGGTTCCACTTTTTGTTTTTGTATTGGATGGATGTCATCAGTGTTTTTTGATAGTTGTTTAGGATTTCTTGCATTATCTTCAGGTAGGAGTCCGAATTTTTTTCCTTCCAGTGTGTGGTAGCATGTGATGATTTCTTGTTTGAGGTGATCCCTTCTGGAGTACATGAGGTACAGGAGATGGTTCCTCAGTTTTTCCTGAAGTCCTTTTGCAGACTTGTTCAGCATATTTAGAGTTGTATATAGTAATCAGAGGGTTATAGATGGTGAGTCTACTGGGGATGATGTTTTGTTTTTTACATTTGGTCAGGAAGTAAACGTCCCTGCTAAGTTTGGCTTCATTCTACATGTTGTGGAGTTTCCATTTCAAATGGCAAAATTTGATATCTTCCATTGTTGATTGCTGTGTTGCAGCCATGTTGGTCCCAGGATGTGAGCAAGACAAAGTGGGTGAGGTAATGTTTATTATTGGACCAACTTCTGTTGGTGAAGGAGACAAGCTTTCAAGCTACATAGAACTTCTTACTGAAGACATTTTGCTAACAAAATCACAATGTACAGGATAGTCTCATAGCTTACTAAAAACCTTACACTTCTGTCTGAAATCAGATTGTTCTTCCCAAGGTATTTCATGGTGTTAATGTGCTTATTTTTATAATGTTAATGAAGTCATTCTGCTTGCATTTAACTACCTACAGGTTGCTTGCTTATGGAACTGATTATGGGCCATGATGTATATATGATGGTACATGCTTTTTACAACTTGATTATTGTAAGTTGTTACTAGTTGAGTTTTCTGATAAGGCCTTATATCACATGCAGATTGCTCAAAATGTTGCTATCAGGATATTTATCTCAGTAAGGCATTTCCATCCTGAGTCCTTTCTTCTTTAGCTTACTCTTAATTGATTGATGAATGAGTGAATATTCAACCCTATCATTAGACTCGGTCCTGTTTCCAAATCCTCTTCCCATTTCTTTTCAGGTTTATTTTTTCCATTGTTCCCAGATATACTATGCATTCATAAATACAATGTTGGGAATATTTTGGGGGGTGACTATATTTGCTTTAAGACACAAAATCTGAAATATTGTTTGAACTTACCAAGGGGAAAGAACTTATATATTGATAGGTAGCGACTGTATGAGCTGGAAATCAGAGTCTCTGCCCGTGGAAAAAGAATTAATCATGTTGACAGAAACTGCATCTTGTTGGAGGGAAAAAAATCTAGTAAAGGTGTTAAAATAATGAGGCTGATTTTGTGAACACTAAAGCTCAGTTTCAACCACCAATTACTATTTAGTCCTCTAGTTTTTCAGTGCTTTTTCCAGGGCTTTCTGTCTTTCTCCTTTACATGACTTACAATGTTTTTGATTCTAAGCTTAATTGTATGGTCATCAGTTTTTATCCAGCTTCCTCTTTATTGATAACTAACTCTGTTTTCTAAGTTATCCCAGTGTATCTTGGCCAAGAATTTTCTGTACCTTAAAAAAAAATCAGTTTCATCAAAAAGATTAAGAGTGATCAAATGTCTAATATGAACATGAGTGAAAATGAGGTGGAATCTGAGGCTAAAATAGAGAAAGAACAAGTTAAAAATTACTTAAACAAATTAGAAGTCTTCAGGTTACCAGGACCTGATGAAATGCATCCTAGAATACTCAAGTAACTGACTGAGGAGATATCTGAGCCATTAGCGATCATCTTCGTAGACTCAGGGAAGACAGGAGAGATTCCATAGGACCAGAAGAAGGCAAAAATAGTGCCAATCTATAAAAAGGGAAATAAGGGCAACGTGGGAAATTAGAGACCAGTCATCTTAACTCCAGTACATGGAAAGATAATTGAGTAAATAATCAAGCAATCAATTTGCAAACACCTAGACAATAATAAGGTGATAAGTAACTGTCGGCATGGATTTTTCAAGAACAACGATGTCAAACCAACCTAATTAATAGCTTTCTTTGACAGGGTAACAAGTCTTATGGAAGGGAGAAGCAGTAGATGTAGTATATCTTGAGTTTACTAAGCTTTTTGATAAACAAATTAGGGAAATACAGCCTATATGGAGCTACTATAAGATGGGTGCTTGGAAAATTGTTCCCATCGAGTAGTTATCAGTGGTTCACAGTCAAGTGGGGTCCCTCAGAGATCAGTCCTGTGGCCGGATCAATACCTTTAAGTACTCTTTATACTATTATCTAACTAATTTATAAAGTTTGAGGAAGATATCAAGCTGGGAGGTGTTGCAAGTGCTTTGGAGAATAGGATTAAAATTCAAAATATCTGGACTAATTGGAGAAATGGTCTGAAGTAAATAGGATGAAATTCAATAAGGACAAATACAAAGTACTCCACTTAGGAAGGAACAATCAGTGGCACATGTACAAAATGGAAAGTTACTGCCTAGGAAGAATACTGTGGAAAAGGATCTGGGGATATAGTGGATCACAGCTAAATGTGAGTCAATGGTGTAACACTGTTGCAAAAAAAATGAACATCATTCTGGGATATATCAACAGGAGCATTGTAAGCAAGACACGAGAAGTAATTCTTCCACTTTACTCTGCTCTGATAAGGCCTCAGCTGGAGTATTGTGTCCATTCTGGGTGCCACATTTCAGGAAAGATGTGGACAAATTGAAGAACATCCAGAGGAGAGTAACAAAAATGATTAAAGATGTAGAAAACACAACCTATGAGGAAAGAGTGAAAAAACTTGCATTTGTTTAGTCTGGAAAAGAGAAAAATGGAGAAGGAGCGAGGGACATAAAAGGTTGTTACAAGGAGGAAGGTGAAAAATTGTTCTCCTTAACCTCTGAGGATAAGACAAGAAGCAATTGATTTCAACTGAAGCAAGGGAAGTTTAGGAAAACTTCCTAACTGTCAGGGTAGTTAAGCATTGGAACAGATTGCTAAGGAGGTTGTGGAATCTCCATCATTGGAGATTTTTAAGAGCAGGTTAGAAAAACACCTTTCAGGAATGGTCTAATTATTACTTAATCCTGCCTTGAGTACAGGAGACTGGACAAGATGACCTATTGAGGTCCCTTCCAGTTCTATACTTCTATGAACATACTATCAAATAGAAACCTGAAATTATGATAAATGTAACTGAATTATAATTCAGTTATATTAATTTTCAAAGTTGGGTATGTAGTTAAATAAATCTGACTGAAATGGTCCCATATGTTTAGCAGCTGACTAACTGAAATGTAATATAATTGTATTGTTGAAACTAAGTAGATGATTACTAACCACAAACACTTGCATGTGCTATCTTCATTAAACTGTTTTCTGAAACAGAATATTATTTCATTACCCTACTGTATAAGTAATCATATTTGAACCAAACATAAAATTTAGATTTATATGCTACTGTAATGGGATAAATCTCTGCCCCTTTACTGCATCTGCAAAAGGCTCTGACCACAGCAGAAGCTGTGCAGTTCTATGCCAGAGTTTGTAGAAAATGAGGATCCTGAGCAGAGTGTCTGAGTGTCATGGCCAGCATGAAGTGAGAAAGGCGGGGCAGGGCCAGAAAATCTGATGATTAGATGGAGTGACCAGCCACTTTTTGATCCCCTTTTGTAGAACACAAGCTGAGGAATATATCCCAGTCCTCAGGCTACAGAAGCAGCCATGGAATGGTTCTATCCTCCTCAGTGGAGTTCCTCTAACTCAGTCTGGTTCCTCTGCCTGAATGAAATTAACACATGCACAGAGGCCAAGCAGAAGACCCATGCCCAACTATGGTGCATAACCTGTGGATTTAAGTAGTGCATAGGTGTTGTGCAGACTCTCTGCTAGAGCTAGGTGGAAAATTGTCACTGAAAAATGCAGACTCAGGTCATCTTAAATATTTCATGAGTTCTTCATAAATTTGTATCAATTTCATCAAATTGTTTCAATGTTAAAAAAATCTGAAAAAGATCTGTTTTGTTTTGAAATTTTCCAAACAGTGTCCACATTTTTAATTCAAAATTACTTTTCATTTCACAATGTACTTCCATTTTATTTGTATTTTATTTTAAAAAAAAATCATTTGGGGTTGAATGAAATGTGTAATTTGACCCCAAATAATTTTTGTTTCTATTTGTAATGGCTAGTAAGCTGAAAAAAAAAATCAGCTCTATTCGCTACAGATGGGTGAATTTCATCCATTTTTATCAAAATTAACATTCGGCCTCTCTAGCTTTTCACATTATCTCTGCATTTTTTTTCTTATGCTGTTTTTCCTAAGTGAAATCCTGGCCTCTCTGAAGTCAATGACAAAACTCCCATTGATTTTAATGGGGCTAAAATTTCACCCTCAGTTTATACTTATTCTTCATTACGTATGAGACGTTTTGTAAGATTGTAACATAGCCAAAGGATTTCTCTCACATTGATTTTTCAACATTCTAATTACATTTGCCCTTTATATTCAAATCTGTATCTCTCTCTCTTTCTGTCACCATCCTGGGCCTTGATTATCTCACAGGAAATACAGATGGTTCAGAATGTTCATGCATATTTTATTTTCATCCCATTCATTAAGCTCTTCTCACCTCTCCCAGGTACTATATGTATATACTGCAGAGTTCATATTATTGTGTTTAGAAAATATAGAATGCATGTTTTCTTCTGACTTGTAACTTGAGCCAGCACATCTTAAAAAATTTCATGAATTGACACATCTCATTATTTCTAGTGATTTTCAAGGAGTTGCAGGTTCTCCTCTTGTCACATCCTCTTGATTTACCCTTCAGTTACTTCCCCTTGTTTCTAATTAATTAAGAAGATATTTAAAATGCATGTCCCCCTTACTGTGCCACTTAGTGACATATTATTCTAAGAAAATGTATTTAACTTAGTCTATTACCTTAATTCAGTAGATCTGCATAGTTTGAGCAGATAATTATACATTTACAGTGCATTATTGTAGTTGAATTTAAATATTCAATTAGCACATTAATTAAAGTTTTCATGGTGAATATTTTAAGGTTAAATCATTTATTGCTAATGTTGAAAATTGACTTCACTAATAAAGTCAATTAAACCCTCTTAATGGAAGCTCATATTAGAAGCAATTTATTTAAATTCAATTATGGATAATATCACATGGCCTGTTTATGATACTGAACAATAAATGTGATATTTAGTTAGGGTATAACATATTCTAGTTATTATATAAACTGATATAAATAAAGCTACATAAAGAGTGAAAAATTTGAGCTAAACATTAAGGGGTATTCTGCTGAGCTGCCGTGAAAATGCACAAGGAATAGAGACGCACAAAGGAACACCCATAAAACCCCTGCACAGTAACTGGGCACATCTCAGTGTTTTTTCCCCTGAGTGTAACTTACCCTTCTGTATTCTGAGTGATTTTGTGGGACTTAAATGGCACTTAGGTCTTTTGCTGGCCCTCCACAGAAAGGTGAATGTATTTTGTAGAGCCAGGTGAAGCATTTCAAACTAAAAATATGAATATTAGAAATGGCTTTTTTAAAAAACAAAACTTTCACAAAGAAAAATGCCTTACTTATTTATTCATTGTTAATTATCAGAAACAGTTATTGTGGGGTGGGGGGGGAATAATATTTCTTTTCAAAAAATTAAGCAGTCCATTTCAACCACTTCTAAACAAAAATGTTGAGGGGAGTGTTTCAAGGAAGTATAATTTTATTTTTCAACTATAGTAATTTGGGAAGAAAAATGACATTTTTGGCACAAATGCCATGCCAGCAATATTGCCCATAAGCACATCATTCCAACTTTGCAATATTTCAGCTACAAAATACAAGAAGTTAAGTTAAATTAAGCTGTGTCCAACATCTGTGCAAAAGCTTGGCTATTGTATTTGCACTAGAAGGGAAGTTAGAGGTAGATGTATGCAACCCACAAGCTCTTTGAAAAATCTTACTTCTGCATAATACCTCTAGATAGCCAGATGTTTTGATCTTTTCTGCATAATATATGGATCAGAGTTTCTTAGCAAAGTGCTTTAAAACTTATTTTAAAATCTCTAAACAAGGAACCACACTTAATCCTGGATGACTAACAGAAAACCTAGATACACAGGCAGTTTTGAAAATGTTGACCCATATCTTTGTATGGCTGGAAACGAAAAATATTAAATATATTGCTTACTGTGCTGCATGTTTTTTTCTGAACTGAGAGGCACAATAAGGCACAGCCTTACTGAGGTTAAGGTACTGAGATAAGGAGGAAGAAGTCTGGGAGCATTCGTGACATGTATTAAGCATGATTTTATGTCCTGAGTTGTAAAGATGAGGTAAGATGGATCTTTATTCCATAGAGATGTGTTGTCATAAGTTATCTTTCGCTATAAATGTGTGTATAGTCCAGGTGCTTGTTCTTCTTTTTTCTCATCTCTCCTTATGGTAGTCTTGTAATGAATAGCCCTTCAATGTATTGTAGTGCCTAGCTATATAACTCTTACGAGACACAAGACAAGCTGGTGGTGATTCTAAGGATGTTCTGGAAGCTTATCTTATTATTTCTATACAATCAAATTCTGGGAGATGTTACTTATCTGCAACTCCTATTGAATCAACAAGATTTGCATGCGGTCAGAATTTTACATGTAGGCTGCACTTGCAATACATAATCCTGGACCTGAAGATAATAAAATATTTGTTTGCATAGGACAGTCTTAATTCTGTTACGTTCTTCATAGGACAACAGTTTGGTTGTCTTTTAGGAGGTCATTACAATAAAAGATTATCTTCTCAGCCCACTAATTGAAATTGGCCAGTTCATGCAGAATGACAGCTATCCAAGATATTGTTCAGGATATTTTACAATTTACGTTTTATTTTAGTCCACAATTGGATGTTACCTTTCATGATGGATTTATAGTATCTGCTACTTGGTTGGGGGAGGTGGATGTTTGTTCTGTCATGTAGTAGGATGGCTAGGTTAACTGTGCCAGCTGGAGGCTGTTCAACTTATGGCCAATGATGTTCTAAGTCTCATTTTGTCCATCTTGCTATATATTCAACTTGAGTGGCCCAGAAGTAGAGTTCATATTAAGAAGGCTTAGCACTTCCAAATTATGTCTTCATAGATCCTTTAGTTGAATTGCAGGTTTTGGCATACTATGTACGTTGGGAAAACAGTCTCAGACTCTTTGTGAAAAGAGATCATGACATTACAGGGAAATGTCTGAAGCTGATAAGAGATGGGGGAGAGAGCTCTTTTTTAAAGACCTCTTCCGTCCTGCCTTCGATGTTAATTTGTTTCCTTTTAGCTGCACTGAAGGGACAATTCCAGAAGCCGTGGCATATGATGAAGGGTTTTACTCCTAGAAGGAGCACTTAGCAGAATGGGATCTTTTGAACTATGAATCACAGAAGGATGGTAGAGGATGTCTTCCCATAAAACAAAAATCCATATACAAAAACAAAGGACATTTAAATTACAATGAAAAACCAAAACTTGTTTCCTCTGAATACAGGAATATACTGTAATGTGGCAGGGAGCAGGGTGAAGAGGTATTCAGCACACAGCCCTACTTTCTTTTACTAGCTGACTGTCTAATCTACTAAAATTCTCATCATCTTCCTGCTTTGAATGAAATTGTGAAAAATCTATAGACTCTATTACCTACAGTAGAGAATTTTAGCTATAATGGTAGTGTACATGGATGATATTTGAGATAATCTATGGCACGCATTTCATATAGAATACATGTCCACACTTATGTTAGTATAGTACATGGTCTGGTGATTCGAGTTAGACACCACTATTATTATTTATTATTTTGGTCAGTTTACACAATTAACCACACTTATTCCTGTGTTACTGTTGTATTAACTACACAGTTACTTAATTAGAGGTGAACATCAAAAGGTCCATAGGTTCAGTTTGGATTACTACTAAAAAGTTTTAAGGTTTGGTAAAATCAGAATGCAGATCTCATAAAACTGGGCTCACCCATGAGATTTCTGGCATTTCTGCTTTTGTTACCTGGTGGAACCAGGAAATGCAGAGGTGTATGAAAATTTTAAAAATAACTTTTTTTCAAATGAGACTTGGATTTAATAGGGCTAACCTGCACAAAAGATCCAAATTCTATGACAAATTTAATTCCCATAATTCCAAACATTCCAATTTACCAAAAAAAAAAAAAAAAAAAGCACAACTGTGGCTCATAGATGTAAAGTTAGTTGAAAATACTCAGTGGAATACTCAATGGAAAATCTCTCAATTTTTTTAAGGTTTTTAAGGTCAGGCTTGACAAAGCCCTGGCTGGGATGATTTAGTCGGGGTCGGTCCTGCTTTGAGTAGGGGATTGGACTAGATGACCTCCTGAGGTCCCTTGCAACCCTGATATTCTATGATTCTATGATTCAATGATTATTTTCAGTGATTATTTCTGATGTTGGATTTTCTCATGTTTTCCACACAGCCCAGCTCCATTCCTCAGGCTTTGGAGCCTGTGATGTTATCCAGACACCCAGGTTCACAACTTCCTCGTACTTCAGATGTGCCAGGTAAGGAGACAGCTTTTTATTGGTTTCACTGACCCCTTAGGTACTCTACTCTTTTCTAGGCAGCCTATCTCTCTAGACTGCATTTTTTTGGTCTGCCCTGCTCACTGCCTGCAAGCTAGACCACAGGTCTGGCTTCCAATATCCTGTTTCTTAGCTTCATGGAAAAATCAGAGAGTACACACTGTAAACCAATTCACTGCCCCTTGTGAGCAAAACTGGAGAGCAGAGAATGGATGCAGGGAGGTCCTGGCCAAGTAAGAGAGACAGAGAAGAAAATGTTGGGTGCCCAACTGCAGCGAAAATGCTGTATTTTGTGGCATCTTGGAAACATATTCTATTCCCTGGTCATAGAATTGCAGAATCCAAAGGGCTTAAGGTGAATGACATAGTTCATGACTCTTGAAATGATTGTTTCTGGCGCTCTGCAAACTCAGGTAGACAACCCTTCCTCTCTTTTCACTCGGTTCATGTTTAAAAGGTTATATTTACACTCATAAAGTCTAAACACATTTTTAAATCTAAAGCTGGGATTCTGATGCACAATTCTGCATTAAGAATAGCATTCCATAGTAGGAGAATAATGAAATATATGGGGCCTTGGCTTGAGGTGTTCTTGTATGGACCCCCAGACCTTGTATGAGGAAGGATGGTAGGGGATCATGGCAGATTGGGCTAGATCTTTTTATTTGATTGGCATGGGGATGCCAAGGGTTGGGTTTCTCTTGTTCTGTTAATGCAGGCCAGCTGGGCCAATTAACCCATTAGGCAGCTGATTAAGGGGGCTCAGCTGGGAAGGCATAGGCAGGGCCTATAAAGCCCAGGAGCTAAAAGCAGAAGGGCTAGCTGGGAAGAGGCAGACACTCCCATGAGAAAGGGAGGAGTGAGTGGAGGCTGCAGTCATTCCCTAGGAAGAGGGAGGAGGCTTTGGGAACTGGTAGGTCTAGGAAGAAAAGGGGACCCAGTAGTAGGAAGAAGCCCAGGGATAGAACGGTGAGGCCAGGGAGAGAATGCCCAGACTGCTGAGCTGAGGGTCTCTGGGCTGAAACCCAGAGAAGAGGGTGGGCCTGGGTTCCCCTACCAGCCACTGGATGAGTGGCACTGAAGCAGTGAGTGGGAAGACTGCGCAGGACTACTGAGGAGCTAAACTCCCTCCTCCCCTCCCCAACCCTCCCCCTACCTAGAAGGGAGTACTATGGATAGCAACATGACCAGAGGGCTGAGCCACGAAGAGGATGCTGTAGTTGCTGTGGCTGCAAGAGGAGCTGCAGGTGGACAGCAGAGACAGAGGGATGGTGTGCAAACTATGGATGGGAGGGGTGTCGGCACATATATTTGTATGTAAAGACTTACCTTAAATATATCACTAACACATTATCCTTTACCCACATCTCTTACTTACAAGTTTTCAACATATACATGTACTTTACATAATACAAATATTTAATTATATTAGGATGTGTTCAGAGGCCCTGAAATTCTGCTGACATGCAGTGCCAGTCAAAATTCCCAGTGACTTCAATGGCACTTCATCGTTGCTAACAACTGCAGGATCAGGCCAGTGGTGTGTAAGAGTGAGGAAAACATTTTCTACAGGCCCTGATCAAATGTAAATAAAAGTTAATGTTTAAACTGAATGGGCGTTGGCCAAAATATAGCCCATGGACCACATGACGGGCTATGTTATCTCTTGTTGGGGAAAACTGTATTTCCTTGTGGCATCCTGTCCTCTTGTATTCCGGAGTGGGGATTCCATTCCTCAGGAGGGTAGGCATTGTATCACTGCTATTCTCACTTCTGGGCTCTGCCAGAGAGAGCAGCTTTAGACTCCAAAGAAGCCTGGGAGAGACTGCACAGGGCACACACTGAAACAAAGAATCAGCAGGCTGTCTTGGCCAAAGATATATTTTTGCTCAGTGCTGCTCACTTTTGGGGTTGTGTTTCTGGGCCTTCCCCATCCACACACATTGAAGTCACTGGGAATTTTGACTGGGTAAAAACCAAAGAAAGGGACCTGTTGTTGTGAGTAGCATAACTATATGTCAGGGATAAAGGCAGTAACAGAACACAATAAAAATATGACTCAAATATAGATCCTAGGCATTTGAATTACAATTGTTTTAGCAAGTATGAGTCTGCAGCAGCTTTCAATAGTGTCTGAAGGCACTGGTACTGCATGTCAGCAGAATATCAGGGCCTCTGAACACATCCTAATACAATTAAATATTTGTATTATGTAAAGTACACGCATATGTTGAAAACTTGTAAGTAAGAGTTGTGGGTAAAGGATAATGTGTTAGTGATATATTTAAGGTAAGTCTTTTACATACAAATATAGTCATTGAACAAATGGACTATCAGCGAGATGGAATATTTTAGAAATAGTCATATAGAAAGACAGATGACTTAACAGCATGAGTTCCACTGAAGAGATTCTGGAGGCAGAGAGAAATATCATTGATACATGTTTGAAACCACTAACAGTGATCTAAAGTAGCTTTTCTGTACATAATAATGTTGCAGTTGTAAGGTCCATTAGATCACAAGCTGCCAGGGCTAGAAACATATAATGTCTCTTATTCTGAAAGAGGAGATTTGAATTTGTCCAATGACATACAATATAAATCATCGGGTATAAGAATTGTATGTTGGATCTCAACCCTGTCGCTGATCAGTGGTTGAATATTGCCTGTCATAAACCTCAAAGTAGTGATGGGGAGGGCACATTTGCAAAGGAAAAATTAAACATTTGTGTGCCGTTAGCTTTGTTTTCAATGGCATCTGAAAGCCTGCTGAAAAGTTTGAAATGTGAAAAATAGCCCTGTAAAGATGGGCTACTAGCTAGAGAGCAGGTGAGGCCATTAAAGATGCATAATAAATGTAATTATTAGAAGAATCTACAGCTTAACACCTGGATATCTCATACTATATATGTGATATAAATATAGACTATGTGGTGATGGGCAGTGTGCTATAAGATATATATTTGAGTGTCTCATATCACACTGTCCACTGTCATATCTCTGGTGATGGAATAGCTTTTCTTTCTGTTAGTGCCTGGCCTGTGTGGGTTTTTGTTTTGTTTTTGTTTCTTGTTGTTTTTTGTTTTTAATGGATGTTGCTCTATTTGTATTTATGGTTTAGAGGCACAGTACAGGTAGAAGGGATTTCTTCAGTTGATTGACTGATCTCCATAGGAACATTTTATTTTTTAAAATATTTGTGTGGTACTTTCTTGTTCAGAAATGATAATTAAAATTTCTATGTAATTTATGTGGAGTTCTTTTAATTTTTCTTCTGATTGTTTTTAAACCAAAAATAACACCACCTGAGAGAAACTTGTAACAAGTGGGGTGGGGAGAATTATGATAGAGAGACTCTTGGCCACTTTTTTTTTTTTTAATAATTTTGACAGACAACATCAATTTATATTTTAAGCATTTTTTATTTTTATTGATTTAAATTTTCATAGTTGCAGGAAATTTATTGGAGGATGGGAAAATGAGAGGGACTGACAATAATTATTTGATGGTAGTAGATTTTTTGAGATTCAAAAATTAAACCTTTAAATCCATTAAAACATAAATTGTCAACATTGTTTCAAAATATACAAAGTATATATATTTAAATAAAACTCTCTTGTGTTGTCAAGCAGCATTTTTCTTTCTAAATTTCAGTTATCATTGATGGAAATATGTTTTCATCCATTTGTGTCTGTAGTATGAAATTGAAGTTTGCCAACATTTACTGATGAAAAGCTGACCCTTCTAAGCCTAGATACAGGCTGATAGAGCATGTCCAAGTACTGGCAAAAGAGGTGGTTGTTTTTTTTCTTTGAAGCCACTCTACTTTGACATCCACTATAATGGATCAGACTGTAATATTCTTACTCACGTGATATGTACTTAACATCAACTCTTTGAAGTCAATGGGATTCCCTGTGAAGTAAGACCCTCACTCACACTGAGTAGTACATTGTAGACAAATATGTATTTGAAGTTACATTTATACCATACCTTTTTTCTCAAATGTTTCTAATTTTGTTCTGTTTTTGCAGTATATTGTCAAAAAATCATTGATATATTTTGTATAGTGCTAAATGGTAAATATCCTCAAGCTACTAACTAGCATTACTAGTTCCCATCTCTGCTCAGGATTCACAGCTGTGAACCCTCTCCTGGAGTCAGGCTGAGCTGGCTCAGCAGCCTTTCTCACAGGAAAAATGAGGAGCTGGTGCTGCTGCCCCCCTTAAACCAAATAGCAGAATACTTACCCAGGATGTAGAACTTCTGGGTTCATATCCCCATTCTGGCTGATCCAAAGCAAGGACTTGAACCCAGGTTTTTCCCCTCCCAAGTACTCCTTAAGTACTCATTGAACCAGAGACTGTAACCTGGGTTTCCCACGTGAGTGCCCTAACTACTGGGCGATAGAATAATTCTGACTCTCGCTGTCTGGCCTAATGACTAGCTAAAGTGCTTAGGATACTTTCCTGAAAGGTGGGAAAGCGGGGTTCAAGTTGTTGCTTCAAATCAGACCAGAGTGGGGATTTGAACCTGTACCTCCCACATCTCAGCTGAGTGATCCAACCACTGGGAAATTGGGTGAGGACAGGGAGATGTGGACTGCTGATGCTTTGTTCAGTGCCCCATCTGGCCTCTATCAGATTAGACCCTACAGGCAAGACAGTCTGGGGATCCCACCAGCATTTAGACGCATTTAGACGCTAAGCTGCTCTGTGGCTCTGTGCATCCCTGACCCTCTTGGCTAACAGCCATTGATTGACTTATCCTCCATGAACTTATCTAGTTCTTTTTTGAACCCTTTTTTGAACTGTAAAAAATTACAGTTTTGGCCTTCAAAACATCCGCTGGCAACAAGTTCCACAGGTTGACTGCACAGTGTGTGAAGAAATGCTTCCTTTTCTTTGTTTTAAACCTGATTCCTATTTATTTCATTGGATGAAGGAGTAAATGACACTTCCTTATTTACTTTCTCCACACCAGTCACTATACTATAGACCTCTATCATATCCCCTCTTAGTCATCTCTTTTTTTTTCAAGATAAGTCCCAGTCTTTTTAATAGCTCCTCGTACATGAAGCTGTCCCAAAACTTTAATAATTTTTGTTGCCCTTGTCTGTATTTCTAATTCTAATATCTTTTTGAGATGGGATGATCAGAACTGCATACAGTATTCAAGGTGTGGGAGTACCATGGTTTTATATAGTGGCATTATGATATTTTCTGTGTTATTATCTATCCCTATCCTAATGGTTCCTAACATAGTTAGTTTTGGTTGGTTGGTTTTTGACTGCCACCGCACATTGAGTGGGTGTTTTCAGAGAACTATCCACAATGACTCCAAGATCTTGAGTGGTAAGAGCTAATTTAGATCCCACAATTTTGCATGTATGGTTGGGATTATGTTTTCCAATGTGCATTACTCTGTATTTATCTGCACTGAATGTAATCTGCCATTTTGTTGCCCAGTCACCCAGTTTTGTGAGATCCCTTTTTGGGGGGGAGGGATAGCTCAGTGGTTTGAGCATTGGCCTGCTAAACCCAGGGTTGTGAGTTCAATCCTTGAGGGGGCCATTTAGGGATCTGGGGCAAAAATTGGGATTGGTCCTGCTTTGAGCAGGGGGTTGGACTAGATGACCTCCTGAGGTCCCTTCCAACCTTGATATTCTATGATTCTAACTCTTTGCAGTCTGCTTTGGAATTTACTATCTTGAGTAGTTTTGTATCATCTGCAAATTTTGCCACCTCACTGTTTACCCCTTTTTCCAGATCATTTATGAATATGTTGAACCATTAGAGATCCCTGGGGGTCTCCACTATTTACCTCTGTCCATTCTGAAAACTGACCATTTATTCCTACTATGTTATCTATCTTTTTAACCAGTTACTGTTCCATGAGAGGACCTTCCCTCTTATCCCATGGCTACTTACTTTGCTTAACAGACTTTGGTGAGGGACCTTGTCAAAGGCTTTCTGAAAGTCCAAGTATATTTATATCCACTGGATCACCCTTGTCCACTTGTTTGTTGACCCTGTCAAAGAATTCCAATAGATTTGTAAGATTCTTTACAAAGTTGTATTGACTCTTCCCCAACAAATTGTGTTCATCTATGTGTCTGCTAATTCCGTTCTTTACTATAGTTTCAGCCTATTTGCCTGGTACTGAAATTAGGTTTATTGGTCTGCAATTGCTAGGATAGCCTCTGTGGATCCTATTTTAAAAATTAGTGTCAGATTAGCTGTCCTCCAGTCATCTGGTGCAGAAGCTGATTTAAATGATAGGTTACGTGCCACACTTAGTTCTGCAATTTCATATCTGAGTTCCTTCAGAACTCTTGGGTGAATACCGTCTGGTCGTTGTGACTTATTACTATTTAATTTATCAAATTTGTTCCAAAACCTCCTCTATTGACACTTCAATCTGGGACAGTTTTTCAGATTTGTCACTGAAAAAGAATGGCTCAGGAGTGGGAATCTCCCTCACATCCTCTGCAGTGAAGACTGATGCAAAGAATTAATTTAGCTTCTCCACAATGGCTGTATCATCTTCCTTAAGTGCTCCTTAGCACCTCAATTGTTCAGTGGTCCCACTAAATGTTTGGCGGGCTTCCTGCTTCTGACGTACTTAATTTTATTTTATTTTTTTTTTGCTGTTAGTTTGAGTCTTTGGCTAATTGCTCTTCAAATTCTTTTTTAGCCTGCCTAATTATATTTTTACATTTGACTTGCCAGGGTTTATGCTCCTTTCTATTTTCTTCTGTAGGATTTAACTTCCATTTTTTTAAGTATACTTTTTACCTCTAATGGTTTCTTTTATTTTGTTGTTTAGCCACGGTGGCACTTTTCTGGTTCTCTTACTGTGTTTTTTAATTTGGGGATATACATTTAATTTGAGCCTCTATTATGATGTTTTTAAAAAGTTTCCATGCAGCTTGCAGGCATTTCACTTTTTGTGACTATAACAGACATGGGACAGATGCCTAAATCCCTTTGTGGATCTAACTCTTTGTTTCTTTTACCTTTTTACTTTTCATTTTACAACCTTAATTGTGAACTTTATATTTAAAGTATTTAATTGGGAGTTCTTAAATAAAAAGGCTGAAGATGAAAGTCCACAAGGAGTGTGAAACATGGCACCAGTTGAGGGAGGAGCTGAATTGTTAAACTATTCCAATAAATTTCTAAGAATCATTGTGGTCTAGTGCATAGGATATTCAACTGCGACTAAAGAGACCTGCAGTAAAATCCCAGCTCCACTGAAATCAATGGGAGCTTTGTAGACATACCCTAAGAGTTTCCATGCCACCAAACTCTGAGATTAAAGAGTGAATGAACCCAAAGTAAAACTGGGGGCAAATCATTTCACCAGATAAAATGTAAAACCAAGCATATATGTTAAATCGAGACTGGATGTCTTTCTGAAAGACAGGATATACCTAAAACAGATGTTATGGACTTGATGCAGGACTTGCTGGATGAGATTCCATGACCTGTTCTACAGGCAATCAGACAAGGTGATCATAATGGTCCCGTCTCACCTTAAAAACTATGAAATGCCAATGGTTGCCAAGCAATATGTGTAGAGTGTGTTTGACAGAGATAATTGCCTTTTTTCTAAAGTAGTCATAGCTGTGAAATTAGTTTTAAAGAGCTTGATATATGGCCATGCACATTTGCATATACAGGTATGACTGCGGTGCAATCCTGCATAACTGGGGGTGGGTTTGTGAGGTTTGTTTGTTTGTTTTTTTTCCCAAAGTTACTAATATGATTTAGTTGTGCAATATCTTAGTCACGTCCTCTTAAAAAGGCAGTTTGTTCATGTAAATACTCTCCTTCAGTAAGGTTTCACAGTGCATGCTCATTGTATTACATTACTTTGTAAATAAAGCTCATAGGTTTAAATGTGAAATAATAATATAAAATATATTTTAAATGTCAGGAATCTGATATGTTGTAATCTGTGTATACTCTTATATTAAACACTTGCTTTTAGCTTTTCTGCCTTCCAATATCTTCCAAACAATAGAGTTTAGTTTGGATGATGGATTACAGGAAGCCTGTTCATTCATCTAAAGCATGGCATATTAAATCATACTGGGCCAAATTCTGCTCTTATGTATGTGAGTATCTCTTCAAATGTAGTAAATGGAGTGGCACTGGTGTAAACAGAATGTGGCTCATATTTAATATTGTGCATAGCCTTCTAAAGAAATAAATACATGCAGTCCTGATACAGGTAAAATTCCCATTAGTCGCTGGGAGTTTTATCTGCAGAGGGACTGCAGGAATCAGACTTATATGACTAGCACTGCTGACATTAACACTCCTAAAGTAATATTGTGCTCACTATATCTTTTGCCAAAAAAGTTAGGATAATCTTTTAATGATAGGAAAATTCTCACTCCTGTCTGACATAAAAATTATGGACTTTGTTATATATTTATCTAAAACTTGCTCCTATATGAAATCTAGAAACGAACAACTACAGTATACCTGTATCTTCATTTGTCTGGATGGAATAGTTGGCTTCTTTAATGTATCTTCCTTTTCAAATCTGAACCCCTCGAGGTATTTTAGCAGCTAAGAGGAATAACTTATACTGTCATATATAAGCCTTTATGAAATATAACTTTCTTTAGTCAAAGCTTTTTTTCTTCCCTCTGCAGTTTCCTGGGTGGAATGGAAATTGCTCATGCAATTTTTTTTATGAAAATTGCACTTGACAATATTTGTAACTCCACTGGTATTTGAGTGGTGAAGAACATGCATATATATATCTACACTTGTTTTGAAATGTCCTGAGCACCTTATTAAATGCATCTTATTAAATAAATGAATGCATATAGTATGCATACAACCTCCAGTGTTTAAATGTGTAATGAGAAGTTTTCAAAAGTTAACTCAAAGTGTGGAACCATACATTTTAACAGTCTAATACAAAGATTAATAATGTAATAATAATAATAGTGAGCATTATTACCAGGGTGTGTGTGGAGAGGTGTCATAAATATAAAGGGAAGGATAAACACCTTTTAAATCCCTCCTGGCCAGAGGCAAAACACTTTCTCCTGTAAAGGGTTAAGAAGCTAAGACAACCTCGCTGGCACCTGACAAAAATGACCAATGAGGGGTGTGACAGGGTCAGGCCAGATGGCTATAGGAGAGTAAATTTTTTTATAGGAGAGTAATTTTTTTTTATTTGCATAACACATTTACAAAACAAAACAACAGGATATGCAATGTGTAACACAGCAACCAATCACAATTGTTTTCTCATTAGCTTCAGGGAATGGAAGTGTTCAAGCTTGCCTGGGCCCAGAGCAGGGGGCTTCCTCGACCCTCGTGGTCTTCCACCCTTCCAAATTACCTGGTGGTCCAGAGCGAGGGGGCTATATTGACTCTCAAGGTCTGCCACCCCCTCGAGTTACCTGGCGCCACGCCCGAGTGTCACCAAAAATTCCCTCCTCCGAAAGCACCCAACAAAAGGGGCAGGCTGTGGGGTGGACAACCCAGGGGGGTGCACGTGCACCTATGTGTGAAAGGACCCCTCTAAGGTGGTGGTGTCCGCAGCAGCAATGGCTGGGGCTGGGGTTCCTTACTCTCTCCCCCAATCAAAGGGTCAAAAAAAAAAAAAAAAGGGAGCCGGACGGGGACACCAAGCAGAGAGCCTCGGACAGCGCCCACCGCTCCTCAAAAGCATCAAGTGAGTCGGTGGATGCTGCCCAGAAGAACTCCTCCCGGATACGTGAACAGACTGAGGATCGGAAAACGGCCCCACAGTCACAGGAAACTCCATCGGCCAACCTCCTCTCTCTGGTTTTATAGATGGCCGTTTTAGCCAGGGCCAGGAGGAGGCTAACTAAGAGATCCCACGACTTTGTGAGGCCACGGATGGGGAGTGCATAAATAAAAAGGTGAGGGGAAAAATGCAACCAAAAATGTAATAAAAGATTTGTGAGGAGCCGGAACAGGGGCTGCAGCCTGGCGCACTCCAAATATACGTGCGCCAGAGTTTCCCTCACACCGCAAAAGGGACAAGTATCTGGGATGGGTTTGAACCGCACCAAGTATGTGCCCATGCTCACACCTCCATGAAGGAGCCACCAACTGATGTCCCCGACCGGCCTCGGAACCAAGGTGGAATATAGGCTGGTCTACCGGGGCTGCTCACCCTCCAAAGGTGGCAGAAGGTCTCGCCACTTTGTGTCAGGGCAGGACACTAGAGTGAGGGTGTGAAGGGTGTGGACTACGAGCGTGTATAGATGTTTCCTTGGCATGGTTTGGAAGCATACCGGCTGCAGTTCATGCAGCCGGCTCGCTGTAAAGGGGTGAGGGGGTCGATTTGGTCTATGGGGCAGGGGTCCAATTAAAAGGTCTGGTGGACTTGGGGTAAAGCATGGGTGGGGCGTGCCCTCGAGCAGGACCCGATCAAGGTAAGCTCTAGCGGCGGGCGGCAGAGCGGCCTTCACCTCCTGAAGTATGCGCCGGGGGGTACGAGGTCTGGAGAGCCCCATGCGCCGAGCGAGCGTCAGGGGATCCAGCCAGTCTCCCTGGTCGTAGTCCAGGAGATCTCTGACTCTCGTGACTTCTGCCAGCATCAAGCTCTGGTGCACCGAGCGGGACTCTGCCACCTGCACATGGAGCTGGGGGTTGTGTAGCAGGGGCTCTGCGAGGAGATCTGCCCCCTTGGTGGCAGCCATGGACCTAGTCATTAAAAACTGTTTCCAAGTCCGGAGGACGTCCTGATAGAAGACCGGCAGCCCAGAGAGGTCTCGCGGAAGACCTCCCAGATGGAGATAAGAGCTGCTGGTCATATTGGAGCCCTCGGATGCGGCGCAGGATGGTGTGCGCCAGTATGCTCCATGCCGAACTGCCTGCACTATAAAGGAGCCTCTGTAGGGCATGGAGGCGGAAGACGCAGACCTGAGTGTGCAGACACTTCAGGCCCTGTCCTCCTTTCTTCAGCGGTAGATGAAGAACCTCTACAGGGGCCCAGTGCATTCCTGACCAAAAACTCCAGAATTGACGTCCGGAGGTTGGTCAGGAAACCCAGGACCAGGGTGTTGAGCCGGTACCAGAGCTTGGACAGGACTAGTTGATTAAACACCAGCTCTCTCCCATGAAGGGAGAGACATCAGAGTAGTCCCGTCCATTTCTGGAGCCACTCTATCACCTCGCCCTCTAAATTTTCCCAGTTCTCCAACAGAGAGGAATGAGTGGCAGAAAAGTAAACACCGAGGTAGAGCAGCAGACCTGCACTCCACCGGATGGTCTGAAGCACGGGTGGGAGGGAGCTCACCTGCCACCAGTCTCCTACCACCAAGTCAGAGCTCTTGACCCAGTTGACCCGGGCAGAGGAGGCTGCCGAATAGATGGCCTGGCAAGCCTCCACCCGCGCTAAGTCGCCTGAGTCCTGGACCACAAGGAGCAAGTCATCAGGGTACACTGACAGGACCAGTCGCAGCTCCGGCTCCGGCAGCACCAACCCTGTCAACCTCCTGCGGGGGAGGCAGAGGAAGGGCTCGATCGCCAGAGCGTACAGCTGGCCCGAGAGGGGGCACCACTACCATATTCCTCGCCCGAAGCTGACCGGTTCAGTCAGGGTCCAGTTGAGCTTAACCAGACACTCTGCGGAGGCATACAGCACCTGGAGAAAACCCACAAACTGGGGTCCAAAGCCAAATGCTCGTATAGTGTTCAGGAGGTACCCGTGGTCCACCCTATCAAACGCCTTCTCCTGATCTAGGGACAGGAGGGCGAACGACAGACCATCTCTATGCCCGAGTTCCAAAAGGTCCTGAACCAGAAATAGGTTATCAAAGATACTGCAGTCCGGGACGGTGTAGGTCTGGTCTGGGTGGATCACGTCCACCAGCACAGACCCTAGCCGCAGCGAGATTGCTTTTGCTACGATTTTGTAGCTCATGCTGAGGAGCGAGGCGGGACACCTATTTCATAAATCGCGGAGGTGCCCCCTCTTCGGCAGTAAGGCGAGCACAGCTCACCTGCACGAAAGAGGGAGGACCCCGCTCTGCAGAGACTCAGCCCAGACGGTGACTAGGTCCGGGCCGAGGATGTCCCAAAACACGTGGTAGAACTCCACGGTCAGCCTGTCCATGCCTGGAGATTTATTGGTGGGCATGTGACGGAGGGCTTCCAGAACTCGGCTAGAGTGAGAGGCAACTCTAGCCAGTCTCAGTCGCTCGCGCTGACCATAGGGAGCTCCTCCCAGAGCACTCTGCAAGCGCTGCGGTCAGTCGGATCTGGGGAGAAAAGACTTGCGTAGAAGGCTCGGGCCCTCCCGCACATCTCCACCGGTTCCGTGAGGGGGGTCCCATCTTCTGCCAGGAGGCAGGTGACGTATTTCTTGTCCCTCCTCATTTTCTCCAGGGTATAGAAGAAGCGGGAGCCGCGATCCATCTCCCGAAGGAGGCGAATGTGGGATCGAACAAAGGCGCCCCGGGCCCAATGGTCCTCGAGGGCCCGGAGCTCCTCCCACTTCTCCCGGCACACTCTACAGAGGAGTGGGTCCTCCGGGCTGGCGGCCAGACGCCTCTCCAGCTCTAAGACCTCCCGTTCCAACTGCTCTATCGCCTTATTTCTCCGTTGCTTGGTGCTCCGGGTTTAGTCGAGCAGAAAAGCCTGGCACGCACCTTCCCCAGGTCCCAGCATTGCCGCACCGAGGGAAAGGCATGCCGCTGCCCTCGCCAGGTCAGCCAGAATTCCCGGAAGGAGGTCATTTAACAGGCTGTTGTTAAAATGCCAGGAGGCCGGCCCCGGCCTCTCCGCACAGAGGGAGGCTGTCACGGTGGCTAGATGATGGTCAGAAAATGGGGCCAGCCGAATGCTGGAGGGGTGGGCTCGTGAGAGATGTAAGCGTGATAAATAAATGCTGTCCAACCGGGAGTGGCTCAACCGATGGGCTTCCACCCGGACAAAGGTGAACGTGGAAGTGTCATCCGGGTGGTGGTCACGCCAGATGTCCACTAGGGAGTGATGTTTGACTATCTCCCAGAGGGTGTCCGTGGCGGCCGGGCTCTGCTCGGTCCCTGAGCAGACCTGTTCCTCGAGGGTGGTATTAAAGTCCCCTCCCAGCACCAGGCACTCGTGAGAATCTAAGGTGCTGAGGAAGGCGGACGCCCGCTGGTAGAATTGCAGAAATAGGTTATCAAATAGGTTGCAGAAATAGGTTATTCCGCTCCGGGCCCAATGTCGGGGCATAGACGTTAATGAGGTTAACCACGAGCCCCTCCATACGGACCCAGAGATGCAGCAGGCGACCTGGCATGGCCTCGGCGACCCCTAGCACCTCGGGCCGCAGGTCGTGGGAGAACAGGGTCTGTTGCAGTTCAAAGACAAGACAGGACACGGCTTTGGGCAAGCAAGCAAGCTGGTCTGCTGACAGGACCTCCCCTGTCAGCTTTTCCACCTCTCTTTTATTTCTCTCCCCCCTGCGCATTACATACTCCAACCGCAAAAGGCATCAACAAAGGAAATAATATGACTTTGATTAATATTCTTATTTACCAGCCTCTATCTACTACAATCCTTGTTCTCAGGCCTTGAGCCCAGTCCAAGGAAGTTTCCCACGGTTCATGTCCTCTGAGCGACTTCCCATGGTCCATGTGCTTGGACAGAGCAGTGTGTGCACCGCTCCTACACAACAGTCAGGGTGTGCCCTGAATGTTTCCAGATGCATGAACTCTACATGAACCCTTCATCTCCCCCCCTTTTTTGCTTATTTGTGCTCGGCCATCTCATGGTAGCCATCAATTTGCTTTTTCAAGCGATTTAACTCCCGGACAGACAAGGACATAACTCGGGGAGCCTGCCAGGGCGGGTCTCTACAAAGCCTTAACAAAAAGGGAATACATCGTACGCAGCAGCAGCAAAAAATAAGCCCAACAATCAAAAATACAGCATAACCAAAAAGTTGTCGCAGCCACCCTAGAGAGGGCAGCCAACCTGTAAGCCAATTCCAAAAGCCCTCAAACCCCAGATCTTGGCATATGTGTGCCGTAAGATTGGCCAATTCGGCCAGTCTAGTTTCTATGGAACGACTATTATCAGTTAAATTAAAACAACACATATGCCGAAACATGGAACAGCATAAATGATGTTTCAAGAGCAGAAAATCAATGGCTGCTCTGTTATCCAAAATTGCATCCCTTAATTCGTGCTGCTCTGTATTAAGTAGGGCAATGGCCTGGGATATTGTATTAATTGCCTTTGCCGCAAAACACGCCAGGGCATTTAAAGTTCTTGCTGTATAAGTGGCAAGCCCGGGGACCCCAACAATAGAGGCCGCTAAGACGGTATACTCAGAGCAGCTGAGAAGATTGACATCTGCGACACAATCTTCTGAAAGGGGTGTAGCCCTTTTACTGCGCTTTTGATCGGCAAAAGGCAAAATGAGTGTCATTCTACTGAGGCAGCAAAGGGTGCCATCGCTTAAATTCGTGGGAATATAACTAAAGGTGCGTGAGCCGCAGGTAAAAAACCACCCGGATGGTAGAATGATATGGCCATAATTGTACGAAACATTCATGGCATGGGAACAATTTAAAAAGGGTTGAGAAATTTGCCGACAGCCTAAGGGCACCTTTGTACTAGTGCAGTTGACCACACGTGCACAGGTGACATTGTTGGCCCCGGCCGGATACGGTGTGTGGAGGGATATGGCCGTGTGAGGCAAAGTATAGTTGGCCGGGCCCCAATTAGCCATGCCAGAGTACTGGGAAGAGAGATTCACGTAAGCAGCGAGCATCGTCTCATTCCCTATGTCCTCAGGGTGATGACATACTGGAATAAGGCATGTACCTAACAGTTCTCCAGCTGCTACAGAATCAGATAAACAAAAGTGGGTAACATTTGCTATTGAAGCCAATCTTTCCCATAGGTTATATGTCATTCGGGCCCGTAACAGAGAAAGCGCTCCTGAGCCAACCCCTACAGGAAATAGCAGGCACAAAAGGCATACAATCAATACAGAATTAGCAGTAATTTGGGCAAGAATTGCCACAGGGTCTCAGGAGTCTCTGGCTGTTGGTTTGCTGCCAGTTTTCGTTGAGCCGCGGCGACCAATGCTTTTACTGCTCCCCATGTCACGGGCTGGCTTGGGATGCTACGCCTCCTCTGTTTCCGTCCCGCCGTTGTCGACCCGGGAGGCACCGCGCTCTCCTCTAGGGTCAGCTGAAACTCCGGTATGGGGTTCGATAGTCCGTGGTGCCATGCCATGCTGTTTCAGTGCCGGTTGCACACACCGGGCCGGAACCCACAACGGTCCTGCAGGGAGAGACACAGCAGCATATCCCCGACCCCAAGTGATTAGAGGTACTGGGCCCAGCCTTTGCAGATCGGGCAGCTGACGGTAATAGACACTCGGTCTTTCCAGTACCTCGGATTTGTGAAAATGCCGATCTGCGGGGGGTCTGCTGATCTGCATACAGCGTTAAATTATTTAAAGTGAACAAAAGGATATGCAATTGTTGCTGAATGTCTCTTAAGGTTCGGAGACACAGCTCCCCTTGTTTTAATTGTTTGTCGAGCAAGGTTTTTAGCGTGCGATTTGCACGTTCAACAATGGCTTGGCCCGTGGAATTATAAGGGATCCCGTGTTTGAGACAGACATTCCATTGGGCACAAAAGGTGGAGAGGGCTGTGGAGCAATAGGCTGGGGCATTATCTGTTTTTATCTGGCTCGGGTGACCCATAACAGCAAAACAGACTAGCAAATGGTGAATAACTTTGGAAGTGGCTTCCCCACGCTGTGGGGTCGCCCAGAGGAATCCCGAATAGGTATCAATGGAAACATGTAAAAACGAATAGGGGCAGAATTGTGGCACATGAGTGACATCCATTTGCCACAGCTGATTCGCCGCGGTGTCTCTGGGGTTAACGGCATAAGAAAAGGTAGGGGCAGCAGCGGCACAGTGGGGGCAGGAACGAACAATAGAACGTGCATGATCAGCAGGAATGTGAAACTGTCGGGCCAAAACAGAGGCAGACTGATGAAAAAAGGAATGGCTTTCAATGGGGTCAGAAAAAAGGGAATTTACCTGACCACGTAATGCACGATTGGCGCGCGCATTGCCCTCAGTGAGTAGCCCAGGCAGAGGGGTATGACTGCGAATATGAGCAATAAAATAAGGGAAATTACGAGTGGTGATGAGATACTGTAAGGACAAAAACAGGCGAAGAAGTTCCGCATCGACCTGAGGGGTAATGAGGGCAAGGGGTAAATGATCAATTACCTGATAAACATAATGTGTGTCCACAATCAAATTAAAGGGACAATCAGTGAAAAGTTGAAAGGCCAAAATAACAGCAGCCAATTCTGAGCGCTGCACGGAACTCTGAGGCAATGTAAAACGAGAATGCCAACGAGGGGGGTCACCAAATTGATAGGTGACAACACCTCGACATGGAGAGCCATCAGTAAAAAGAGTGATAGCTGAAACAATAGGTCGAGAGCGGCTAAGACGATGCACAATTAGGGGCACCTGTTGGGTAATCACCAATCGGGGATCTTTTGGGGGATTATAAGAGATCTCTCCCACATAATCACAAAGAGCAATCTGCCAGGCCAAGGAGGTGTAGTACAAGGAATCAAATTCACTACATGATAAGGGGAACACAATGGCAACTAGATCAGTGCCCGTGAGTTGCACTGCACGGTGGTGGGCTTTACGAACAAGGTCGGACAGGGCGTCTAAATAAGGATAAATGTTCCGAGGAGGAGTGGAAGACAAATATATCCACTCTATGATAGAGACGGCTGTGTCTGTACGAGGTACAAACAGAGCCTCAGTGGGCGTATGAGGGGTGGCAAGGAGAACCAACCGCAGGGGACGGACCTCCGTGAGTCTATCCACAAACTGCTGACTCAACACTGCATTGATCTGTCGAATGCAGGCAATATGCTCCTCAGTGATGGCAATAACTGCGCCCGGTGCCTGAGCTCCACGTAGGAGCTCAAACAATGGCTGTAGCATTGATGTGGGGAGACGGAAGTAGGGTCGAATCCAATTTAAATGACCCAAAAATCTGTTGTAATTTAACAAGGGTCAAGGGTTGGGGTAGGACTAGTTCCGGGCGAACAGGGGCAGCATAGGTTTGTAAAACCTTATGCCCGAGGTATTGGTAGGGATAAGAGCGTTGGATTTTTTCTGGTGCCACTAACAGGCCATTTTGGCCGAAAATCTGAGACAAATATTCAAGCTGTTGTGCCATGACCTGGGGACCACTAAGCAAAATATCATCCATATAATGGTAGACCTTTAGTATGGGGTATCGGGCACGAAAAGGGGCGAGGGCCCGATCCACGAAAAGTTGACACAAGGTTGGACTATTTTACATTCCCTGGGGAAAGACCTTCCACTGATACCTTTGAGCGGGTCGCTGATTATTATATTCTGGCACCGTAAACGCGAATTTTTCGCGATCTTGTGGGCAAAGGGGGATGGTGAAGAAACAATCTTTTAAATCTAACACACAAAGCTGATCGGTTTGAGGAATTAAATTCGGGTTTGGCAACCCAAACTGCAAGGGGCCCATGGGTTGGATGCGTTTATTTATTTCCCTTAAATCATGTAACAGCCGCCATGCACCAGATTTTTTCTTAATAACGAACACCGGGGTGTTCCAAGGACTAGTGGAGCGTTCCAAGCGCTGTGCATGCAAATGTTGTTGCACAAGCGAATGAAGCGCTTTCAGCTTTTCTAGAGGGAGAGGCCACTGGTCAATCCATACTGCCTCTAAGGATTGCCATACCAATGATAATGCGGAGGGCAAGGGGGGTGAGGGAGGGCTTTGGGCCATTATATATTAATATCGAGGGTGGTGTCCAGCTTTGTAAGTAAGTCACAGCCCCAAATATTGAGGTGAACAGGGAGCACAAAAGGACGGATCGTAGCAAGGGCATGGCCTCCCGGTTTAGAGACCGTGACCCAAGACAAACTTTGGTGCCCAGGTTTGCTACCCCCTATCCCCCACAACTCTTTAGAAGGAAATGTTGGCCAACTGACTGGCCACTCCGGATCACGAATCACCATAACGTCAGCTCCAGTGTCCACCAGTCCTGTAAAAGGAACATTATTTAAAAGAAGTGTTAACTGAGGTTTCGAGAGGCGGACCGACATTGTTAGAGCAACAAGTGGAGAGGATGTGTTGTGAGACGGCAACTGAGACAGCGTCGATCCAAAGCCGTTCCCGCCCCGGGCTCGATCCTCTGCGGTTGGCACCTGATAGGGGACTAAAATCAATTGCGCAATTGACCGTCCACGTGGGAGTGACTGCAGAAGATGGGTCCACACCTGAACCTTAATAACGCCAGTATAATCGGCGTCAATGACCCCTAGGATGACAAAAAAAACCCTGTTTCCCAGCGTGTGAGCGAGGGAGAACCAGACCCACAAATCCATCAGGGAGAGGCCCCGTCACCTGGGTAGGTATGGCGCAAACCTCCCCTGGCAACCAAAAATCAGCGTCCTCCTGCATAATCAAATCAAGCCCTGCACTTTCAGCAGTCGCCACCCTCATAGAGTCTACGGATTTTAAAGCAGAGGAACAGTTGTCTGAGTGGGAAACACCACTGTTTGGCCCTGGGTTTGGGGGGAACCTGTTGTGCGGTTTCCCGACCCGCTACAACACTGATTAGCCCAGTGATAGCCCTTCCGACACTTGGGGCACTTCTTTGAGGGGCGAACGGGCGTCGCCGAGGAGCGGCACTCCCGCTGAAAATGACCCTCCTTACCACAGCGGTAACAACGCTTCCCCTCCTTCCCGCTTTTCCGCAGGGCGGCAGCCAGAACTCCAGCTTTATGTGCTTGGGTTCCGATGTTTTGGCACGCCCGCAGCATGTCTGACAGCTCTAGAATTCCACAGGCTTGTGCCCCCTGGAGAGCATGGCGGCAATCCTCGTTCGCATTTTCAACCACCATCCTTAACAGGATCTCCTGAGCTGCTGCAGGGCTATCCACCTATCGGAGGATAGCCTCCTGCAATCTGTTGGTAAAATCCATAAAGGACTCTGATGCACCCTGACGGATACTGGCAAAGCTTTTGGTAGGCTTGCCTGAATCCGGGACCTTCCGGAAAGCATGCTGGGCGCAGGTGGAAATAATGGGGAAGACGGCCTGAGGGAGTTGAGACTGCATCTGAATGGTAGCAAACTGGCCCTCCCCTGCCAAGTGCTCATAAACGATACCTTGCTCTCTATAGGTATATAGAGCCATTTGCCAATACTCACTAAGCCAAATAACATACTGACTGGGTGTCAGCATCATGCGCAACAGCGCTTTCCAGTCTTCAGGGACCAGGGTGTACCCAGTACCTAGTCCTTCAATGAGACCACATACATACGTGCTAGTGAGGCCGAACTCGCGAATCGCTTTCTTTACCTCTCTGATCACCGAGTAAGGCAAACTGACCCAGTTTGCAACCTGGTTGCCCTGGCCATCATCCTGCCAGGTCACCGGACAAACTGAGATCAGATCAGCCAGCTCCTCTGCTGTAATATTGGAGCGAGTCTTCGCTGCGTGAACCATTTGTTGCACCAGCGAAAGCCCCTGAGCAGACATGGATGACCCTCCGGGGGGCCCCGGAACATGGGGCCCCATGAGGGGAGAGCGATCACACACCGGCTCCAGTGGGGAAGACAGGGGAGGCGATGGTAATTGAGGCGCTGGGGGCAAAGCAGGGGGAGGGATGGTTGCAGGAGCGGACGGGGGTGGCGAGATTGGCAGCCCCTCTGTTGGCGCGGGAGAGGGTCTTTCCAAAGCGACACACTGTATCGCATCGCGGCAGAGGTGCCATTCATGTAAAGCCTGCACGGGCACCTGAGGCTCTTTGTGCAATGTCTGGCCCAACCGCTCCCAGTCTGCTAGCTTAAGGGTTCCAGCTTCAGGGTACCACGGGCATTGGGCACTCACCTCCTGTAGCAGGAGAGTGAGTTCTCGAGTGGGGCAATCATGCTGAGCCTTACGCAGCAAATACTGTAGCTCACTGCGGTGTTGCACTTGCAAAGCAGAGAGGGAGCTTCACATACTTACCACAATGAAAAATACTCACCGGGATCCGCGAAGCGGATGAGTGATGTGTCTGAAACCCTTGTCGGGCGAGGTGAGTGCTGAGGACCCCACGTTTGGGCACCAGTTGTTGCGGTTCAAAGACAAGACAGGACACGGCTTTGGGCAAGCAAGCAAGCTGGTCTGCTGATGGGACCGCCCCTGTCAGCTTTTCCACCTCTCTTTTATTTCTCTCCCCCCTGTGCATTACATACTCCGACTGCAAAAGGCATCAACAAAGGAAATAATATGACTTTGATTAATATTCTTATTTACCAGCCTCTATCTACTACAATCCTTGTTCTCAGGCCTTGAGCCCAGTCCAAGGAAGTTTCCCACGGTTCATGTCCTCTGAGCGACTTCCCATGGTCCATGTCCTTGGACGGAGCAGTGTGTGCACCGCTCCTACACAACAGTCAGGGTGTGCCCTGAATGTTTCCAGATGCATGAACTCTACATGAACCCTTCAAGGGTCGCCACCCCAGCCTGTCGAACCATGGCATAGCTAACGTCAACCCTGTCCCCCCACTCCATCCGTCAACTGTCTTCGGCGGTCGGGTCCGTATGCATCTCCTGCAGGAAAATCACAGAGTACCCTCCCTCCTGAAGGAAGGAGAGCACCTGAGATCTGCGGACAGCCATCCTACAACCCCGGGTGTTCAACGTTGCAATGGTAAGAGGTGTTATGGGGAGGGTGGGGGGAGGTCCTCACTGGCAGGGACGCTCGCATCTTCCAGCGAGCCGCGCAGCAGTCCGTGACCCATCCCATAGGTGAGTAATTGTTCATGGAAGACGCATACCCACCAGTAGACTGTGGCATCCTGCTTCCCTGTCCCTTTACCTTCCCCCATGAGGGTCCTTGTGGCCCAGAGGATTTGAAAAAAGTCCCCCATCGCTGGAGAGCAAGTTGTACCTTGTTGCGGGAGCCACGGACATCCTCTAAAAACTTCCGCAGCTCTCCTTGCAGCTCATGGGCGGGGGGGGGGTTACGGTTTCCCGGTTGTTCCCCGGTGGGGCCCTTGGTGCAGCCCTGTGGTCCACTAAAATGGACAGGCAGGGTGCAGAACCCCGATGGGGTGCCTGATGGGCTGGAGCTTCTAGGCCCAACTCAAGCTCTGGGGCGATAGGGGGCGGTGGAGGGAAAGTAGCAGCTCCTAATGGGTCAGGGCAGGAGAACACAAAGGCCGCTCCCTGGGGGTCATCAGTTGGGAAAGGGAAGGAGACAGCCCCGGGGGCGGCAATGACATTGCAGGAGGCATATTGGATAGGGGTAGGGGTAGAGGCGAGGTTCTGGGTTTTGGGAGGCAAGAGCTGGATGGTGGCGCCTCCCAATCAGGCTCAAGTGTTAAGGGGGTGGGGAGGGAACTCTCAGTGGCACTGGGCATGCGCTCTATGGTGGATTTAGCAGCCACAGCATCAGAAGGTGGATTATCTTCTGTAGGGCTCCCACCCGGGAAGGAAGTCGATTGCTCCGCACCAACGGGAGGTGCCCCTGATGACTCGTGCCCCGGCTGCGTGGTGCCAGCTGTCACCTGAGCAGGCTTGATGGTCATCCGTTTGGGTGCCATCAGCGGCTGGGTCAGTGGAGGAGTCCAGGGGCTCCTCAGAGGTGGGAGCGGAAGCAGCAGTTAAGGGGAGGGAGCATGAGGAAAAGAGGGGTGGCGAGAGGTCGCCCAGATCGAGATTTGCTGGCAAAAGGTCATCCTCCCCCTGGGCGACCGGGGTCAGATCTAAGCCCTCAATCTCCTCGAACATGGAGGAGAGGACACTTTCCGCTGCCCCTGGGTTCTCCCCACCGGCACCCACCACAACAGTTGTCTCGGAGTTCACAGGGGCTTCGGGTAGTGTCAGGACAGAAGGGGCTTCCTCGAGGGTCTCGGAGGGGAAGGTCTCTCATGGAGGGGAGACACTACCCTCGGGTGCGGCCATGTCTTTCCCGGCTGACACCAGTGGATGGGACGCACTCATGGGCAAAGCGGTAGGTTTGGCATCGGTGCCCCCGTTCCTGGTCTTCCGGGGGGCCTCTGCCTCGGCTAGATGAGGCAGAGCTTGAGCCTTCTGCTTGCCTCGCTTCCCCTGGACTAGGGTCCAGCCCTCCATGGCATTATCTTGGGGCTGGTCAGCAGGGGTTGTGTCAGGGGGTAAAGGCGATGGCACAGGGACTTGTGCGGGGGAGCGGTGGGGCAGCATAAGGGAGGGAGGATTCTCCCTGGGGCAGGCTTTCTCCCATGTCTGGTGGTATCTCTGCCACACCTTCCTCCATAGGCCCCGCTAGATTGTCAGCAGCGAGGGCGGGGCTCTCCTGCTCATCTGGGCGTTGTAGGGGAGGTGCCCCTTGGGCATGAGTGGGAGTAGCAGTGGTCCGAAGAGAAGGGGGGGATTTGGGTACCGGGTGGCCAGGGGCATCGGTGATGAGGGGGCCGATGTCCTGCCGGGTCTTGGGGATCCCAGGTGCCCCTCCTTGCCGGGCTAAGGGGCAGTCCCTCCGGACATGCCCTGACGCCAGGCAGAGGTAGCACCGGGCTTCCCCTGTGGAAAAGTACACCTAGTAATGGGCCCCCTGGTGGGGGACTAGGAAGGACCCTTTGAGTGCCACTCCATCATGTGCCGCCGTCAGCAGTAAAAGTTGCACTTGCTGGCGGAAGGAAAAAATGTGACTGAGGGTGGGGTCCTTGCAGCCCAACGGGAGAGGGCTGATAACAGAAACAGGTTTCCCCAGAGTGGAAAGGGCGGGTAGCAGGGCAGCACTGGGGAGAAAAGGAGGGACAGAGGTCAGGACCAGGCGGACGCCCAGGTCCTCTAGTGGGACAAACACCCCCCACCGCCAGGCCCCTCTCCACAGCTTCCTGGGCAGCAGCCTCCGATGCTAAGAAGAAAACGACCTTCCCGTACAATTTGGAGGCTGCCACAATCGTCGAGGGCTCCACCACCCTTGCCAATGCCCGCATGTAGGTCTCCACGTGGGGTGAGGCGGGCACCAGGAGGCATTGGACACCTTACTTCCTTGTCATGGTGGAAAAGGGGCCCCGGCCACTATTGATGGTGGCGGAGGCGGTGGGTGGGAGAGATTATGAGGCGGCAGGTCGTCCTGGGGGCTGAGGGAGGGACATCCGCAGAGCTGGTGGAGGGGGCAGTGGGGGGAGGATGCTGTGGTCAGTGGCAGGGCTGCAGCAGTGAGGTTGGCCCCTGCCATGGAGGGCCCAGTGGTTTTAGTGGGCCTCTTCCCCTTCTTCTTGCCCTGGTCTTTCCCGCCAGCTGGGGGGGCTTCCCTAGAGTCTGGGGAGGCGATGGGCATGGCAGCGGCGGAGGTCACCCCAGTGCCCTCCATTGCCGATGCCCCAGCGATGGCAGGTGATTAACAGGAGTTGGGGTCAGGTAGAAAGGGACAAGCTTTGGGGTGGACAATTCGGGGAGGGGGGCACATGAACCACTGTATGCTTGTCCAGAGAGTTCTGTTTGGTTGGCTGGTGCTTCTGGCCCACGCGGTGGAACCAGAGCGAGCAGCTGAGTCCAGAGGCAGATGCTGGACAGCCAGCAAAGATGGTGGAGGAGGCAGTTGTGAAGATGGTAGTGTGGGGGTTGGGAGGACACAGATAGATCTCGGGGCAGCTCCGTGCCACACCCCTTGTGTCCCTACAAACACAGTCACGACACAGTCAAGGCCTCCGCCCACCCGAGAGCACAGTTCGAAAGTTACTCAGCCTTAGGCCCCCTCCACGGCGGTTTGAAGATTCCATGGGCGGTGTTCCTCCGGTGGACGGCTTTTTCTCTGTCTGTTCCGGGTTTTATTTTTTGCATTCCAGAAATGCTGGAGCAAAGTGATAAGAGTCCTCTTGACTGGAGACAGGTCTGCAGACAAACAGCAAGCGACTGGGTCTGGGGGATGGGTCCTTCCACTCCCCCGCTCTGGGGAAGCGGGCCAGCAGGCCCCCCCTCTCGGGGGAGGGAGGTTTCAGCTGGAGTGGCAGTAGCATCCGAGGGCAGGCGGTGGGGGCTAACAGCTGGCTGGGAGCCGGCCAGCACTCTAGCAACAGCAGAGAAAGAAAAAAAACAACAAAAAGAAAAGAAAGAGGGGAGCGCGTCTGGCCTGGTCGGGGGGGAAGCTGAAAGCAGGGGCAAAAAGCAAGGAAAGCCCAGGCCAGAGGGTAGCAGAAGGAGAGCAGGCTAAGTAGGTCCTTTTCCCTGGGTAAGGTAACAGGGAAGGTTTTTTGTTGTTGTTGTTGTTGTTTTTTTTTTGAAATAGAAAAGAATTTTATTTGTAACACTTACAAAAAATTACCAAAGAAAACAAAACAAACTATGCAACAAAACAACGCAAACAGAAGGTATAACAAGCAGCTTTCAGGAGGGAGAAGTGTTCAGGCTAGCCTGGGCCCAGAGTGGGGGGGCTTCCTCAACACTCGTGGTCTTCCACCCTCCTGAGTTACCTGGTGGCCTAGAGCGGGGGGGCTTCCTCGACAATCGTGTCTTCCACCCCCTCGAGTTACCGAGTGCTGCGCCCAATGTCACCGATTATCCCTCTCCTGAGAGTGCCCGGCAAGATGGGCATGGCTGCGGGGTGGGCGGTTTAGGGGTGGGGGGGTAGACACCCATGTATTATAGGACCCCTCCTAGATGACAGTAATGATGGTATCCACAGCGGCAACGGCTGCGGCTGGCGTCTCTCGCTCTTCCCCTCAATCAAAGGATCAGACGGAGGGAACCAGACGGGGTTACTGAGCAGAGAACCCCAGACAGCACCCACCTCTCCTCGAAGGTGTCAAGGGAGTCGGTGGACGCCGCCCAGAGGAACTCCGCCCGGATACGTGAATGTACTGAGGATCGGAAAAAGGCCCTACAATCGCAGGACGCTTCATGGGCCAACCTCCCCTCTCTGGTTTTATAAATGGCTGTTTTAGCCAAGGCTAGGAGGAGGTTAACCAGGAGGTCTCGCGATTTTGTGGGACCACGGATGGGGTGTGTATAGATAAAAAGGTGAGGGGAGAAATGAAGCCAAAAGTGCAATAGAATATTTGTGAGGAGCCGGCAGAAGGGGCTGCAGTCTGGCACACTCTAGGTATACGTGCGCCAGGGTTTCCCTCACATTACAAAAAGGGCAAGTATCTGGGATGGGGGTAAACCGTGTCAGAAACACGCCCGTGCTCACAGGTCCGTGAAGGAGCCGCCAACTGATGTCCCCGACGGGCCTCGGGACCAAGGTGGAATACAGGCTGGCCCACTGAGGTTGCTCACCCTCCAAGGGTGGCAGGAGGTCCCGCCACTTTGTATCGGGGCGGGACACCAGGGTGTGGGCGTGAAGGGTGTGAAGCGTGAGTGTGTATAAATAATTCCGTGGTGCGATTTGAAAACTGACCGGCTGCAGTTCATGCAGCCGGCTTGCAGTGAAAGGGTGAGGGGTTTGTTGGGATCGGCAGGATAGGGGCCCAATGGAAAGGTCTGGCGGGCCTGGGGTAAAGGATGGGCAGGGTGCGCCCTCGCGCAAGGCTCGGTTGACATAAGCCCGAGCAGCGGGGGTCAAGGTGGCCTTCACCTCTTGAAGTACGCGCCAGGGGGTACGAGGGCTGGAAAGCCCCATGTGCCGAGCGAGCGTCAGGGGATCCAGCCAGTCTCTCCAGTCGTAGTCCAGGAGGTCTCCGACCCTCGTGACTTCCTCCAGGACCAACGTCTGGCACACCGAGCGGGACTCCGCCACCTGCACATGGAGTTGGGGATTGTGTAGCAGGGGCTCCGTGAGGAGGTCTGCTCCCACGGTGGCCGCCAAGGACCTGGTCGTTAGAAACAGTTTCCAGGTCCGGAGAAGGTCCTGGTAGAAGACCGGCAGCCCGGAGAGGTCTCGCGGAAAACCTCTCGGACAAAGATAAAAGAGCTGCCGGTCGTATCGGAGCCCTTGGAAGCGGCGCAGGAAGGCATGCGCCAGTATGCTCCACGTCGAATTACCTGCACTATAAAGGAGCCTCTGCAGGGCCTGGAGGCGGAAAACGCAGACCTGAGTGTACAGACACTTCAGGCCCTGCCCTCCATCCTTCAGGAGAAAATGAAGAACTCCAACAGGGGCCCGGGGCATTCCTGACCCAAAGAACTCTAGAATCAATCTCCGGAGGTGGATCAGGAAATCCGGGGCCGGGGCCAGGGTGTTGAGCCGGTACCAGAACGTGGACAGGACTAGTTGGTTAAGCACCCGTGCTCTCCCTCGGAGGGAGAGACATCGGAGTAGCCTCGTCCATTTCCGGATCCGCTCTATCACCCCGCCCTCTAAATTTTGCCAGTTCTCCGGCGGGGAAGGGTGCGTGGCGGAAAGGTAAACGCCAAGATAGAGCAGTGGACCCGCACTCCACCGGATGGTCTGAAGCGCGGGTGGGAGGGAGCTTACCTGCCGCCAGTCCCCCACCGCCAAGCCAGAGCTCTTGACCCAGTTGACTCAGGCGGAGGAGGCTGCCGAATAGATGGCCTGGCATGCCTCCACTCGCGCCAAGTCGCCCAGGTCCTGGACCACGAGGAGTACGTCATCGGCGTACGCCGACAGGACCAGCCGCAGCTCCGGCTCCTGCAGCACCAACCCTGTCAACCTCCTGCGGAGGAGACAGAGGAAAGGCTTGATCGCCAGAGCGTACAGCTGGCCCGAGAGGGGGCACCCCTGCCGCACTCCTCACCCGAAGCTGACCGGTTCGGTCAGGGTCCAGTTGAGCCTAACCAAACCCTCCGCGGAGGCGTACAGCACCCGGAGAAAACTCATAAACTGAGGTCCGAATCCAAACACCTGCAGAGTGCTCAGGAGGTACCCATGGTCTACTCTATCGAACGCCTTCTCCTGATCAAGAGACAGGAGGGCGAACGACAGACCATCTCTCCGCCCGAGTTCCAAAAGGTCTCGGACTAGAAAGAGGTTGTCAAAAATGCTGCGACCCGGGACAGTATAGGTCTGGTCTGGGTGGATCACGTCCGCCATCACGGACCCTAGCCGCAGCGAGATTGCTTTCGCTATGATTTTGTAATCCGTGCTAAGGAGTGAGACGGGACGCCAGTTTTGTAAATCGCGGAGGTCCCCCTTCTTCGGCAACAAGGCGAGCACTGCTCGCCTGCACGACAGAGGGAGAACCACGCTCTGTAAGGACTCAGCCCAGACAGTGACTAGGTCTGGGCCGAGGATGTCCCAGAATGCGCGGTAAAACTCCACGGTCAGCCCGTCCATGCCCGGAGATTTATTGGTGGGCATGCGACGGAGGGCTTCCGAGAACTCGGCCAGGGTGAGAGGCAGCTCTAGCCAGTCTCGGTCGCCCACGCTGACTGTGGGGAGTTCCTCCCAGAGCACCCCGCAAGCACCAGGATCGGTCGGATCCGGGGAGAAAAGGCTTGTGTAGAAGTCACATATCTCCTCCGGATCCGTGAGGGGGGTGCCATCTTCCGCAGGAAGGCAGGTGACATGTTTCTTGGCCCCCCTCGTTTTCTCCAGGGCATAGAAGAAGTGGAGGCGGATGCAGGACCGAACGAAGGCACCTCGGGCCCGGTGGTCCTCAAGGGCCCGGAGCTCCTCCTGCTTCTCCCGGCATGCTCGGCAGAGGGGCAGGTCCTCAGGGTTGGCGGCCAGGCGCCTCTCCATCTCTAAGACCTCCCGTTCCAACTGCTCTATCGCCGCATTTCTCCGTCGGCTGGTGCCCCGAGTGTAGTCACGGCAGAAGAGCTTGGCGCGCACCTTCCCGAGATCCCACCATCGCCACACCGAGGGAAAGGCACGCCACTGCTCTCGCCAGGCCAGCCAAAACTCCCAGAAGGACATCATGAAGCTCTCGTCCTCCAACAGGCTGTTGTTAAAGTGCCAATAGGCTGGCCCCGGTCTCTTTGCACGGAGGGAGACCGTTCTGGTGGCTAAATGATGGTCGGAGAATGGGGCCGGCTGAATGGTGGAGGAGTGGGCCTGTGAAAGATGGAAACGGGATAAGTAAATACGGTCCAACCGAGAGTGGTGTGACCGATGGGCCTCCACCCGGACAAAGGTGAACGTGGAGGTGTCATCTGGGTGATGGTCACGCCAAACGTCCACGAGGGAGTGATGTTCGACTATTCCTCAGAGAATGTTCACGGCGGCTGGGCTCGGCTCAGCCCCTGAGCGGTCCCGTTCCTCGAGGGTGGTGTTAAAGTCCCCTCCCAGGACCAGGCACTCGTGCGAATCTAGGGTGCCGAGGAAGTCGGACACCCGTTGATAAAATTGTGGCCGCTTTGGGCTCATTTGCGGGGCATAAATGTTAACAAGGTTGACCACGAGCCCCTCCATACGGACTCGAAGGTGCAGCAGGTGGCCCGGCACGGCCTCAGTGACCCCTAGCACCTCGGGCCGTAGGGTGGGGGAGAACAGGGTCGCCACTCCAGCTTGCCAAGTCATGAACTGGCTAAAGTATACCCCGTCCCCCAACTCCAGCCGCCACCTGGCCTCGACGGTCGGGTCCGTATGGGTCTCCTGCAGGAAAGCTACAAAGTACCCCCCTTCCCGAAGGTAAGAGAGCACCTGGGACCTGCGGAGAGCCATTCTATAGCCCCTGGTGTTCAGGGTTGCAATAATAAGAGGCGTCATGCGGAGGGCTGGGGTGGGTGTTCGTGGCCCCCGGTGGGTTGCGCAGCAACCCGTGACCCATCCCGTGGACGAGTAGATCTTTTTGGAAGCCGCAGCCCCACTTGTAGGCCGCAGACCGCGCTTTCCTTGCCCCCTGCCCTCCTTTATAAGGGCCCTTGTGGCCTGAAGAATTTGATCAAAGTCCCCCCATAGCTGAAGAGCCAGCTGTACCCTATTGCGGGCGCCACGGGTGTGTTCTAGGAACTTCCGTAGTGCATGCCGCAGCTCATGGCGGGGTGGGGTTACGATTTCCGGGGTGCTCCCTGGTGGGGCTCTTAATGCAGCCTCGTGGTCCGCTAAGGCGGGTAGGCAGGGTGCGGACCACCGGCGGGGAGTCTGACAGGCTGGGGTTATTAAATCCATTTCACGCCTTGGGGTGGAAGGGGATGGCAGGGGAAAAATTGCAACTCCTAATGGATCGCGACTAGAAAGTGCAAAGACTGCTCCCTCGGGGGAATCTGCGAAAGGCGGGAAAGAAATAACCCCGGGGCGGCAGTAGCATTGCAGGAGGAGGTGAATTGGGCAGGGACAGGGGTGGGGGCTCGCCTCTGGGCTTCAGGAGGCGAGCAACTAAAAGAAGGTGCCTCCTGAGCAGAGTCGAAGGTTAAGGTGTAAGGGAGGGGGCACAGACCACACCCTACTACCGGGGGCAGCCCAAGGCCCCAACTACACATCAAGGAATACTTCAGACACCTTATCATCCTGCCACACTGTTCTCCAGCAACCCACCTCACTCCAGTGACCAGTCAGCTAGACAATGTTTTAAATGTAACTGAGCCGGGACATGTGAAGGCCAACTGCCCCAAGAACCCCAACAGATTTGCACCGGAATCCCACCAGAGGTCCTCAGGCCCAGATGCCCACACTCCGCTCTGAGGGTGGGAGTGTGAGTGTGGGTGGGAAAAAGGTCACCGTGTGGAGGGACACTGGAGCACAAGTGTCAGCTCTCCATGCTTCCTTAGTGGACCCCAATTTAATTGACCCAGAGATCCAAGTGACAATTGAACCCTTCAAGTCCAACCTTTTTAATTTGCCTACAGCCAAGTTGCCTGTCCAGTACAAGGGCTGGTCAGGAACATGGACTTTTGCAGTCTGTGATGATTATACCATCCCTATGCTGTTGTGGGAAGACTTGGCCAATCATGTGAAGCTAGCCAAGAAGGTGGGAAAGGTCACCCGCAGCCAGGCTAAGCAAGCCGTCACGCCTAGCTCTGTTCTGGAAACTTCTACCAGGACCCGGTCAGAGGTGATGGAACTGGACCCCATGCCAACGTCTGCAACAGCAGTAGTGGATCCAGTCCCAGAGATCCAGACAGAGCCAGCCCCAGAACCAGAACCGGCGGAACAACTAGCACCCGACCCATTGCCAGCACTGAATCCAGTACTTGCAACCCCAACACCAGAGGGCCCCTGGCAGCAGCCGATAACCCTACACAAGAGGCTTAGCCTAAGCCTGAACCCCAACATAGTGCACCAGCGGAGAGCGGTTCACAGTCAACGGAAACAGCCCCATCCCCTACATTGCTTCCAGAGATACCAAAACTAGGTCCACAATCCAATGAGGAACTGATGTCTCCAGCATCAAGGGAACAGTTCCAGATCGAACAGGAAGCAGATGAAAGCCTCCAGAGAGCTTGGACGGCGGCACAGAGCAACCCACCACCTCTCAGCTCTTCTAATTGATCCAGGTTTGTTGTAGAAAGAGGACTTTTATAAAAGGAAACTCTTTCTGGTGGACACCAGGACGACTGGCATCCTCAGAGACAGTTGTCTTAGCTTTTTAACCCTTTACAGTGAAAGGGTTTTGCCTCTGGCCAGAAGGAATTTAAAGGTATTTACCCTTCCCTTTATATTTATGACAGGCCCCCCCCCGCCCCCCCAAATCACAGATAGGGTGAAACACCAGCTGTGATTTCTTCCTGGAGCTCTAGGCTGTGGGTGAAACTCTTCAGGAAAATTTAATACATGCCCTGTGTATTGCTCTTAAATGTTCTCCACAGTTAATGGGGAGATGATTCATGACTCCCCACTGATTTCACTTTCAGCACCTCCCAAAGATGGCAGCTCCCTCCACATGAACCAAACAATAGTGGAGATAATGAAGCAAAGATGGCTGAAACCCCCTCTTTGGAACAGGCAGAGAAGTATGTTACAATGTGGCCCATAATATCTAACTGTGATACTATATCCTTCTCAACAGCATTGTGAATGAAGTGAAATTAATTCTACCTAGCAGAGCTGGGATTATGGTATCAGGTTATGAATTTGTGGCCATATTACACAGTGCTTGTACTGAAGATGGGGGAAAATGATGTGGCTTTCTTAGGTGAAATGTTACATGTTAATTGAGTAGTGAAAATGCTTAACGTTTCAATGAACACAGCAAAAGTTTCTTTCTGTAGCTTCCCACCTCCACCCCAATTGCAATTCTTCTCTCAAACTTTGCATAAAGGAATCATTGTGGGGAGGGATAGCTCAGTGGTTTGCGCATTGGCCTGCTAAACCCAGCTTGTGAGTTCAATCCTTGATGGGGCCATTTAGGGATCTGGGGCAAAAATTGGGGATTGGCTCTGCTTTGAGGAGGGGGTTGGACTAGATGGCCTCCTGAGGTCCCTTCCAACCCTGATATTCTATTGTTGCAAAGTGGGACTCAAAGGAGAAAAATTATATTAATAAGGGCATTGTAACTGGAATAATGGGTGGGGGGAGAATTGAAGAATTTTTTTCATATCCAATCCTGAAAACTATTGGTACATGCTAATGGCTTGATCATGAGAATTGCAGGTATTCATTAACTCTCCAGAGCTGGCAAAATTACAGATCCTCTCAACAGTGTTGTATGTTTGGCCTCTTGGGTTGTGTGTACTACATGCAAGGACAACCTGCTTAAAAGCTAAATGTACATGGGATAGCCGTATGTGATCACCTGGGGCGAAATTCTCCCTTCTGAGATGCCTTACTGATTATTCTGCTCTCATTCTTACAAAGCAGACCTTCATTTAATTTCATTGAGAAACGTACTCATGAAACAAGCAAAGAATATGCAAGAGGTCCATAATGTGAAAACAAGATCCTTTATTGGGCGTTGGAGAGGAAAGTTGTGCTTCTTATTTGTCTGGTTTTGAATTATAATAAGCTGCAGCCAGTGTGCTCTCTAAAAGTCTCGAAGATCAGCACTGAAAAAGAGAAGTTAGAGACCAGAGCCATAACTAAGCTTTTTAGTGCCTGGGCGAGCAATCATATTTACACCCCCTAGAGGCTACGTGGCAGGCCACGCAGGGTCAGGGGCCACCCCAGATTTCTGCCTTCCATTCAGCTCAGAGGTTTTCAAATGGTGCGGTGCACCTCCCTAAAGGGATGTGCCCCCTAGTTTGAAAACCATCACGTCCTGCCAGGAGCTGGTAGATTGGAAACTGGTGGGAGCCACCTGGCCTGCTTGGGGGCCCCTGGCTCTCCATTCTGTGGGAGCGGGGCACTGTTTGGCTGCCTGGCAGCCCTCCCTGCCCTACTTCCTGAGCTGGCCACCTCTGCATGGCCAGGCATTCTCCACGCAGGCTGGACAACACAGTTCCAATCTGTGCCTCTGCCCTGAAGGAGCCTGGCATTAGCTGACGACACCCCTTAGTGCAATAGGAGATGCTCCCTGAGGTGTTCCCTGAAGTACTCATCTGCCTTGGGCACCTGCCTCGCAGCAGCCCAGTCACAGCTTGGTTGCTGCCCAGGGACTTGGTCAGTCTCCCCACACTCCCTGTGTGCAAAGCAGAACCATCCCTTGTTCCCCTTGACTGCCCTGCCCCAGCCCCATGGCCTCCGGGTTCACGGTTACACAGTCTAAGCTCTGAGCTCAGCCATGTGAACCCCGTCCCCAGCCCAAGCACTGGGGGCAGGTGGCCGCTGGCAGAGCGGACACGCACCTGCCAGCTCTGGAAACCTAGGCTGTGAGAACAGAGCAACCACAAGGGTTACCAGATTTAAAATTCCCAAATAGAGGACACTGCTGGAGGAGGAGCTATTTGGAGGGTGATGGAGGGGTGTCTGTGTACTGGGAGGGATATTTTGGGGGTACTGGAGGAGGTATTTGGAGAGTAATGGAGGGCATACCTGCAGCAGGGGCACCCCCTGGAGGTGGGCTACCAGTGTTGGGGAGGGAGGTGGGCTGGCTTAATGGGAGAGCCCCAGCTGCTGCTGTTGAGGGGATGTTGCATGTGGGGTTCCTGCTTCCCCCCTGCCGCCGCACCCCAATTCACCTATCCCCTTTTCTTCTCCCTGCCCTATCACATCCCCCTTCCTTCCCCAGTGAATCTCTTCCCCCCCACCCCCATACACCCACCTTCCCACCTCCCTTGCCCTGCCCCCACCCCCATTTATGGGCACTCACCGCTGTGCATAAAGCGGGATGATGCCCATATAGGGTTCCCAGCATATGTAGAAGGGGAAAAAAACCAGCACTAGGACCCAGAAGGCGGTGTCCAACTTCAGAGGCACTGAGCACCTAGCAGGAGAAGCAGCTCCATGCCACCGCTTCAGCTCCTAGTTCAGGCCTCTGTTTGAGGGGGCAATGCCCCCATCCCAAACTGCACCTTGGACTCCGACTGATGCTGCTGGGCCCAATCCAGCCAGGGGTGCAGTTTGGGAGGGAGTGTCAGGGGATGGCTGCGGGGGGGGGGGGGGGGAAGGCAGGAGCAGGGGATGGCTAATGCTGCTGGGCCCCATCCTGCATTGCGCCATTTTTGTGCCCCCGCTGACTCTATCTTTGGTGGCTGCTTCTCTTGCCCCACCATATTTACAGCCCTGATAGTTACTAAAGACAAGCACTGAGAAGGGAGCTTATGACCTACAGTACCTAATAGAGAAGCAATCTCAAATGAAAAAAGAAGAGTGGCAGATATGTGCATTTCTGAAAGTCCATTCTGAAACTCATTTTCTATTCTACAGTGAATTAACTTTTCACAGCCAATTAGAAATTCCTCTCCTCAGTCAATATCTAATTTTCTTTCTGTGATATTCTCAAAAGCATTATTTGTTTTTCATTATGTTGACTGGTATGTGTTTCTAGTAGAGCTGAAATAAGCAAGATGCATATATCTGGTATGGGAGCAGAAGTGTGACTCTTATGAAGAATGAGATTACATCAAGCACATGTAATTCTATTTGAGGGGAAGAAAGATTTACTGGGTGAGATGCTATGCGGTGACTGTATGAGGCTCAGCACAGAACTCACAGTCCAGGGGAAGAAAGGGACTGTGGTGGCTTTAAGACACCTTAGCACCCTCCTGATCCTAGGTTGCTCAAGAGGCTGAAAAGACCAGTGTAATTTAAGACAGGCTCTCAGGACTGTCCTATGGGCTGCAGCACAGCTAAGAACCTCTGCTGTATCATGTGCAGTAGCCCTGCCCCTGACACCTCCCTCTCTCTACCATGCCATGCAAGATAATCTTTGTAACACAATCTTATTGCTATCTTCTAGAGTGGAGAATTTTCCCCTGGCTGAAACTGGGGCTTTTAGAGCCCTTATGCCAATCTGGTCTCTTTACCTGGCATAAATGTGTCAGAGAGTGGGTGAGGATCTCACCTATTATTTTTCATACCAGGATTATCACCTTGCTCTGAAATGACACATGTCACTGCTTAAATGACTTCAGGTGTGCAAAGCTAAATTTTGTAGCCAAAAGAAAGTAATCAAAGTCCTGATAAATTTGGCTTACTCTACCTTCTTCACTGATTTTTAATTAACACCACAAAAGAGCAGGATGCTTTGAATATAACTATTATTATTCCCTGGTGAAAAGATTACTCAATATATGAGAAACACATTATCATATAACACACATAAAAGCAGGTAAACGTACCAGGTCAGATTCTATGGATATATCTATATCACAAATGAAGGTGTGATTGCAGTGGAGGTAGGCATTCCCATGCTAGCTTTAATCTAGCTGTCAGGACCAGGAGGTGGGTAGTCTGACCTTCTGACCTAGTGGTCAGAGAAGGGGTGGTTAGAGACAGAGTCCAAAACAGGGTTTCAGAGCCAGAATCAGAAACCAGGGATCATGAAAATCCAATTTCAGTGCTGCACCTGTCAGGCAATGTCTCCTTTTATGACTCCTGGTTTAAACAGCCTGGTCTGGCCAACCAGTAGGGACTGTCGTCCTCCCCTATCAGGATCCTCCTTGGCAGTAGCTCCAAGAGGGATCAGAATGCCACTAGCCCTTCACTTTTAGGCAGTCTAGCAGTGGTGGCCAGGCTGTGAAGGCTTCCTGGGAACCCAATGGCCTGGGTCTGAGACCCTGTGGGCCCTTACACTAACACAGGTAACAACAGCAGTAAAGACAAGGCAGCATGGTCAGCAACCCCAGTACGTATCCATATCCTCCAATGGGCTTGTACTGAGTTGGCAAACCTGTACTGAACCCACCATGTCCTCATTACCACTGTTACCCAAGCTAGCTACATTAAAGCCTACCTGCACTGCACTTACACCTTCCTTTGTAGTGTAGATTTACCTGCTGAGCCCCCTTTGCACCACTTCAGTGTGATAAACTCTGGCTGTAATTTTCTGTCAGAGGGGAAACTGGAATAAAGCAAGGACCTGTAATCCAGTTCCCACCACATAATAGGGAGTCTTCTGGGGAAGGGAATTGACACTGAAAATGCATGGTCTAGCTCTACTCTGCCACTCCTCTGCTTGCAAGGGGATCTTACATTAGTGGCACATGTTAGATTAGCCACACAGCTAATCTAAATCATTCCAAGGTTGTCCTGGTCCATAACAGGTACCCTCTCCTGGTGATTTCTCTTTCACTCACCCTGAGTAGGAGCTCTGAAATGGGATAAGGAAGCCCACCGTGTACATTAAGGTCAATTTATTTTGTTTCAATTTAACATATAAAAAGAGTTACAATATATCTGTACCTCTTTTGTTCTGAGTACATTCAAGTACTCAGAAAAATCAATTTATGCAAAACATAATTCCCCTAAGCACAGAAGCTAGACAAAGCAGTGAAATAAACTCCGGGATGTAAATTCCAGAACCTAGTGCATTAGGACTGCTTTTTTTTTTTTTTTTAAGCTCTAAGCACCATATAAAATCAAAAACAAATTTAACTTAATTTCAAAAGTAAACGTCTCTCCCATTTCTCAGTGGGAAGGTCCCAATCTTTACTGATTGATAGCCCCAAAGTGAGCTATTTACTCAACAAAGGTCATCATGTTGAACATTCATCCAATTCTAAATGACTAATGGGAGTGTTAGAACATCTTCAATTATCCTTCAAATCTTCTGTCTAAAAAGTCACTTTTATTTGTTCAGTTACCCAGTATAGGATCCCCACTTTCCCTTTCTGCCCTGTGGCTGCACTGTGGGGTTTACTGTTTCCCTGAGGCTATAGAAACCATAACAATCCTTCATCAGGGAAAGAGGATACTAAGAATTATGATTAGTGGAAAAAACAGACCACAAATGACAGTCATGCATTAATGCTAGAAATAACTCTACAGTCATCATGATAGCCCGCAACGAAGCTAGACAAGAAACAGTCAGGTAGCCAGACAACACTGCAACACGTAATCCAAGCCAAACCCTGGTTTCTAAGCTTTATAGCTGCCAACTACTCTGTGATTCTGTGATATTGGCTATGATAGTAGTACTAACAGGGGTTATTGAACAGTGATGGGAACATAGATATCTAGGCCAAGAAAATGCTAGTTTCTTTTAAAGACTAAAACTGCATCAAGAAAGGCTTAATTAGTGCTTGGAATACTGAGGTGCTGGGACTACCCTCAATCTTCCTCTTTCCTTGTGACAAAAAAAGGCAGTGATTTCCTCCAAGAAACCTCATCCCTGATTTACTCAACAATTTACATTTAGATATTTAAGAAGTTACTTTCTTGTATAAGAGCTGCAGCAACATGAAAAACCTTAGGCAGCAGAACATAGATGTACTGATGCACCAGTATTTTTTCTTCAAGAAATACAACTCCATCCAGTCCTGACAGTAGTGATGTGCTTCACCACAGCAATGAGGTAAAGAACAGTGTGCATCTGCAGTTTTTTGACCAAAGGAGCATTTCTTAGTCTCTGTGCTGTAGGAAATGAAAGTGGAAAGGCTGTCAACCCAGCATCTCCCTGACATCTTAGCCCTGCTCTACCAATGGAGCTTCAGTAGTGATTCTTCCATTGGGGAAGTTCACCTGGGAACTCTGCCCAATCCAGAAAAATGAGAAAATAAAGTCAGAAAAAAATAAATTCAACATCATGCCAATCTTATGCTTCATTCACTGCATTCATTTAGACCACATAGGACCCTGAGGCTCATCCTTGCACAGTGCTGAGAGTTTTGGCCCCCAATCAAATCATTAGGCACTCATTTAACTTTAAGCACTTTAGTTGTCCCACTGAAGTTAATGGGATTTGAGAGCATTCAGCAGTTTTCAAGAGATGCCCAGCACCTGCCAGGATTAAGCACTTAAAGCAATGAATACTGGGCAGGTTCATTCTTGTGGAATTTTTAACCTTGACAGAACTTGGATGGATTTAAAAATCTCATGGAGAGCTTGTACTTGAGGTATTTCCATGCTGCTTTCCAATCTAATTTAAGCTTTGGAGAAGCCACCAAACTGTCTTAGCTTATCCAAATGTTCTGTTTCATCCATATCTGCTTATGACTCTGACAGAGTTCCTCTCCCGGCTGGCATGTGGCAAACTGTGTAGCTAGCTCCTAATCAGCAGACATACTGATCAACTGGCATCCTGGAGTTCCATCACATATTGGCTAACTAGCCAGACAGCAACCAGGTCTTTTAGTCACTCATGACTATTTCTTGGAAAGAGAGTCAATTGCCCACTGTCAATAATGCTCCTCCATAATCACGAACTCATTTTCTACCCAAAGCTACTACACTCACTTCTTTTCCAGCTGAATGTCTTATGGGAAATTCTTTACTTGTTAGCTTTACTGAAAATGCAGTTCTTCATCTTTTATCACTTTCCTGTGTGAAACAGGAAGAAGGAAGTGGGGGCGGGGGAGAGGCGCATTTGTTCCTGATCATCAGCATTAATGGTTGGTCTCAGATTTGTGATCAGCAGCATATTTCCATGGATGTACTACTAGCCACACATGGTGCCGAGTGCCAATATAGAATCAGCTTTTGGCAGCTCTTCCTTTTTTTGTGCAAGGACAGCAAATAACCTCAGACTTAGCTGTCATAATGAAGTAGAAAGATCCACTCATCAAGTAATGGTCGCATACTGTTGGAACTTTTTGGCATTAAGTGGTCTTTATTCAGACCACACAGGAGCCCACTTCTACTTGTTTCCACGTTTGAATTGTTGAGGAAAAATATTCCACCCTTCTTAGCATATCACCTCTTCAGATTCACAGTATTGCGTTATCCTTATGTGGACATTCTGTGCAACATTTTGTCAGCAGCTAGATTTAGTAACGTCTTTGTCAAGGTTCCTCCCCCACTCTGAACTCTAGGGTACTAGATGTGGGGACCTTCATGAAAATCTCTTAAGCTTACTTTTACCAGCTTAGGTCAAAACTTTCCCAAGGTACAAATTAATTTTATCCTTTGTCCTTGGAATATCCACTGCCACCACCAAACTCGAACTGGGTTTACTGGGAAATGTAGTTTGGACACTTCTTTCCCCCCAAAATCCTCCCAACCCTTGCACCCCACTTCCTGGGAAAGGTTTGGTAAAAATCCTCACCAATTTGCATAGGTGACCACAGACGCAAACCCTTGGATCTGAGAACAATGAAAAAAACATTCAGTTTTCTTACTAGAAGACTTTTAATAGAAATAGAAGTAAATAGGAGTCAAGGAATCACCCCTGTAAAATCAGGATGGTAGGTACCTTACAGGGTAATTAGATTCAAAACATAGAGAATCCCTCTAGGCAAAACCTTAAGTTACAAAAAAGACACACAGACAGAAATAGTCATTCTATTCAGCACAATTCTTTTCTCAGCCATTTAAAGAAATCATAATCTAACACATACCTAGCTAGATTACTTACTAAAAGTTCTAAGACTCTATTCCTGGTCTATCCCCAGCAAAAGCAGCGTACCAACAGACACAGACCCTTTGTTTCTCTCCCTCCTCCCAGCTTTTGAAAGTATCTTGTCTCCTCATTGGTCATTTTGGTCAGGTGCCAGCGAGGTTACCTTTAGCTTCTTAACCCTTTACAGGTGAGAGGATTTTTCCTCTGGCCAGGAGGGATTTTAAAGGGGTTTACCCTTCCCTTTATATTTATGACAGTCTTCATATTAAGTCCTCAGGTGCACATTTCACAGTATAATATTTAACTGCTAAAGTTTAGTTATGGCCAGTGTTGCTGGTGCTATTGCATGTGAGCTTGTAGTAAGAAATAACAAATCAAAAGTAGGAACGGGTGAACTTGTTCTGCCTGATTTGAAACCTGCTTTAGTGTTATGGAATTAAAAGATGCCCTCAAAGTTGAACATTATTGGGTTTGCATCCCACTGAGGATAAGCTGTATGGAAAAAATATGGGGGTAAAAATCTAGCAGGAATAATAAAGAACAAATATAGAAGGCCAAAAAATAAAAAGAAGAAAGAAACTGAGATAGGAAGAGAGAAATATTAAATAGGAACCATAATATTTATACCATATAGAGGCCACACACTTTTGCCACTCTCCCTATTGGGAGAGTGTTTTTCTATCCCAAATACATAGTATAGGCTTTGCCTTTAGTTAGAAAAACAATTGTTTTAAACTGAATCTCCATTGGAAGGGGGGGAAATCACAAACCCAAAAAAGTCTGAGATAAGTTTGTAGTGTAGACCAGGCCTGAAAGTTTTATAAAAACCTTGTACTTCAGGAAGGTCACCTGTTCCAAACTCTAGCTTTTATTATCTCTTCTGAACTCTCCTTGGTCTGTTCACTCAGTGGCAAGGAAAGGGACAGGCTGTTATTGTTGATGTCCAATGTTTATTAAGGTTTACAACAAATATTGACAAGTGCGTTTTTAATGGACAATACTCCAATGGCAATGTTTAGAGCAGCAAATGCAGGAAGGACAGGAACGCATTTCTATTTCAACTTTGGTTTATGAACCAGAAGACCTAGCCAGTCATATGACACTGGGACTCATAATTATGCCAATTAATTTGAAGTTTGATTTCTCTGGTGACTGGACTGAGCCCACTCTCAACAGGTCAGTTATGAGTAAAAGTTACTATCTGATGGCTCTTCAAGAGCCCTCATGAAATAACTGTTGTGGTCTCAGAACATAATGAAAACCACTATCAAAATTGGCAGCTTACTTGGCAGTCTCAGTAAAGAGACCAGGGATTCAGCAGGCTTTCGAAAATGAACGGTCTTTCCTATAAATGACCCCTCTAGCTCAGGTCTGACATACATTAACAAAAGCAACATGGGGAAAGCTGGTATTTCTGCTGTCTATTTTGTACCTGGTTTACATGTAAAGGATTCAAGTCTCTACAGTTGTCAATCTTCAATCTTTCATGTGCAAATAATCCACTCAGATGATAAAGGAAAGGGAGCACCTGTAAGAGGTCAAGCCATTTCCAGTTGAGACAAGCTTATTGGTCACTGTTCCTAGCATATTCAATCCCTAGGCTCTAGGGACTTGGAGCATTAACATTTTTGTTTGGTTCTCTTTTATGAAATGGGCTCTTTCTTTTAGGCAAATGGAAGGAGTGCTTGCAGATCTCTGTTTGCAGGCAAAAGGGTAGCTATTAGAAAAGACTGAATGCCAGCCTGAGAATATGAAGCCTTTTTACATTGAAATGATCTCAAATGTAGTTGAACTATCAAAGTGCACAGCAATAGGAAAAAACCTGTTCCTAGTGACTGTATATCTGACTAAGCTGAAGACGGCTTCATTGATCCTGCCATGTCACTCCTGAATCTGTCATGAAGGTGGCTATTCACCACTGCTAGTAGAAATGCCAGGGACATTTCAGCTGCTACTGTCATTCAATATGATGTCTGATTGCTCTTAGCGATTTGCTGCATATACAATGCACAGAATTATACTTTTCCCCTCATATTTATTTTTTATCTTCCCTCTTGTGTTTTTAAGCCTATCTTTGCTTTAGGTAAAAATCAAATGCTGTCCACACCCACTGATTAGAAAATTAAGATCTTGTATCCATAAAATAAAAGCCTACGGAAAAATATATTTTATTATGTAGACTGCAATAGTGCTCAACATATGCTAGATACTTTCAGACACCAAGAAAGGCACAATCCTTGCCCCAAACTATACTTCTAAGAAATTCTATCGAAATGTAGAGTGAAAAATAGACGTGTGTGTTAGTCACAGCCATGCAATGTTTGTTTGTTTTATTTCATAAACTCTTCCCTGCAGGAAAAGACTCCAGCAATGGGGAAAGATTCAGAAAGGGAGGAGGCAGTGAGGAAAGCCTCTGCGAGCTCCTAGCTGCTGGAGCCTTTCCCTGCTGCACATAAAGGGAAAATTTTAAATTAAAGAAATTAGTTAGGGAAGTGGACTGGAGTGAAGAACTCAAGGATCTGAATGTGGAAGAGGCATGGAATTACTTTGCCAGAGTTGCAGGAACTATCTGAACCCTATGTCCCAAGCAAGGGGAATAAATTCATAGGGAAGGGTTGCAGACCAAGCCGGATGAGCAAGTATCTCAAACAGGTGATTAACAACATAAGAATGGCCATACTATGTCAGACCAAAGGTCCATCCAGCCCAGTATCCTGTCTGCGGACAGTGGCCAATGCCAGGAGCCCCAGAGGAAGTGAACCTAATGGGTAATGCTCAAGTGATCTCTCTCCTGCCATCCATCTCCACCCTCTGACAAACAGAGGCTAGAGACACCATTCCTTACCCATCCTGCCTAATAGCCATTAATGGACTTAACCTCCATGAATTTATCTAGTTCTCTTTTAAACCCTGTTATAGTCCTAGCCTTCACAACCTCCTCAGGCAAGGAGTTCCACAAGTGAAGAAGAACTTCCTTTATTTAGTTTAAACCTTCTGTCCATTAATTTTGTTTGCTGGCCCCTAGTTCTTATATTATTGGAACAAGTACGTAACTTTTCCTTATTCACTTTCTCCACGCCACTTATGATTTTATATACCTCTATCATAGCTTAGTCTCCTCTTTTCCAAGCTGAAAAGTCCTAGCCTCTTTAATCTCTCCTCATGTGGGACCTGTTCCAAACCCCTGATCATTTTAGTTGCCCTTTTCTGAACCTTTTCTAATGCCAGTATATCTTTTTTTGAGATGAGGGGACCACATCTGTACGTAGTATTCAAGATGTGGGCATACCATGGATTTATATAAGGGCAATAAGATAGTCTCCATCTTATTCTCTATCCGTTTTTTAATGATTCCTAACATCCTGTTTGCTTTTTGACTGCTGCTGCACCCTGCATGGACATCTTCAGAGAACTATCCACGATGACTCCAAGATCTCTTTCCTGATTAGTTGTAGCTAAATTAGCCCCCATCATATTGTATGTATAGTTGGGGTTATTTTTTCCAATGTGCATTACTTTACATTTATCCACATTAAATTTCATTTGCCGTCTTGTGCCCAAAAAGATCTTACAAAACAAAGTGATTGAAGTTTTTCACCGTCTGCTTTGGTCTTAACTATCTTGAGCAGTTTAGTATCATCTGCAAACTTTGCCACCTCACTGTTTATCCCTTTCTCCAGATCATTTATGAATTAGTTGAATAGGATTGGTCCTAGGACTGACCCATGGGGAACACCACTAGTTACCCCTCTCCATTCAGAAAATTTACCATTTATTCCTACCCTTTGTTCCCTGTCTTTTAGCCAGTTCTCAATCCATGAAAGGATCTTCCCTCTTATCCCATGACAACTTAATTTATGTTAGAGCCTTTGGTGAAGGACCTTGTCAAAGGCTTTCTGGAATCTAAGTACACTATGTCCACTGGATCCTCCTCACAAATTGACCCCTTCAAAGAACTCTAATAGATTAGTAAGACATGATCGCCCTTTACAGAAACCATGTTGATTTTTGTCCAACTATTTATGTTCTTCTATGTGTCTAAAAATTTTATTCTTTACTATTGTTTCAACTGATTTGCCCGGTACTGACGTTAGACTTACCGGTCTGTAATTGCTGGGATCACATCTAGAGCCCTTTTTAAATATTGGCATTACATTAGCTATCTTCCAGTTATTGGGTACAGAAGCTGATTTAAAGGACAGGTTACAAACCATAGTTAATAGTTCCGCAATTTCACATTTGAGTTCTTTCAGAACTCTTGGATGAGTGCCATCTGATCCCCGTGACTTGTTACTGTTAAGTTTTATCAATTAATTCCAAAACCTCCTCTAATGACACTTCAATCTGTGACAATTCCTCAGATTTGTCACCTACAAAGGACAGCTCAGGTTTGGGAATCTCCCTAACATCCTCAGCCGTGAAGACTGAAGCAAAGAATTCATTTAGTTTCTCCACAATGACTTTATCGTCTTTAAGTGCTTCTTTTGTATCTCGATCAGCCGGGGGCCCCACTGGTTGTTTAGCACTTTTCCTGCTTCTGATGGACTTAAAAAAACATTTTGTTATTACCTTTTGAGCTTTTGGCTAGCTGTTCTTCAAACTCCTTTTTGGCTTTTCTTATTACATTTTTACACTTAATTTGGCAGTGTTTATGCTCCTTTCTATTTACCTCACTAGGATTTGACTTCCACTTTTTAAAAGATGCCTTTTTATCTCTCACTGCTTCTTTTACATAGTTGTTAAGCCACGGTGGCTCCTTTCTTAGTTCTTTTACTGTGTTTTTTAATTTGCGGTATACATTTAAGTTGGGCCTCTATTATGGTGTCTTTAAAAAGTGTCCATGCAGCTTGCAGGGATTTCACTCTAGTCACTGTGCCTTTTAATTTCTGTTTAACTAACCTCCTCATTTTTGCGTAGTTCCCCTTTCTGAAATTAAATGCCACAGTGTTGAGGTGTTCTTCCCACCACAGGAATGTTAAATGTTATTATATTATGGTCACTATTTCCAAGCGATCCTGTTATAGTTACCTCTTGGACCAGATCCTGCGCTCCACTCAGGACTAAATCGAGAATTGCCTCTCCCCTTGCGGGTTCCTGTTCCAGCTGCTCCAAGAAGCAGTCATTTAAAGTATCAAGAAATTTTGTCTCTGTATTTCGTCCTTAGGTGACATGTACCCAGTCAATATGGGGCTAATTGAAATCCCCCACTATTATTGAGTTCTTTATTGAGTTCTTTATTTTGATAGCCTCTCTAATCTCCCTTAGCATTTCATCGTCACTATCACTGTCTTGGTCAGGTGGCCGATAATAGATCCCTACTGTTATATTCTTATTAGAACATGGAATTACTATCCATAGAGATTCTATGGAACAGGTGGATTCATTTAAGATTTTTACTTCATTTGATTCTCTACATTTTCTTTCATATATAGTGCCAGTGCCCGCCCGCCCGCCTGCTCCACCCCCCCCCCCATGACCTGTTCTGTCCTTCTGATATATTTTGGACCCTGGAATGATTGTGTCCCATTGATTGTCCTCACTCCACCAGGTTTGCGATGCCTATTATATCAATATCCTCCTTTAACACGAGGCACTCTAGTTCACCCATCTTATTATTTAGAATTCTAGCATTTGTGTACAAGCACTTTAAAAACTTGTCACTATTTATTTGTCTGCCCTTTTCTGATGTGAATTTTCATTCTTTTTTATGTGAATGTTTCTTGTCTGATCTGGCCCATACTTTATCCTCTTTCATCCTCTCCTCCTGACTAAAACCAAGAGAATCTCTATCAATAGACTCTCCTCTAAGAGAAGTCTCCGTCCGATCCCCGTGCTCCACTGCAGCAATCGGCTTTCCCCCATCTCTTAGTTTAAAAACTGCTTTGCAACCTTTTTAAGCTGTTAAGTGCCAGCTGTCTGGATCCACTTTCGTTTAGGTGGAGCTCATCCTTCCTGTATAGACTCCCCCTACCCCAAAAGTTTCCCCAGTTCCTAATAAATCTAAACCCCTCCTCCCTACACCATCGTCTCATCCACCCATTGAGACTCTGAAGCTCTGCCTGCCTACCTGGCCCTACGCATGGAACTGGAAGCATTTCTGAGAATGCCATCATAGAGGTCCTGGATTTCAGTCTCTTTCCTAGCAGCCTAAATTTAGCCTCCAGGACATCTCTCCTACCCTTCCCTATGTCATTCGTACCTACATGTACCACGACCACCGGCTCCTCCCCAGCACTACACATAAGTCTATCTAGATGCCTCGAGAGATCTGCAATCTTCGCACCAGGCAGGCAAGTCACCATATGATTCTCCTGGTCATCACAAACCCAGCTATCTGTTTCTGATGATCGAATCAGATATTAGAAACATAGAAACAGAGAATGCAGAAAGCCTACAAGGAATGGAAGGTGGGATGGATCAGCAAGAAAAATTACTTCTTGGAGGTAAGAAAGTATAGGGATCAAATGAGAACTACGAAAAGCCAAGCAGAGTTGGACCTTACAAAGGAAATTAAAACCGGTAGTAAGAAGTTCTATAGCCATATAAATAAGAAGTGGTACCTCCAGGCACTGAAGATGGGATGGAGATTAAAGATAATCTAGGTGTGACCCAACACCTAAATGAATACTTTGCCTCAGTTTCTAATTAGGCTAATGAAGAGCTTAGGGGTAGTGGCAGGGTGGTTAATGAGGATATGGAGGTAGAAATTACCACATCTGAGCTGGAAATCAAACTCAAACAGTTTAATGGGACTAAACTGGAGGGGCCTCGATACTCTCCATCCAAGAGTATTAAAGGAACTGGCACATGAAATTGCCAGCCTAGTAGCAAGGATTTTTAATATAGCTGTAAACTCGGGGTTCGTACCCTATGACTGGAGAATTGTTAATATAGTTCCTATTTTTAAGAAAGGGGGATAGGTGACCCAGGAAACTACAGACCTCTTAGTTTGACCTCCATTGAATGCAAAGTCTTGGAACAACTTTGGAAAGAGAAAGTAGTGAAGGACATACAGGTAAATGGTAATTGGGATAAAATACAGCATGATTTTACAAAAGGTAGATCAAGTCAGGCCAACCTGGTCTCCTTTGATTTTTTTTTAGACAAAGGAAATTCAGTAGATCTAATCTACCTGGATTTCAGTAAGGCATTTGATATGGGCCCACGTGGGAAATTATTAGCTAAATTGGAAAAGGTGGGGATTAATATGAAAATTGAAAGGTGGATAATGAATTGGTTAAAGGGAAGACTAAAATGGATTGTACTGTAAGATGAACTGTCAGGCTGGAGGAAGGTTACTAGTGGAGTTCCTCAGAGATCAGCCTTGGGAACAATCTTGTTTAACGTGTTTATTAATGATCTTAGCACAAAAAGTAAGAGTGTGCTAGTCAAATTTGTGGATGACACAAAATTGGGAGGTATTGTCAATACAGAGAAGGACTAGAATATCATACAAGAAGATCTGGAGGACCTTAAAAACTGGAGTAATAGAAATGGGATGAAATTTAATAGTGCAAAGTGCAAGGTTATGCATTTAGGAACTAACAAGAATTTTGGATATAAGGTGGGGATGTATCAGTTGGAAGAGACAGAGGAGGAGAAAAACCTGGGTGTATTGGCTGATCACAGAATGACTATGACTCTGGAGCTGGAGAGGCTGCAGCCATGCGCCAGCCACCCTCCCAGCACTCCTTTGGGGCTGGGGGCCTAGCCTGGGGCAGGACTGGGCTGGTAGCCAGGGGGCCGGAAGGGGCAGGGCCTCAGGCAGAAGGGCTGGGACTGGGGGGCTAGCCTCCACCAGCTGGTGGTTCACGCGCAACCAAGGGGTTAGGGATCTATTACAGGATTAGGTAGCAGAGGTTCTGTGTTTGCAATGTGCAGGAGGTCAGACTAGATGATCATCGGTCCCTTTTAGCCTTAAAGTCTGAGTCTATGAGCTCCCTGGTTTTGGAGCCCTTCACTGCCACAGGTAAGGACTCTAGCAGTGGGGAAATGCTGCAGTAGCTCCCCACTCTACAGGAGCTGTCATAAATATAAAGGGAAGGGTAAACACCTTTAAAATCCCTCCTGGCCAGAGGAAAAACCCTTTCACCTGTAAAGGGTTAAGAAGCTAGGATAACCTCGCTGGCACCTGACCAAAATGACCAATGAGGAGACAAGAGACTTTCAAAGCTGGAGGGGGGGGGGGAGAAACAAAGGTTCTCTCTGTCTGTGTGGTGTTTTTGCCAGGAACAGAAAACAAATGGAGTCTTAGAACTTAGTAAGTAATCTAGCTAGATATGCGTTTAGATTCTGTTTTGTTTAAATGGCTGATAAAATAAGCTGTGCTGAATGGAATCTATATTCCTGTTTTTGTGTCTGTTTGTAACTTAAGGGGGATTCTCTGTTTTGAATCTGATTACCCTGTAAGGTATTTACCATCCTGATTTTACAGAGGAGATTCTTTTACTTTTTCTTCAATTAAAATTATTCTTTTAAGAACCTGATTGCTTTTTCATTGTTCTTAAGATCCAAGGGTTTGGGCCTGTGTTCACCTCTGCAAATTGGTGAGGATTTTTATCAAGCCTTCCCTAGGAAAGGAGGTGTAGGGTTTGGGGAGGATTTGGGGGGGAAAGATGTTTCCAAGCAGGCTCTTTCCCTATTATATATTTGTTAGATGCTTTGGTGGTGGCAGCAATAAAGTCCAAGGGCAAAAAGTAAAATAGTTTGTACCTTGGGGAAGTTTTAACCTACGCTGGTAAAAATAAGCTTAGGGGGGTTTCATGCAGATCCCCACATCTGTACCCTAGAGTTCAGAGTGGGGAAGGAACCTTGACAGAAGCCTTCCCTTGCTGAAGGGAAAGACTCTGGCAGCCAGGAAAGGCTGAGCCATTCCCCGCTGCCTTTCCCCTGCCAGGGTCTCTCCTCACTGCAGAGAAAGGCCATGACAGCGGGGAGCTGCTGAAGCTTTTCCCCGCTGCCTTCCCCTGCTGCTAGAGCTTTTCACTGACTCGTGTAGGCCGTCCTTAGGAATACATGGCTGCACCGGAAAATTTGGGGTAATCCTAAGTCTTAGTGTCCACCCTTCTGTCTTTTCCTATCCCTGTTCTGACCCTTCCTGGTGAGTCTTCCTCTGGAGGGGATCTACTACTGAAAAGCGAAAAAGCCTGCCAGACCTATTAGCACAACAATGAAACTGTTAAAGAGCCATTCAAGTGGTAATGAAGCCATTTAACATGCATTTGCTAATCCCCAGGTATATACTGTCAGTTTCTGAATTTACTGACACAAACAGTTGTGCATTACTGTAATGTTTACTTAGAATGTGTTCAACTACAGGACCTTAGTTTAAAGTTTGCTTTAAAAATATGTCATTAGTCTGTTGCTGAAGATTATAAAATCACATCTCTAAAAAATCCTTGTGTAGATTTTTAGATGCACAATCTGAGGATTCATCTTTAGCCTTACGTGCTCGGATCTTCAGACATATAGTTTTTTAAATAAATCCTTCAAAAGACCACCCTTATCTAAAATACACATGTGAGCCTGGGCTGCCATAGGGCGGAGGGGCACCAGTTTAATAATATTGTATGGGGCCCCATAAATCCGAAGGACGGCCCTGTGTGTATCTACATTTAGCATATAAGTAGCCTCTGAAGTCAAGAGGGACTACTCACATGTTTAAAGTTAGGCATGAGTTTTAATACCTTGATGAAATAGGGCCTTAGAGAGCGAAATAGTAGGACTAGTAGAAAAAAGGATTACAAGGAGTAGTGACTAAATCCCAGGACTCTTCTAGCACCCCACCACAGCTTTATAAAAAATAAGAAATATTTCAGTTAAAATAATATTGGTCTTTCTGCATTCCTTTGGTGGAAGGGAAGATAAATAATAGGTAGAAAAAGAGGAATACGTAGTTACTGCTTGATCCCCAGGCAGTGTGAATCTTTAATGCACACATTGTTTTGAGAAGGGGGGAAAAAAGCATTTACTTTGAGTTGTGATGGTTGTTACTGTTTGTAAAGGTATTTATAGCATTTGAGAACTTTCCTGATTGTCATGCAATCTAGCTCCCTTCATCAGAAAAAGAATAATCTCCTATCAGTCTCCATTGTACATAAATCAGGGATTCTGTATATATATAAAAAAAAGTGAAACATGAAATAATGCTTGAGAAAGAGGATCGAAAAGACAGCACCATGTAGTTTTCTAGACAAACTAGGCAGACTATCAAAATTACACTGCAGAGAACTTTCAGGATTAAATTTAAATAAAGACTATTGCTACAATTTTGAAGATCATTTATTTTCATTATCCCTTAGTCAAATAGAAATGTTATATCTTCTCACTTTCACACAGGTTATCCCAGTTATGACAGAAACATAACTTTAAAATGTTTGTTTGTAATTAGCTCTTTGGAGTTATTCTGGGAAAAATAAAAAATCTAAAAATATAGCAAAGCTTAAAAAAAAGGCAAAGCAAACTATGGCACACACAGTTTGCTGAGGGATTTAAAAATGAAATTAAGAAACCAGCCTTGGACTTGTAGCTTTATTTACATCAAGAGGTTTGGAGTTTTGAATAAGTTTGAATGTTTCTCTGAAGATGGTGGGCCGGATTCTCTGGTCTTTAGGGCAATTTTGAACAGGTTTTGGCTAATCCTGGCAGATCTGGCCATGAAAGATGCCATTTCCTTGGAGTATCCTTAAGTCATAAGAAACCACCACAGCATCTCCTCCACCCACACTCCCAGTCCCTAGTTTAGAATGTGTCTAGGAAAAGGGGGATGTGGCCAGAGCATCCCTGGCTCCAGCCATCCATAGATGCCCTCAGGGAGTTGCGGGAGGTTGGTAGATCTTGGCAACCAACCAGAGAAGCCTTCAAGCTGCTCTGACCTGGGTCAGGAGATCATTCCATTACTGAGCTGGCTGATTATCAAGGAGAGGAAGGGGAAGAAGATAAAATAGTGGCTGCAATAGTGGTCTAAGCCTGCTTTGACCCTCTAGTCTTGTGCCAGGCACAGCTGAGCCAATGACTCTGTCTGCAAAATTTGGTTGGAAAAATCCCAAGAAAAATATTTCCAGTCTTGGTCAAAATATCAAAAATAGGTTTTTCAAGGTATTCTAACAATTTAATGTCCATACCTAGACAGAGGCTGTAAGTCATGCCCCCTAGATAATGATGAATAGGGGGAGGGGAAAGTTAACTGCAGTTTTTTTAACGTCAGAAAAGGTTCCGTTCAGATTTGAAGCAAATGTTTGGAAAGTTCCAAGGGATATTTTTATTTTAACTGAATCAGTTTCTCTAGTTGTATCTTTACATATACTATACTATATATTTATGCTAGCATTGTAATTCATATAGTAGGCAAATTGTCAGTCATATGCAAATCTGTTACTGCTGATGTGCTGAGACTACCTCTAAGCCTGTTTTCCCTGCCAGCTTGGGACTTCAGTACCCTGCCTGGTTGAGCCAGAGACACTAGCCTGCTGCAAACACAGACCCAGATCTGAACCACATCCCCCAAAAGCCGCAGACTTAACATAAAACGGCTTAGAAAGTGCTCCCGTCTCTACCACCCAGATACCCAGTTCCCAGTGGGGTCCAAACCCCAAATAAATCCATTTTACTCTGTATAAAGCTTATACAGGTTAAACTCATAAATTGTCTGCCATCTATAACACTGATAGAGAGAGATGCACAGCTGTTTGCTCCCCCAGGTATTAATTACTTGCTCTGGGTTAATTAATAAGCAAAAAGTGATTTTATTAAATATAAAAAGTAGGATTTAAGTGGTTCCAAGTAATAACAGACAGAACAAAGTAAGGTTTCAGAGTAGAAGCCGTGTTAGTGATCTGTAGCTCACGAAAGCTTATGCTCAAATAAATGTGTTAGTCTCTAAGGTGCCACAAGTACTCCTTTTCTTAGAACAAAGTAAGTTACCAAGCAAAATAAAGCAAAAAACATGCAAGTCTAAGCCTAATACAGTAGGAAACTAAACGCAGGTAAATCTCACCCTCAGAGATGTTCCAATAAGCTGCTTTCACAGACTAAACTCCTTTCTAGTCTGGGCCCAATCCTTTCCCCGGTACAGTCCTTGTTCCAGCTCAGATGGTAGTAGGGGATTTCTCATGACCACAGCCTCCTTTGTTCTCTTTCACCCCTTATAGACCTTTTGCACAAGGTGGAAATCTTTTGTCTCTTTGAGTCCCCACCCCTTCTAATGGAACAGCACCAGGTTTAAGATAGATTCCAGTACCAGGAGACATGGTCACATGTCCTGTGAGACCCCAAGCCTTCATTCTTCCTGGCCTGACTCACAGGAAGGCTTGCAAGTAAACAGACAACTACAGTCAATTGTCCTGGTTAATGGGGCCATCAAGATTCCAAACCAGCATTAATGGCCCACACTTTGCATAATTACAATAGGACCGCAGAGTTATATTTCATATTTCTAGTTTCAGATACAAGAACGATACATACATATGAATAGGATGACCACACACAGTAGATTATAAACTTTGTAATGATACCTTACAAGAGACATTTTGCATGAAGCATATTCCAGTTACATTATATTCACACTCATTAGCATATTTTCATAAAATCATATGGAGTGCAACATAACAGTCACATTATGTAATACAGCAACAGTGCCTTTCTTATGAAGAGTGAAAGCCACCCTTGTGCAAAGAGCCAGCATTAGGGCTTGTCAGGGTTTCCTCCCCACTCTGAACTCTAGGGTCCAGATGTGGGGACCCACGTGAAAGACCCCCTAAGCTTATTTCTACCAGCTTGGGTTAAAAAATTCCCCAAGGCACAAATTCTTCCTTCACCTTGGACGGTATCACAGCCACCACCAAGTGAGTTAGACAAAGGTTTAGGAAAAGGACCACTTGGAGTTCCTGTTTCCCCAAAATATCCCCCCAAGGTCCTTCACCCCCCTTTCCTGGGGAGGCTTGAGAGTAAACAAGGTGAGCACAGACCAGACCCTTGGGTTTTTAGGACACTAAAAGCCCAATCAGATTCTTAAAAATCCAACTTTATTATAAAGAAAAAAAGTAAAAGAAGCTCCTCTGTAAAATCAGGATGGATGGTAATTTTACAAGGTAATAAGATTTAAAACACAGAGGATTCCCCTCTAGGCAAAACTTAAAGTTACAAAAAACAGGAATAAACCTTCCTCTTAGCATAGGGAAAATTCACAAGCTAAAACAAAAGATAACCTAATTCATTTCCTTGCTATTACTTACAATTTGTAATCTTACATGCTTATTTCAGATATGGCTTTAGGAGATGTATTTTTCCTGCCCCTGGTCCCTTTCTGTTCTGGAGAGAACACAAAGACCGTGCAAACAAAGACCTTCCCCCACAGATTTGAAAGTATCTTCTTCCCATATTTGTCCTTTTGGTCAGGTCCCAACCAGGTTATTTGAGCTTCTTAACCCTTTTCAGGTAAAGGAGGGATTTTATGCTACCCTTAGCTGTATTTTTTATGTCAGGGCTATACAACCCTAAAGTCCTGTTTTATTAGTGTCACACTTACAAACCCAAGTCATCAAGGTGTGTGCTCCTGCTGCAAAGTGCTAAGGCCCCAGTTCAGCAGTGTACTTAAGCACGTACTTAATTTTGAGCATGAGTAATATCATTCTAATCCAGAAACACATTTAGGCAGGTGCTTAACTCATGAATAATTCCTACCCTATTCTGAAAAGCACTTAAGACAGAGTTTCAGAGCTCTGCTGAATGAGGATGAGATTACTTATGTGCTTGAAATTAAGCATGCACTTACATGCTCTCTGAATCAAGACCTTAGATTTTGCATTTCAAGTTTCAGCTCAAACAGAATTTTTATCCCTACATTATAAACTCCTAAAATAGAGGACTTACATGCTGAAAAAAAAAATTAACAGACAATTCCCTGTAACAGTGCTGCAGAGCACCACTATAATAAATTCTTCTGTTACACTCCAAGTTTGCACAGCCAAATGGTGGCAGAAATCCATCAAACATTTATTTGCTGAGACTAGTTTTAATATTATCCATTTTTCTTTAGGTACTTAATCATACATATATTTTAGAATTTATTTTTATGAATTATGTACTCCCCCCACCCCCACTTTCTACAGAGAGATATAAAACAGGAGTTATTTCTTCTTTGTAATGATCCTGTTTTTGCAGCTAAATTGGGAATTCTTTGAAAGTGGATACAGAATTATAATATGAATGGATAAATAAATTACCAAAATTGAAGCATTGTGGATTCCGTAGAGGTTTTATTGTTTGTTTCTTGAGCAGTCAGTTTGCCCACGTTTTGTGCCATCTTTAGAATAATAAGTTAGAGATGGGAAAGACTACTTAGGTCATCCAGTTTACCTCCCAGATTTGTTCTTTATTTTGTATTCTTGAGTGCTTTGACCAGTCTAGTTTTAAATTACTCAAGCAACGGAGCTTTCAGGCTATCCCTGGGAAATTATTCTGTAGACTCAGGGTCCAACTAATCGCCCATTTAAATAAATAGAGGTGTTCCTATTAACTTCAGGAGCAGTTGGATTGGGTTCATAGCCCACAGTTAGAGAATATTTCCTGACAATCATCATAAATTTTGCTTTTTTTAAACTATTATACCATTACTTCTAGTTAGATTCCCATTGATCACCCTAAACGACTAAGAACCCAATTCTTCTCCTACAGAAGTCAAAGGGAGTTCTGCCCTAAAAGCCCTTTTTATTTTTCTCCTTGTGCAATCGCTCTTTGCTGCCTTTTCTTTTCTATGCAGCTATAATCTATTCTTCTTTTGTTTCAGTCTTTTAAAATATCCTTTACAGGTTCTTTTTTGCCATCTGATCCTTAAGGAGTTCCTGGTGGAGCAAAACTGGATCTTTTGTTACATAAGTATTGTCATCTAGGTCAAACCAGTAGTCCTTCTGGGCCAGTGTCCTGCTTCCAATTGTTATCAATACCACAACTTTTACAGAGAGGCTCAAGAAAGCCTATAAAGATCAAATATGCAAAAAAAAAAAATTGATTCCTAAGGGAAGTTTCTTCCTAACTCCAGACTGTTAGTGGTTGACTCATGCTCTCAAGCATGAGGATTTTTACCCATTACATATTTTATCCTGCTTCATATGTAATGATGGATATTCTTATTATCCATATAAATGGCTAATTCTTTTTTGAATCCTACAGGAAACTCCAACTCTTTTTCACACAGATGGGTCCAAATTTATCCATGCTAAAACTTTACTGGCTTAATAGAAGATACACCAGCAATGAATTTGTCCCATGGATTGTAATATTTCCTTTATTCTATCATGCTAATTTCTCTATTCTCTCTGTCTTGAGTGTTATTTAGTAGTGTTGCATTCTGAGAGCTCACTTCTGTATACTGTATGTTGAAATTAAATAGCACAGGTTTCAGAGTAGCAGCAGTGTTAGCCTGTATTCGCAAAAAGAAAAGGAGTACTTGTGACACCTTAGAGACTAACATCCGATGTAGCTCACGAAAGCTTATGCTCAAATAAATTTGTTAGTCTCTAAGGTGCCACAAGTACTCCTTAAATAGCACAGTCATTGGAACTGTCAAGGCTGAATCCCCACTCTGTCACTCCAAGTGCAGAGAGTGGGGGCCCGTAAGGATTCTAAAAATTAATACGTGCCACTCCAGGCTTGTATTATACCCCCAAGGTTACAGCTTTTCTCTGACCTTGTCTTGGTAAACGTTGGCACCACCCAAATGCAAAAAAACTCTTTGAACCCAGAAAGGAGCACTTGGAAATTTCTCCCGGTGAGGTACCCTCAAGCCCTTTCACCCACCCCCTCTGGGAAAGAGCTGAGAAAGAAAACCAAGGAAATTAGCTATGACTACCAGCTAATCAAACAACATGTACTAACCTCTTAGGACACTGAAAATCTAATCCTGTTCTTAAAAAAGGTAAATTTTATTAAAAACAAAAAGGGTTAGGATAGGGACAGGGAAGAAGTAATAAAGCATGGGGGAAATGGGCAGAAGAGTCTGTGTTCCCTAGAGCAGTGGTTCTCAAACTAGGGCTGTCACTTGTTCAGGGAAAGCCCCTGATGGGCCGGGGCAGGTTTGTTTACCTGCCACATCTGCAGGTTTGGCCGATTGCGGCTCCCAGTGGCCATCATTTGCCACTCCAGGCCAATGGGGGCTGTGGGAAGTGGTGCAGGCCGCCCTTCCTGCAGCCCCCATTGGCTTAGAGTGGCGAACCATGGCCAGTGGGAGCCGCGATCGGCCGAACCTGTGGACGTGGCAGGTAAACAAACCGGCCTGTCCTGCCGGGGCTTTCCCTGAACAAGCGGCGGCCCTAGTTTGAGAACCACAGCCCTAGAGCACACTTCTCTTCTGAACCAGGAATGGGAACCCAAGGTTCCTGAGTCTCACCATTTCTCTGCTGTCAGCAAATATCTTTGAAACTCACTCGCAAACTGTGAGTGTCTTACCTCGCTCTAGTTCAGGACTACATGCAGGATGACAATCTACTATTATTATCCATTATTTGTGTGGCAAGGCACATCCTTTGTCTCATCAGGCTCAGCATTTCCCTGTCTAGAGTGGGGGGGCTGGAGTAAATCAGTCCCATTCCAGAAAGTTTTTATTCCACACTTGTTTTCCTTTTCCAATATTTATATGGTGGGCCTCAGGGTAGGCCCAAAGAGTACCCGTCAGCTAAACCAAAGAAAAATTAATCATCACACACACAAAAAAGGAATGCCTTTCCCTGTCCCCTTTCTGGGGTGTTGCCTTGTTATGCAGGACCTGGGGTGCAATCCTTCCCCAAACAGGCAGGTAGCTTGGTTGCTTCCCCTCTAGGGAGGGAAGTAGACTTCCACCCTGGAGAAGCCTATTCTCCCTGTTACCACTAGCCCTGCTGCATCTTATCTCACCTCCTCTCTCATCATAGAGTGGTTTTTAAGGATTACAGGTAGCCTTTAATTGTACTTAGGTGTCCCTAATTAACCTGAGGTAACTTCTTTTCAGCTCATGGGGAAAAGGGCCTTTACCATTCCACAGCTAACATATCTGCTTTCCACCACTCTCTTAGATCTAGGAACAGTGTGTACTGTCCGGGGTTCTCTGCTTGATGTCCCCTTCAGGTTCCCTATTTTTGACTCTTTGACCTTCACACTTGTCCCTGTTTTTTTCTTTGTTGTCCCTCATATTCATTTGAGTCCTGGGGTCAGTGGCTCCTCCCCATAGGCTGGGGTGGGGCCTTTAGCTATGGGTGGGCTTGTGCCCGCTCACTTCCCGGAACCCAGTAGAATCACTCTCTTAGATTGAGAAGCAGTGGGCACTGTCTGGGGTTCTCTGCTCAGTGTCCCCTTCAGATTCTCTGCTTGTGCCCACCCACTTCCCAGAACCCAACAGGACCACTCTCTTAGAGTTATCCGATCTGACTTTGTCACACTCCATTAGCTCAAATAACAGAAGCCTACGTGGTGGATCTAAAGGTTCCAACCTTGATGATGACACATGTGGGTGTCAATGTGATGCCACATGATGGAATTTCTGTTTTGTAGTTTCCTTTTTTAAAAATCTAGGAAGTAACACTCAAAAAACCCTATGTTTAAAAGAACATTATTAGGTTGAAAAGTCAAGTATTTGAACATTAATTTGGGCTCCTTGTGCTTATGCATAAATATATGGTCTTCCGTTACATGACTGCATACTATTCTTTCCACAGGACCCCTGTCTCATTCCATGAAAGGGGATGGGCTGTTCTGGGGATGAATCAGAGTTTTGTAGTAAAGAGGACTCTTGGTTCAATTGTTGCAGAAGTTGTAAGGTGTATGATGAATGAGACAGTGGACTGCAGGAAGAGAAAGGGCAGTCTCATGATTAAGACAGATGAATGCTACCCTGGATAAGTGGATTGTGTTCCTGCCTCTGCCACAGAGTTCCTATGTGATGCTAAACAAGACTCTTAAACCAAACTTTTTATAGGTCTCATTTTACTAAAACACTTTTTACTAACTGTGTGCCTCATTTTATGGGGGCCCAAGCTGAGGCCCTGGAGTCTGATTTACGGAAGTGCTGAGCACTCTTGGCTGCAGGTGTAGTCAATGGGAGCTGTGCTTTGAGCAAATAAAATACTACATAATGCTAATTCTCTGAAAAATCAGGTCTTAGGTGTCTGAAATCAGGCACCCAAAATTTGTGGATATTTTGACCTTCATCTCTATGGTCTTGCTCCCCATCCATGAAATGAGGATAATTCCACCCCCTCACCACACAAAGGTTTTGTGAAGATGAATTAATTTATGTTTGTGAAGCACTTGGATACTGTAGTGACAAGTGCAATAGAAAAGCCCATGAGGAAATTACTCTGTCTTCAGAGCAGGGTTTCATTAGCGTCCAGAAAATAAGGCCTATGGCCACACACTGAACAATAAATTTAAAACACAATATTAAATAGCTGCTGTTTTAGTGAGTACTCTCCACTCTGTGCACTGAATGAGGCAGGGATCCTGTGGAAAAATAGTATGTGATCATATAATTAAAGACTCTATATAATGTATACACTATGTATATATGTATAATAGTTATGCACTAGGGGACCAAATAAGGTTCTACAGGCAATCTTAGAAAATGTCAGAATTAAACTTTTGCCTCCTTGACTTTTTCAACTTTATTTATGCTCTTTTAATGTGGGATTTTTGGTGTGTAATTACATAGATTGAGGATGGCTTCTCTTCTAGCTACATTCTCTACTTTCTGGATCATGGCATTGCCCACCAGAAAACTTTTTAATGATACATTTTCAATTGTATGTTTCACCCAATTGTTGTTTCAATAGTTAGTCCCTCATGAGTGCTACTGGGCAGCTAAATGTGAAAAAATATCATGGAATCATTCATGTATCTAAAATAAGTTGTTGCATAGCTGGACTGGTTTGCAGATGCCCAGAAACTTAGTAAGTAGGTGGTCACCTACTGCAGTGTAAGTTAATTAGGCAAACCTAGTGAATCTCTTAGATACTAATAATGGCCAGGAAATATATTAACAAGGTATGGGGAAAAGTAGTTATACAGCTAGTGTTTACTGTATCTATTACAGGGAATCATCAATTGTACCAAAAGGCATTGGTATGTATATCTCCCCCTGCTTCTTTACCTCAAGATGAGACTGTTTTGGGGAACCCTCAAGAAAGGTGAATGTAATATTTTCTGGCTACACCCTTGGCTGGGTTAAAAATATCAAAATGATGTTACTGCTTGGTTCTAAATTGTCAGAGATTAAACTGGAAATCTGTGAGTAAACCTCTAAAATGATGACAGTGTTGTGACATGTGCAGGTGAGGCCTTAATGTGGCTGTCAGGTAAGCAGCAGTTGGTTTTCATTTTGAAAAATGTATTTTGAAAAACATATCTGATAGTGTGCAAAATCAGTGACCTTGCCATAAAATATTATGAACAATCAAAATAACATTTGAGTTCCATTAAATTCTGAACTGATTCTGCCTTGCAAATAGTTTGACATGTAATAACAGTGCAGTAGGCAATTAACAAAGAGGTTACAGACATTTATAGTGGGATTAAGTAAAAGAGTGGTTAAGTGTCAGAAATAATTTTGCAGTTAAATGATAGTATATCTGGCTCTGGGGAGAAAAAAAGTCAAGCCAATTCACATTTCAAAGCTGGTCATCTAGTACAAAAATGTGGTAGTTCTATATTACTGTCTCTCACTTGAGCATATTATCTTAAAAAGTTGAATTGGAAAACTTTTGTCTGTTAGAGATGGTAGTCATCTTATCCATCCCCTCTGTTGTTGCATTCTGGAGTGCTTTCTTCAGTCCAGCTTTAATGTAAGAGATGTGGGCTTTCAGCACTTTCCTTCAATGTTTATCATTTATTTCCCCAGGCATATTTGCTTGGACTTTTAAAGATGAATCTCATTCTAATATAGCTGGGTGAATATTGCAAAATGTAATCCTAAGAACGTTTGTCTGAATTTTTAAACAAATTGTCTTTGATTCTGATCACTTCCCATTTGAGTTTGCTTTACAAAAACAATCTAGTGACTGAGTTCACTAGCAATCATGTTTGTTCAGAAGATCAAATTTCAAGAAAATATTGGAGAATATTTGCAGAAAGCAAATTTTGATTTTGTGAGTATTCACACTGGCAACCTGATCCTAAAAGTTAGTCATCCAAGCAAAATAGAAACTTATCAGGTCTCGTGTTTCCAATTAAAATGAATGTGGAGAGCTTGAATTTTGAAAATCAAATAGCTCCAATCACTTACTCTTCCAATTTACCAACTACAAATAATTCTCAAAAATTATTCTGTGCATATATTAATCAAGCAATAAATTCAATTTGATAAAATCAGAAGCTTCTCTTGGACCATTTGCAAGCAGAAACACAGATTGTTAATTAAATAAATTATTCTTTGAATTATTAGGTCAGCTTTAGTTTCCACCTCCTTGGAGGCTTGGACTAACCCACATGATGGTTTCCTGGGAGGCTGCAGGATTTGAAGGCCTCTCTCTCTGATATAGTCTTCCATGCAGTAGCAAATTAAACACACATCCTGTTGATCTGTGGTTTTGAGACCTAGCTGGTGGGAGCCCAGGGCATAACTGAGCTTCGATTCACAGATCCATCTGAGAGAGTTACCACTGCAGAAGAGTAGGGACAGGAGGTGGGGATTTGAACAAGCACCATCTTCTTTAAATGTAGCAGGCTACCATGTTATGCATTATGACATGATCTGAGATACTTTACCATGTTGTGCATAATATGCTAAACTGAGACAAATGGCAGGAGGGCAAGGAAGAAAACATTATTCCTATTGGTCTGGGAGCTAGCAGTGGCATGAGATAAACACAGCATGAACCACAACTGCCCACATCACACCCTGGGAGGCTCCTACTCTCTTTTCTTCCTCATCCCACCAGCCTGATGTTGACCTTTCTAGTTCCCTTTGTGTTTTTTCTCTTGCCTCACTGGCTTTTGTGATATCTCCCAATTTAGTATCACTGGCAAATTTGTTTAATGCACTGCCTATCCATTCGATCAGATAATTAATAAAGATGTTAAGCAAGACTAAGTCTGCAACTGAATCGTTCTGCACTCCACTATGTACTTCCCCCCATTCATATGCACACCTCTCTCACTTGCTCACTCACTTTGTGTGTGTGTGTGTGTGTATAATTCCAGACATAACCCATTCTTCATCATTTAATTCTTGAGCTGTTTAATTCTTGTTTAAAGACATGTGCATGCACTGAAGCTGCGCAATAAAGTTGACAAAAAAACAGAGGCTTTTAGGCATTCTTTTCCACTAATCACTTTTCTGGGTACCCGAGACATGCATGAGGAATTATGGTATAAAGTACTACTGGATATCAATGAGTATGGCAGGATCTGACCTGTAGTAGGCAACAATGTGCTATACAATTTACTTGCCTTCTTTAGATAAAATTCAAGGGATGAAGAAGTTAACTGTGAAACTATCTAACATTTATATACCAGTCACTAGGACAGCAAACTTTCAATATTACTCTGTGTTTTACTTAATCTGTAGTTTGTGGAGTAAGAATGATTTATAAACAACTTTTCATACAAATTATGTGCTAATTCTGTTTGTACCATACATGAAGTAACACAGAGTATGATGCAATGTTACACAAGGGTATCTGAAGATATAGGGGAAATTTATTATTTTATTTTTTATTTGAGAAATAGTATATGAAATCAAAGGGTTTGCTTGCTCAGCAAGTTACTTCTCAACATGATACTGGGTGACTGAAGCAGAATCTAAAGTATTCTAATATGTACATCTTTTACACCAAAATCTAAAGGCCATATTTTTGAAGGTATATGACTCCCAGCAATGAAGAGAGATGCCTGGTCAAAAGCACTTAAGCAGGTTAGGCACCTAACCTGACTTGATTTCCACTGAAATCAGATGCCTAACCTACCCAGGCACTCTCAAAAAATTTCAGTGGGCACCTATCTGCATCCCTAGGAGCTTATATACCTTGAAAATATTAACTTAGTAAAGATACACTGGATCATTATGAAATGAAGCACACAAGAATGAAAACATTACAAGATGCTATAGGTGTCTCTAAAATTGTAACCAAAAAGATTGATGTTGCATTGTAGCATCTGACATAGGGAGAGATCAGGTTAAATACAAATGATGGGTCTAAAACTCCTGGCCAACACTGCAGCCCATTTCCAGTGGATTGTAAAGCTGGCTTAACTAGCCGACTGAGGAAAACCCCAAAGTAGGCATGAGGAAAACCCCAAAGTAGCCCAGCCATAGTATAGAGCATGTTGAGATATAGCCAAAGCACTACTGTGTTCCACAACCCACAGCTGATGGAACAGTACATTGGAGACCATTACCTGCTGGCGCAAGTGGGAACAGTCCTCGGGCTGTTCAAATTTTCACCAAAGTTAAACTGGGCCTTGGATCATCCTAGGAGTGAAAGGACATAAATGCAGTTTGAACCCATTTTTCTCTTTGCATTCCCTTTTGGTTTTTAATCAAGCACACCTCAGTCAGACCCAAGGATCAAGTTCTGTTTCCAGCAAAGTATTTAAGTATGTGCTTATCTTTTATGCAGCTGGGTAGTCCGTTGACTTCAATTATTTCAAAGGGACTACTCAGAAGCTTAAAGATAAGTATGTGCTGGATCTGAGTCAATATGCATATACCCAAGGAGTTTTCATCAAGATTGCCTATATGCTGACTTTGGCTTTTCTTGACCTTTGATAACTTAACTATGGAATCAGTGTTCTCTTAAACTATTGGGTTGATTTATTTATTAATATTTTAATGAAAAAAGATAGGAAACAGAATTTCTATAATGTGGACTTATTTGGCTGCACACCAGTAAATGTCCAATCCCAGATACTTTATAAGGCCTTCAGGAGGGAGCCCCTCTCCTGCTTGCTTTAGGAAGTGTGTAGGAAACAGCCTCTCTCCTGCAAACTTTAGCAGCTGGGTAGCTTTTAACTTACAAGATTCACAGTGAATGAATCTTCTGTAGATTCCTTCATAAAATTTTGAACTGTACAGCTGAGTTAGCCATACACCAAGTGCACAAGGGCCTCTTTAAGCTGCACTATTTACAAGCCTGCCAAGGAAACTCCATGCAAAATACACCATGTACTTTCAGAGTATAATTTTCAGTGAATCATACCTGAGTCTAACTGAAAACAATTTTCAGCAATACACTAAAAGTCTCTTATCTCTAACAAGGGTTATTACCATACTACATTTCAATTTTCCAGTTTCTTTTATTTTGGCACTAGAACAGTTAAAATAAAAGTGCAAAATTTTCCTATATACATGTGTGCATGCATGCACAAGCGTGCACACATGCACCCGTGTGTGTATATATGTATATATATATATATATTTAAAAACATCTTCCCTCTTTCAAAAACAGGTGTATCTCTTTTTGCTCTCATTGGGGAGAGACTAAACATTTAGGGTGACCACACAACAAGTGTGAAAAATTGGGATGGGGTGGGGGGGGTAACAGGCACCTATATAAGACAAAGCCCCAAATATTGGGACTGTCCCTATAAAATCGGGACATCTGGAAATATAAACCCTGGAAATATAAACCAGAAATGTAAGTTTCAAAAATGCCACTAAAACAAGGGTAAAATAGTAGAAGTGGTTTTACAAATTGAGTTCTAGATTTTTAAAGGTATTTAGGTGCCCAAAGATGCAGATAAGGACCTTGTAGGATTTTTAGAAGCATATAGGCACTTAACTCCTACTGAAATACAAGAGTTAGTCTAACTAGGCTTCTTTGAAAGTTCCACTAGGCACCTATTTGCATCTTTAGGCACCTAAATATCTTTAGAAATCTGGTCCTAAATGGTTTGCAACCTTGTTACTTGAGTCTCCATCTCTTTCACTATTGCTGTGTTACCAAAGATGTGATAAGCATATGGACCCTGGTTTAAATGGGAGGAGGCTGTAGACAGGACTTTTTTTTTAATGAAGGACCTCAACTTTGAAACTTGCTGATCCCTTTTGTGTGCCAGACCCCAGCTATGGTAACTTCCCAGGCATGCTGTAAAACTTCCTCTGTCCCCGGGAGTTTGGAAAATTGACAGGTTGATGAGCTAAAATAAAAGGATGATGTTATACTATGATCATTTGATAGCCACATGCTAATATTGGAATGAACAGTTTAATCCATATGCTAGATTTTATTTTATTATTTAATATTGTTCTTTTAATATATATAAATTGCCTAGAATATCAGTCTATCAATAGTTTATTTAGCCTTTTATTTTTAACCTGAACTACAGTGATTGCTGATGAGAGTTCTGTAATACTACAGTGGTTGCATTTTGTGTGAAGTTGCTTGAATAAAGAAGTTTAACTGGATTTATTTTAGTTAAAATACAAGCAGCGGACAATATTACATTCTTGATGTCTGCTCTGTACCTCAGAAAAATCACCTGAAAGGTAAATTCTCTGCAGCACAAACAGCAGATAGAACAGGAAAGTCTGAGGCTGTCTGAGATTTTTCTCACGCCTAGCAAAACAAATCAAATTTATATTAAAATAGGTTTTCTATAAATAATATTTGATTTACTGGCTCAGAAAACTTGGTCATCATCAATAACATTTTATCAAGTGGAGTGGTTCTGCGGTGATAAAGTTTCTCTCAGTACAATCACTGCATACTAGTTTATCATTCCTTTTTCAGAATGGCCTCATAATGGATGTAAACCCATTCGTAGACCATTTTATGTTGCAGGATCTGCTGCAAAATGCACACCGAAAACTGTAGATGGTTGCTAAACTTACTTTACAAAATTGACTGTTTATAACATTACAAGTACCTGTTTAGTCTTCACAGAATCAGTTGTCTTTGTGTGGAAGCTAAAATAGCATTTCTAGTTAATCCATTATTCATTGCCTGCCTAAAGGATGTTTGTTTCTTTTTGTCCTCTGGTGTTCTACCATGAAGAGTGAGCTGAGAATTCAAGTTCTTAAGAACCCAAGTCCTAAGAATATCCAATTTTCTGCTTTTAAAACACACTTCAGACAGCGACAATGTCAAGGTTGCGAGCTGGAAATTAACTCACCTTTCCTTTCCATTTATGTAAAAAAACACAAAATAATAATAAAAAAAAACACTTTTGAGGAGAAAACATAAGGGCAAAAACCCTCATCTGAGAAGAATTATGATTATGATTTGTAACAATCCCAACTTCCTCAAATCATCAATATGCCAAAGGACAGTAGAAAATCATAGTGTTTTTACCCATCCTTAAACGTCTCTCATTTTCCCCCCTCTCAGACTGTCCTTTTTTTCTTTCTAGCTTCCCTCCCTTCACCAACCCCTGATTCTCTTGAAAACTTTAAGTCATGTTGGATGTCTTTGTATGCTTTAGTTCAACCTCACATTATTGGACTGGATTCAGGAATTACTGGGGGGAAATTCTATGGCTTGTGTTATGCAGCAATCACACAAGATGATCTTGATAGGCTTTCCTGGCCTTAGAATCTTTGAATCAATGTATTCACCCTTGGGTCAGAATGTGGTTTTAAGCTACAGCTGACTTAGGAGAGATGTGAGGAAAGAGCAGATTCTCTCAAGAAATTCTCACTGATTCATCCAGAATTCATCCTGAGACTGCTAGGGAATGCCTGCTGGGGTGACAGCTCTGGCAATCTTTTGCAAAGGCACAATGAGTGCTTTTTTCTGATACTGATGCAGCTCTGGGAACAAAATAATGGCTGTGATCTTCCCTGACTCCTTGGGATAGCTAGTGCCATAAGTAGAGCTATGCTGGTGCAATGGTCACAGAGCACAAAGTTGTTGTGTCCCTTCTCCCTGCAACCCACTCAGTTGCTGGGCTAGGTACAATCTAACCTTCTGTCCCTTCTCCTCTCCCTACTCTCCTAACAGTAGTTCTGACTTCCTTTTTCAATCTGTCCTTCTAATCCTCTGTCTCCTTCCCTTCATTTATCCCTTTCCCCTTTTCTCCCACAATTACACAACAACTTAATACTCATTCAAAGATGTTACACATCAGAGTGAGTGTCTTCTCCTTTTTAATATTGAAAGTAGCCTAGTCAGCTGCTTTGCTAACCCTAACCCTAAGCATTTATCTGTGTAACAGCGTTTAGATTCCCCCCATTCCCCAGTTCACAGCTACTAGGAATCCAGTGTCTGCTTAGGCATACACAGCATGAATTATTGAATGTGGTGTTATGCTTATAACATGGTTACTTTCATTGTAAAACAAAAGTTCAGTTTTCAGAGAAAATGTTTCAGGACATTGATGTGTATTGTTGAAAACAGTGGTCCCTTGGGAAAAATAATCCTTTTTCACTTACACATATAATTTAATTGTAACATAATATTTTAAATGTTACACGGGTATGTCAGTTATCTTCTTTGGGTATCTGAATTGCTATGCTGATGCCACTCTGAGAGGAGGGGAGATTGGTCTATAGCTTATTCTTCTAATTAAACAAGGACACTGTTTTTAGCTGAGGACTTTGCTTGCAATATTCCCAGTTTTCCCCATCCCCTTTTCTGTTTGAAAATTGTTCACACAAAGGTTTGAACGTTTTCAGACATGCTGCTATTCTAAATTAATCACATATTCCTTCAGGGAATAGTTCTTGGTCTGCAGACCATTCATTTCAATTTGCAATTCATGCTGTGTTTGGTGAGTTATGCGTATGCCATATGGTATTCTTTCTGTTTTCTGATTGGATGATGTCTATATAGCTCATCAATAAAAGATCATTTTCAAAATTCCAAATTTTATAATAAAATATACAATTTGAAAATCATTTTAAGTGAATATTCAAGCTCAACATTCTCCTTTTGTGCGTATTCATGCTCGTAAAGTTCAAGCACTCAAACATTTATGGTTAGTTGACCACAAAACGGTTGTGAATACAGTCAAATTGAAGTTTGCTTTTACATTGGAATGAATATTTATGGACAGCGTGCTGAGCTTACACCACCATGATATTACATTGCTTGGTGAAGAAAATAACTTAGCCTATCATGAAAATGTCAGTAGGTTTACTATTTAGTATCAGCCACTGTATTCTTCTGAAGAAAGTGAAGGGAAAGAAATGAAGGTAGAAGGATGGAGATATATCTGCTGCTTCTCTAAAGGAACACAACTGATAGGAATGGAAGAATATATAATAATAAAATATATCTTGTATATGAGCTGAATATTTGCAGGGTTAGCTCAGCACACAGTGAACATTTATCACAACACAAAAGCAGAGGGTGTAGCCAAGTTTTCTTTTGGGACCATATCAGTCCACTGGGTCTAATATCAAGGATGAAATGCTGTTAGATCTGGTACCTGTTACAGCCTACGAGGACTACATCCTAATGGTTCTGCCTCCTATTATCAGTGTACTCCCATGCAGAAGGGTTGCAAGTGGACTTCTCTTGAGTATACAATTTGTGGAGTCTCTCTGGTTTCAAACACCATCAGAACACACAACATCTTAACACCTTTTTAACACTTATTTTTATGTATTTTCCCCTAATTTTGCAAATAAAATTCTGCACATAGAAATACAAATATAAAATGTCAGATAATACAGTAGTAAATATTTTTTAAATGCTGAATATATAGCTGCCTAAAATTGAAAAAGAAAAAGCTGCAGGAATCAAATCTTGCATATCAGTAAAAGAGTACAGAATTTATCTCCTACATGTCCTACCCATTGACATGGGTAAATTGACAATAATGTGAGTCACATAGTTGAATCCCCATGCAGTCATTGAAAATCTATCCCTCGGTGTCAAAATAAATGCCCATTTATATAGAACATCCATTTACAAAGTACCGAAGGTTGTGATCCATTACAAGTGACCTGGGCATTACAGGGCTGATCTGCTAGCACAGGTTCCTTACATGTTAGTGCTTTGGGTAAGCAACAGTCTAATGGGGGGACTTATCCTGTGTAACCTCATATCAACAACTGTGTGTGTGTGTGTGTGTGTGTGTGTGTGTGTGTGTGTGTGTGCACGCACACTTTATAGAGGTAATTCTGTCTGCATTCAAGTCAATTTACAATTTGTGGCTCTCCAGGAAGGATTGGTGTATATTGCATTCAAACCATCTTCTCAGCAAATTCTTAAAATTCTTCTGTGTTCAAACTCGTAAAATAATTTATTCCCATTGGCTCTTTAGTACACCATATGTCTCTGTTCTAAAGTAAACCAGGGGATTTTTTTATATGCAAACAAAATGCTTTAGCAGCTTGAGGAATAATTGAGAATAAGTGTACTTTAATATGCCAAAATCAATCTTCAGCGCAGAAGTCCTATTACTCCTGTTGCTTTGTTCTGTTATGGCAAGCATATTCAATATATTGAACTAACACTGTTATTGATTGAAAAGGGATCAGCAATGGTCAACTGCTTCTACAGCAACTGTAAATCGTTAGCAGGTACTTTGAGAGAGTACCTGAACATCTCTTAGTACCCATTGTCAGGGCTCTTTTTCATATGCAAGAAGCAAGATTGGATACATTTTGTCAAGACAAACACATTGAGCCAGTTCACTTCAGTGAAGCTATGGCATTAAGTTAAAATCACAGAGCTTGTGGTGCTCCAGCTCCTAGACCAGAGGTGGGCAAACTATGGCCCGCGGGACCCTCCTGCCCGGCCCCTGAGCCCCTGGCCCAGGAGGCTAGCTCCCAGCCCCTCTCTTGCTGTTCCCCCTCCCCCGCAGCCTCAGTTTACTGCGCTGCTTGTGCAATTCTCTAGGCGGCAGGGCTGCAGAGCCCCACCTGACCCAGTGCTCTGTGCTGCACGGCGGCATGGCTGGCTCCAGCTGGGTGGTGCGGCTGTAGCACCGCCAGCCACTGGCGCTCCAGGCAGTGCGGTGAGGGGGCGGGGGCAGGGAGGGTTGGATAGAGGGCAGGGGAGTTCGGGGGGGGGGTGGTCAGGAGGCGTGGGTGCGGATAGGAGTTGGGGCGGTCGGAGGGCGGGGAATGGGGGGGTTGAATGGGGGCCGTGGTCCCAGAGGGGGCAGTCAGGAAGGGGGGGATTGGATGGGGCGGCGGGGGTCAGTCGGGGCAGGGGTTCCAGGGGACAAGGAGCGGGGGGAGGGTGGATGGGACAGGGGTTCCAGGGGAGCAGTCAGGAATGAGAGGAGGGGTTGGATGGAGCAGTGGGAGACAGTCAGGGGCAGGGGTTCCGGGGGCGGTCAGGGAGCGGCGGGGGGGATGGGGCAGGGGTCCCGGGTGGGGGAGGATCGGGGGTGAGAAGCAGGGGGGGGCGGGGGCTGGGCCATGCCTGGCTGTTTGGGGAGGCACAGCCTCCCCTAACTGGGCCTCCATACAATTTCTGAAACCCAATGCAGCCCTCAGGCCAAAAAGTTTGCCTGCCCCTGTCCTAGAGAGAACTGGAATGTGTTCTATAGAGCACTTCTAGCTTATCTTCATTACACTCGTTGCAGAAGTACTTTGTTTCTGCCAGCACCATAACACTACAAGAGCTATTCTCATTTACCCCCACTGATAATTTTGCCCATTGACTCCAGACCCCCTCTACACCAGTCTGCAAAGCAAGCTGAGCTCATGGGGCAATAGGGTACAGGGGAATTCCTTCTATCTGCCCCATCCTTTTCACTATTGGTATAGGGTCTCTATTTCTTGTTACTGTATGTTGATGCAGCAAATGCATCTGTCTGTCTTTCCTGAATAAGCATACATCAGAACTTAAAATGATTAACAATGAAGCTGGCTTTGTTAAATCATAATATTGCAAACTGGTAGATTGATGTTTGTTTTATCAGAATCATCAATTAATCCACATTTCCTCAACATATGCCCAGCACAGCAATGAGTATCTGCTGTCTATTAGTTACTACAAGTTTCTATACTTGTTAAGTGGCTGAATTACTATTTATGACTTAAAGTTGAAATATGTGTCCTTGTTGTTCTTGTGAAGGAAGGTCACTTGCTGAGTACATATCATTAGAATCATAGAATCATAGAATATCAGGGTTGGAAGGGACCCCTGAAGGTCATCTAGTCCAACCCCCTGCTCGAAGCAGGACCAATTCCCAGTTAAATCATCCCAGCCAGGGCTTTGTCAAGCCTGACCTTAAAAACTTCCAAGGAAGGAGATTCCACCACCTCCCTAGGCAACGCATTCCAGTGTTTCACCACCCTCTTAGTGAAAAAGTTTTTCCTAATATCCAATCTAAACCTCCCCCACTGCAACTTGAGGCCATTACTCCTCGTTCTGTCATCTGCTACCATTGAGAACAGTCTAGAGCCATCCTCTTTGGAACCCCCTTTCAGGTAGTTGAAAGCAGCTATCAAATCCCCCCTCATTCTTCTCTTCTGCAGGCTATGAGTCAATGTCTTATAGGTGCCAAGTTTGAACAATAGGATTTCCATTAGGACCACTTTGATAGTCTCAGGTGCATTGGTGCTTGCCTCACCAAATCTTTCTGACCACCCTAAAGTGATTTTTGGTATTCATACAAGGGGGCTGATTCTGGTCACTTACACTGGAGTAAACCAGGCGTCACTCTTCTGAAGTTTATGGACCTACCAGGTCAGATTCTCAGCTGGTATACATCAGCATAGCTCTATTGAAGTCAATGGCATGACACTGATTTCTACCAGCTGAGGATCTGGCCCACCCTGTATAAAACCAGCAAAGGTGAAACTAAAGGCATGTCCTAAATATTCTTTTTTGTCAAAGTGAGAGTTTTGCAGTATTATATTTGCTGATGTGACACCAAGTATCTCTTCTTGGCATGTCCTGTGGAACAAGGCCTTTGAAATGCCAATGTGACCAGGGTCCCAGAGGAGCCACACTGAAGTTACTTCATTAGGGCAAACTGCAAAGAATGGGGCAGACAATCCCCAAAGCTGGTGGTCATTCCAGTACTTAGATCCACCAAGCTAACCTCAAACACCTTCTATAATACCTTGCTGGTTACCCAGATGCCAAAACACAGTTCCCTTAAAGCAACCCAGCCTTAGGCCTCCACCTAGACACACAATTCAAATATGATGAGGATTACTGAAAATCTTATTCATCATATCAGAAATTTCTACCAATCCCAACGGATCAGACACATTATTTCACAGGTTAATGAATATTTCAGATCTTACACAAATACACACTTACAGCCAATCCTTATTAACTAAACTAAAATTTATTAGAAAAGAAAAGAGAGACTATTGTTTAAAAGATCAGTATACATACAGACATGAATATAATTCTGAGATTAGATTCATAGTAGAGATAGTGAGCTTTGTAATTGCAAAGAGTTCTTTCAGAATTAGTCCAATGTTCATATTCAGGGTGATCCAGATGGGATTGGAGATCTCAGTCTTATGATTTAAGCATAAAGCATCAAGCAGATCTGAGATAAAAAGGATCAGGACCCAAGACACCTATATACAGTTCCAGGCCTTCTCTTGACAGCTCAGAGTCTTTAGGCAAACAATAGACAATCATGGAGACTTTGAAGTAGACCTATTTCCTAAACATCACTGGTAATTAGCTACAGGGATTAACATAAGGCAATTGCCTGTTTTCCACCATTTGCAGGTGATTTGCTATACATTTCAAAGAGAGATGAATACAGTGATCTTACTATATTTACAGTTCATTTAAATGTTAATATATCTTTTTGATCTCTGAATTAACAGAATACTGCATAGACAGGAACTGTTTGATTACTTTGTTAACCTCTAACAATACATATGTAAACACCCAAAACCACAAACATTATCTACCAGTATGTCCCTTAAGGTTGAATTTGGGTCATTTATCCTGAAGGATGCTTAAATCTTTCTGGCCATGTGTCACAGTCAAATAAAATTTGATGTAGGGAACTGGCTTCTCTATTGCCTTATACCTAATGAAGTCATTTATATCTATGTAAAAGAGACATACAATATTTCCATTTTGTTTTTTTACACATTCAGGAAATGATCCACTATACATTGTACCAGGTTCATATCCAGTCCAGAGTCCTGTTGCTGCCTCAGTTTCCCCTCCTGGGTGTTCTCAAAACTGTATCCAAACTCTTTTAGGTCAAATAACACCCTGTATTTAGTCTGGCTCAAAATAAAGAGGGCTTGAGGAGGACCTGAAGTCCTTTAAAACCAACCAGAGACTCCATGCAATAGATGGGTGACCGTCTGGTATGCTAGTCGTACATATAAGCTGTTTATTGCTTTTAAGATATGTTTTCTCTTAAATGTTTTTGTTCTGAATGAATAGTATTTAGTTTTATAGAAGCTGGATGGTCACTGAATAACTGCCATTGCAGCTGAAAGATTAGAACAGCAGGTGCATAAATGAAGTCAGATCTGCTAAGGTGATCAAAGTGAATTGCTGGAGTCTGAAGCCTAAACCCCAGTCTGGAGGGAGAGAATTATGGGATCCCACCACAATAAAGTTGATGGCTAGATGTCTGAGACTTAAGTGGGAGGAGGGCCAAAGGGATAGTTAACTCAGGAACTCTGACAGTCACCATCACAAGCTTGTTCAGAAGTTTCAGCAACTATCTTTTCAAAGATCAGAGCATTTCATCTTTTATTGTTTCCTTTCATGTCCGGGAATTGGTTCAGTATATATAATTTTGGTCTGATGGCATGGATTGTCTCGGATAGTTTATTTCCTGATTGTTTTATTCTTGAAACATAAATATGGGTGAAATCAGCAAGCTTGAAGTCTAAAGCTAAGGTTTCTTCCATACGTGTTTCTTGTAGGCACACCAGAAACTGAATTCAGCGTACTCTACAAATGCTTTACTCATGTCAATGTTATGCTTAGCTGCTAAGACTGAGGCAACATGTAATCCTTTGGGACAAGCTGAAACTCAAGTTCTTGGTCATTTGATATACATATATATTGCAAGTTTTTGATCTGATGTACTTGGAAACTCCTTGTTTACTTGCATTTTCATAGTCCTCCTCTTCATTATCTTGACAAATTCTCTTCTCAGCACTTTGCAGCTTAGTAGTATTATATTTGTTTGCATGTTTTATGCCAACAAACCTTGTGTGCAAGCACTGCAACCTCACTTCCCTGACCTTCATTGATTCTGCTCACTTGCATTGTTCTTGGAAGTTTTCCCAATTTGCTAATTTAGACAAGGTGAGCCAGAGACTTTGACTCTCTTCCCATGTTTTGCTGTTTCTATTATACTGGACATTGCAGATGTTCAGTTATTTTTCTTGATATAGACAACAAAGCTTCCAACTGGTCTGGTTAAATGATTGTTCTGAATTGCGCGAAGTAATATCCATGACCTTGAATCACTCTAACATAATGAAATGACTAACAATATTTGACTGTATAACTCCACCAAGAAATGCTAGTGGCTTCGACAGTGGCAGAAATGCCATGTTGTCAGGATGTTGCATCTAAAATATAAGTCAATATTCATAACCCTTATTCTGTATCTGTGATCCAGAAAAAATGACATGATAGTCATGCGGGCAGGGGCATAAAATGGTCTCAATGTCATCAAGGGCAGTAGGATGCACATCAGAATAAACTTAGGTTTCAGAGTAACAGCCGTGTTAGTATGCATCCGATGAAGTGAGCTGTAGCTCACGAAAGCTTATGCTCAAATAAATTGGTTAGTCTCTAAGGTGCCAGAATAAACTTAAACACTTACATAAAATGTAGCAGTCATCATTCGGTAGTTCACTCTTTTAAGATAAATTGACTGAACACAGGGCTGGCTAAAAAATGCAGAAAAACTTTGGTGACTTTTTTTGTAATTTTTGGTGAAATTTTTCATCAAAATTTGGAACACTTTATAAGCTGTTTGAAAAAGAGCAAAAAATGCATTTTAGTCAAAAAATTAACTAATTCAAAAATTTTGACCATCTCTAACAGATTTAACCCATAAAGAATGTAATCATTAATAATAATAATAACCTCCTCCCCCCACAAAAAAAAAAATAGTTGAGTTTTCTGACTCAGTTAGGATGATGTGAAAGTTTTATAGGGATCCACAGCAAATAATTCAGTCATTTTGATATTATGATTTATCTTAGTATTATACTATTGGCTTATAATTATAAAGAAAATAACATCAAGAGTTTCATGTAAAGGAAAGGATACTAATATACTGAAATTACATGGTGACCTTTCAAACAAACACACATCGTCTTAGCAAAATGTCACCCCTAGTTTTGCTGAGTGCCCCATAGCTAAGATCTCCCACCACATTCCAAAATTCTAACCTTGTTTCAAAGGATTTTAATGAAGCTTCCTTGCAAACATGTGTAAGTAAACATGATGCACATTTGCACCTTTAAGTACAAATACATCATTGTACTTGCAGTTACCCATTTCTGTTGGGCAATCATTTGTTTGCATATGTATGTTTTGCAGGTGCAACTTACATGGCTATTTTCTAAAATGTGGACCTATGTGTTAACTTCAGGATGGCTTCAAGCTCAGATTAAACCTCAAAATCATTCTTAGCCTTTCTACAGATATTAGGCCAGATCTTCAGCCAATGTAAATCGGCTAGCAGCTAACAGCAGAGTTTCGGTGGGAGTTTGGCCTGAGAGCAGAGTGGTGATTTTGTGTTCTGAGAATGTGGTGGTTTATTCCAGGTGTGAGGCTTGATTTTGTGCTTGCTGGTGTCTCTTAATGAGGGGGCACTGCTGACCTAGTTTGGAGCAGCAAGAAGCTAGGGTTTAAATGTGGAGTTTCTGTGGGAGTTTGGGTGGTTTTTTTCCTCTTTCCATTCTTTTTATTTCCTGATTGTTTTATTCTTGAAACATAAATAAAAGAGAGTGGTGGCTAGCCTGAGACAGCACTAGAAGTGAACTGAAGAAAGGAGACAAAAGAAGATGGTCACATGCAGAATCTCTGGGAAGTACATCATCCTTGAGTGGTGTCATAAATATAAAAGGAAGGGTAACCACCTTTCTGTATACAGAACTATAAAATCCCTCCTGGCCAGAGACAAAACCCTTTCACCTGTAAAGGGTTAAGAAGCTAGGATAACCTCGCTGGCACCTGACCAAAATGACCAATGAGGAGACAAGTTACTTTCAAAGCTGGGGGGGGTGTAAACAAAGGGTCTGTCTGTCTGTGTGATGCTTTTGCCAGGACCAGAGCAGGAATGCAGGTCAGAACTCCTGTAAAGGGCTAATAAGCAATCTAGTTAGATATGCATTAGATTCTGTTTTGTTTAAATGGCTGATAAAATAAGTTGTGCTGAATGGGATGTATATTCCTGCTTTTGTGTTTTTTTGGAACTTAAGGTTTTGCCTAGAGGGATTCTCTATGTTTTGAATCTGATTACCCTGTAAGGTATTTCCCTTCTTGATTTTACAGAGGTTTTTCTTTTACTTTAATTAAAATTCTCTTTTAAGAACCTGATTGCTTTTTCATTGTTCTTAAGATCCAAGGGTTTGGGTCTGTGTTCACCTATGCAAATTGGTGAGAATTTTTATCAAGCCTTCCCCAGGAAAGGGGGTGTAGTGCTTGGGCGGGTATTTTTGGGGGGAGATGTTTCCAAGTGGGCACTTCCCCTGTTATTTTTGTTAGACACTTTGGTGGTGGCAGCATAAAGGTTCAAGGACAAAAGGTAAAAGTTTGTACCTTTGAGAAGTTTTAACCTAAGCTGGTAAGAATAAGCTTAGGGGGTCTTTCATGCAGGTCCCCACATCTGTACCCTAGAGTTCAGAGTGGGGAAGGAACCTTGACAAGTGGGTATCTGATGGAAGCTACTTATTTTTGAAATGTTGCCTGATAGAGCTCATGGCAGAGAAGATCAAAAGACAACAGATACAGCTGGAGACCATGATGGAATTCAGAAGGGGATTTGAAGGTATAATGCAGAAGAAGAGAGAGGAGGTGGTGCAGACAACTCAAGTTTTGCAGACACCTGCCTAACAAAAGAACTGGGAGAGCAGACTTCCAGAAGAGGAGGGTGATCCAGAATAGAATGTAACCGAGGACAAGGCAGAAGAAGACACCAGCGAGTGGTGGTGAAATTGAGTTGAGTAGCAGATTTGCAGCACTGGGGAACGAGGAGCAGGAGGTAGGGCAGAAGATGGGGTGGCAAGGAAGAAAAGAAGGGAAGCCAGTCCCTGTAGAAGAGGGGAAGAGATGATGGAGATCATCTGGGACCAGCATCTAATAGAAAAATAAGGATCATGTACAGGTGGTGTGAGAGAAAACATAAAGCAGATTCATACCAATACCAGGAAGAGACAGTCTATGCGATCAGGGGCTCTGTACTCAGAAGAATTAACAGACCTATCACCAGAACAGATCCAGAGAACAGAAGTTCACTGTTTGCCAGGAGCAGGACCATGAGATGTGGATGTGAGGCTGAAAAGGATCCTGACTGGATTAAGGGAAAAACCACTGGTAGTGTTGTGAATTCCAACTGGAATGGATCAAGAACAGCTACATATGGCTGGGTAAGATGCTTTAAAAAGTGAAAGCTCAGGTGACCTTCAGTGGAATACTTCCAGTTCCTAGAGAAGGAGGGTGAAGGTGTGACAGATGATTTAAGGACAGGTACTATGAGAAAGGTTTTGGGATGATTAACTGTTAGGAGGCATTCACAAAAAAGACTCTTCTCGACTGATGGTCACCACTTGAGTATTTAGGGCATTAACCTTCTAGGACCGAGACTGGCATGATTGATAAGAAGGGCTTCAAACTGGGAGAGGGGGGAAGGTTTGTGTGACATTTTGTGGGATACCTGGGGTTGTGAGACTCTTCATTACCACCTGCCCTTAGCATGAATAAGTCTTTCCTGTCCTGGTATGGCTCAGCTCCCCAAGCCCACCAGCCACTGGCAACACAAGCACTTCCCTATAGGCCTAGGTAATCCTGCTGTGATTCTATAGGTTAGCAAAAGATAAATAGCCCTTGAATTGCTGAGCGTCTCTCTGGAGAGTCCAGCCCCTTGTCCACTGGACACTAACTTGTTCATAGATTCACTGCTTCCAAAGAAGCAATATGCCACAACTTACTCATTCCACCTGATATCACTGCTCTGCTTAACTCACAGCACTTAGATCTGTATATAGTGAAATCAAATATAAGTTTATTTAACAAACCATAGAGATTCAAGTAATAGTAAGTAGATGTATTGGAAACAAATGGTTTTATATAAAATAAAATCATAGCATGCATTCTAGAGCCTATAGTTCATTAACAAGATATTTTCATGCCTATTAAAATATTGCTCACACAAAATCTTTTCACCTCTTTACAGCCAGGCTGGCTGTGACTCTCCTTTCATGAGACATGCACTCTGCAAGTTTGCCTCCTAAGTGAAGGATTTTATGTCTCTCTTCGCACTCCAGGATATACCAGGCCAATCCTTGCTGTTTGTTTTATCCTCTAGATTTTCTCTCTTGGAGATTTCACACCTCTTAATTCTTTCTTACTCTTAATTCGCACCTGACTTAATATGCAAATAAGCATACAGTGTGAGGGATACAACAGACAAATGGCCAAGCATGCTGATAAGTATCAGTTACCTCCTGCCTGTAAGGAACATCTAGAAGATATGTCACCTGCTGGAGACCTGCCTTAATTTTAAGACCTTAACAGCATAATTTTTGGTATAAATACATAACTCCTTAAATATTATCTGTATAAACATTTCACAATGATTAAGATGACTAGTGGGTTACTGGCTCTCAGTAGAGACCTCAAATGCCATCTTTCGGAGAACTATTTTATATATATAGTTCACCGAAATAGTAAAATAGTTCACCGAAAGATGGCATTTGAGGTCTCTACTGAGAGCCAGTAACCCACTAGTCATCTTAATCATTGTGAAATGTATATACAGATAATATTTAAGAAGTTATGTATTTATACCAAAAATAAATATATAAGTAAGCCAGGAGATACCTCTAAAACCTTGTGTATCCCTCTGACAGTTAGCACCAATGGGTTCTTGTGCAAAGATTGGGAAAGACTTATGAAATCTCCATGCCTGACTTTAATACACGGGAGGAGAAAAAGCAGCTAAATGAATATATAGTAAGAGATAATGGAACACCACAGAGTAACGGTATGGTCAGCAAGGATAAAGAAAGTAAAAAAATTGATTGGAGTGTAGTAGTCAGGTAGCTGTTATAGTTAGTGAAAAGACTATACTGTACCTAATCCAGCTAGAAAACTAGATGAGTTCCAAGGGAAACAACTAAAATGCTTGTACGTGAACGCAAGGGTTGTAGGCTTTAAAATGGAGGAACTGGAATGTCAAACAGGATACTGCAGGGATGACAGAAACATGGTAGAATAGTGCTCATGACTGGCAATACATGTATTGAAGGGTATGTGCTGTTTTAGGAGAGATAGAAATAAAGGCAAAATGGCATTACACGTCAACAAAATGGTAAACTGTAAAGAAATAAGAAGTGCTAATATAGCTAGAACAGAATCTGTTTGTGTTTAAAATCAGTTTGCGGAAGGATTGTAAAAGAAATTCCATGAGGATAGCAGCGTTAAGGGTCTGTTATGGATCCCAGGGTTGGATTCAGATATGGTTAGAAATATCTTTAACATTATTAGAGAGATAAATACTATTGGGAATTGTGTCACAATGGGAGACTTTAACTTCCCAGGTATAGATTGGAGAATAAATGCTACTAATACTGGTTGAGCCCAGTTATTGTTGGTTGAGATAGACAGCAGTCTTTTTCATCAAATTGTCACTGAACCAACAGGAGGTGATGCAGCTTTCGACTTGATTTTTGGTAAGTAGTGAGGCTATCATAGAAGAGCTGGTTGTAAGAAATAATCTTGGATCGAGTGATCACAAGTTGATTCTGTTTAAAATAAATGGAAGGATACTCAATACCAGATCATCAACAATGTTTTTTTTACTTCAAAAGGGCAGACTTATGTAAATTAAAGGAATTAGCTGAAGAAAAGCTCAAGGACTTAAATGTGGAGGAGATTTGGAATTTCTTCAGATTAACAATATAAAAATTGTCTGAAATTTGCCCCCAATCAAAGGAAAAAAGTTGCAGGCAAAAGCTCCAGACCCAAGTGAATGAATAACCAATTTTAAAAGGTTGCTAGGAGTAAGCAAAGAACCTATGGGGAATGGAAAAAGCACTTGATCAGCAAAGAAAGCTACAATGTGGAGGTTAGAAAATGTAGGAATAAAGTGAGAACTGCTAAAAGTCAAGATGCCAAGGAATTCAAATTAAAAGTGTTTAGTTATATAAATAACGAGAATAAGGAAGCATGAAGTTGGGCCACTACGCAGCCTGTATAGGAAGGAAATTGACCAGGTGTCAAGTTTTCCACCGGAACACCCAGTCAGCTGGCGGCTCCGGTCAGCACTGGCAACTGGACCATTAAAGGTCCAATCGGCGGTGCTGCAGTGCTAAGACAGACTACTATCTACCTATCCTGGGGCACTGCATTGCATCCGGAAGCAGCCAGCAGGTCCAGCTCCTAGGTGGCGGGGCCCATGGGGCTCCACGCGCTGTACCCGCCCTGAGCACCAGCTCTTCACTCTCATTGGCCGAGACCTGCTGGCTGCTTCCAGCATGCACGCGCAATGCAGTGTCAGAACAGGCAGGCAGCCTGCCTTAGCCCTCGCTGCTGTACCACTGACCAGGAGCTGCCCAAGGTAAGCATGAACCCGAACCCCTACCCCAGTCCTCAGCCCCCGCCGAAACCTGGAGCCCTCTCCTCCACCCCAAACTCCTCATCCCTGCCCCAGCCCACAGCCCTCACTCCCTTCCACACCCCAACTCCCTGCCTCAACCCGCAGCCCCCTCCCATACTCCGAATTGCTCAGCCCCACCCCCCAGCCTGGAGATCTAATATATTTTGACTTCAGAAAAGTAGATGAGACAGCACCATGTGCAAAATCATTAGTAAATTAGAGAAGATGAGGATCAGTACAAAAATTGGAAGGTGCGTAAGGAACTGGCTAAAGGGTGAATTATTGATTTGGAAGGAGGTGACTACCACAGTTCCTCAAGGATCAGTTTTGGGACTGATCTTATTCAATATTTTTGTTAATGACTTTAGCACAAAAAGTAGGAATATGCTGATGAAATATGCTCATGATACAAAGCTGGGAAGCTTCATCAGTACAAAGGAAGATGGTAATATTATTCAGGAAGATTTGGGTGACCTTGAAGACTGGAGTGACAGAAATGGGATGAAATTCAATAGTACAAAGTGCAAGGTTAGACACATAGGGTCTAATAATAAGAATTTCTTCTACAAGGTAGGCGCAACAGAGGAAGACAGAGACTTGGCAATTGGGTCAATCACAGGATGACTATAAGACCAATGTGATGCAGTTATGAAAAAGGCAAATGTGATCCTAGGATGTATCAGGCAAGAAATTTCCATTAGAGAAAGAGAAGAATTAATGCCTTTGTACAAGGTGCTGACAAGACCTCTTTGGAATAATGTGCACAGTTCTGGTGACCCATGTTCAAGAAAGATGGATTCAAACTGGAACAGGTGCAGAGAAGATCTACTAGAATGATTAGAGCAGTGGTTCTCAAACTTATTTGATGCAGCCCCCCTTCTTTGTGTCTATAGTTGTTTATGCATCCCCCCTACCAAGTACATATACCGCCACTAGTTCTGAACAAAGAGCGGAGAGCAGCGGCTGCTGGCCGGTCACCCAGCTCTGAAGGAAGTGGTGTGCCAGCAGCATCACAGAAGTAAGGCTGGCAATGTGAAAAGTGATATTTGTCAATATCACTTTTCACAGCAGCCTTAGTGACCCATTGCCACCCTTACTTCTGCATGGCGGCTGCTGAGGCCCTGGGGCTGACAGCCGGAGCCCCACTGCCTCCAAGTGAGGGATTGGGTCGGGGGAAGGAGAGCCGGAGCCCAGGCCACTTCCTGGTGAGGGATTGGGAGAGGGTAAGGAGAGCCCAGGTAGAGGGGCTTTGGCTGTCTCCTTTATCCCGGGTGTGCGCGGCCCTTCTGCACAAGCCCCAGCCACTCAGGGCTGACAGCCAGAGCGCTTAAAAAAAAAAAAAAAAAAAAAAAAGCATACAGCTCACACCTCCCTTGACACATTCCTGTTCCTCCCTTGGGAGGCCAGTTCCGTAGTTTCAAGAACCTCTGGATTAGATGAACAGAGGCCTATCTTATGAGAAGAGACTGGAAGAACTTGGCTTGTTGAGTCTAACAAAACGAAGGCTGAGAGGGGTTATGATTGCTCTCTAGAAATATATCAGAGGGGTACATACCAGGGAGGGTGATGAGATATTTAAGCTAAATGACAAAGTTGGCACAAGAGCAAGGGTGTATAAAGTTTCCATCAACAAATTCTGGTTGGAAATTAGAAGAAAGTTTCTAACAATCAGAGGGGTGAGGTTTTGGAATAGCGTCCCCATAGGAGCTGTGGAGGCAAACAACTTAATTAGCTTTAAGAGAGGTGGACAAATTTAGGTGTGGAGATATATAATGGAGTTGCTTGTGATGGGGGGGAGCAGGGCTCAGCTGCCCTGGTGCTCACTTCTGGTTTATGCTTTATGTTTTCAAGATGATCTGGTGGTCATGGACTTAAACTGTACACCACCACTTAAGTCGATGTAACTTATGTCACTCAGGGCTGTGAAAAAGACCCCCCCTCCCGCCAAGCAGCACAAGTTACAGTGACCTATGCACTGTCCACACTGGTACTACGTCAGCAGGAGATGCTCTCCCACGTGCATAGCTTCTACCTCCCACACAGGTGGAGTAATTATGCCAATGGGAGAGGACTCCCGCATCCTCATAGCGTTTCTTCACCAGATGCACTACAGCAGTGCAGACGCATCAGTGCAGACGCACCAATGTAGTGCTGTAGTGTAAATTTGCCCTATGGCTCTGTTGAAATCCTTGGAGTTATGCCCATTTACAACAGCTAAGGATGGAGCTTATCATCTCTTTAGTGGCACTGCTGTCTGGCAGTTTTTCTCAGCCCCAGATACATTGATATGCCACATTAGTACCACCAGATATTTATTAAAAACAAAAATTAAAAAATAAATATTTCATGCATCTTTCTGACAATATCAAATTATTTCTGTCTGTCTGTATCTTCCCCCTAACACCATAATGGTTTGTCAGCTGTGCTCCAGTTATCAGGATGTACCAGCTTAGCAACTGCCCTTGCAAACCTTTTCTCATAGTAGTAATCTTTATGCACATGAGTAGTCCAACTGAAGCCAGTTAGTTATTAAATATTTTTAAAGGTTTAAATATTTGAAGAGGGAAAGAGAAAAATTGCTGCTGCAGACTGATTGCAGTGGACAAGTCTGTAATCAAATCAGTTGTTCCAGGGGAAAAAAATATAGTACTGAAACTGTGTGGTTTTTGCATTTTTTTGTTTAGAAAGGACAGCTACAGCTGCATGCATAGTGGGGTTGAAAAAAACCCCAAAAATTTAATTAGCAATATTGTTGCTGGTGAGACAGATTGGGACATTAAAAAAAGAAAGTGTGTTTGAAGGAAAAAAAGGCTCTGGACTCATTTTGATAAAAGGAAGTGTTAGCGTTTTTCTTTTCGCTTTGCAAAAAAAGAGCTGCTGCATTATCTCCTTCTATCAGCATCCAGCAGTAAAAATGCCTATGTAGCATTAATTGAAAACGGATTTTCAAACAGGAAGAAAGTTTTAGAAAGGTTCGCATAAAATGAAAGCGCTGTCTTGTTAGAGTGGCCAAATCAACAATGTCACAGTGTGAGGTAAAATACTACTTTCATGCCAAGAGCTGCATATGACATGTGAGATGCTAAGTTTGTTAGAGTCTTACCTTGTTGTTTAAAGGCAATTCAAACTTTCAGTTTTCGTTGTCCCTCTACCCCCACCACAGGTATAACAGGAGCGGTGGACTAGCTACAATTTAAAGATTAATTCTGGATCCTTAATTAAAATTCATTCAAACTTATCTGAACCCCATGAGTTCTCCTATCTCTGACCTTCTTGTTCTCTGGCTCTTATTCATCTTCCTCTCTCCCCTAACTAAAGACATTGCTTCTCAAGTCTCCCCAAATCCATCCTTAAGTATCTAAGGGTTTGTTTACATGGGGACACTCAGGAAAGTGAAGGTGAATCAACTAAAGGTGTGAAGTCAAACACATTAAGCCACTTCCCCCATATGGATGCTCTCAATCAGGTGTAAAGTGTCCTTAAATCCGGTCCACATTACTCCTGAATCAAATTAGCCACATGGGGGAAGGAAATTCTGACTTCACACTTTTAGTTGATTCACATTCATTTTCTTGAGGCCTGGTCTACACTCAAAATTTAGGTTGAAAAATCCACATCCCTGAGCACCATAGCTATGCTGAGCTAACCCCAGGTATAAACACTGCTAGCTACCATCATTCAGGGAGGTGATGTTCCTACAGTGATGGAAAAACCCCTTCAGTTGCTGTAGCCTGCATCAACACTATGGGGTTATACTGGTTATATACCGTACTTATGCTTCTATAATCCCTGTAGTAGATATGGCCAGAGTGTTCGCATGTAGATAAACCCTTACTGTCTGTGTATCTGCAAGGATCCTTATCACCACAGTCTCTGAGGATTTCCTAATCATTTAAAATTAGAAATAACAATATATCACTCTCTTCTTCTTTCCCAGTCTGTTAAAAATATATAGCTTGATTGGGGTTGAGAGAAGTTGGGGGGGGGTGTTGATGTTTATTTGGAGAAGTGTTTATTGAGGGAAACTCAAGGAAAAGAGGCAAGTTTTGCACTTAATGTATTGCACTGTCAGCCTTATCTCTTGCTGGAATGAGTTGAAAAGTCTAGGACCAGCTTCTCCTAGTCCATCTCCTGTATCTAATGAACTTCCCTTTACCGGCTGACAGTTTCATAGTGCCAGTACAACATAGCTGTTGTGGGAGGTCATGGGTTCAGAGAGAGGGGTAATCTCTCATGTAGCTAAATCCAATCCCATAGAGGGCTTTGAATATCAAGACCTTGAATTAGAACAGAGAACTGAGGTGATGTGATCAGAGACCTGTGTTGTCAAGCAGTTGGACCCGCTGTGCTTTCTACTGGTTGGAGCTTTTTCAGAATGGGTAGTTTTGTTCACAGATCTGACTTTTGACAGTGGTTAAAGCAGTGTGCCACAGGAGTGGAAGTTTTCACCCCACCACCCAAGGAAGAGAAGCAACTCTTAGTCTGCTTTACCAGAGAAGGTGGAACTTGTGATGCCCCCGGTCCCCCTAATTTTAACCCCTAAATTTTAATAATCAAATCTTGCCAGAACCTCCAGTATGCCCTATTGTAGCTCTTTGTAGTCTTTAATAAGTGGGCCTTTGGAATGAAAATTTCTAAAAATATTTCTGCACTTTCAGAGGTCAAAAATAAACTGCTTTTAATGAAGTCCTACGTTTTCAAAGGCTATGTTATAATCAGTGAAAGTTACAGAAGGACTGAAGAATGACTCTTTGACCTTCAAAGGATTACAAATGGCCCAAATTATTTACTGAATCAAATAAATCCCTGGTGTAAAGGAACTGACTTCAGTGCAGCTTATGTAAGGGATGAATTAGCTCCCTGTGTGGCTATACTTGAGAATGGCCAATTGAAGGTAGTCCATGTTTCCAGACAACCTGGCCTGGAGAAAAGTGTAAAGCGGATGCTGTGCATATTAGAAGTTAGAGACTGTTCTTAGTAATATACCACCTCCTACTTATATTGATTTTGAGCAGGAAATAAAGGTGATTTGATTATACAGGACTATATGAACTTAATTAAAAGCTCAAAGGCTTTGGAAATTGAGATCATGCACTTAAATAAAACATCTCATAAGCTTTTCAGATATGATAAGCTGAAACTTGTGTGTGGTCACTTATTAAATGAAGGAATTGGTTATCCAATAAAGAGGAAGAATGTGGTTAAGGTGTTGGGCTTAGGGGACATTTAATTCCTTCCTGTGCTGTAGACTTGCTGTGTGACTTTAGACAAGTCACTTAGTCTCTCTCTATCCCACTTCCCCATCTGTAAAATGAGGAAAATAATATTTCCCTACCTCAGAGAGGTGTTGTGAGGATAAATACATCTGAAAAAATTGTGATGTGCTCAGTTGCTATGGTAATGGGTGCCATATAAGTATTTAAAATAGATAGTATACCAGAGGGAATTTGAATGTTTTGATATTCCTGGTTTTAAGACTATCACATAATGTACGGAGAAGGCAGGCAGATTGTCTTGAACAGCCTCTGTTTTCCATTGCTTTATCAAATTTCTAGTGATCTCAACAACTGGTCCAATTCATTAATGAATTGAAATGTGTGGGAGTGATGGGTATACAGCACCTTTGAAAATCAGGGCTACGTATTTAGGCGTGTGACCAGGGTCCCAGGGAGTCACACTGAATTACTCAATTAGGGTCAACTGAAAAGAATGGGGTAGACAATCCCCAAGGCTTGTGGATATTCCAATACTTAGATTTACCAAGCCAGCACAAAACACTTTCTATCATACCTTACTGGTTACTGAGAAGCCAACAAACCAGTTCCTTTAAAGCAACCCAGCCTTAGCCTTCAACCAGACCCCCAAGTCAAATATGATGAGGATTACTGACAATCTTATTCAACATATCAGAAAGTTCTACCAATCCCAAAAGATAAGACACATTACCTCCCAGGTTAATGAATATTTCAGATCTTACCCAAATACACGCTTACAGCCAATCCTTATTAACTAAACTAAAATTTATTAAAAAAGAAAAGAGAGATTATTGGTTAAAAAATCAGTATACATACAGACATGAATACAGTTCTGAGATTAGATTCATAGCAGAAATGGTGAGCTTTGTAATTGCAAAAAGTTCTTTCAGAATTAGTCCATCAGTTATAGTCCAATGTTCATATTCAGGATGATCCAGCTAGGACAGGAGTTCTCAGTCTTACGACTTAAGCTTCCCCTGCAGGAAGCATCAAGCAGATCTGAGATGAAAAGGATCAGGACCCAAGGGTTTTTATGCAGTTTCAGGCCTTCTTTTGACAGCTCAGAGTCCTTAGGCAAACAATAGGCAATCATGGAGACTTTTAAGTAGACCTGTTTCCTAAGCATCACCAGTAATTAGCTAAAGGGATTAAAATAAGGCAATTGCCTGTTTTCCACCATTTGCAAGTGATTTGCTATACGTTTCAAAGAGAGATGAATACAGTGATATCACTATGTTTACAGTTCATTTAAATGTTAATATTTCCTTTTGATCTCTGAATTAACAGAATACAGCATAGATGGGGACTGCTGGATTAGGTTGTTAACCTCTATCACTATATATGTAAACACACAAAAACAAAAACATTAGCTGCCAATATGTCTCTAAAGGTTGAATCTGGGTCAATTGGCCTACAAGCTGCTTAACCCTTTCTGGCCACGTGTCATAAGGTGCCTAAGCCATAAGTAGCTATAAGAATATAAGGAAAGCTATACTGGGTCAGACCAAAGGTCCATCTAGCTCAGTATCCTGTCTTCTGATAGTAGCCAATGCCAGAGGCCCAAAAGGGAATGAACAGAACAGGTAATCAACAAGTGATCCATCCCCTGTTGCCCATTCCCAGCTTCTAGGGACACCATCCCTGTCCATCCTGGCTAATAGCCATTGATGGATCTGTCCTCCATGAACATATCCAATTCCTTTTTTGAATCCTGTTACAGTATTGGCCTTCACAACGTCCTCTGTCAAGGAGTTCCACAGGTTGACTGTGTGTTGTGTGAAAAAATACTTCCTTTTATTTGTTTTAAACCTGCTATCTATTAATTTCTTTTCATGACCCCTAGTTCTTGTGCGATGAGAAGGAGTAAATAACGCTTCCTTATTTACTTTCTCCACACCAGTCATGATTTTATAGACCTCTATCATATCTCCCCTTAGTCGTCTCTTTTCCAAGCTGAAAAGAGGTGAATTATTTCACCAAAATGACTTCTTTGGATTTAGATGGTCTAAATAACCCCATTTTAGAAAAACATTTTTGAAGAATGAGACAATAGCCATAAAATAGCAGCATGGGAACATTTAACCTTCACTCTTAAAGACAATTCTACTCTGAAAAAGAACAGATGCTCCAAGACTGTAATACCTCATTTGAAAAGAACATGGCATCTAAGTACAGCTCAAATGCTTATTGACAATAAGATTATTCCATTAGAAACAACAAAAGAAATCTTTCAATTACTTAAACTAAAATATTATATGAATAAGCCTTCATTTTTACCAGAACTGGGGGAGAGAAAAAATAAAAAGGTGTTTTGGAGAACAGACAGATTTAATCTTTAGAATTTATATTGCATTTTCCAAAAATAAATTGAATACATTCAATTCTGGTAAAGAGAGAGAAAGATACATTCAAAACTTAATGAAAAAGGCTGTAAGAATATATGATTTTTTATGACTAAGTGTTCTATTTCTTATCTGGAAAAAGAATCACAAGTAAAATGTGTAATGAGATTATATTATTAAAACAAAAAGTCCTCCTGACAAACTCCATAATATACATTTTAACACTTCTGATCTTTGTAGAAAACATATAATATTCATTCAGTTGTGGGGGTTTATGTGGAAAATAAAGCCCATGATCCTGCAAATATTTTCATGCTTAACTTTAAGAACCTGAGTATTCCCTTGACTTCAATTTTAAAAAAAATAATTACACTCTTTAATATCATGGGGTGAAGTATTCCAACAGCGGTATTTTGCAGTCTATAAGGAATAGCTTCCCCTGCCCCCTCCTTTTTTGTCTTTGGACATTTGAACATCATTTTATCAGAGTGTCTGAGCACATAACCATTTTCCACATGAAGGCAAACACAGGTAGGCGTGTCCTTAGGAGTTTCCTTAGTTATGTATTCTAAACAAACAAATAATCAAGTAAGTTATATAAAGTTTCAAGAGGCAACCATCTGATTTTTGGCATGCAATGATGGATAAATCAAGTACTAATTCATCTGTGTTCTGACTACAGCTGAGCAAATAGTAGAAAAAAACGTGAATATTTATTCAAAAGAGAATTTCAGTTCAACCATATTAATTACCTTTCACAGTCACTTTCCATGAACATTTGAGTCTTGAGATTTATTGACGTGAATACACATTAAATTCCAGTTTTAAGCTTGGATGCTTGAATATTCATAGAAAGGAAATTCTGAGTGATATGTTGGATTGTGGAATTCTTGCTTCACAACTCATGTGTTAGGGCCCTGTCCAACAAGGTGTTGAGCACAGAACTGGTTCTGAGCACCCTCAACTCCTATTAAAATAATTGAGAATTAGGGTGTTCAGCACTTTCCTGAAGGCACTCAACCCCTTGGAGGATTGGCTCTTGGGTTAGTTGCATAGGTCTTCTAGTCAGGGAACAGAAACAATACACATGATGTATTGGTATGTAACTAATCAAGAGAGCACAAATACCCAGTGGTTACATTCTCAGTTCTTAGTTTGTTCTGTGTTGATTGGATGATTTATGTTACTAATCAGAGAACAGACACAATACCAGATGACTTATATAATCAACCAATACAGTGGAAAATGAAAATTATTTGCAGTGGACTGCAAACTAAGAATCATTTGCTGAATAACTTTGTGCTTCATTTTGAATAACAAGTAAATTCAAGGATTTGTCAGACTATCTAACAATTCAGTAAAATGGTGACATTTATTGAATAAATTATGTTTTGCAAGTTGTTGGACTTGAAAATACTTCCTAAGTGAGACAAATTCTCACTCTATAGAGAGATGTCAATTTCATATGTAAAGTACATTGACAGTATCCAAAAATAATTAAGAACATTCTACAACAAATTTAGGCAAATTAACATCAGGTGTCATCAGAGACAGGGCTAGCTAAACTGAAGGGCAGTGAATGCAACAGGCAGCAGTGCCAGCTGAAGAATTACTGCCATCTTGGGTAGCCACATGCCATTTATTCCGTGCATTAGGAGCTATGGAGGAAATGTAATTTAATTGTGTGCAGTAATATGTCAAAATTCACAGCAGTTTGGAGAGATGGAAAATATTTCCTATATGTAAAGGTCCATAAATCTCAAACATCATTCTGAATAAAATAGTTATGTGAGCATTTATTCTTCTCTTTACTCCTTTTATTTCTTCCATGGATAATATTACACAGAAATTGGAGAGGGGAAGGACTGATATCCTCTAATCTCACCTTTCTGAATTGCAATAAATTAATTGACAAACCCACCATGTCCTCTGAGAATATCTTTGTTCAGTGCTTCAGAGAAAAGTGAACTGCCCAACCCCTCCTCCTCCTCACTGAGACCCATGTCAATGTGCCATGGGAAGAAATTCCATTCCAAATAACCTTCCAAACTAGGTTATCTGTTCAACACTGCATTTTGTGACAGATTTATGTTACCAATTTGCCTGGGGCATCAGGTGATTAGGCTGAGGCTGCAGGCTATTTGGGGAGGAGATGAAGGAGCACACAAGTGACTACGTTTTAAAGCTTTATTAATAAAATAACAGTGGTGAGTGCGGGGTGTTTTCCACGTCACTTAGAGGAAGGAAGAAAGCGTTAGTGACCGTGCCCTAACCCACTTTTATACTTACACACACACAACCCAAGGCTGGCCAAGCCTGGGTGTAACGTAAGAAGAAGAGGGGGAAGGATGGACGAAAGTTTTGTCCTGTGCACAGGCTGTTTAGAGTCCACTGTTGATTTTCAATTTGCTTTAGCTTTCAGGAGGGTTTTAAGTCCTGGGGTTTTTGTGGGGGTGTTTCGTTCCGGGACCTCTGTCCCCCGTGCTCTTTATACCAGTCCAAACCGGGCTTCCGTGGCTTCCTTAGCTTTCCCAAAACACCCTGGCTTCAGGGACGCAAAACTGTTGTTTTCCCCCTTGCTGGCCTTCAGTGTCTCACTAGTTTTTGCAATCTCCTGCAGTGTTTTTCAGTTTAATGCTCTGTTCTCATGGCTGGTCGGGATTCGAATCCAGGCCCCCGTCTTTCTTGGCTGTCAGTTGTGTGCCGTGGCCTTTGGCTGGAGTCAGCATCTTATCTTCGGACCTAGCTGTAGCGTCGAGTTAACAGATTCCCTTCTCCTTTCCTCCCTCTACGACCTCTCATAACCTGCAAAGGAACCTTTCACTCCACACTCACACCTTCAACCCTTCCCACAATACACTTCACTACATATACAAGTGCTAGCAACATACAATGCTAAACTGCTTACCCAGGGATCCCCATGAGGGTGGGGGAAGTTATATTGTGACATTTTGAACAAGGATCACCACAGTTAAATCTGAGTTCCATATATAACCTGAGATGTCATTGACATCTAAGTCAGTGGTTCTCAAAGCCGGTCCACCGCTTGTTCAGGCAAAGCCCCTGGCAGGCTGGACCGGTTTGTTTACCTGCCGCGTCCACAGGTTCGGCCGATTGCGGCTCCCACTGGCCACGGTTCTCCGCTCCAGGCCAATGGGGGCTGCAGGAAGCGGCGCTGGCCAAGGGACATGCTGGCTTCCCTTCCTGCAGCCCCCATTGGCCTGGAGCGGTGAACCGCGGCCAGTGGGAGCTGCGATCAGCTGAACTTGTGGACGCGGCAGGTAAACAAACCGGTCCGACCCTCCAGGAGCTTTCCCTGAACAAGCGGCGGACCGGCTTTGAGAACCACTGATCTTAGTAATATCCTTGTTTTCTTCAAACTGAATAATCTTGTTCGAAGACCACAGATGCTATTCAAGAAAAAGACCCAACACATGATCTAATTCATCTCTCTGCTACTTCCCTGAAAGATTCAGCCTGTCTCTTTTGAGTCAAAGAATTCCAGATGCAGTAGAACCTCAGAGATATGAACACCTCAGAAATTGACATTGTTTGTACCTCTGAACAAAACATTATGGTTGTTCTTTCAAAAGTTTACAACTGAACATTGACTTAATAGAGCTTTGAAACTGTACTATGCAGAAGAAAAATAATGCTTTTCCTTTAGAATCATAGAATCATAGAATATCAGGGTTGGAAGGGACCTCAGGAGGTCATCTAGTCCAACCCCCTGCTCAAAGCAGGACCGATCCCCAATTAAATCATCCCAGCCAGGGCTTTGTCAAGCCTGACCTTAAAAACTTCTAAGGAAGGAGATTCCACCACCTCCCTAGGTAACGAATTCCAGTGTTTCACCACCCTCATAGTGAAAAAGTTTTTCCTAATATCCAACCTAAATCTCCCCCACTGCAACTTGAGACCATTACTCCTTGTTCTGTCATCTGCTACCACTGAGAACAGTCTAGAGCCATCCTCTTTGGAACCCCCTTTCAGGTAGTTGAAAGCAGCTATCAAATCCCCCCTCATTCTTCTCTTCTGAAGACTAAACAGTTCCCTCAGCCTCTCCTCATAAGTCATGTGTTCCAGTCCCCTAATAATTTTTGTTGCCCTCTACTGGACTCTTTCCAATTTTTCCACATCCTTCTTGTAGTGTGGGGCTCAAAACTGGACACAGTACTCCAGGTGAGGCCTCACCAGTGTCAAATAGAGGGGAACGATCACGTCCCTCAATCTGCTGGCAATGCCCCTACTTATACATCCCAAAATGCCATTGGCCTACTTGGCAACAAGGGCACACTGTTGACTCATATCCAACTTCTCGTCCACTGTAACCCCTAGGTCCTTTTCTGCAGAACTGCTGCCTAGCCATTCGGTCCCTAGTCTGTAGCGGTGCATTGGATTCTTCCGTCCTAAGTGCAGGACCCTGCACTTGTCCTTGTTGAACCTCATCAGATTTCTTTTGGCCCAATCCTCCAATTTGTCTAGGTCCCTCTGTATCCTATCCCTACCCTCTAGCATATCTACCACTCCTCCCAGTTTACTGTCATCTGCAAACTTGCTGAGGATGCAATCCACTCCATCCTCCAGATCATTTATGAAGATATTGAAAAAACCCAGCCCCAGGACCGACCCCTGGGGTACTCCACTTGATACCACCTGCCAACTAGACACGGAGCCATTGATCACTACTCGTTGAGCCTGACAATCTAGCCAGCTTTCTATCCACCTTATAGTCCATTCATTTATTTTTTAGTAGTTTATGTTTAACACACTACTGTACTGTATTTGCTTCTCTCTCTTTTTTTTTTTTTTTTTTTTTGTCTCCGCTGCTGCTTGGTTGTGTACTTCCAGTTCCAAATGAGGTGTGTGGTTGACTGGTCAGTTCGTAGCTCTGGTGTTCGTAACTCTACATTTATTTAACCTGACCATCATTTTGCAATATAGACTGATAAGCAGTTTTTCTAGTTGTGGAACAGTATACAGCAGCGTGACAGACCTTAAAATTTTTGCACAGATCTACACACACATGCATCCACACCCCCATGTGCAAATATAGTCACACACTCACAAATCTTGTTAATTGGAAGTGAATTCTAATGCTGGATCTATCCTTTAATACTTGTAAAGTGAACAATGGACCCGATTCTCCTCCCACTTAACCTGTTTTACACTGCTGTAACTCCATTGATTTCAAATAAATAAAAGCCGGCTTTTCCTCTCACACAGTTGTAAACCAGAAGTAATTCCATTTGATTTCAGTGGAGTTACTCCTGGTTTATAACTGGTGAGAGGAGCTGCAGGCACAACACATGGACCTCTAAGCAGAGTCTTATTTAAGAGTTGACTGTTTTAATTGCATTTGCATGGTAAATGCTCAGTACTTTTCCCATCTCCTAATTTTTCATTATTAGGTCAATAAGCTGGTTGGGACGGTGTCAGAGAGGGTAAGCAAGAGAAAATTACAAGAGCAAAACAAATTAAAGAAAACAAAGTTACTCAGGAAAAAGCTTCTAAATTGATTAATTTCTTCAAAAACAGCTGAACAAGTAAGGATCAAACAGATTCAAAACTACATCCCTGTGTATTAACTCACAGGTGGACCCGTGTCTCTTGCTGTCTCTCTCTCACACATACACTTTTTCTGTATTTTCCTATCCAATGTTTGTCTAACTAAACTGTGATCTCTTTGGAGAAAGGACCAAATGTTTGTTAAGATAACAATCATAGGGCAGAAAAAAGGTATAAAGAAGTAAATTAATTTAAAAGAAAGCTATCAAGTAGTTTTCTTTGGAACCCAACTTTGAAAATACAAATGTACTGTAATGACACAGTTAAGGACTGTTGGATTTTTTTTAACTGCAAATCCAATTGACCAGAATGATGGTGATTTTTCAACATCAGTGTGTCTGCATAGTGGCAAGAACTGCTATTTATCAAAGTACCTCTCATTTTGAAAAATGATTAAAGGGGAATGTAGATTGAAGGAGTGGTTGATTTATGCCCCACCAAATAGCTTGTTTTTGAGCATCTCTTAGCACATCTCAGAAAAGAACCGTGTTTTCTCTCAGTCAGGCTTTTATGAATGGAAAAATTCCACCAAGCATGTGAATGATCATGAACAATAGCTGAATTCACTGATTGGCAGCAATTCCTTTGATCTCTAGAGTGAAAATGCTAGGTTGAATCGTTTATTCTATTGCACAATAATATTAAAACAAGGATCAATAGTGGAAGAGTCCCTTAAAGCATTGGACTAATGTGTAGGGTAGCTGAGGATGATGTACTGGCAGAGGTGCCAATAGAATAGCATTAATGTTCTTCAGCAAATGGAAACTATATTGGAACTCAATTTTACTGACATGGCTGTAATGGTTACAAAACATTCAGTTCCCATTTTGTAGATGCATAAGCTGTTCATAGTGAGGGTAGAGTTTGGCTTATATGGATCAGATTAATAGGATTTATTTTATAGCTTTAAAGGGAAAACCTATGTTTATTAGCCTACAATATTTGGTTACAGGCAAAGGACTCAGACTTTTGCTGTACCACAAGTGAGGGAGTCTCCCAGTTCTAGTGTAGTCTTGTGATAATTGGGCCTACAAATTTACCCTAATTGTGAGCTCAGCTGTGAAAAGTGAGTGAAAGTTCATAAAGAGACACAATATCCTATAACAATAAATGTTGATGGGGGGAAAGGTGCAAAAGGGGTGAGAGGCTACATGAGCACAAACAAAAAGACTTATTCATAGAACTCAAACACTGTATTAGATTATGTCTGATAAAGAAGAGACGTGTGGGACAGAAAATAGGCCTAACTGGTGGACAAAATAATAAGAGGATGGGCTGTTCCTCTTATCACTCCCTTTTGAGATCCTTAAAATAAAAGAGACTCTGGCTGTGTCTACCTTGCACCACAGTGTGGAGTACAGGAGTCTGAATTGCAGCACCCATTAAAGTGGTGTCCTGTAACTGCCCTGTGTGGATGTCGCTGGCATGAACTAAAAGGTACCCAGTTCCTGTTAACATAGTCCTGCTTGAAAGAGGACTATGTTAATGCAAACTAGTTACCTTTTAGTTCATGCCAGCATCCTCTCGAGGCAGTTACAACACAGTACTCTAGTGCACACTACTGTTCATACCCCTCATTGTCCAAATTGCTGGGCTGTGTAGACAAGCCCTTTGAGAGGAAAATTGGAGAAGCAAAGTGCAACAATGGCTGACTGAAAGAGGGGGAAGTAGCAAGTTTTACAATCATGGCTGCTAGCCCCATTATCTTCTGGGACACCGGCATCTACTGTAATATCATCGGATTTTCATCCTCATCTGGAGAGACTGGGCCAGAGAGAGGGAGTCAGATGACACTGCCACCTTCACCAGCTCTGGCTAAATCCGGAACACCACCTGGGATGTGAGACTCTCAATTCCAGCCCTACTTTATTTCTTTTTTCTAGTTCTCTCCTTTTTTTTCCTTCTGTCTAATAAGAGTCTGGCTGAGCTGACTAAGACTACGTATTTTGAAACACTGCTGTAAGCTTGGTGACCAAAAAGGCAGCAGAATGCAATGTCCTAAACAGCCTGACTGGTACATGTTTGCCAGGTCTCAGAATGGCTAATAAGATTGTGTGCCATACTTGTGTTTTTCCAGCAGCAACGTTGCAAGTGAATGTGAACGCCAGAGACAGAAGCTGCAGTTTTTCTCCTTGCTATTTTTTTCTTTCCCATGTTCTGTGTGTTTGTGTTGTTTTGTCTTTTAGGAAATGGGATCAAACTTTAGCAACAACAGCTCCAGCCTATTTCAAATAATTTCATCTTTTTTCCAAAAAGGACAGTTATTACCATCTAAAAGACTGTCAAACAAGTGGGAGAAGGGGGCGGATTTCTTTCTGAAGACTCTCTCAAGCTAAAAAGAAAGGGAACAGGGGATGTTGTCAAAATGAAAGCTTTACTTAATTAATACCTTACATTTCAAATGGTTTAACTGTTTGTTTGGGGGTTTTGTTTGTATCTTTAACAAAAGGTGAAAAGGATTTGGAATGTTATGTTTTCCATAGTTCTAAACAAACTGAGACCTCTGTATACCAAACCCTTTTTTTAAAAACTGTTTAATGTTGGACAGTGACACCTTTAGCTCTTTGGGCCCATATATTGCATCTACCATAATATAATGGTTGGCATACCCTAAGTTACTAGTTATAGCTCCCGGATCCTTGGGTCGGAAGCTTAGTTTAGAGCAGCCTTGGGACTGCTCTAAACTATGCCCTTCTGCAACAGTCCCCATGCAGCAGTCCACCAGCTAGGTATTGCTGGAGCACAGTATGCACTGGCCACAGCCTCTCTCAGTCCTATTATGGCCTGTATGGCAGGGTCTAATAGCATGGTCTAGTTATGCCAGCCCTTATGGCAACTGAAAATTCTTGTGGAGGTAAGGCTCAGACTCATATATTTCCAGTTTTATGGCTAAATTAAAAAATAGTATTTCCTTTAAGGATTGTCAGTTGATCGATGAAACTTAATTTACATAAGACTGATTTGTTAAACTGGCCTCTAGACAGTGACAGGTTTGTTTTTAGGCTTCTGTTTCCTACTGATCTAATAAAACAATCACACTTGTTAAATGTAAAGAAAATAATACCCCTTAAAATTAGAGACTGAAATATTTAATGCATCTTTAAAACCACTTGAAATCCCCACAGTCAGAAGACTAGCAAGAATCATCTCATTTCACAGAGCCGGGAAGGAAATTATAGTACTATACTACCATTCAGTTTCTTACTTCAAATATTGGAGATATTAAGTATATTTGCAAATGAGCATTTGGAACAACAAAAAATCACATTCATTATCAAGTCCGTCAGCAAATATTAATTTGTTTAAGATTACAGGTGACAGCCATGTAGTTTTGGGTGGTTCAATGTTTATTTGTGGAAAGACTTTGATATGATTAATTATCCACTGTTGTCAATAAAACAGCTGTAGTCCTTTTTACAGTGAATGATTTAATTCTTTTTTTTTTATCAAGATGGTGGTTCATGCCTATCAAAACTGATAAGCCTTCAGAACTTAAGTACCACAGAAAACCATAGTATTTACAATTTTTGCTAATGATCTTTTTACTATCTGCATAACTATTAAAATCCATATGTATGCAGAGGACACTTTTTTTAATGCTACTTCAGCAACACATAAGTTGGCAATTAGTAACTGTAGACTACTAGTTTAATTGCATGCAAGGATGCTTTAACAATATACTGTAATATGATTATTTTAAATGCAATTAAAACAATAAACATGGGGGTTTTTCGGACCTGATCAAAAGTGAATGCTTTGCAATCTGGGCTTTTTTCCTTTGGATGGCAGGAAACTTATCCAGCTTTTAGAATTAAAACCTGAGCAATCTGTTATATTGTCAAATATTTGCTCTAACCTTTGTTTGATTATGGAGATGTAATGAGATCTGTGCTTCCACATCACAGATATTAAATGGTAAATGTCCAGTTCCCTTTGTAGTTATTTGATCTTATGCACCATGAAAGAGAATACTATCCCTTTAAGGGACAGACTGTAGCCTACAGCTGAGACAGCCTGGAGTATAATCAAGGAGCTTCTGCCCCACCCTAGGGCTGGCCTATTTAAATAGGAACAGGATGCTGAGTAAGGGAGAGGGAAGAAGAAGGTAGGCAGGTTGTGGTGATTGTTTCTTCTCAGGTTCTTGGAGCCTTATTAAAAAGAGATATGCTTTTTGGTGTTGGCTTCTCCGTCCCTGGACTGTTCAGGTGAATTTATTGCTGTCCAGTCAGAGGAAATCAAGGTGGGGCACACTCAGCAAACCACATTAGGCTGCAAGTGTGTGTGTGTGTGTGTGTGTGTGTGTGTGTGTGGGTGGGTACTATGTGCACCTCTGCACGTATGTATGATTAACCATTATGATATGTATACTGAATTGGTGGGGCCCTATATTTAAAACTATGGATTTTACAGTACCCTGTGGCAGTACAAGGGCATTAAGAGTTGATTATTGCAGTATCCTTCTGAAATTCTGGAATAGATATTGCTGGATAATTCACTTTAGTTTTCTCATGGGTTTAAATTGCCTTATTTAGAGCTCCTTTACAGAGAATCCACTGCTGTTATGTTGCACATAAAATAACCCAAAAAGGTTATCTAAACTAGGTTGCAAGTACAGGCAACTTTTAATAACTGTCCTTTTGCCAATGTTCTTGGCTCCTGGGAGACATGAGATCCCCTTTGCAAAAGAGCTGACTCATATCTCTAATTTTTTCCCTGGTTTAGTAGCTTTAGGGAAATAAATATTTAAGCTACTAACATAATAGGAAAACTTTGGACTCCGTGCTCTGTACCCTCCATGGTACAGAGCACTGCAGAGTAAAATGAGACACAAGCTGGAGGAAAAAGAGACGGACCTCAGGAGAAGTATGGCCATTAGCAGCAGCAGCGGGGTAGGGAGAGGTTGAGCCAGGACCCTTGTTCTCCAGAACTTGGCTAACAAACAACAACGCTGCTTCAGGGGCAAACTCCTCCAGTGACCCTCCACAACCAACATGCTCTCTGGGGAGCAGAGCAGGACCTCTCAGAGGTGGAGCCAGCAGGGGTAAGAGCAGCAATTTCCCATTGGGAAAAGTGGAAGTTGGAACTGTGCAAGTAGAGGCCCATCAGGGACACCCTACTTCTGGCCCCCCCAAAGCCATCACAGACTCTGGATGCTGATAACAGTATGTTTTACAGTTGTGACACATCCTTCCCCCTGGGGGAAGGATAGGAGACCATGCAGCAGCCCTATTGGGAAGGCCATTCTTCCAGGTCACCTGGAATTTGTTTCATTTCCATCAGGATTGTTGGCCTTCACAGGGGTACAGAGGACCTGTTCCCTCTGCACTAACATAAACATGAATGTGTCTGATTTTCAGCAACATGACAGCCACAGAAATTTCAGGTATTTTGAGCCCATGTAAGAGGTAATAATCTCTAGAAAGAATTATTCACTCAAAACTAAGCAGAGTCTTCCACTTGACCGCATTGAACAACTGACAGCCTTACTACCAGAACTACTGCTGCACTTGCCTTGCTATTTTTAAAGTAAAATATTAAGGGTTTTTTGTTTTGTTTTGTTTTTTTTTAATGTAGTGTTGTCGTAGCCATGCTGGTCCCAGGACACTAGAGAGACAAGGTGGGTGAGGCAATATCTCTTATTGGACCAACTTATGTTGGTGAGAGAGAGAAGCTTTCAAGCTTACACAGAGCTCCTCTTCAGGATTTTTTATTTTGTTGGTCTTGGGAGGGTTGTGCCTGTCTAACACATACTACAAAACAGTTGCATTTGAAAGCAGTTTGTGAAAAGGCTGTTATTAAAAAGAGATTTTACTTTGATACTCTTGATTGATATCTAAAGAGTTCTTTCTTCATGGGGCATGCGTAGCCCCCATTTTGTATGTGCACCAAGGAGAGAATAGAGCTCACTGCTAAAAGGAAAAACTCAAGTGATTCCTTCTGAGTGTGACAATAAACCCTGATACATTACATCTATCAGGGAAAAGGGCAGTTGTGAAGATGCAGGGACTAGAACCTGGGTTTGCAGAGCTTGGGGCAGCGGATGACCCCACAGTGCCATGGGAAAGCCATGCAGCACTACACCCAGGGAGCACAGTGGAGAATAAGCGTTGCAGGAAGTACTGCCAAGAGAGCCAGAGTGACAATACCCTCTGGCCCTGTGATTGGCCAAATGTCCTATTTAAGTCTGGATGGTGCCCCAGGAAGTTGTCCGGGCAGCACCAGACTTTAGGTCTGTTGTAATTCTAGACATCACCTCGTCTCCTGATCTGCAGCCTCGGACTCTTGCTTTCTGACTCTAGCCTGATGCTACCTCTAGTCTCTGACCCTAGCCTGATGTTGACCCTGACTCTTGTTTATTGAACCCAACATTACTGATTCCTCCAACCCCAGCTCATTGATTACTGTCCATGGCAGATGGACTCCAGCCCAGCACTGTCCACTAGGCCAGACTGCCTACACCATAGTTCCTTACAAAGGCAACACCCTGCTACCAGATGTTTCTGTTTTCCATAGAAAAGGCCTAATCTACATGTTTTTTGAGATGCTAAATTAGACAGTGAGTCTTGGACAAGATGCTCCCCTCCACTTTCTTGTGTATAGTAGAGAAAAACAATATGGAAATAGGGGCAAGAATGCAAACCGGGATAGCAGAGTAAGATGCAATCACACAGCCACATGCTCTCTGCTCCAAATGCCAGGGCCTGAATTCTTCAAGATCAGAGGTCCACAGATGTATAGGGTTATACTGGAGAGGCAGGTGATAGGACAGGGCAGAATCATACGGCTACTTTGTAGTGAACCTCCTAGACTAGCAGATTTCCCAGGGAGAATCTGTGGCAGCAACTACTGCTACTAGAAGCATAAATGACCCCTAAAACACCTATTCTCCCCATGCTTAGAGAGGGAGTGGTGCACAACCCCCTGGGGAGTAGACAATAGTTGCACACCTAGAGCAATCCAGAGAGCTGAAGGCATCTCCAAGAATGGTCTAGTTGCCATGGGGTTGTGTTGTGCTTTCCCTGAAGATCTTGGGTGAGCCATGTGTTTTGCTGACTGTCCCCTCCAACCCACAATATTTACTTACCAAAAATTAACCTGATTGAAGGCCAGATTGTGTCTATGAGGCACAGTCTCTCTCTGAATGGCAAGGTGCACTGGAGAACTGCACAGGTTTCAACATCTGGCACAAATGGGGGGTGAGGTTCTGACCCTACATCCTCGAAGGGCACCTCAGAGGAAAATGGTGGAGCAGGTGAATAGAGAGAGGACAACTGTGGGATACATGGGGACAGAAGTGGTCCATCCTCTTTCACTCTCCCTATAAAAGGCCAGTCACTTTCTGATCCTGTGTGTGTGTGTGTGTGTGTGTGTGCATGTGCAGACACACATGCACACGGTTTTGTTTGTTTTTAGGGAATGTCTTTTTATCCCCTTGTAGTAGTTTCCAGAGTACAGGAGCACTGTGACCTTGCACTCTAATGTGTTTTAGAATAGCTCGCATAAAGCATGCAGCGTAGTAAAAGACTAAAATTTCATGGGCTCTTTCCTTCCGCAAATTGCTTTATTTGCTTAAACAAAATTTTCTGTGGCAGGAAACTATTATTCCAAGTCAATTATAACATTTAGGTCTTGTCTACACTACAGAGTTTTGTCGTCAAAAGTCAGCTTTTGTTGACAAAACAGTGGAGGTGCGCACACTACAATGCTTTTTCTGGGTGTTATTTATTTCTATTTAATAAAAAATACTCTTTGAAAGATAATCAATCATTATTTGTCTCCTACACACACTGGATGCTGCTGGAATTAATACACAGTGGCCACTGGCACATTTGCAGTCTAGAAATCATAGTCAGGAAGCAATCCTCAAAACTTGCTGCCTTGCATGAAAATTAACAAAGCATAGTAGAATACATTATGGAAAGACACATTACTGGTGCTTATTGTCAAAATGGTGCCTTAAAGCCTCTGTGATCTGAACAGCCCCCTGTTGTGTCCCTCTAATAGCCCTGGTGTCAGCCTGCTCAAAATCAGCTGCCAGGCGATAGAATCATAGAATATTAGGGTTGGAAGGGACCTCAGGAGGTCATCTAGTCCAACCCCCTGCTCAAACCAGGACCAATACCCACTAAAACATCCCAGCCAGGGCTTTGTCAAGTCAGGCCTTAAAAACCTCTAAGGATGGAGATTCCACCACTTCCCTAGGTAACCCATTCCAGTGCTTCACCACCCTCCTAGTGAAATAGTGTTTCCTGATATCCAACCTAGATCTCGCACTGCAACTTGAGACCATTGCTATTTGTTCCACCATCTGCCACCACTGAGAACAGCCTAGCTCCATCCTCTTTGGGAACCCCCCTATCAGGTAGTTGAAGGCTGCTATCAAATCTCCCCTCACTCTTCTCTTCTATAGACTAAATAACCCCAGTTCCCTCAGTCTCTCCTCATAAGTCATGTGCCCCAGCCCCCTGATCATTTTCATTGCCCTCCGCTTGACTCTTTCCAATTTCTCCACATCCCTTCTGTAGTTGGGGGACCAAAACTGGATGCAATACTCCAGGTGTGGCCTCACCAGTGCTGAATAGAGGGGAATAAACACTTTCCTCCATCTGCTGGCAATGCTCCTACTAATGATCATCCAATGAGATGATCCTCCTCCATGTTCCACCCCTAGAGAAACTTTTCACCCTTAGCCTCACAAATATTATGCAGCGCACAGCAGGCTGCTATGACCACAGGAATATTTTCCTCATTTAGGTGTAACCTTCCCTAAAGGCAGTGCCAGCAAGCTTTTAATCTGCCAATTGCACATTCAATGATCATTTCTGCACCTGCTCAGCCTATTGGCGAAGCACTCGTTGCTACTGTCCAGGTTTCCCGTGTAAGGCTTCAAGAACCATGGCAGTAAGGAGTACGCTGGGTCTCCCAGGATCATTATGGGCACTTCAACATCCCCCCATTGGAATCTTCTGGTCTGGGGAGAAAGTCCCGCTTGCAGCTTTCTGCTGACTACCCCACGCTGATGTTGGTAAAATGACCCTGGTGCTCCACCAGATCTTGCAATACCATAGAAAAGTACCCCTTTCTATTGATGTACTACATCCCAAGATGGTCAGGGGCCAAAACTGGGTTATGCAGTAGCAGTCTGGAATTGCCAGCTTCCACACTGCATTGCCACACGCTTCTCCACCAAGAGGGATGCTCTAATTTTTGTGTCCTTGCACCACAGTGCTGGGGCAAGCTCCACACACAGTTCTAGGAAGGTGGTTTTGCGCATCTAGAAGTTCTACCGCCACTGCTGTTTATCCCATATGTGCATAATGATGTGATCCCACCACTCAGTGCTTGTTTCCCGAGCCCAATAGCAATGGTCCAACATGTGCATCTGCTTCATGAATGAGAAAAGTAACCTGGTGTTGTTTCTTTCCGTAGCACACAGCAGGGCAAGCACCACAGATTCCTGTTCAGATCTCATTATATACCGTATGATCAGCCACGTTGTGTTTATAACAGTGACCACAACAGTAGAGAGCAATGCTGGGTCCATCAATTGAGGTACAGATGGCTGGTGCACAGTAAACAGCGGCCACTGAAATATAATGAAAAAACATAGTCGGAAGCCCACAGAATGATGGGACAGAAAAAACTGCATCATGGGAAGTTAAGCCTGCACCCATGATGCATTGTGATCCACTTCACCTTCCCACAACTCCTAACTGCAGAAAGTGGTGAGTTGCACGGTGGGGTAGCTACCCACAGTGCACTGCTCTTTCTGTCGATGCTGATGCTCTAACTGTGGATGTGCTCCACCGACAGAAGGAGTATTGTGTGAATATGCACAAGCAATGTAATTATAGCGGTTTATGATCATTGACATCACTTGCATCAATTTAACTCTGTAATGCAGACATCGCCTTATTGTATAGACTTTCTGGAATAGGTAGTCAAGTGAATGCTCTATCCCTCCCAAATTAATACACTGCTTGCACTATGTAGGCTAGCAATCACCACGCAGCTCTCAGCACAGACTCTAGCTCCCAATTCAAGAAAGCGTTCCTATTCAGCAAAGCACATACTTCATTTTAAGCACCTGTTTAAGTACTTTTGTTGAATAGGGATGGACTTAAACATGTGCTGCTATGCTTCCCTGAATTGGAGTCTTACTGTATAAATGGAAATTCATAATCACAAGGGTCCTCTTGGCCAATAATTTTATTGACGCTTGTAGCTATTAAATAATAAATTAAAAAAAATTACTTACATCTTCACTATTTCTCAAAGCCCCACCTTCTCTCTTTGTGCCTGAGTCCGATAATCGTATTGCCCCATATTTTTTTGTTAGAGAGCTTTCCTTGTGCCTCCAAATTGTTTTGCTCAGTCAGCCAAGCCATATAAGATAATTAAGATATAATGATTGTTCCATTGTTTAGTAATTAGACCCATTCGGCCTTAATGGATTGGTATCCCAGGACTTTTGATTGACCGGTCCTCCTGAAGAAGAGCTCTGTGTAAGCTCAAAAGCTTTTCTCTCTTACCAGCTGAAAAATATTACTTCGCTCACCTTGTCGCTATAATAGCCTGGGACGAACATGGCTACGGTGACATTGTATGTTGTCCTAGTAAGTGAAGAAAGTATCCCATCCTACAGATTTAAATTATGTACCAAGCTGATCTTAAGTTGGCTCCCAATTCAACTATTAATGCATCATTTTCAGCTATGCTAATATTGTACATATGGAAAAACCGTGATTCCTTTAACAATGCTTTTTACCCTCCACATTTTGTGCAACTGTGAATGTGAGGGTAGTTGGTAATTACCATTGATCTGTTCCCCAAAAATGTGTTTTATGGGTTTGAAATGTCAGTCAGAGTCCTGGAATACCAATCCATTAAGGCTGAATGGGTCTAATTACTAAACAATGGAACAATCATTATATCTTAATTATCTTATATGGGCTGGCTGGTTGGCTGGCTGAGCAAAACAAGTCAGAGGCACAAGGAAGGCTCTCTAACAAAAAAGATATCAAGCAATACCATTATTGGACTCAGGCACAAGGAGGGAAGGTGGGGCTTTGAGAAACAGTGACTGGAGAAATGGACTGTGGTTGCTGGAGCACACATTCTGTGGAAGGTAAACTAAGTACAGACTGAGTTCCAAGATGGCCAGGGCTTACTACAAGAATGTCAACAGGGTCTGTTAAAACTGTGTTTAAATCATTTTCATTTTTTTTAAGTGAACTAGGTCTTAAATTGTGTCCCTGTAAAGTAATTGTTTAGTTTAGGATTATTGGGATTATAATTATAATATTTAATAATGAATGGTGACATCGTCTTGATTAATTTTAGAGCCAGATTTTCAAAGGTATTTTTAGGTGTAGATGTAGACTGAGGATCTGAGCCTAGGTACCTATCTGCATCGTTAGGCACCTAAATACCCTTGAAAATCTGGCCCCTAGGGACTTCGCTTGCTTTTACTGAACAGTCCACATTTAAGCATGCACAATCCAGGCATCATAGCATAATATCAAGGTACAGTTTCAAAAAGAGAGAGAAAGTGGATTTTTATAGCTGCTTGCATTCTTACTATTTCTACCGCTGACCCTGCTAGCAGTAATGAATGCTGTTTGTAACAAAGCAGATACCATGGATATTTTTTTTTTTTGGCTTGATAATTTGACAATGTAAATCACTTTTTGGGAACACAGTAAAGCACTATACTATACACTTTTCCATTTCAACCAACATATTGAATTCTTGACATTTCAGCAGGGAAGAATGCAAAAAAAAAAAAAAAAAAAATCAAGTTTCAGAAACAGACTTACACACAACTTGCAAAATATAATAATGTAAATCAAGAGTCCATGTATCTGTATGGAATTTACTGAGGAGATGCTGACACCTAATGAGAGTCATAAACATAACTCCCTCTACAACAGAAGCTCTAATTTTAACCAGACATCCCCAGGGTAGGCGGTTCCATACTTCTTATGAAGTGCCCAAAACTCTCATCTGATTCCTAAATGTTTATAAATGTGGGTTGTTGCTTTCTGGGTATGCAGTGTGTATCAGAGATCATACATAATATTGCAAACCAAGGAACCCAATTACATTTATCTTCCTGCTGCTGGACTTTGGTTAAAAGTGTGAGGTTGTCTTCATGTTTGGTGAATGCTCCATTAGACCTCAGTCTGACTCTAATGTAAGTCAAAGGCAAAAATCAGTTGCTAAATTATTCCAGATTCTTCCTTCCCAAATGTGCGGGAGAAATCTGTAAAAGTTAAAATATACTGATGGGCCAGCTCTTTAGTTAGTGTAAATCAACATAGCTCCATTGAAGGTTTACATATATTTGCTTAGGAACTCACCTTTAGGGGCTATTCCAAGGGGCAGCCAAAGTAAGGGAGTCCTTTGAAACATAGCTCCTCTAGCAGCAAGGTGTCCATGGGTTGGTGAGAACTGGTGGAGATGGGCAGCAGAACAGAGAATCCACTTAGGTACTGTTGCCTTCTCCAGATTCCACAAGATCTGTGTAGAACTTTAGGGGATCTCATTGGTTCAAGGAGTGAAAACAAAAGCTTCTTTCCCTGAGTAGCAAATCACATCTCACTCTCCAATGAAATAATTCAAAGTACTCTGGTTGAAACTTTTCCTTTTCCTCATGCCAGCTGTGACTCCAGAGGGGACAATGTGGCCCTGAATTATTTAAATTGCTCAAATCCAGAGAGGAATCTGAGAAACTTTGGAGGGATTAACACTAACTGAGTGGTTAACATCATAGATAAAATTCAATTCAGATAATGCACAGTGGAAGAAATTGTTGAACTACTTATATATACTGTAGGTTCTAAATGAATGGTAATAACTCAGAAAGAAGACTTGTGAGGCATTTGCAAAGCACAGTTAAGTCGCTGTTCTGTGCCCATCAGCAGTAATTATATATATATATATATATATATATATATGGAATTAATGGCATTACAGTATTATTATTTATCAGTGATAAACCCCAAGTGCTCTGTCATGGGAAGCCAGCCATAAAATGTGGTTGGGGGTCCCATGAGAGGCCTCTGTAGTGGAACATACCCAGAAGATGTTCTGAATCAGCACTCTTTCTTGCTCAGCCCTGCCCACTTTTAGGGTTGTGCAGTCTGCTCCAGCTTCCTATGGAAGCAGGAACATGGGCAGCTTGTGTCACTGTGTCCCAATTCCAAGTGAGTTTACCCCCTCAGGAGGCTATAACCTGGGGTGAATCAAACCCTAGGACAATTTTGTTCAGAAAGGCGGCAAATGGGAGGCATAAAAAAGGCATACTATACCAAACCAGGAATGGTACAGAGAGGATAAATTGGAGCTTTCTATTTACGTTCTCAGAATAAAAGGACAAGGGGCCATTCAAGAAGTTAAAAGGTAACACATTAAAACAGCAAAAAAAGAAATGCTTTTTCACACAGTTCAATGTTGTGGCAGTGAATTTCATAGGTTAAGATTATTATTGATGCAAAACATTCAGTAGGATTCAGGAAAGAATTAGACATGTAATGACTAAGAAAACTATCAACCACAGCTATAACTAAGATAAAAATGTATAAGGAATACCAACTTTCATGCTTCAGGAAAAAGCCAACCACTAACAGCTAGGGTTAGAAAGAAACTTCATCATAGTCATGTGATGAGCATTTGGAGGAGAGGGGGGAGTTATGTCATCTCTTGAAGCACCTGCTGCTGGGCTCCACTGGAGACAGGATGTCAATCTAGATAGATCACTGGTGTGATTTGACATGTTAGTTTCTTCCTACATTCCTAAACATAAATGTATTGTTGACTCAGAATGCAGCAGCATGATCTCTTTAAAATTCTTTTAAAAAACAATTTCCATATAATGACTTTTTAGAATACTTCCTTGTCTTCCACTGCCCCTAGTTTTCACATGATTGAGGGATGAAAAAATCATTATAAAAGCAGGAAAAATAGTCCTCTTAGTGCGTATTACAGTTTCTGGGCAAGATCCTTGACGCTCGAATGATTGCTCTCACTGCTCTGATAGCACAAAGGGACCATAAAATTGCCCTAGTCAGGCACCTATGGATTCCCTGGCTCTACACATTCCCTCCTTGGACCTCTGGTATAGAGACTATCAGAGATGTGGCCAGAGCAGGAGAGATGCCATAGCTCCGGTGATCCCCAGCTAACATAATGGCCCCTCAGGATAGAATCACTACCCCAAAGACTGCTCTAACTTGTACTGGTGATCAAAGGGTTTCAAAGATGGCATACTGACACTCTGTTTTGTCCCTCTTCCTTCAGCACAGTACAGCTTGGTCAGACCCAAGGATTTGAATCTATATCTGAAGTTCATGTGAGAATATTGAGAGACTAGGTAATGCTGACTGTAGAACTAGAAGAAACTGTGTTATCTGAAAACTTTACAAAGCAACATTTGTTCAGACCAATCATAAGAATTCATTTTTACAATCCTTAAGCCAATTTATGGGTACTATAAACTATTAGAGGGGTAATGCATGGAATTTTTTTATAGTTGTATATAAAATGTTTTCTTCTCTGCAACAAATAAAACTAACTTGCCTACCTTTAGCAATATGCCATTACGCTAAAAGTAGACTGCATTCAGCAACCCAATTCTACAAAATTCCTGTCATAGAGCAACATTATTGTTAACTCTCTATATAGATTCTTAAGACAAAAAGCAAAATGCAGACAATGCTTGTCTACATGATATTTTGAAGCAAGCCTCCTCGCCCGGGTTGATAGACTAGGGCTAGAGGCTTGTGCTAACATTCTAAAAAATAGGTGTATAGACAGTGCTTGGAAGTTGCAGCTCAGGCTGGAAACCTAGAAAGGGGGAAAATGCTGTCAACACCGCTAGTTTTAGAGGGCTAGTCTGAGCCCTGCCAGCCCAGGTCAGGGAGGCTCACTCCAAAATGTTGAGTAAACGTACCCTTAGTGATACTGTCCAGACTGCCCCACGCTTCACCCCTTCCTGCCCCCAAACTCCCTCCCAGAGACCCCCTCCCTCACCCCAACCCCCTGCCCCAGCCTGGTGAAAGTGAGTGAGGGTGGGGGAGAGTAAGTGACAGAGGGAGGGGGGATGGAGTGAGCAGGGGCGGGGCCTCAGAGTAGGGGTGGGATGGGGCATGGCCTCAGGGAAGGGGCAGGACAGAGGGCAGGGCAAGGGCCATTGGGTTTGCGCGATTAGATAGTTGACAACCCTACTGGGTGGGCATGTGGAAGTACTGGCCATGCCAGAAGAGTGCGCCCAGCAGTACAGCCAGCAACTTGCTGGGCACCAGCCAGTGCAGGTGCAGCACCGCCCAAATGGGTGGACTTATTTTTTTGAACGTTGCTGAGCACAATGGGAAGCTGATCCTGGCCAGAACATTGAGGTACTATCGAATACAGATAATACACATGATAACGTGATGTTAAAATGTTTAGAGGAACCAACTGCTTGAAGGCAGCTGGTCCAGAACTTCTAAGGAAAAACAATGGACTATTTAGATATTATTTTCTCACCTCACCTCGTCTATACCTATTTTTTACTGCCATTTTGCCTTCCTTACATTTTAATAACATAATTAGTCTGGACAGTAGCTTTGCAGACTTTAAAAATAAAATAATAATTTAGTCATTAGTGGCAGATTTTCAAAGGTATTTAGGCATGAAAAGATGCAGAGAGGCACCTTCTGGGATTTTCAAAAGTGCCTATAGGCCTAACTCCCATTGATTTTAATGGGAGTTAGGGCCTATGCGCTTTAGAAAAATCCCACTAGGCTCCTATCTGTATCTTTAGGCACCTCAATAACTTTAAAAGTCTGAGCCCTGAACACCTTTAAAAAGCTGGCCCATAGTTCCTTCCGTTAATCACAGTCATACAGATTTGCTTCAAAGACTTGACATACCAATTAAATGAAGGAAGGGATCACTCTACCCACTACAAAAATGCAGTCATATCTGAATGAAAGACGATAGCTGTTTAACAGCACACAGTCAAATGTTTGAGAGGAAGTGCATGTTTTAATCAACATAGTCATTTGGATAATTAGTTAAATGCATTAATATAACACAAGGATGTAACTAGAAGGGCTATAGCATTAAGATAGCCATGTGTTACCCTCTTATGTATTTATGTACTGTAGCTCACACTATAATATCATCTTGTGTTTCAATTTCTAATAATGTGCTATGATCCACATGTGTGTGCAGTTGCAATTTGAAATACAATATATTTCTATTGAAGGTACTTTGTCTACTTTAACTGAATATACGGTATGGATAGAATCCATACATTATTTTAACTTTTTTAAATGAAGAAATGTTTTTAGAGGTGGTGGTAGTGGCATTCTTTGGCATTAATTTGTTTATGTTGTATTCTTTTCTATATAGTTTTGTCAATGCTAGATATTCTACTGGAATCCTGAATAGGTCCACTGATAATTTCACATCACAATGGGTCTGAAGTAAGGTCAACTGTCAACCACTGTAATAGCAAAAAGTTTACAAGATGCAATGCTTTGTATCTACAGTAGTCTTTTTTTTTTAAACCCAGATATTATGTAGGCAAAATAGATATATTGTTTCCTTCTTTGTAAAGAATAGTTAATTACATTGCCTATTGCTCCTCTCTTTGGCAAAAATGCCCTCAGGTGTATAATGCAGTCAGATGAAAAACATATACTGGATTCTCATAATGCAGCTAATGTGGCTGAAGCCATGGCAACTTAGAGAGATATTATAAAATAATCATGGTTAAAACTTGGATGAAATATCTGTAGAATTTCATGCTGCTATTTCACAGTCTAATATTTCTTCCTATGAGAGGAGCCTGCATCTGCAAATCCTAACTGAATGTAGGGGCACGGGTCAGAGTGCTATCTCCACAGTACACTTCCTCATTTTGTATCGTCCCATGTAAGCCGCTTTGTAGGGACTTCATTCTTCTTTTTCATTCATTTGGCAACTTGAAAAGCAAATTCAGGGTTGACACCCAAATCTGACATCCATTCCATGGCTTCCAGTGATGGAATGAATCAAGGTTGTCCCTCCAAAGAAGATTGTTAGAGGGCAATGGTTTGCTAGACATTTCATGGTTTGAATGTCTTCTCCACATTCGCATATTGGGCTGTCCTTCATTTTTCCATGTGTGTAGTAGATAATTACAACACTCATATGAGGTTCTGATGCAGTTTGCTGTGATCCATATTTGATGTGACCTGGAAAAGCCAGGTAGTGGGTCTGTAGGATCTGTGATCAGGTCTTGATTCTTATCCCCACTATTTTTCCACAGCCTCTGCCACATGTCTTTTCATGACAGTCCGGAGGTTTTGAAAGCTTTGGCTGCTAATCAGAAGAGGTTCTTGGACTTAAGGAAGCATCTCAGGTGATTCTGGCAGTCTTCATAGATGGGCAAGTCTGGGTTCATTATCGTGCAGTTGTATTCTTGTATTACTGCTGCTTCTCTTCGGATGGATGGTGGTAAGATATGCACAAGTATGGGAAGCCACGCTGTCAGTGTTGACTTCATAGGGGTCCAGTTCCACAAACTGACAGGGCAGAGCCAAGAGTAGATGTCTTCCACATAATGCCCTCCGTATCTGCTGGTATCTAAAAAGCACACAGTGAAGTTGTAGCTAAACTAGCAGAAATGGTGAAAAGAGCTGGAACATACAGCATTTCAGAGTTCCTAACTGTCTCGCTCTGAGTTATCACTTCATTTTCTGATGAAAGGCCCCCCTACCTAGACATCCTTGACAGACACATAATGATCTGCAATCTAATTTCTCAGTTCTTACAATTGCTCTATAAGACCTATTTTGCAGAATTGAAAAAAAATGCCTAATTTTGCTTTTCCCCAAAAGTAAAGAAAGTTCCATTAATTTTAATGGATAATTTAGCAGTCTCAAGGTCTTTTACTGGCACTCAAGATCTGTCACTCTTTGGAGTTAAGACATATTAAAGTGAAAGTTCTGTTTCCATTGTAGGCAAGATGTGTTCTACAATTTACACAGTGAAGGGAGGAATATAAACCCAGGACATTCCTTTCAAAAACTGTGTATGCTAGAATAATTGCAAAATGACATCATTTTGTTTACTGCTCATTTTCTTTCTTCAGCTCCCAAGCAATAAATCAGTATTTCTAACAAGCTTACAAACTTGGCTAACTTCATATTTAGCTCTCAAACCTACCTCCAACTTTCACACATTTCAGCTTTAAACCAGTTTTATATCAACTCGGCAATGAAGGAATTTGCAATGTGTTTCAATGAGACATTAAAAATTTCACTTGTAAGTTTCTTAAATCTCATTCAAATATACTGTGACCATTTGTCAGCCCTGGATTCTCCAGATATCTGAATGTTAAAAATGTCAAGACTGTTCATTTCTGGGGAGGGCGGGGGGAATCAAACTGCAAAGATTTCATTAGCAATCAGTTTAACAGTTTTGCAATTATTATTTTTAATTATTAACCTAGTTTACTGTAACATTGCCAGATTTGTCGTCTATAAGTTCAAGGAGCATTCCAGTTATTCAACACTGGTCCTGCTGGATCTTAAGTTGTATTGTTGCAGTTAGTGAAATAACTATGTTAGGCATCCTTATCCCCTGTCTAAGCTCCAGTGTTCTTGTTTGAATTCACAACTACAATTCAGCTATACTTTAACTAACCACTTGAAAGGTGGTTATTAGTGCCTTAAACAGACTACCCTTCTGACACACAGAGAAGAATTTACTTACAAATTACAATTCTTACTTTTGTGAGACTTTAAATATGAGTTCTTCCCACCCAGTTATCATCTTTCTGCTACCTCACAGCTAGACGACATTACCTTTGGTGGTGTCACTCCATAAATTTAATAATGCTTCCAAACAGTGTATATGTGACAAAGAGGCCCATTTATGGCTCACTACTCTGTGTCTGAAACTCATGTCAGGCCTGATGTGCTCACTATACCTAGCACACTGATATATACCCAAAAGGTGGCATATATTACTGGAAAACTGGTGATTCGCTGGTCATTAATATTATTGCATGAGGTCTGTATGGTGTGTGTACAAAGAATTATGGATATGTGTTAGGATTACGTTCTTAATATGTGTTTGGTAAGCAATGTGTAAGCCCAATCTGCCTTAGACAATGGAATGTGTATTTGTTTGTCTGGCCAGCTTGGTAGTCAGGCAGAAATAATGAAGGCACATTTACATAAGAGGTAAACAAAGCCATCAACCTACTGAGGGGGGAGATAGCCTCTTAACTACAAAGACTGGGGGTGAACCTCAAATGATAAGCAATTGAATCAACTACGTGTATACAATAGTACTGTATTATAAAAGTGTATCAAGTAAGGGCTTTTATGAAAGCTAATGACACAATGGTCATTAATATAATTTGAAAGGTATGTATTAACACTAAATAAGGAATTATGGCTAATCACTAATATTATGCTTTAAAGTCAGTGACCAAACAAAGGGAGATAAACAGTTCTCTCCAGACAGGAGGGAAGGCAGCTATCTACTTTTCTCCAAGTGAAAATAAGCAAAGTGTGACCACAAACAGTGGAAACCCCATTTACATATGAATCAGCAGGGGGATGGGAAGTCCACCGGAGAGGAAGAACAGCATGAGATCATCTTGCATCTTGGGACCAAAACAGTGAGCTTGCTAAGATATAAGATGAGAGAAGCAGCCATCTTGGCATCCATCACTGGACAGACACAAGGGGCCAGAGCTCTTGCAAGTTGAGAAAGATGCGTCTTTTGATCAAGGGGGTGGAAGTCTCTGGGAACTGAATATAGGTGAGAAACATGCTTAGGCAAAGATCTTTCACCTAAGTAAACAAGGGAAACCAGAACCTTGTACTTCTGTAGAAGGTCCTGACTGAGAGAGTCAGCTGTGGCTGGAAAGAAAAAGATCAGTACGAAAGCTACCTTGAACAAGGTTGTGGCTTGTTAAGTCTTAGCCACTAGAAATCATGTTTTACTTTTATTTGCTTGTAACCGTTTTGTCTTTGTCCTTTGTACTAGAACTCACTGAAAATCTCTCTGTTTTTGTTCTTAAAATTGTTTTACTGTTAATCTAAATCAAGCCAATGCTGTGTTTGGACTGAAATTTTTGTTAACTCCAGTTAAGGTAGTAAGCTGTGCTTTTGTCTCTTTAAAGAAGCAATAAACCTTATTACTTCTCTGAGTGTTCCAGAAGAACGCTGTACACTTCAGGGCTGAGGGTTTTGGGGAAATTTAGGACAAGGAGTTTATTGGGATTGCCCTGAATATAGTAATTACAGCAGGTGAAGGCCAGGGTGGGGTTGTTGTGTTGCTGGCAGGCTGCTACGGTCAGAGTGCTGAACCGGGGCTCCACAGCACACAGATGCTCAGGAAACTGCATCCTTCTCTGTGGGCTGTTGGTGTCTGGGCTGTGAGCCACCGCAGCAGAGCATTGAAGGCACCCAGGGTTACAAGGCAGGCAGTAACACAACTTTTCACTGGTCTGAATTGCACCCCAAAATGTGACAGCATAATATTTAGAATCAGCAGGATAGATTTACTCAGACTGGCACGGTAAATTACATGTCTTGTCACCAGCACATGCCCTTGGGGGATTCATCCTGAGGAAAGACAGGCAGTATTTCCACCTTCTCTCCCTCAGGGTTTCTGTTTAGGAAGACATCTCAAAATTGTGGCTGCCAAAAAAGCCCCAGTGGAAGAGATGTCTAAGATACATTAAAATAGCATATCCCCTGTCCTCCCTAGCTGTTTTTAAGTCTGTGTTGCACACTTCTGGGCCTCCCAAATGAGGAGAAAGTAGTGGCTGCTTTCTGTCACTGCAAATTCTCCACCTCAAAAGTCTTTCTGTCAATAGGGGCCCTGCTAGAATCCACACCAACTCCCTGGCAAAGAACCTGGGACAGTCATTTTGTATCTATACAAATAATATTAAATCATACTAGAGTACAATTAATAGGTTTAAATAGAAATGTAAATTTCCTTCCCCAATCCCTCCAGATCAAAATAATTAATTATAAATTTTATTTAAATTATCTTAATCCAATTAGATAATTTTAATCTATTTGGAAAACTAGTCATCTCAGCCTCTATAATACACAGTATAAACAATTTAATCAAGTGCTTCCCTTTACGTACTATTATCATCTTCACTTTTCTTAGGTTTTGCTTCACCCAATTATTCTTTACTCAGCCACTGGAATATATTGGAGATGCTTCTCAACATTTAATACAAAGGATAATTGGGTTTCCTTCCTGTCAAGGTTCCTTCCCCACTCTGAACGCTAGGGTACAGATGTGGGGACCTGCATGAAAAACCTCCTAAGCTTATCTTTACCAGCTTAGGTCAAAACTTCCCCAAGGTACAAAATATTCCACCCTTTGTCCTTGGATTGGCCGCTACCACCACCAAACTAATACTGGTTACTGGGGAAGAGTTGTTTGGACACGTCTTTCCCCCCAAAATACTTCCCAAAACCTTGCACCCCACTTCCTGGACAAGGTTTGGTAAAAAGCCTCACCAATTTGCCTAGGTGACTACAGACCCAGACCCTTGGATCTTAAGAACAATGAACAATCCTCCCAACACTTGCACTCCCCCCACTTTCCTGGGAAATGTTGGATAAAAAGCCTCACCAATTTGCATAGGTGACCACAGACCCAAACCCTTGGATCTGAGAACAATGAAAAAGCTTCAGTTTTCTTACAAGAAGACTTTTAATAAAAATAGAAGTAAACAGAAATAAAGAAATCCCCCCTGTAAAATCAGGATGGTAGATATCTTACAGGGAATTAGATTCAAAACATAGAGAACCCCTCTAGGCAAAACCTTAAGTTACAAAAAAGATACACAGACAGAAATAGTTATTCTATTCAGCACAGTTCTTTTCTCAGCCATTTAAAGAAATCATAATCTAACACGTACCTAGCTAGATTACTTACTAAAAGTTCTAAGACTCCATTCCTGGTCTATCCCCGGCAGAGACAGAATATAGACAGACACACAGACCCTTTGTTTCTCTCCCTCCTCCCAGCTTTTGAAAGTATCTTGTCTCCTCATTGGTCATTTTGGTCAGGTGCCAGCGAGGTTACCTTTAGCTTCTTAACCCTTTACAGGTGAGAGGAGCTTTCCCCTGGCCAGGAGGGATTTCAAAGGGGTTTACCCTTCCCTTTATATTTATGACACTTGCCATCAGCATGTTGCTGGCATAAACACATTTATACTCTAGCAGCTTGGTATAGGTGTTAAATAAGATGGGAAGAGAGGGTTGAGCCTTTTGGAACTCTGGAGGCAAAGGGAGCAGTTCCCCATGATGACCCTCTAGAACAGTGGTGGGCAACCTGCGGCCTGTCAGGGTAATCTGCTAGTGAGCCACAAGACAGTTTGTTTACATTGACCGTCTGCAGGCACGGCCGCCTGCAGCTCCCAGTGGCCGCGGTTCACTATTCCCATTGGGAGCTGCAGAAAGCGGTGCGGGCGGCCATGCCTGTGGATGGTCAATGTAAACAAACTGTTCCATGGCTTGCCATCAGATTACCCTGACTGGCCGCACGGTTACCCACCACTGCTCTAGAATCAATCTTCGATGAACGATCAAAGCCATTTTGGATTATTTCCATTAAACTCTGGTACAGCCTTATGTTATTGGAGATCAGCATTCTACAAACAACTGAAAGGAATACTATGGAGTGATCCAATAATGTGAGTATAGTTGCATGATCCTTGGCCATAAAGGAGATAATCCACCAGCATGAGCTAGACAGTCTGTATGCCATATGCTACCTGAAACTTGCCTGAGAGGGATCTGTGACTGGGTTCCTGGAAGGATCAGACTGAGAATGCCATTTTCAGGGCAGACTTCAGGAAATATGGCAGACAATCCCCCAAAACTGGTGGTTTATTCTATAATTAGATTCATCAAGCCAGTAACAAAAGAGCTTTTGCAGTACCATACTGGCTAACCAGAAGCCAAACACAGTCCCTTTTAGGCATTCCAGCCCTTGGCTCCCAACCAGATAAACAGGTCTCAGAGGGTTATTGAAAACCTAATTCACCATACATAATGTTCTACCAATCCCAGAGGATTAGACACTTACCCTCATATAGTATGTATTTCAGATCTTATCCAAAAACCATGCTGTCAGCCAATCCTTAGTAAACTAACTAAAGATTTATTAATAAAAGGGGAGAGTTATAAATGGTTATTAGATAATATACAACTATACATATGATTGCAAAGTCCTTATATCAGATTTGTAGCAATGATGGAATAGACTGCTGTCTTCTAAAGTTTCTCTGGTAACTTCCAAAAGATTGGAAGGTCCTCAGCCCAGAGTTCAAGACGCTCCTTTTAGTTGTAAATCCACAGTCCAGAGAATTAGAGCAAAAAGAGGCAAAATGGAAGGGTCTCAAAGGTCTTTTATATCCTTTGTCATGTGGATGGAAGTTTGCTGTCCCAAACAAAGCCCACAGCCCCTGTCTGTGGAAAATTACTGGCCCAAGATGGAGTCCAGGGTCACAAGAGTATATTACATGTCTTTACATGGTTTGCTGAATAACAGGGGGTGGCCATTGGCTCCTCGTTGTCTGAAGCATCCTCAGGAAGAGCTATCTGGGTGAGATGAGCTTTTTACAACGGTCCATTGTGAGAGCTGAGAGTCCTTGATGGCCTACAGTATTCTTGTCATCAAGTTAAGGAAGTATGGGCTGGATGAATGCACTATAAGGTGGGTAGAAAGCTGGCTAGATTGTCGGGCTCAACGGGTAGTGATCAATGGCTCCATGTCTAGTTGGCAGCCGGTATCAAGTGGAGTGCCCCAAGGGTCGGTCCTGGGGCCGGTTTTGTTCAATATCTTCATAAATGATCTGGAGGATGGTGTGGATTGCACTCTCAGCAAATTTGCGGATGATACTAAACTGGGAGGAGTGGTAGATACGCTGGAGGGGAGGGATAGGATACAGAAGGACCTAGACAAATTGGAGGATTGGGCCAAAAGAAATCTGATGAGGTTCAATAAGGATAAGTGCAGGGTCCTGCATTTAGGATGGAAGAATCCAATGCACCGCTACAGACTAGGGACCGAATGGCTAGGCAGCAGTTCTGCAGAAAAGGACCTAGGGGTGACAGTGGACGAGAAGCTGGATATGAGTCAGCAGTGTGCCCTTGTTGCCAAGAAGGGATGTATAAGTAGGGGCATAGCGAGCAGATCGAGGGACGTGATAGTTCCCCTCTATTCGACATTGGTGAGGCCTCATCTGGAGTACTGTGTCCAGTTTTGGGCCCCACACTACAAGAAGGATGTGGACAAATTGGAGAGAGTCCAGCGAAGGGCAACAAAAATGATTAGGGGTCTAGAACACATGACTTATGAGGAGAGGCTGAGGGAGCTGGGATTGTTTAGCCTGCAGAAGAGAAGAATGAGGGGGGATTTGATAGCTGCTTTCAACTACCTGAAAGGGGGTTCCAAAGAGGATGGCTCTAGACTGTTCTCAATGGTAGCAGATGACAGAACAAGGAGTAATGGTCTCAAGTTGCAGTGGGGGAGGTTTAGATTGGATATTAGGAAAAACTTTTTCACTAAGAGGGTGGTGAAACACTGGAATGCGTTACCTAGGGAGGTGGTAGAATCTCCTTCCTTAGAGGTTTTTAAGGTCAGGCTTGACAAAGCCCTGGCTGGGATGATTTAACTGGGAATTGGTCCTGCTTCGAGCAGGGGGCTGGACTAGATGACCTTCAGGGGTCCCTTCCAACCCTGATATTCTATGATTCTATGATTCTATCGATACACAGCTGTCTAACCTTGATGTAATTGTATCTGGAGGGTGTCACCCAGGAACAAAACACAGGTTTAAGATACAAGCACACAGCCAATATTCATAACGTCAGATACAAAGATGATACATGTAAAACAGGATAACAGTACTTAGCAAATAAGGTTTCCATTGAAACTTTACATGACACACTTTGTATAAGATTTATGGTAATTGTATAACAGTGGTAACAGCAGTGATACAAGTGGTCACCTTTCTTGTACACAGGGTCACAGGGTCCAAGATTAGAGGTAATCAAAAATCAAAATTTACATCCTGTAGGAAATTCCAATATTTCTACATTTGTGTACATCTTAAAACCAGGACACAATGCTGAAATATTAATTTGGGTGGAATTAAAAGTTTCAAAAAATTTCAGTGATGCACTGCAGTCACGGACACCCATGATGCACTCTGGCAGTTCTGTCAGAGGGAGACCATAATGCAGCTGCAATGCATCATGGAAGATGTAGTCTGGCAAGGGAGTCCAGACAATAGGGGAAAATGGGTGCAATGAGGCACCTGAACTACAGCTCCGGTCAGCTGCCACAGCAATTCAGGCAGACAGTTTAATGTCAAATTGGTCTGAAAGTAAATGTTTCTCTTTGTCTGAACAAACCAAAATGTTTCAATATGGGACAACCTTAGCTGAAATTAAATTATTAGTTTCATTTTTCTCAACATAAAAAAACCTTGGAAAAATAAAAAAAACTAGAAAGTATTGATTTTGTGGAAGCCACATGTTCTGTTGTGGAGAAAAAAAAAACCAAACCAACCAACCAAACACACTAGCACCACAAAGATATTTGCAATTCCTGAAGCCTGCTGGATTTTAAATTATTTTGGCTCATAGTCTCCAAATTGTACTGTTAAAATAGAAATACATGTTCTTGCTCCTGTTTGACCAGAAAAATCCAGACTGACAACACCACTCTCCACTCCAGATTCTGGCACATTCAGGAAGCCCTAAAAATGTACAGAAGGAAATCAAAGCCACTAAATGAGACTGATTCATGAAATCTGTGGCTGTTGGGGAAAAAAAGTAGAGAGTCTATGAAAACCCTACTAATAGAGGTTGTGAATATTTCTTTTGAAGAGGCGACTCTACCGTCCATCAGAAAGTACTCTATAGTTTTGTCAGGACTCAGAAAACTATTACTCATTGCCTAATTTCTCATTTCTGAAAAGTTAATTCTACCTTCACTTCTTGACTGCAAATATCTTGGATAGAGAGGCTGGAAATTTTCCATCAGTGTTTTTTCAACAGAAAATGGCTCTCTTGCAAAATCAAAATTGTAATTGCTGTATTGAGGTCTGTTTTTTTCCAAAAGAGCTGAAAAAACTGCACTTCTTCAGTTAGGTGGTAGGATTTGGGAGACTGGGAAAAAGAAGTCGCTGGAACCAGCTTGTTTTTGCAATTCTGTACCTTTTGCAACAGGCATTTAAGGTCATTAGGATTTCGTACATTACTTTTTATTCAGATAGTAGAATTCAGAAGATTGAGATTAAAACCTGGCATGATCCAGCATGAGCTAGGTACCAGCTGGTAATTTTTCCAATGCTATTGGACCAAAATGTGTCAGAGGTAGGGTTACTAGGCATCCGGTCGAGATTGCCAGGTGTCTGGTTGCTGGCACAGAGGGACTAAGACAGGCTCCCTGCCTGTTCTGGCTCCACGTGGCTCCCGGAAGCGGCCAGCATGTCTGGTTCCTAGGTGCAGAGGTGGCCCCTGCCCCGAGTACTGACTCTACAGCTCCCAATGAGAGCTGCGGGAGTGGCATCTGCAGGCGTGCACAGCACACAGAGCTCCCTGGCCCCTCTGCCTAGGAGCTGGATATGCTGGCTGCTTCCAGGAGCCACACGAGGTAAATGTTCCTCAGCTAGAGCATGCACCCCGAACCTCCTCCCACACCTCAACCTCCTGTCCCAGGTCAGAACCACCTCCCACACCCTAACTCCCTCCCAGAGCCTGCACCCCAATCCCCTGCCCCATCCCTGAGCTCTCTCCCGCACCCAAACTCTCTCCTAGAACCTGCACCCCAACCCTCTGCCCCAGCCTTGAGTTCCCTCCTGGACCAAAACTGCCTCCCAGAGCCTGCACCCCACACCCCTCCCATGCTCCAACTCCCTGCCCTAGCCCTGAGCCCCCTCCTACACCCCAAACCTCCCAGCCCCACCCCAGAGCCCACACCCCCTCCCACATCCCAACCCCCTGCCCTAGCCCAGAGCTCTCTCCTGCACCCCTCATTTCTGGCCCCACCCCAGAGCTCACACCCCCAGCAGGAGCCCTCACCCCATCCTGCACCCCAACCTCCTGCCAGGAGCCCCCTCTAGCACCCTGAACCCCTCATTTCTAGCCTCACCCTGGAGTCCACCTCCCCCCCAACCAGAGCCCTCACACCCTCCTACACCTCAACCCAGTGAAAGTGAGTGAGGGTGGGGGACAATGAGCGATGGAAGGAGAAGAGATGATGTGAGCAGGGGCGGATCCTCGGAAAGCAAAGCGGGGCCTCAGGAAACGGGCAGGGCAAGATTGTTTGGTTTTATGCAATTAGAAAATTGGCAAACCCACCCTATTCACAGGACACATTTTTCTTCAGAAGCAGGAAAATATTTATGACGAACTAGAAACCGCTCTAATTGTTTTGTTTCTTTTCTTTACAGTGTGGGGGTTAGGGCCAAAAATTGCCAAGATCCTGCTTGCTCTAGATGCCGGATCTGTTTCACAGCCTCATGCACTGTCATACACTCAAGGTCTGGAATGCTTTGGGCGCGGTAGGAGGGGCTGATACACGTGGTCCCTGTTCCTGCCAGGAGCCTTGGAAGTGAGAGACAAAACCTGAATGGATCCAGATCTGGGCTGCAGCAGCGCTCGTGCTTTGGGAAGCCACGGGCTACGAGCGGGCGTGTACTTGCACTAGGAACAGCGAGGCTTGTTCCCTAGGTGGTGGATGGTGCAACTGGGGGAGGAGATGAGAGCCAAAGACAGCCAGGCAGGATCCAGGTACCTCCAGCTCTTGCCTTATCCCAGAGCACAGGGTCTGCGGTGGGTCACCCTATTGCAGCCCCCTTTTTGCTCACACTCTCGTCCCTGCGTCCGCGGAGTCCGGCATGGCGCCTGACTCCCGCCTGCAGTCCGCTTCTGCCCAGCGCCACGGCCAGCAGCAACCAGCCTGCCCAAGGCCCCACGCACGCGCCCTGCCGCGCGCCCTCAGGCTTGAGCTGCAATCGCGCATGCGCCGACCCCAGTTTCAGCCTGGGGCGCCGCGCCTCGGTCACCTGATAGCAACAGCGGCAGCCGGGGAGCGTCCAGGGCAGCGGCGGCCCGGCCGGACGCGGAGCCATGATGAGAATTTCCGCTTCCTCTGCCGCAGGGCCCGGCCGCGCCTAGCCCGCGGCGGCTTCCGCGGGAGGCCGTGCCCGGGCCGGGCAGGGAGGGGGCGCGATGCCGCCGCCGCCGCTGCTGCGCTGGCTCCTGGCCGGGCTGCGGCTGCTGCTGGGCGCGCTGTGCGTGGAGGCTGCCGCGGCGATCAGCGAGCCCCGCTCGACGCTCCCGCAAGGCGGCACGCCCGGGGAGGCGACGCGGAGCAGCAATGGCAGCAGCAGCAGCAGCCTGGCCGTGTCCGCCCCGCCCGAGCGCAACCAGCCCATGACCCAGCGCGCCCTGGCGGTGCTCGTGGTGGCCAGCGCCGCCCTCATCGTCTACTTCGTGATCCGGACCGTGCGGTGAGGGGCCGGGCGCGGGGGTATAACTGGGCCCTGTCGGGTTCTGGGCCTGGCCGGGCGCGGGGGTCCGCGCTTCCCGGCAGTGTCCCGCCTCCGGACCCGGGTGCGAGGGTTTCTCGCTGCACACGCCGGGGTGGGGTAGTGGGGGGGGGGGGGCGGTTTGCTAATGAGCGCTCAGGTGAGGGGTTATGGAGCCAAACACGGCGTGCCCAGCACACCCTGTCCCGGGGGCATCCCGCGGGGTGTGACGCGGGCCCCACGCACTGTGCAGGAGAAACTGCTCTGGCATGAGCCTTGCACGCCCATGGGCCCGCCCCCTTCGGGTCCTTAGCTGCTTTGCCGCCTTACTGATGGCAGATGCTTTGGGCAGCGCTTTCTAGGGAGGACCAGTCCTTTACCATCTCCCTTGTACTGAATGTCACAGGTCAAGTACCAATCTAATATGTTGACTGCATAGTTATAGATGCCTAAACATAAATACAATGTCAAGTATTAATCCCCAAGCACGGGTGTCACATTTTACACCCATTCAGAGTCTTGCTGTAAGAATACTTGTTGTTTTGACCACGTTAACCCCTCTGTGCGTATCTACTCAAGCATGTGTCTACTTGTCTTCCCTTTTAATGTCCCTGTGTAGAAACATTGATTTAAAAGTCCTCTATGGCTTATTCTTGACTTGCCTTTTGAGACTTGGGGCTGGTCTACCCTACCACTTAAGTCAATATAACTTACATCACTCAGGGATGTGAAAAAGACAAGTTACAGCGACCTAAGCACCCTGGCACAGATGCTCTCCTGCTGACATAGCTTCTACCTCTCGCGGAGGTGGAGTGATTGTGCCAAGGGGAGAACGCTCTCCTGTTGGCATAGTGTCTTCACCAAACACGCTACAGTGGCGCAGCTGCATTGGTGCAGCTGCAGGGTGGATTTGATTTAAAATCATGATTTAAATCACTTGTCAGGAAGACTCGATTTAATCATGGATTTCTACATAAAAGTGCATTCTTGTTGGTTGTTATAACCTTAATACATATTCTTCACAACTCAAAGATAGATGTAGGTTTCATTTTTAGAAGGTACAAACTATACATTTTTAAACAGTGATATATTTTGAAAACTTTTCAGATTATATTTACAGCTATATCAGCAAATGAATGATTGTTTGGTTATTTCATTTACCAAAGGTAATTGAAGCAGATGTTTATGAAGTCATTGGAAGGTGAGCTATCTCCAACAGGTTAATCATTAATATTTGGAGGATTTTCTTGCCATGCTGTATTAGGAGGAGAACATCACCAGACAGACATTTAAATTGTTTTATTTAACTAAAACAACAATGGTTATGTATTCGAGAATTTTTTCTTCAGTGACAAACATATTATTTTAACAAAACAAGCATATATCCTTCTGTCATAACTATAAAGGGAAGAGTAAACACCTTTAAATCCCTCCTGGCCAGAGGAAAAACCCTTTCACCTGTAAAGGGTTAAGAAGCTAAGACAACCTCGCTGGCACCTGACCAAAATGACCAATGAGGAGACAAGATACTTTCAAAGCTGGGGGAGGGGAAGGGTTCTCTGTCTGTGTGTTGCTTTTGCTGGGACCAGAGCAGGAATGCAGGTCAGAACTCCTGTAAAGGGTTAATAAGCAATCTACTTAGATATGCGTTAGATTCTGTTTTGTTTAAATGGCTGATCAAATAAGTTGTGCTGAATGGAATGTATATTCCTGTTTTTGTGTCTTTTTGGAACTTAAGGTTTTGCCTAGAGGGATTCTCTATGTTTTGAATCTGATTACCCTGTAAGGTATTTACCATCCTGATTTTCCAGAGGTGATTCTTTTACTTTTTCTTCAATTAAAATTCTTCTTTTAAGAACCTGATTGCTTTTTCATTGTTCTTAAGATCCAAGGGTTTGGGTCTGTGTTCACCTATGCAAATTGGTGAGGATTTTTATCAAGCCTTCCCCAGGAAAGGGAGTGTAGGGCTTGGAGGGATTGTGGGGGAAAGACGTGTCCAAGTGGGCTCTTTGCGTGTTATATTTTGTTAGATGCTTGGTGGTGGCAGCAATAAGGTCCAGGGACAAAAGGTAAAATAATTTGTACCTTAGGGAAGTTTTAACCTAAGCTGGTAAAAATAAGCTAAGGGGGTTTTTCATGCAGGTCCCCACGTCTGTACCCTAGAGTTCAGAGTGGGGAAGGAACCTTGACACCTTCGCTTCTCACATTTATCTCCAGACTTCTCCTTGTCCGGATCTGTTCTGCCCCAACAATCTTCTATTCCTTGAACTTTTTGAAACTTTGCACTTTTAGAGAGAGGTAAGGGATTGACTCTGTGTACACAAATTTGCAAAGGGACAGTAGGGTTGAGGTCTGTTATTTCTCACCTCTAGATATTATTTATTTTAAAACATTTTTGCTGTTAATAAGCATATTCCCTTTGGAGAGACAAATCCACAATTTGAGAACTGCAAAACTAAGCATCTCTGATGGTATCTTCTAGACTGAGCACTGAGTCCTATTGGGTAGATAGAAAGATTAACCTAAATAATCTATACAGAAGCTCCTGGAACTCCATAAGATTGGGTCCCTAATCCATGAACTATTGGAACTCATTTACAAAACTTTTCTTAAACGTTACATGATGTCTCATACTATTAAAATTTATAATCCCTATTCCATGATGAGATATCTTTGAGTTATAATATAACTTAATTAAAACTATCTTTAGGTAAGTTTTTTCCTCAAAAAGCATTTTATCAAAAAAATTATGGATTTTTATCCACCCTGTGCAGCTGCACCAATGTAGCGCTGTAGTGTAGACTTGCCTTTGTATGCCAGTAATGCTGCTCTTCATTGCTAACTTGTCATTATTTTTCAGACTCTTTTTACATTAAATTAAAGATGATCTGTATCCTAAAACCAGACACGGTAGTTAACCATTAGAAAAATTTACCAAGGGTTCTATTAGATTCTCTATCATTGGCAGTTTTTAAATCAAGATTGGATTTTTTTTTTTTCTGAAAGATATGCTGTAGTTCAAATAGGAATTATTTTAGGGAAACTCTATGGCCTGTGTTTGGTAGGAGATAATCACAGGGGTCCCTTCTGACTTTAGAATCTATTTAATCTAAATCAGAAAAATGACCAAGTTTAGTCCTGGAGCAACACTTTTTTACTCTATTTTGCGAGTTCAGCATATTTATTTAAAATAGGGTTTACCAGTTTTCGTTCAAGATAACGTGTGCATATGAGAGACAGAGATACATAAATACAGTCTGATATGTTTAATAGATTCCAAGGCTGGAAAGGGCCATTATGATCATCTAGTCTTACCTCCTGTATAGCACAGGCAATAGAACTTCCCCCAGATTATTGCTAGAGTGTATCTTTTGCACAAACATCCAATCCTGATTTTAAAATTGCCAGTGATGAAGAATCCACCACTCTTGGAAAATTGTTCCAGTGGTTAATTACTTTCACAGTTAAAAATGTAAGCCTTATTTCCAGTCTGAATTTGTCTAGCTTCAACTTCCAGCCATTGGATCATGTTATATCAAGGGTCGGCAACCTTTCAGAGGTGGTGTGCCAAGTCTTCATTTATTCACTCTAATTTAAGGTTTTGCGTGCCAGTAATTCATTTTAACATTTTTAGAAGGTCTCTCTCTAAGTCTGTTATATAACACAACAATAGTTTAATGTAAAGTAAATAAGGTTTTTAAAATGTTTAAGAAGCTTCATTTAAAATTAAATTAAAATTCAGATCTTATCAGTTGAGTGTGATCCTTGCCCTTGCTTTTCCTTGCTGAGTTTTCCAATGTTTGGCAAGTATTTGGATACTTTAAGCTTCACACAGGCTTCTGAATGATCAGTTGTTAACCAGCTCAGAGAGGGACAGGACAGATTTCATGTGTGAAAATACCTGTTCATGCAGGAATGTGGATCCAAATGTGGAAAGCATTGCAAACGCAATTTTCTTCAAACAGTTAAATTTCACTGGCAAGGATGTCAGCAGGTCAGAATAGAGGCCCAATGAGCTCTCTCGGTAGCTTCAAGTGCACTCCGCAGATCTCCAAACTTTGCTGTCCACAATTCTGAGCTTTTTAACTGAGTGAACTGCATTTTGAAATCTTCAGCACCCATCCACTGAAATACAGACAAATCCAAGTCGCTTTCATTGAACTTTTCAGGTTTAACTAGAAAAGAAAGCATTGGGCCAGAGTGCTGGAAATCTTGAAATCTGTCAGAAGATTCTGATTCCAGTTCTTGCATGTACATTCCAATCTCATTGACACTGACAGTGGAACGTGTCGATAGCTCTTTTATGTGTTAAAAGTAGCGGAAAGTCAAAGTTCGAATATCCCAAGGAAAAAACTGCTAGTTTTACAACAAATGCCTTCCAGACTTCAAAAAGATCTAGAACCGTTTGTCCTGAACCCTGGAGACAGAGGTGGAGTTTGTTTAGTCAGTTAGAAACATGAGCTTACGCAGCCATTTGTCAGCATCCAGTTCAGGGTAGTTTTGTCCTTTTTCCGACAAAAAGGCCTTGATTGCATCAAAACAGTTTAATAAAGTGCACCAGAACCGTGCCACGACTTAGCCACCGAATGTTGCTGTGAAGTAAAGTGTCGTTATAAGCACTGTCCATCTCTTCTAGCAGTGCTTGAAACCATGAGTCAAAGCAGATAGAGCAACAGGGAAATTCACACTTTGCACCACTGTATTAATCACATTATTAATCTCTGAATTAGAAATTTTAGCACACAGGTTTTCTTGATGGATGATACAGTGAAATTTGACTGCCGGGCAGCCAATTTGATCTCCAAGTAACTTCACAAACCCCTTCTGTTTTCCGACCATGGCAGGAGCACCATCTGTTGTCACACAAAATATTTTTCTGATGTGAATTCCTCCTTCTTCAAAATGGCTTACAAAACTTTCCATTATATCTTCCCCCTTTGTTGCGCCATGCAGGGGTTTTAGGCAGTGAAGTTCCTCTTGGATTTCATTGGAATCACAATATCTTGCAAAAGCTGTCAAACGTGGAACGTCGATATATCCATGCTCTCGTCAACTGCAACGCTGAACACTGCCGTGTCTTTTAATGCAGTCGTCTGTTTTTCGTTAATGTTTTCTTCCATTTCACTTACATGTCTCTCAACTGGTCTGGCAGAGACCGGCAGTTCTTTTATTCTAGATACGATCGTATCTTTATTTGGCAAATCATTGAACAAAACCTCAGAACTGCTGAAAAAAACTTTTTATATATATTCCCCATCTGTAAACGGCTTTCCGTTTTTTGCAATGCCCTGTGCAAACTTGTAACTTCTTTCTGTGGCTTGATTTTTACTTACACTTAAGCATTTAAAAACACTGCTTTGCTTCTCATATCCTGCTACTGCCTTTTTAATTCAGTCTTGTCTGCTTCATCAAGAAAGGTTTTCTTGTGCTTCGTTTCAAAATGTCGAACACTTGATGTGTGGCAAACAACACTTTCACAACAGAAAGCACAAACAGCACGGTCCTTCTTTTGAATAAATCCAAATGTCTCTGTCCAAGAAGGCTGAAATAAACAGACATCTAACTTTGCTTTCTTAGGAGCTGACATTTTGTCAAATGTACCCCTCAACTCACGGGGGGGGGGGAGATTGCGACAGACAGACAGCACGATGTCAAATGCAGTGTGCTGTTCCACGTGGCGTGATAGTGATGTAAGCAGCAAATCAGGACTTAAAAATATCCCGGTGGCGCTGGAACAAGTTTTAAGGTTCTTGCCACTGTCTGCACCCCTCACAACCCCAGGGGGTGGCTGCAGAGCCCTGGGCCGAGGCCAGGAGCAGAGCCCTGGGCCGGCAGCCGGGACCCCAGGCTGGCAGCAGAGCCCGCTGGGACCCAGGGCCAGCAGTGGGCTGAACGGGGCCGGCGGCCGGGACCCAGGCAGTGTGAGTGCCACTGAAAATCAGCTTGCGTGTCGCCTTTGGCACGCTTGCCATAGGTTGCCTACCCCTGTGTTATATCTTTCTCTGCTAGACTGAAGAACCCATAATTAAATATATATTTCCGTTTAATGCCTTTGGTTTGTCTTATGTCACCAAAGAGTGAGTCTTGCATAGATGATCCAATGCAGAGCTGCACTGTGTGATTTGCAGTCTTTAACTTGCTAAATGTCTTAAAGATTCAACATATACCAAGTTGATTCACTTTTGTGATAGATTGATCATTGTTCATTAAAAGATGTAAGCTTCAGAGTTAATATTTGAGCCCTTCAGCAGTATGCTAACCAGTATATTACATTATATAACATCTCTTCTAAAAAGGAATATTATCTCTTTTTGATAAGATCCAGAACACTCAGGTACATTAAGATGAGTGACCTAATTGCTTAAGTAGTCCTAAAGCTTTCTTTCAACTGTAGTCTGGCACAATTGGCATTTTGCACCTTGGACTGTATTCTCTGACATTAGTTTTCCCTATCCGCTCTTTTTGATATCCTGGAGTCCGTGCTGATTTTCCTCTGATTTAATAAAATAGTAATGGTAGCAAGCATATATGCTTGCATATTTTCCACATATGCACTTATCACTTGTTTGGAAAGCTTGGAGATACATGGAGAATTAAAGCACTATATAGTGTGAAACTTTCTTTTTAAAACCAGTTACTTTTATATATTTGCAGAAATATTACAGGGATGGTTATTGTTTTGTCTTGGGGGAGAGACATATTTTCATGCACCAAGTACCATCAAGCTTCAGATCTGATTCTTTAAGGGGACCTGTCAATTTTAAATTGACTTCACTCTGGAAGTTTCTTATCTACTCTTATTACAAGTAATTCTTGTTATTGGGGTATTTAGTGCAATGGATTAGGTACACCACATGTCTTGAAAGGTATGTTTGGCTGGGTATTAATCATCATAGCAGTGGTGGTATGTCTGCAAGTTTTGTATCTGTTGTTCTGGCAGCGTCTAGTGCTGCTTTGAGTTTGTGTGTCTTGGTCTGTGGGAAACTTGCTTCTGTTAATGAATATGCCAAAGTTGGGGGGTGTTTGGAGGCCAGAAGAGGGAGTTTGGGAAAGATTTCTTTCAGGATGTGGCCCCTGTCAAGCACAGATTGTAATTGTTTAATGATACCCCATATGGTTTCCACCATAAGGTGTTTGATAACTAGTGGTGTGCAATTGCAGTTTTTTTCCTTAATGAAGCAGTTCTTTTGATACAGGTACCGATACAGCTGCGCCCTGCAGCGCATTAGGTGAAGATGCTCTATGCCGACGGGAGAGAGAACTCTCCTATCGGCATAAAAAACCCACCTCTGCAAGCGGCATAAGTGATGTTGGCAGGAGACACTCTCACACGAATGCTAATGTCAGTTTAATTTATGTTGCTCAGAGGGGTGGAATATTCACAACCTAAGTGATAAATTTTGCCAACACAAACTGTAGTGTAGACATAGCCTCAAAGACACTGGTTTTATGGCTTAGTTAGAACAATCTATAACCCACTAACCCTCCTTTGCCCTAGAACTGCAAAGATGTTAACTGCCCACTTCAGCTTGTATTGTCTTTTATAACATGTTAATTCCTTATACTAAACAATCTGTTCCACCCTGTATTAGGTGTGACACTGAGTGTCTTTTCAGACCTGAAGAAGAATTCTGTGTAAACCCAAAAGCTTGTCTCTTTCACCAGCAGAATGTTGCATGTCTGAGTTAGTGACAACTCAAGATTGTTGAAAAATAGTCTTGATTGGAATTATTTAATCAATGATTATCAATCAGAGATTAGTACAGCACTATATAGAATACAGAATGAAAAGATACATTACCACTCTGTTGTCAGATCTAAGATGTCTCTGTGTCTCTTCTTCACTGTATCTGGAGGGATGTGCAGTTTCATTCCCCAACTAACTTCTCCTACCAGTGTCGTCATATAGGGTTTTTGCCAAAGAAATATATGTTCTGATGTCATTTCTATACACTCTCTCGGTTTACCTGATTTATATGTGAAGGCATAATTATTTTACAGCTGAGAGGCCCAACAATTCAAGATAGTATCTCTCAGTGGGTCCTTCTTATCCCATGATCATTCTTCTGTTTTGATTCCCCAACACAAAACATCTGCTGTAACAATCATCCCTTATTAGTTTTCCAAGCCTTATATATGCTTATGTAAGGCTGTATTTTAACAACGGGGAGAGGGTTTCCTAGAATATCTGGAGTCTTATAGACCTGAAGATGCTATGAATTATTAAATACAGCCTAACACATAAAATTCCTGAGTAGGGTTACTTGTCGGTCAGTGTTCTGGGCCTTAGAATTCAACTTAGTCTTTGTTAATATTATAAAGATTCTGAAGAATAGTTGATAGATAAATGAATCAAATATACAGAAAGAAAGGACTAGAAGGATTAATATTTACTAATAAAAAGAAAAGGAGTACTTGTGGCACCTTAGAGACTAACAAATTTATTTGAGCATAAGCTTTCGTGAGCTACAGTTCACTTCATCAGATGCACCTAAGGTGCCACAAGTACTCCTTTTCTTTTTGCGAATACAGACTAACACGGCTGCTACTCTGAAACCTATTTACTAATAGATAGTAGCAAGAAGTTGGTCCAATAAAAGGTCATACCTCTCCCACCTTGCCTCTAATATCCTTGTACCAACCAGCAAGTCATGTATTTTAAATAAATCCTTCTTCCATAAGAGAAAAAATGAAAGTGCAAAACTGGTTTTGGACAACCCAGAAGGATCAGAATGCTGCCTTAAACCACGTACATACACTTCTGTTGATCTTAGTGTAAAATCAGCCATTGAAAAAGGCAATATACAATTCTTCCAACCCCTTCTTGAGCTAAGATGGTCTTCACCTACCTGTATAGGCTCTTATAATAGAGCCCATCACCATAGCACCTTGAACGATGCACGTGGACAATTCATGCATTGTATCCAACCGAAAAATAACTTCAAAAAGCAAAGGCTTTATAAGTGGAAACAAAGTTAGATTACAGAATAGATGTTCACTGTCCTAATGTGGGTAAAAGTTTCTTAATGTTATGCACTGCATGTTCTGTCACGTATGAATAAAACTGGCACATGAGTGATAGTTTTATATTACAGCCTCACTTTTTAATGCTGAATTTAAGAAACCTTCTTTCATCACTTCTGGTAAACAAATTTCTAAACCAACATCTTGCAGATCATGTTGTAGAATAAATGCACATGCTAGCAAAGATGAAGGGTTTCAAGGTCAAAGTTACATGTGTAGCATGAAAACTACGTAACACTGGCGCTCCTGGCAGAATAGATGGCTCTTGGAGTGGTAGAGGATATATGTGATTTCATGTCAAGGTTGCAGGTTTAAATTTGACCTACTTTGGTAGTGAACGATCATTATCTTCTGAAGTATGATTGGCTAGCCTACAGCATATGAAATAAGGGTCAAATTCGTGGTGAATATTGGTCCATTTCCGGTTCCCTTAGTGAAAAGGACTGACAGATTACCTTTCACTCCTAGAGAATCTTTCATGACAGGAGCTAGCCATTGTATTGGTGCCTGTATTGTCATTGCCCATAATTCAAGAACTTTAGCCTTCATTATAGTCAGTTTTGCACCAGTCGTGATCAAGGACATTCACTTTTAAGAGATTTTAAGAAGCCAATGTACACAATTATGTGTTATCAATTCATCAGATGGAGGAATGTGCAGATCAATATCTAAGGAACGAAGATCTGTTTCCAAGCAAATCTCCACTTGCAAAACTGAACCAATAGAAACTCTTGCCATGATTTTTTTTTTTATTATTATTATTAAATAAACCTTTCCCTGCAGTTCGTGCTCCAAAAAAAAGATTGCATGACTACACTAAGAACCTCCAAGCTAAAGACTGGAATCTGACTGGGCTAATTTCATTGTTTTAGATTAGAAAAATTCAAAAGTAAACAGCATGAACAGTGGAAAGAAAATTATATTTTAAAGATTCTATCTTTGGTTATCCAAGACTCTCTGCTTTTAGTATAAAGAATCTCTTTTCTGAAGAATATCACTCTTTATCCATGGATATTTAGAGGGATATTGTTAGATTGATATCTGGAAATTTGCCAAACTGTTACAGTGGTTAATATATCACTCAGAGCAAATTAAACAAATATAGATTGATAGATTTACAGGGCCCAATATTACAAGTCCTTACTTATGGGAGTAACCTCATTGAGCTGAATAGGATTATTTCATGTGCATAAAGGCAATTTGTGGATTAGGCTCCAATGCTGTAAACAGACACATGCTTAATCTTAAACATGTGCATAATCAGTCTGATTTTGTTAATTAAGTATGTGTGTGTTTCAGGGTGAATAAAAATCAATGTTTTTTATTTATTTAAATAGGATTTTTTTTAATAGTGTTTTTTGAGGAAAAAACCTAAGATACATTATAGCTGAAAGATATCTCATCATGGAATAGGGATTATAAATTTTAATAGTATGAGACATCATGTAATGTTCAAGAAAAGTTTTGTAAATGAGTTTCAGTAGTTCATGGATTAGGGACCCAATTTTATGGGTTCCAGGGGCTTCTGTATAGATTATTTAGGTTAATCTTTCTATCTACCCAATAGGGCTCAGTCTAGAAGATACCATCAGAGATGCTTAGTTTTGCAGTTCTCAAATTGTGATTTGTCCCTCCAGAGGTAATATACTTGTTAACAGCAAAAATGTTTTAAAATAAATAATATCTAGAGGTAAGAAATAACAGACCTCAACCCTACCGTCCCTCTGCAGATTTGTGTACACAGAGTCAATCCCTTACCTCTCTCTAAAAGTGCAAAGTTTCAAAAAGTTCAAGGAATAGAAGATTGTTGGGGGCAGAATAGATCTGGACAAGGAGAAGAAGTCTGGAGAAAAATGTGAGAAGGGAGGGACAGGCAGTAGAAACCAAAGTGAAACTGTTTGAGCAGCACATTCCAGAAGTCTTGAGGTCTTTCTGAGTGTAGCCTTCATTGATTTGAGATCTACCAAACCATTCTCTCACTAGAAGAGAGAACCTATAATGGCAGCGGACCCTAAAAGAGACTGCCCAGTTTGGGAATAAGAACCATTCAAGAAATATATGTTTGCTGATGATGTTTTAAAGAAAGTCACACCAGTGAACTGGTGGAAGTCACTTAAGCGCTGGGATTCAGACACTGTTGAAGTCATGATCTCACTTTTAACAGCAGTAGCTTCTTCTGCTGGTGCAGAAAGAATATTTTCTTCCTTTGGACTAATTCATTCCAAATTGAGAAATCGTTTGGGACCTTAAAATGCAGGAAAGCTTGTTTTTCTTTTCCAGATTATGAACAAACAGGAAAATAAAGGTGAAGACGACTGATTTAGCTGCAGAAGCCAATATTTTAAGTTTCTTGTATTGACCTGGCTGACTGTAGTAGATTTAATATCTTTTAATATTTCATTTAACTATTGTAGTTAAACAATTTTATCAAAATCAAACCTGATTTTAAAAAACTTTAATTTAACTAAATTCAAAAATGTATGTGCTTGTTTTGTTAAAATGTTATGTTTGCTGTTGAAGAAAAAAATCCAGAATACACACGTTGTTTAAAAAAAACAATTTTAATATCTGTCTGGTGATGTTCTCCTCCTAATACAGAATGGCAAGAAAATCCTCCGAATATTAATGATTAACCTGTTCAATTGGAAATAGTTCACCTCCCAATGACTTCATAAACATCTGCTTCAATTACCTTTGGTAAATGAAATAATCAAACAATTATTCATTTTCTGATTTAGCTATAAAACTAATCTGATAAGTTTTCAGAATAAATTACTGTTTAAAAATGTATAGTGTGTACCTTCTAAAAATGAAACGTGCATCTGTTTCTGAGTTGTGAAGAATATGTATTAGGGTTATAACAACCAACAAGAATGCACTTTTATGTAGAAATCCGTGATTAAATTGAGTCATCCTGACTAGTGATTTAAATCAAATCCACCTTGGCGCGTTTGCAGGACTGAGGCCTTATGTGCCATTTTGGAATGCAAGCTTGAGCATTTCCCCCTTGGATCCATTAAAGTAAGTGGGATTGAGGGCCCCTGGCATCTCATTCACTTGAGTGTATAATAAGTAGAGTTGTGCGAATAATCACTGAGGTGAGGAAGGGGAATTTGGTGGGGGTTTTGTTTGTTTCGTGGTGGTTGTTTTTTTGGTGTGTGTGTTGCTGTTTTTCTTTTGACCAGCAAACCAAAAACAAACAAAAATCATCTTGCATTGACCTAAAATGATTTTTTTTGTTTTGTTTTTCTGTGCAAGAAAAAACATGGAAGAAAATTAGGTTTTGGTCAAATGACAAGTTTTATTTTCTAGCATTTTTAACTGTTTTTTATTTTTTAATTAAGAGCAAAGCAAATTTTGGAAATGTCATTCACAAAACTGGTGTTGGTGTTGCTGCAGTTATACCCCATAGCCTTGTGGTTAGAGGACTCACCTGGGATGTGGGGGACTTGCATTCAAGTCCCCATTCCTCCTGATGCACAACAAATTTTTCAGCTTGGGTCTCCCACATTGCAGGTGAATGCAATAACCAGTAGACTCTAGGGTATTCTGGGGTGGAGCTCTCTATTGAAGCTGTTCCACTTATTGTAAATACTCATACAGAATGACTCTGTGTTAGCCTGGTGGTTAGAGTACTCATCCTGGGGGGTAGAGGGTTGGTCACCTTGGTTTCAGTCTCTGCTCCAATGAATATTTTATTATTTATCCAACATGGCATAGCTTCAACCAGACAGATTATGACCCACCCCCAAATACACTATAGTTCAGTTGTTAGGGTCATTACCTGCAATGTGGGAGACCCAAGTTCAAAATTTTGTTGTGAATCAGGAAGAATGGGGACTTGAACCGAAGTTTCCTGTATTGCAGGTAGCTAATCCTGGTGCTATAAGGAATATAGAAGTGGCAATGCCTCCACCTTCTTTGATGGTTTTGTGAATATCACCTAACTTGCCTTGTGACTCTCTAGGCTGGAAAAGAAAACTGGCTGGTACTATTCAGTGAATTTGAGTCACATTCATGAATACTTTTGGTCAACCTGAAACTTCATTTTTCCACAGATAAACTATTAATCTTAAAAAATTCACTCAGCTCTAATAAATAAAATGGTATCTTCCACCAGCTCTTGATATGTTTGGAGAGTTTTTCAATAAAACACTTCAGTTTGCAAGCATTTGATGAAGTTTAATAAAGGCTGCCTAGTCAAGGCTGCTTAACTGCTTCAAAGTACTGTCTGTGAGGTAATGAAAGATTATTTGATTTATTAGTCTTTTTACTCTCTATTGGTGACTCATTGTGAAAGTGGACTTGATCTGCAAAAGATACGATTCCTGATTTAAAAATAAAACTGTTCTTCCAAACAATAGCTGCCAAGAGTAAACTCACCAGTACCCCTCTTGCCATTCTGATTAAAGCTAGTTTTATGGTGATTGAATGTACAACAGCAAACGTGCCCTTAAGTCCTATTAAAAAAAACGCATTGCTGTTAATCTTGAATAGTGTGTGTCCACTTCTATGTGTAGATTCTAGTTTGCTCTTCTCTAGTTCTGAGAGCTTATTATGGGTCATTATTATTCACTGCGGTGAGGGTTGTGTTTGGATCATAAATACAAATTACTGAAAATAGTGAAGTGCTGTAAAAGACGGTACAGTAAAAATGTAACATTGAGAAGGATTTTATTCTTAATTTATTAATTTTGATTGTAACCTCCTCATATTACTCTTTTAAACAATTCCAGAAACATGGAATTCATGCAATACAAGTGAACCACCTCATTGTAGGGACCAGACTACTCTTCTTATTCCATCATCAGACCCAGGGTTAACCTTGCTTCCTCTGAGGGTGATGCTTTTGAGAATGCCCTTTAAAGATGGAGTCTCCTTTTTCGGAGAGCTGCTCTACCATCACTAGCAATTCTGGCAACAGTACATAGGTTGTAATGCTTGTTCCTGTAACAGAAACAGACCTCCAAAGTGAAGGAATGATGCTGTATATTGTAGATTCATGGATGGTAAAATTGCCTATTATGCCTTTCAGCATTTCCATCCAAAAAGATAGTCGTCATATTCCTGAAAGGCTTCCGCTCTAGCACTGTTTATAGTCCTTTGTTTCTTCTGACTACCATTATTAGACTGAAACTTATTCTTTTGCTGTCCTTTGTGTAGTAGAGAGCTGTCTAGATTTGTGTTTGTTTTTTTACTGGCTGTTTGGCTAGAGTAAAAATGATAGATGGTGAGTGGCAACATATTCCTGCAAAGTAATTAAATATCAGTTTGTTGTGGTCATAGCTTGATAAGTCGTTCGTTAATTATGGTAGTGGTTTTGGGGATGCAGAACATGCATCCATGCCAAGGTTCTCAAGGTCTGACCAAACCAGTTTTAATTCTCAGTCTCCTCTGCTTGATCCATTATTTATTTATTTATTTTTCCTTTTATAACCCCAAAACTTCCTGTTAATCCTCTCTGGAATTCCTGAGAACTGACGCATTGTCTACACAGGAGGGTTCTGCACCAATGTAAAAAGTGACTGACTTGCATTGGTGCTGCATTCTCTGGCTGGAAGCCAAGGTAAACCATATCATTGCAGTGAATATACATTAGGGGCTCACTTTTCCTGCTACATTGGTGTAACTACACAGATGCCACACTCTCTTCTTCACCGCTGTAGACCTGAAAACACACTTTTTCCCCTCCCACACACATTTTCCCTAATGGCCTTCTCCAAAGTCTCTCCAAACATCTTCCTTCTGGCAGTTTAGCTACAGCAATATTTGCCAAAATTACAGTAAAATATAATTGGTTTGTTTAATGTCTGTCTGCTGTAGATCTCAAAATACTTTATGCTGGTGGATAGGTATAACTGTCCTTGTTACAGGTGAGGGAACTGAGGCCTGAAGTCACAGCAGGTCAGTGGCAGAGTCAGGAATAATAGAACCCAGGTGACCTGACTTTCATTCCAGTTCCCTACCAACTTAGTTATGTTATCTATTTTGACTTTTTTGATTTATACATAAGAAGACTAAAAGAGCACCTATGTATGGCTGTAGGTGGCTTTTGACGGTGTTTAGAATTACAAGTGTTGTAACTTGCATGTCCCTGAGTTACTTCCCTAATAATCTGGAAAATAAACTTTTTGATTCAACCCTCACACTTTAACTAAAAGCCTGTCTTAGAAGATATCTTCCTCGGTGTTACCAAGTTTGTTTGCCATTTTTCATAAGCTTTCCTGAAGAGAGGCGTGGTAGACCCTTAATTCAGGGATAAGCTATGGAAGGTGTAATATCTACATATTCTTAGCCAAATTTTAAAGTGTCTGGTTTTTATTTAAAAAAAGAAAATCCCACTCAGTAGTGGTGAAGAGACTGATGTTTGCCTACTTGACACAAATAAATAGGGCAGAATTACTAGCTCTTAACAGCATTTTACACAGCAACCTCATTAGTTAGGTGACTAGCCTTACACTTGCCATAAAACTAAACTACTGTTCAGTGAGCATTTGCAGTAACCATTTCAAGCTATAATAAAAATTAATCATCTGATATCATCAGAGTCATTTTAATAAATACAAGGGTTTAAAGCTGTTGCTGGCTCTTAATTTTTTTTTTTTTTTTTTAATTTCCTTAAGAGAACTAGTTCTCATATTAGGCCCCTTCTAATGTCGTCTACCATGTAACAGATCCGTCTGCTCTCTAGCTGTTAACCCTGATATCTTCCATCAAAGGAATCAGACAAAAAAAAACCCCATACAAATGAGGTGCCATAGGACAACCAGTAGTGGGCAAGCTTTTGTGGTTCGTTTACTGGTGAAGAGGAAGAATTACTGATTCTCATGGGAATTTTGGTCCTATTTGTGAGGAAAATAAAAACTCTCCTAGTGCTTAAAATAGGTTTTCTAAAGTTGGTGAGGAAATAAAATTGTAGCAAATGAAATAAGTAGAGCTTTTGATTCTTATTTTTTTAGATGTTTTCAGTGTGCAATGCTTAATTTGGCATACTGAGTAAAACAGAACAGAACATGCAAAATGTATGTCAGTATTAAACTGCTTATCGTGGACTTAGTTTCCTAGAAAATTCATTTTAAATTATTTAAAATCCCTTTTGAAGGGTGATTATTAAATTTCTCTCAAGGGTATAAAATCTGCACCTCATGAATGCCCTTCATGGAAGAGAGATCCTGCTCACTTTCGAGGAATAACTTTTTTTTTTATAGAATAGGGTTTTTTAATTAAGATGACAGCTTTTTTGATGTAAATTGAATTTTTCTGCACAGTTAACTATTCAATTTAGTTAAAAATGTGCGTTAGTGAAGAATTCGAATTAGCTGTAGTTAATACTTTGTAGTGTGTTCTGTTGGAACATTAAACTGTATTGCATATAAGTTGCTTTAAACTGAGTTATTTTACAAGACCGTTAAACTGCTGTTCTCCCTCATGGATGATCACCAAACATTTAAATGATGCACTTACGTAACTTGTGGGAAATATAGTAGTTATTTTACTACTTGTAAGGAGCATAACTAAAGATTGTTATCCTGTTAAGAGTTTCACTTTAGAAGAGGTATGTGGTGAATCTATATCATCTAACCTATAGCTATCAGATATCTTCAGCCTGTGGGCATGTCTGAACTTGAAGCTGAGGTGTGATTCCCAGCTCTAGGAGACGTACTTGTGCTAGCTTCATCAAGATAGCATGCTAATAATAGTTGTGCAGTTAATATTAAATAATAGTTCAGTAGCATGGTCAGCAGCTCAGGCTGGGCACCTGAATATGTACCCCCTGGGTATGTACTTGGGGTGGTTAGCCCCTCCCAGTGCTCCCCACTGCCTGTCTACCTTGGACGTGGTGCTACCGTGGCTACACTACTATTTTTAGCATGCTAGTTTGATGAGAACTATCGTAAGTGTCTCCTCAAGCTGGGATTCGCACGCTGCATCCTGTAAGTCATCTTAATAAGCAGCTCTCCAGATTATCTAAAATGATAGTCTTAAAATGAAAATTAATGAAGTGGGGCGGTATGTGTTATTCTGTGTTGGGTATATACCGAAAAATATTTCATTTCCAGTAGAAAGCTATTTCAGGACTGCTCATCAGACAGAACTGACTTCTATACAAGTTAGTTACCAGTTTACTCTGACTTCTAGGGCTAGGAAGCAATTGGGTGTTCCTGAAGTATGGTGTTTACAGAAGGCAAACTTCAAATTCACCTCCGTAGATTTAATTACCTGTTGCTCTGCATCAAGGGTAGTCATTTACACATGGGCAAAGGAAGTGTAAAATGCAACAAAGCTGGAATAGTAATGTGTTACACCCATTTTGCCCATATGTAAATGACTACACAAGGTACAGGGTACCAGGGAATATCAGTCCACTGTGCAGAATCAGTATGTTATGCATTGCATATCTGTAATTGTCATCATACCAGGATTTGTGTCTCACACACACAAAACTACAGTCTATTTTATTTACACAGCATAAATAAAACTGGATGGGGAAATGCTATAGCTCAGACTATAGCAGCCCAACAGTCTGTCCCATTTAAGAAAGGATGCTGCAGATAATCTTCCTGGAAGCAGGCCCTACCAAATTCACGGTCCATTTTGGTAAATTTCATGGTCATAGGATTTTAAAAATTGTAAATTTCATGATTTCAGGTATTTATATCTGAAATTTCACGGTGTTGTAACCGTAGAGGTCCTGACCCAAAAGCGAGGGAGGAGGGAAGGGGAGAGGGGGAGCTGCAAGGTTAGTGTCTGTGTGGTGGGGTCGCAGTATTTCCACTCTTACTTCTGCGCTGCTGCTAGTGTGGTGCTGCCTTCAGAGCTGGGCGGCCAGAAAGTGGTGGCTGCTGGCTGGAAGCTCAGCTCTGAAGGCAGCACCACCTCCAGCAGCAGTGCAGAGTAAGGATGGCATAATATGGTATTGCTTACACGCTTACTTCTGTGCTGCTGGAGGGATGCTGCCTTCAGAGTTGGGTGCCTACTCTCTGGCCACCCACCTCTGTAGGCAGCGCAGAAGTAAGGATGGCCGTACAATCCCCCTATAATAACCTTGTGACCCCCATTTGGGTTGCGACCCCCAACTTGAGAAACGCTGGTCTCCCCTATGAAATTGGTATATTATAGGGTAAAAATACTTCACAGGGGAGACCAGATTTCATGGTCTGTGATGCATTTTTCACGGCCGTGAATTTGTTAGGGCCTTACTTATCAACACTAATGAAACCTCTTTTTGTCCTAGCCTTGTTAACAAATACATTTCTTGGATTTCTCTCCTTATCCAGGGAAGAAGGGGTAAATGGCAGAAGGTTCTAGTTCTGAGAATATTTAGAGCCATTTAATTCAGTTCTTAAAAAGAATTATTCTCTAAAACCAGATAAATGGATCTGATTTCAGCAAGGGACAAGAAGGGTAACAGATCCATCAGACTGCGGGAAGGCTGCTCATAAAGCCCACTCAGGTTCTGATGGGCTTTGATCCTATAGTTTAAACATACATGTGCACAGTGTTCTTCCATAAGGGTTGTTCTAGAGTGCAGAGTCAGTTTTCTGTCAGTCATTAATTCTCAACCATCTGAGAAGTGTTTATATGAAAACTACTTGGTTCCATTCCCCTCCTCCAGAACAATGTTCACTTGAACTAATCCTTTTTAATTTCTAAGGTTCTGAGGTCTGCTTAGCCCTGTCTCCTGGCCTGAGCATCTTCTTCTAATGTTGTAAAAGGGGGTAACAGATTTGTAAATCCTGCTGAGAAGAGAAGTCCAGAGTTACACATATTGAAGTTTCTTGCTCTCTATTTAGAGGTACCTCTGGTTCTCTTTCTTAGATAAACTTTTCATATGACTTTTTCCTGCAGTGCTGTGGGGTTTTGGCATGATTGTAGGTCAGACTCTGTGTCTCTGACGCTTCTGGCCAATAGCTGAAGAGGCAGACTTTACAATGTTATACCAGGGTAGCCACAAGAAAAGTGATTAACTTCCCCCAAATGTCCTTCCCCTAAATGTTGCTCTAAGTTAGAATCTTACATTAAAAAAATAAAACAACAAAAAATCTCAATCCTCCTGAATTCATTATCTGGTGTATGACTTCTCCTCTGATGGGAATGAGGAAAAGCAGAGCCTTGGGGTAGTGGAGTCTACTTCTAGTTCTCTGTATGACTGATTACTTTTAATGATGTGTATGGGATTTGAGGCCTCTAGTAGCAAGATTTCTGGCTAAACTAGCCTGTTTTTTTGGCACTTAACATGTTATCTAACTGTAATAATTGTCAGGAACATACTTGTCTTCTAGTGAGAGAGCACAGAGTGCTATGGATAAAAGGGCAAAGTTCATATTGTGTGTGTGCTTTTGGGTGGGGGGGTTAGGTGCTGCCTTAATTTTTAATTTCTTGACCTCCAGATTGTAGGTGTTTTTGTTTGTTTGTTTGTTTGTAAAAGCACTTGGTATATGCATTTGAAAAACCAGGTACATTAATTGTACTCATCTAAGGTATTTAGTTAAATCTGTGATCAGAAGGTATCCAGTCCTAGAAAAAATACTAGCTGAAGTGAACTGTAAAGACCTGTTCAGCTTTGCTCAATCACAGCAAGGTATCCCTGTCCTTTTACCAAGAAGTTATGTGAAATATGATTCATACACTGATGTGTAAAGTACTTTCACTCTCCTCTTAAAAGATTTTAACGCACTGGCTTTAGTGATTATATTTACTTTGACAATGGAGCTTACATGTATTGATGAGTAGTAATAAATATCTAGCTGTTAGGACTGTTACTCCTTTTTTACCTGAATGGAAAAATGGATAATCTGAATTAATCCAAGAGGTGAGATTCTGTGCTGCTCCTTTTAACTGCAGTATAGAATTTGCTGTCTGGAGAGAATGGGACTAAGGGGATCTGAAGCCACCTTTGTGCCCACCCAGTTCTGGGTTGCTATGTTAGTGAAACAGTCCCACTGCTGCAGCCCTGCCATCAACATGCTGTCTTCAGTTCCTACCCCAAGTGAATGCTCTCCAGCTGGATCAGGATTTTTCAGAGCCCGTTTCTGCTGCTGCAGCCTCTTGACTTAGTGGACGGGGTGAGAGAGGGAGTAAAACTATTGCCCAAGCTATCTAATTGTTTGAACAAGGTATATCTCTGCTAACAAAAGAGTACTAGGCTAATAGCCTAAACTCTTTAATGTGTGATACTGACATGTTGCTCTTCAAGTGGTTAAGATTAAAAAAAAAAAAAAAAAACACCTCATGTAACTATAGAACTTGTTGTCACCCATGTGAAGTCTAATCCTTTCTTGTACTCTGTCGGCCCCAGTATCTTGGGATGTTGACTTCTATAGGCTGAATATACATTATGGCTTTTTTTTAAAACAAACAACCATCCATTTCAGTTTTTAAATTTGTCTTTACATGGGATGCGAACTTGTATTTTAAAAGGGTAAATAGAAACTCCCAATTTACCTCCTGTATGCCATTCATTGCCTCCTGTATGCCATTCATTGTTATATACTTCTGTCATGTCCTCTCTTTTAGCTCCTCTCTAAGCTTAACAGTCCCAGTATTTTCAGTGCCTTGTATGTCAATCTTTCCATATATCTAATCATTTGTCACTAATATTTGGTCCCCTTCTACTTCTGTTATATCTACTTTGAAGCAGGGTGATCAGAGCTAATCATGGTATTAAAGATGAGGTCCATTTACTTACATAATATAACATTTTTAGTATCCTTTTTCTATCCCATTCTTTTATAATTTTATCATCTTGCTTACTTATTTGATCAGTGGTGCATATTGCGCTATCCACAGTAATGTCCAGAGGTAAAATCTTGGCTCCATTAAATCAGTGAGTGTTTTGTTGTTAACTTCAGTGAAGCCAGGATTTTATCCTGGTTTCCCCACCACCACCGACCCACCCCCACCCGAGTGATGACAGCTAACTTGCAACCCAACAATGTGCATGAGTACTTCATTTTTTTTCCTTCCAGTATGTATCACCTAGCGTCTATTAAGACTGAATTTCATCTCCTAATAGTGACCATTCAAGCGGCTCACACACCGCTGGACAAGAGAGAGAAACACCACTGCATGGAAGGGACTCTTGTCTGGGAGTGTGTGAGCTGCTTGCACACACTAGTGCGACCAGGAACAGCTGCCCATCAGTTTGGTGCTCACCCCAGTGGGCAGGGCTTGGGGTGGTACAGCCACGCTGGAGGAGCTGCCTGCACGAGGCTCTGGCTCCTGTGAGTGGTGGCCCAACATGCTGCTGCTGCTTTTGCCACTGAGATTCCTGGTAGAGCCCTGCAGCTCGGCAAATATCCGATTTATATCTGTGGATATACATGAATAGTTAGTTTCCCTAATAGACTTTTAGGAGGGACTTCGTTGGAGGCATTTTAAAAGTACAAATAAATTGTATCAACCACTTCTCCTTTATCCATTGTTTTATAGACCTTCTCAAAGAATTCCATTAGACTAATTTGTAAGCTCGTCAGAAGAAGAGCAGTTTGTGTGTGCGCCTGGGGCTTATAGGTGCTACTGCAGATACTAATAATGGATTTGAGAGGCACAATTTTCTTTATCTCTGATCACATGTTGATCTTTGTGTTCTATAACTCTTTCTACCCACTTACTTGGCACTTTCTGGAAAGGGGGACAATATGTAACAATGAGGACTAAATGCCTATCAATTTTTTTTTAAAGGAAGTCATTAGTGGAGTTAAAAATAGAAAGCCTTCAAAAATTGCAGTTTTTGCAGCATTATTATTTATGAATCTAGCATCTCACAGAATACTAGAGATGTATACCATGTTCCAAAGAGATCACTGTTGAACTTCCCCCAATCCTGCAAAGACTTCTGCTAGGGGGAGCTTCAAGTAGGTAGATGAGTGATCCCCCTAAGTTGAATGAGCCTATATACAATGCAGTTAGGCACATGTAAACTTTTGCAGGACCACAGCCTAAATGGGTAATGTGAGAGAAGGATCAAAACACCAACTATTTTGATGTGATGATAGGCATAAGTCTTTTCACTTTCTTGACTTTATTTCAATGTAACTGACTTAATTTCTTTTTTCCCATCTGTGCTAGTGCCTCAAAATGTGTACTCTACAAGCCTTGTTGCCTGTTGTTCCTCCTAAATACTGAAAGTCCTCCTTTAAAGCAGAGATGTAGGGCTGAGTATGACAGACAAACAAAAAGAGCAAATACCCAAGTAGCAGGTGTTGGTGTTCAGAGGTAGGATCCTGTTTCCTGGATATGGGACCAGTGGTCTTCATGGACAGTCGTGTCGTCTTGCCATCCATCAACATTAACTTTGACTGAACAGTTTATTTGTTTTATTACATGTATAAAGTTTCAGTCTGGAATGTATGTTTACCATAATGTGCTAAACTCCTAGAAAAAGAGACTTGTAATGAAAACAGTGGCATAATCTGAATGTGCAGGTGTGTAAATGTTGCCTGTCATAAATATAAAGGGAATGGTAAACACCTTTAAATCCCTCCTGGCCAGAGGAAAAACCTTTTCACCTGTAAAGGGTTAAGAAGCTAAAACAGCCTCTCTGGCACCTGACCAAAATGACCAATGAGGAGACTAGATACTTTCAAAGCTGGAGGGTGGGGGGGGAAACAAAGGGTTCTCTGTGTGTGTGTGTGTGTTGTTTTTTGCTGGGACCAGAGCAGGAATGCAGGTCAGAACTCCCGTAAAGAGTTAGTAAGCAATCTAGTTAGATATGCGTTAGATTCTGTTTTGTTTAAATGGCTGATCAAATAATCTGTGCTGAATGGAATGTATATTCCTGTTTGTGTCTTTTTGTGACTTACGGTTTAGCCTAGAGGGATTCTCTACGTTTTGAATCTGATTACCCTGTAAGGTATTTACCATCCTGATTTTCCAGAGGTGATTCTTTTACTTTTTCTTCAGTTAAAATTCTTCTTTTAAGAACCTGATTGCTTTTTCCTTGTTCTTAAGAGCCAAGGGTTTGGGTCTGTGTTCACCTATGCAAATTGGTGAGGATTTTTATCAAGCCTTCCCCAGGAAAGGGAGTGTAGGGCTTGGAGGGATTGTGGGGGGAAAGACGTTTCCAAGTGGGCTCTTTCCCTGTTGTTTTTGTTAGACGCTTGGTGGTGGCAGCAATAAGGTCCAAGGACAAAAGGCAGAATAATTTGTGCCCTGGGGAAGTTTTAACCTAAGCTGGTAAAAATAAGCTAAGGGGGTTTTCATGCAGGTCCCCACATCGGTACCCTACAGTTCAGAGTGGAGAAGGAACTTTAACATGGTGGCAGAGTGGTGGGATTAACTTGAGATCATTTTGAGATCAATTTGAGATTTTTTTTGAACCACAAGCACAGATTTTAAAAACTTTTTTTTTTTCCTTTGGGCTGTTGGAAAGCAGGTTTTAAGCTGTAAGCAGTTAGTTTGTATTGTTTCTGCTTGGGGGCCAGAGCAGAGACAAAAGGGATTTGTCTTTTGTGAGCTGGAGTTTTCTCTACCTAAAGGCAGGGTAGTTAACTTCCTGCAGGGAAAATGACAAGTCTTCACAGACCTGAAGAGGTGTTTTTTTTAGCTAAGAGCAACTAGAGGCTTTTTCTCTCTATTTGCCTGGAGACAAAGGTGTTAGTTTTTTTTTTTTTTTTTTTTTAAGGATTTTTCTGTAGGCTGACAATCGCTGTAACCGGATACCTATCAGAGAACATAGGTATCCGGTTACAGCACAACTTTTTTTTTTTTTTTTTTTTTGACAAGCCAAGTTTTGTTTGTTTTTTTTATTTCTAACTCTCGGGTGTAAAGTTAGTTAAAAATAGAGAGGCAAACATGACAGAGCCCAAGGCAGAAACAGCCAAAGAGGCTGCCCACAGGAGAGCTATGGAGGCAAGGGAAAAAGAAATGGAGGAAAAGGAAAAAGAGAGGAAGCATGCTGAGGCAGAGAAGGAAAAAGGAAGCATGCACTGGAGATGAAGGCAAAGGCTGAACGGAATCTACTGGATAACCCTAACCATCCTTCTCCAACAATCCACAAATGGGAGCGATTATGTCCACAGTATGATGAATCCAGTGATATTGCTGAATATTTTCTCACCTTTGAGAGACTGTGCACTCTCCATAAAATTTTTTGAAGCTCACAAGTGACCACATTGGTCGCAAAATTAACTGGAAGAGCTCTGGACATATTCAATAAGATGCTTATTGGTGAGGCTTCTGACTATAAGTTCAAGGATTTGGTTTTAAAGCAATTTCAAATTACATCTGAAACATACAGAGTAAAATTTTGAACCTTTAAGAGAGGGCCTGGACTAAATAAAGTGGCTTATCTAAACCAGATGAAGGATCTGTTAGATAAATGGGTCCAAGGAAGAGGTGTCACTAGCTTTGACGGAATGTGTGATTTGATAGCTCAGGAGCAATTCCTGACTATGTCCAAGGAGGAAATAAAACAGTGTTTAAGGGATAAGGAAATGGACTCAGCAAAAAGTCTTGCTTCTTATGCTGATTGATACGAGCAGTCCCAGACCGCCAGAGAGGCGGGGCAAGCCGGAACAAAACGGATGGAGAGAGGAGAGAGGAACAACGCTGGTCGCAGTTAGAGCAGATACCAGAAGGGACACCCTTGGACCACACCCTACCACTGGGGGCGGCCCAAGGCCCCAACTACACACCAAGGAACACTCCATACACCTTATCGTCCTGCCACGCCATTCTCCATCAACCCACCTCGCCCCAGTGACCCGTCAGCTGGACAATGTTTTAAATGTAATGAGCCGGGGCCTGTGAAGGCCAACTGCCCCAAGAATCCCAACAGATTTCCACCGGAATCCCACCAGAGGTCCTCAGGCCCAGATATCCTCAGAGCGGAGTGTGGGCAAGAGTGTGAGTGTGGGTGGGAAGAAAGTCACTGCGTGGAGGGACACTGGAGCACAAGTGTCAGCTATCCATGCTTCCTTAGTGGACCCAAATTAAATCAACCCAGAGATCCAAGTGACAACTGAACCCTTCAAGTCCAACTCTTTCAATTTGCTTACAGCCAAGTTGGCTGTCCAGTACAAGGACTGGTCAGGAACGTGGACTTTTGCAGTCTGTTGATTATCCCATCCCCATGCTGTTGGGGGAAGACTTGGCCAATCATGTGAAGCTAGCCAAGAGGGTGGGAATGGTCACCCGCAACCAGGCTAAGCAAGCTGTCATGCCTAGCTCTGTTCCGGAAACTTCTACCAGGACCCGGTCAGAGGTGATGGAACTGGACCCCATGCCAACGTCTGCAACAGCAGTAGTGGATCCAGTCCCAGAGATCCAGACAGAGCCAGCCCCAGCATGGAACCGGCGAAATAACCAGCACCAGACCCATTGCCAGCACTGAATTCCATACTTGAAACCCCAACACCAAAGGGCCCCGCCGAACTTGAACCTGCAGCAGCCCATAACCCTACACAAGAGGCTCAGCCGGAGCCTGAACCCCAACATAGTACACCAGCGGAGAGCGGTTCCCAGTCAACAGAAACAGCCCCATCCCCTACATTGCTTCCAGAGGGACCAAGCCTAGGTCCACAATCCAATGAGGAACTGATGTCTCCAGCATCAAGGGAACAGTTCCAGACCAATCAGGAAGCAGATGAAATCCTCCAGAGAGCTTGGATGGCGGAACGGAGCAACCCACCGCCTCTCAGCTCTTCTAATCAATCCAGGTTTGTTGTAGAAAGAGGACTTCTATACAAGGAAACTTTCTGGTGGACACCAGGAAGACTGGCATCCTCAGAGACAGTTGGTAGTTGCAACTAAATACCGGGCCAAGCTCTTGAGCTTAGCCCACAATCATCCTAGTGGCCATGCTGGGGTGAACAGGACCAAAGACCGTTTGGGGAGGTCATTCCACAGGGAGGGAATGGGCAAAGATGTCTCTACCTATGTCCGGTCTTGTGAGGTATGCCAAAGAGTGGAAAAACCCCAAGACCAGGTCAAAGCCCCTCTCCAGCCACTCCCCATCATTGAGGTTCCATTTCGGCGAGTAGCTGTGGATATTCCGGGTCCTTTTTCGAAAAAGCCACCCAGAGGAAAGCAGTACATACTGACTTTCATGGATTTTGCCACCCGATGGCCAGAAGCAGTAGCTCTAAGCAACACCAGGGCTAAAAATGTGTGCCAGGCACTAGCAGACAGTTTTGCCAGGGTAGGTTGGCCCTCCGACATCCTCACAGATGCAGGAACTAATTTCCTGGCAGGAACTATGGAAAGCCTTTGGGAAGCTCATGGGGTAAATCACTTGGTTGCCACCCCTTACCATCATCAAACAAATGGCCTGGTAGAGAAATTTAATGAGACTTTGGGGGCCATGATACGTAAATTCGTAAATGAGCACTCCAATGATTGGGACCTAGTATTACAGCAGTTGTTCTTTGCCTACAGAGCTGTACCACATCTCAGTTTAGGGTTTTCACCATTTGAACTTGTATATGGCCGTGAGGTTAAGGGGCCATTACAGTTGGTGAAGCAGCAATGGGAGGGGTTTACACCTTCCCTAAGAACTAACATTCTGGACTTTGTAACCAACCTACAAAACACCTTCCAAACCTCTTTAGCCCTTGCTAAAGGAAACCTAAAGGATGTTCAAAAAGAGCAAAAAGCCTGGTATGATAAACATGCCAGAGAGCATTCCTTCAAAGTAGTGGACCAGATCATGGTCTTAAAGGCGCTCCAGGCCCATAAAATGGAAGCATTGTGGGAAGGGCCACTCACGGTCCAGGAGCGCCTGGGAACTGTTAATTATCTCATAGCATTCCCCACCTCCAACCGAAATCCTAAGGTGTACCATATTAATTCTCTAAAGCCCTTTTATTCCAGAGAATTAAAGGTTTGTCAGTTTACAGCCCAGGGAGGAGATGACGCTGAGTGGCCTGAAGGTGTCTACTATGAAGGGAAAAGGGCTGGTGGCATGGAAGAGGTGAACCTCTCCATGACCCTTGGGCGTATGCAGTGACAGCAGATCAAGGAGCTGTGCACTGGCTATGCACTGACGTTCTCAGCCACCCCAGGACTGACTGAATGGGCATACCACTGTGTTGACATAGGTAGTGCTCACCCAATTAAAGTCCAGCCTTACCAGGTGTCTCCTCAAGCTAAAACTGCTATGGAACGGGAGATCCAGGATATGCTACAGATGGGGGTAATCCGCCCCTCTGGCTGTACATGGGCATCTCCAGTGGTTCTAGTTCCCAAACCAGATGGGGAGATATGTTTTTGCATGGACTGCTGTAAATTAAATGCTGTAACTCGCCCAGACAACTATCCAGGGCTATGCACAGATGAACTATTAGAAAAACTGGGACGGGCCCAGTTTATCTCTACCTTGGACTTAATCAAGGGGTATTGGCAGGTACCGCCAGATGAATCCGCCAAGGAAAGGTCAGCCTTCACCACACATGTCGGGCTGTATGAATTTAATGTACTCCCTTTCGGGCTGCAGAATGCACCCGCCACCTTCCAAAGACTTGTAGATGGTCTCCTAGCGGGATTGGGAGAATATGGAATTGCCTACTTTGACGACGTGGCCGTATTTTCGGATTCCTGGGCAGAACACCTGAAACATCTACAAAAAGTCTTCGAGTGCATAAGGGAGGCAGGACTAATTGTTAAGGCTAAGAAGTGTCAAATAGGCCTAAACAGAGTGACTTACCTTGGACACCAGGTGGGTCAAGGAACTTTCAACCCCCTACAGGCCAAAGTGGATGCTATCCAAAGTCAAAGAAACAGGTCCAATCCTTCTTAGGCTTGGCCGGATATTACAGGCGATTTGTACCGCAATACAGCAATATTGCTGCCCCACTGACAGACCTAACCAAAAAGAAACTGCCAAATGCCGTTCAGTGGACCAAAGAGTGTCAGAAGGCCTTTAACCAGCTTAAAGTGACACTCCTGTCTGACCCTGTACTAAGGGCCCCAGACTTCAACAAACCGTTCCTAGTAACACAGATGCGTCCGAGCATGGTGTGGGAGCAGTTTTAATGCAGGAAGGACTGGATCAAGAATTCCACCCTGTAGTGTTTCTCAGCAAGAAGCTGTCTGAGAGGGAAAGCAACTGGTCAGTCAGTGAAAAAGAATGTTAGGCCATTGTCTATGCTCTGGAAAAGCTACGCCCATACGCTTGGTGATGGCGTTTCCACCTGCAAACCGACCATGCTTTGCTACAGTGGCTTCATACCGTCTCGGGAAATAACAAAGAACTTATTTGGTGGAGTTTAGCTCTCCAAGATTTTGATTTTGACATACAACACATCTCAGGAGCTTCTGACAAAGTGGCTGATGCACTCTCCTGTGAAAGTTTCCCAGAATCAAATGGTTAAAATCGTCCTTGAGATGTGAATATATATTGTTAGTCTTTATATACTTGATAGTATATTTAGAGGTGCATGTGTCTTAACTCTGTTTTCTCCTAGAGCTCCAGGAAGAAATCACAGCTAGCGTTTCACCCTATCTGTGATTTGGGGGGGGCGTGTCATAAATATAAAGGGAAGGGTAAAGACCTTTAAATCCCTTCTGGCCAGAGGAAAAACCCTTTCACTTGTAAAGGGTTAAGAAGCTAAAGTAACCTCGCTGGCACCTGACCAAAATGACCAATGAAGAGACAAGATACTTTCAAAGCTGGAGGCGGGAGGGGGTGTGGGGACAAAGGGTTCTCTCTGTCTGTGTTGTGTTTTTTCCTGGGGCCAGAGGAGGAATGCAGGTCAGAACTCCTGTAAAAAGTCAGTAAGCAATCTAGTTAGATATGCGTTAGATTCTGTTTTGTTTAAATGGCTGATAAAATAAGTGGTGCTGAATGGAATGTATATTCCTGTTTTTGTGTCTTTTTGTAACTTAAGGTTTAGCCTAGAGGGATTCTCTATGTTTTGAATCTGATTACCCTGTAAGTTATTTACCATCCTGATTTTCCAGAGGTGATTCTTTTACTTTTTCTTCAATTAAAATTCTTCTTTTAAGAACCTGATTGCTTTTTCCTCGTTCTTAAGATCCAAGGGTTTGGGTCTGTGTTCACCTGTGCAGATTGGTGAGGATTTTTATCAAACCTTCCCCAGGAATTTTTGGGGGGAAAGATGTTTCCAAGTGGGTTCTTTCCCTGTTATATTTGTTAGAGGCTTGGTGGTGGCAGCAATAAAGTCCAGGGACAAAAGGTAAAATAGTTTGTACCCTGGGGAAGTTTTAACCTAAGCTGGTAAAAATGAGCTCAGGGCGTTTTTCATGCAGGTCCCCACATCTCTAGCCTAGAGTTCAGGGTGGGGAAGGAACCTTGACAATGCCATTGATATAAAGTATGTGATCATGAGCCCTTATTTCTATAAAGATTGATTGGTATACTTTGCAGATGTTCAGCTACGTGCTTTTGTCTGGCATTTGGCTTAGTAACAGTTTGGCTCAGTAACAAATAGTTGCCTAATAAGAGTTGTAGTGTTTACTACTTAGTCTAGTTGCAGATAGTGAGTGAAAACACTACAGCCCCCATAGTTCTGCTCATTTTGCTTTTTTTTTTTTTAAGATACAATTTCATTAGACCCTTTTTTGGTCAGATATCTTGTCTCTGCATTGTGCATCTATTCTTCAGTATAGAAGTGTACAGTATGTGACGTAAAGGTTAACAGGATTTTCCAGTTTGACCAGAGAGTTTTCAGAACCAGAGGTCCATTCTTAATTGCGTACCTACATTTGTATGTATAGCTATGTCTACACTACCACAGTATGAATAACGTAGCTGGAGTCGACATACCTTAGGTCGAGTTATCACGGGATGTACGCCGTGGAGGGGTTGACAGGAGATTTACCTTACTGTTCTCGTCAGGGGTAGAGTACAGGGGTCGACTGGAGAGTGATCTGCAGTCGATTTGGCAGGTCTTTAAACCCGCTAAATCAACCGCCGATAGATAAATCTCAGAGCGTCGATCCCTGCCGTAGTGTAGACCTGCCCTGAAATTACTGCAAATCATGGATGGTATTTGCACATAGGTAGATAGGTGACTCAAACATGTGGGTTTGCAACTACCTATCTTGGATCCACTGTTAAAGTAATTATTCACAAAAATTTTATACATATTTGTGGTGGTTTAGGCTTCCTGTTTTGAAAACTTGGCTCTCAGGGGAATGTTAATCTTTGATATTTTACTTTTACTCTATTGAGATAAAGAAAATATTTTAAATGATTAGCATATATTAAATGTGCAAATATGAAGAATTTAAATACAGATCTATAATTTAAAGAACTAAAACTGTTCTCTTTAATACAGTAATCTCACAGTTATAACTTTCTATTTCAGCAATTTAAAGATTAAAACTTTAAAAACGTTGTATTTCAGCCTCAGAAAAAGAAACAAAAAGACCCGAAGGTATGGAGTTTTGGACACCAACATAGAAAATATGGAGTTGACGCCATTAGAACAAGATGACGATGATGATGATACAACATTGTTTGATGCCAATCATCCTCGAAGGTTAGTGTTTAGAAGTTCAGTGCACTCTTATAGGATGGAGGAATGATGGGGGTCAAGCAACTTCACTACATATTCAAAAGCAAAGCACTTATTGTACATACTAATTTTCAAATGAAGTAGTTAGGCGAGGAGCATCACACTTGTTCAGCAAAGTGACAAATTACAATTTTACATGTGGTCAGTGGCTTTTGTATATGGTTACTTTATCTGGACTCTCAGCTTATATTCAGATTTTCAGAAAGTCTGGTGGACCACGTAAATGCAACAAATATGAGTCTAAATTTAGGGACTCTTTAAAGTGGCTTAGTTTTCAGAAGTTGTGTACATCTACAGTCTTGGCTTCAGTGTGCATTATAGATGCTAAACATAGGCACTTCAGTCTATATTTAAGAACCTAACTGTTCCTAACTGAAAATTCATCAGGGTAGATACCATGAGAAAATGGCACAATTATTAAAAATCTAATGTTGTTGCCTTTGGGTGTTTGTGCCACAATCTTCCTCACTTCTATGTAGAAAAAATGTGTGGTTCACAATTCTGTGCCTAAATCTAGTGCTTGGGGTTATGTGAAGACTTTATTTTCCCTCCTTGTAGCTAGAGATAGGGAAGGTACTTTAATAGGCTTTCCAATAAATGCCAACGAGTTGGCATGACTTAATTTTTTTCAAGTTGTGACAAAGTTCCTCCTCTACCTTGGTGGGTCCTGCACTTTTTGGCTGATTTGCTCACCTCAGAGGTTCACGGCAGCCCTCCATTTGGCCACTTCTGCTAGAGCCTCAAACCTGCCATACACTTAACTTACCTCATCACTGGCCAGCATGGGGGAAATGGAGAACAATCTCCACAGTCTCTGTTGCCCCACGTAGTGGGTCAGGGACAGGCCAGATCCCTTTCCAAATTAGACCTTCCCTTCTGGTGTTGCTCACAGACCAGGTCAACTCCTCCTGTGTCCGATCAGGAGTTGGGGGAACCCGGGCCCGCCCTCTATACCGGCTTCCAGCCCAGAGCCCTGTGGATAGCCCCTGTCTGTCTCCTGTAACAGCTGTGTGACAGCTACAACTCCCTGAACTACTTCCCTATGGCCTCCCCTCAGCACCTTCTTTATCCTCACCACAGGATCTTCCTCCTGAAGCCTGATCACACTTGTACTCCTCAATCCTCCAGCAGCATACCTTCTCGCTCCCTGCTCCTTGCACGTGCTCCACGAACTGGTGGGAGGTCCTTTTTAAACCAGGTGTTCTGATTAGTCTGTCATAATTGATTCTAGTATGTTCTTAATTGGCTCCAGGTGTCTGAATTAGCTTGCCTGTCTTAATTGGTTCTAGCAGGTTCCTGATTGCTCTAGCACAGCCCCTGCTCTGGTCACTCAGGGAACAGAAAACTATTCATCCAGTGGCCAGTATATTTGCCTTCTAGCAGACTCCTGTACCCCACTGGTCTGGGTCTGTCACAAAGTGTACAAGGAGTCTAAGCTCTGCTTAGAAATGTAGATACAAATACCCATTCTTGGCATCTGTGGCTGTAAAGTTACTTTGTACTCCTGTAAATGAGTCTTGTGTAAAGCAAGGAGGAATCTGAGATGCTTTCAAGTTCACTTCATACAGAGATTAAATGTTATCTCACCTGCTGAGAATTGGAGTATCTGATTTAAAAGGAATGTGTAGCTGGTACAGGACAGTTTTTAAAATACTAAGCTCAACATATAGAGAAGAACTCTGTAAGTTCAAAAACTTGTCTCTCTCACCAACAGAAGTAGGTCCATTAAAAGATATTACCTCACCCACCTTGTCTCTCACTTAGTGGTGAGGCAGATTACTGTTTGTAGAATTTAATGCAGTAGACCACTCCAATCTGTCACATGGAGGAGCTACATTTGGAAAACAAAAGTACAGATACACATCTCTTTCCTGTATATATTTTTCTTTGTTTTGGCAGAATATAATATGACTCAGTCTAATTTTTTTCCTCTTAGAAACCTTTTGCAGATTATATTAGATTTTCTAGATTTTGACACTGCAGTGTATGTAACAGATGTTCTCACTATCCCACTTTCTACCTTTGTATGTCATTCTCTAAACTTAATTCATATTCTGCAAATATGCCAGAAATCAAATCCATAGCTTGAAGCTTACTGTGCACTAAGAGAGAGCATCTTCTGTGCCCTATTTTTTTTAAAACCTTTTCTCTTCTTGTCTTTTTGATAGTTATTAGGTTGGTTTCAAAGTCATTGTAACTATTCAGTATTTTTTATTTATTTATTTTGCTGCTTTGACTTTAGAAAGGCCTCTATTTTTATGACTGCTCCATATATTTTTCTGTCTTTATGGATCAAATTGCCCAGTGTTAATACTTAGATCATAAGTCTTCTAAACCAGTATGTTTATATTTCGGAAATTATTCCATTATATGATAGCTAATTAATACTACGTATCTAATTATGCATAGTATTCCTATCATTTCTCTCTAGACTTAGGCATTTCTGAGATTCTCACATAATATACTTCGGTGGTCTTCAGCAAAGCATCTTCATTAAAAGCAGTTAAATTGCCACAAATCCTCTTAGCTATGCAACCTGTCATGAAGTACCTCAATCTAAGTGTGCAAAGCAGATTGCAGTATCTGCAGTAGAGCAGTGTATCTTTCTCCCTTGACAGAATAAATGAGGAGGAAACGGAGAAGAGAACTGCTGACACAAGTGAGTTGGAAAATCAAGGCTGCCTTCGTTTTTCCATTTTGCCAGCCAAAAAGGTGTGATGTAAAGGGTGTATATGGGCATCCTTAGCGGCCTGAGGGCTAAATTATATTGCTGTACAGTATAAAACCCAGAGGGACAAATTTGACAGTTGATTAAATCTGAATGGGATCGTACCAAAGATCTAGTCAGTTTTAATGAGATATTCAGTAAATCATATTTGTTCCCCTTCAAAATATACCTCTGGAACTTAGGTTGCCAATGCAGTGGCTAGAAACTGGAACCTTCCTTCCAACAGTTCAGAGATGATAAACTATTAAATTATAAAATAAATAAATAATTAAAATTGCTCATTTGAAAAACATTTTGTAGTCTTTAGAATGACAGCTGTTACCCACATTTAATTTATCTGCTTATATCGCTATACATTCTGGCAGCTATTAATGTAAATAAGGAACACATCTTGCTGCTGAAGATTCTAATAAGATGCTTCAGTCAGAAAATGGAACCAGACATTTTTTGTTCTGAATCTAAGAAAACTAAAGAAAATAGTGGTGGTTATGGGAACCAAGCATGTACTGGACCTGAGAATAACAGTTGTTCCTTGACGCAGTTGTTTGATATGAAGAGACTATCCATTGTAAAATTCACACTACTACTTTGAGATGGCGTTTTTATAAGAAAATTTAACGAAATGTGACTTCTCCATGGTAAAAGTGATTATAGCACCATACTAGCAATGCAATGGAAAGTGATACACACTAAGAAATCAGTTTGAGGTGCTTTAGGTGCCACAGTGATGGGAACAGTATCAGAACCTAGATAGAAAAACATTTTATTTTTAAAAATCTGTTTTCATGTGTTACTAATGGTGTCCTTGCAAAGCCCAAAGCAAAATTTCTTTTCAGTTTTCTGTCTTCAGTCTTTTTAAATATTCTTATTCTTATTGTTACGTGGATTAAGGGATTTTGACCCATCCTATACTTGCTGTATAATATACTAGCATGGTGATGATATGCTCATGCTCTGTTTTGAAAATCACTTGTGCTTGCTTCCACTTTTATAAGAGGAGACTGCAGCTTAATATTTGCTCTGTAGAGTTGCTGTACTCCACAAGACTGAAACCTCAACAGTTTACTAGCTTGTAGAATCTGAGTTCTGCAAGAATAGTGATTTGAGACAGAGTAACTGGACAAACTAACCAAACTTAAGTTAACAGAGAGCAGTGATACTCAGACTTAAGAGCCAAATTAGCTATCAACATTCCCCAAAAGAGCCACGGTAGTGTGAATTGTTTCATTTACTTCTCTCTATCTATATTATTCTCACAGCACAATGACTGACCAAGTGTTATTATTTTATCAACTATACTTGGGTAATAACATAGAAAAGGATCCTGATTGGTTAATAACTTAAATTGGTTAATAATTAAATCAAACATTGTTTTAATATTATGTGTCTCTAGCATTTTTTTTCAGCACATTAAAGAGCCACTTGTGGCTCACAAGCCTCAGTCTGAGTATCACTTACCTAGAGTTTCAGTTAACCAATTTAGAAAATTATAGTTGTACTATGTACACAGCACAGACATAGCATAAATGTCTCCAGAAGAGAATAGCCTGCTAAACATTCATATTTAAGAAATATTAAGGTAAAAGTGTTGCAGAGAATTGAACTTGTTCTTTTTTGTGTCTTGCAAAGGAAAGAGAGCTACAAAGTCCTAATTCATTATTCAAGTGTCTTGAGCCACCATCTCAGGATGAAAAGCTAGGGCAAATGGCTTCCAAGGGCTTCCAATTTCATCTAGTCCATAATATAAGAAGAAATTAATCTTGAAAATCTATGTAAATCAGAGGCTTGCTACATTCTCTCATATTGCACAATTTATTTAATCTTGTAGAGAAACTCTCAGTCTTTGCAAGAGGTTGATTCAGCAGCTTATTAGGACCCCTCTTTCTTCCCTCCCACCCCACCTCCCCTTTTTTTTTTGTCGTCCAGTGTTTTCCTCCATTGCTTGTTCAGGTAGTCCATTTGAGTTACCTGTAGAGAATAACATTTCAAACAGTTGCTGCTAAGTTAACATTCCCATTTACACACAGTATTTACTGAGTATTGCTGCTCAGTGGCATTGTTTGGAGGATTAGTGCAGAAATTTGAAACCTGGGTGTAGGATGCTTAAAAAGTACATCTTCATGATTAGGAGCATGTTGACTCTGGTTGGACTTTTGGTAGGTTCATGGCAAGCACTGGTGTAATTAAATCTTTTGAAACTCATCACTTTTCAACCAGTATGTTTTAATGATTATCGGGATCTGTGTTATTCTTAAAGGAATGACAGGTAAGGATTTAAAGGCCTAGAGAGTTGATTTAGGGAGGGAGGAGAATCTTGCAGTTGCCTGTAGAGAAGGCACCTGGTGCATCTGAACATCTGGCTAACTGGTATAATTTTACTTCCAAAGGTTTTTTTATCATTGGTGGTGTTGATGTGCACAAAATCTTTATCATAGAAATCTGCTGCAACTCCAACCCAGATTATACAGGAAAACCTTTTTTTTTTATTTTTAAAACTGATAAACCCTTTTCTGTTCTACAGACTGATTCATTTATTTTTTTATTGTTTAGGTAAAAACAAATTACTACATGCTACAGTGAAATTAAAATTGTAACACAAAAACAAAATTTCCTATTTAAGGATGACTGGCTATAATGTATGTAGGTGTACTTCAATATTGCAAGAATCTAGTGACTGACATATGATTTCAATTTGTATAGTATCTGTTAACTATTCAAAAACAATTTGGAGTGAAGTAGTTGCCTAATTTTAAAATTAAAAAATGGAAGTGAGCAAGAGAAATACAAAAGAATAACTTTTTGAAAATAAATAGTGTTCCTGAAGCTAAGATTGCATACAGGTTTTTCTAGCTGGGAGGAGCTACAAAGGTTTATGTGCTTGCACTATATCAAATTTGTGTGAAATAACCATGGGGAGTCTGGTGCTAGGTAGAAGGGGACTAAAGAAAAGATATGTGAGGTGGGCTGGAGTTTGTCTATTGAGGCCTTTATAAACAAGGAGGGCAATTTGGAACTGTGTCGTGAAACAAATGGTTGAGCCAGTAGAGTTAGTACAGGATGATTTGGAACTGCAATTTGACATACATGTAAGTAGACAACCAACAGCACTGAAAACTGAAACCAAGTTCCCGATAACAATCAGCTGTGGGATACTTTGATAGCTGTAGACAAATGTCATGGAGAAACAGGTGTTTGTATTTTATCTGTTCTGTAAGATAAGATAAAAAGCTATAAATTGCTTCTTCAGAAAGACTTGCCACACTGGTTCTCTAAAATAACAAAACACCGTGTAAAACAAACACCTGACAACCTGCATTAGAGAATACTTGTTGGGATTCAAATTACTTGCAAAAGTCCCAGAGGTTAGAATATAGTCCTCAAGTATCCTCTTCAAGATTTACAAGAAGAAGCATCTACTTTGTGCAGGTGAAACATCCTGACGTTAGCCAGCCATGAAGTTTACTGCTGAAGTTGTGAATCAGGGAAAAAAACCACAAAAGCCTTTGTTACTTAGAAATAGGGCATTTCAGTAGATCATAATAGTGAACATGTTTGGATTGAAAGGGATTAGACCTGGTGTATTTGAATATTGTGGAAACCCAATATTAGAGTTTTAAAAGAAATCAGATTGACAAATCCTTGGTTCCTAAATACAATACATACTTTGCAGTACATACTATAGAATCTTAAGTCTTTAAACTATTCTTTTTGTAAAGATAAACCTAGCATGGAGAAATCATCCTTCAAAATGCACTATTCCATCATTATACAGTATAACAGATAGATGGAAGGATATTTTATGTATGAGGCAGACTCCTTTTATCAGTACCAGAAGTTATTGGGGTTTTGGACAGGTTTAATCAGAGCAAAAATATTTTAATTTCTTTTGTTTTTAAAGGTGTTTAAAAATGTATATGTTTAAAGATTACCACCTCTGTTTCTTCTGTTGCAGATAAGTATGTGCCTTTCATTGAGAGAAATTAAATCAACAGAAAGAGGAGGTTATGCAGGAGGAATAAGAAGCCAATATATCAACAGGGTTTGGGGGGGGGTATTTAAAGTGTGTATATTATGGTATGCTTAGTTTGTTGCAATAAATACTATAACAGTTTGTTGTACCTCTTTGTACATACAGAAATACTCTAAATTCAGAGGGGTGTGCACTAAAATTCAAAACTATTTGGAAAGGAGATTCCCTTTTAAAACAGGGTATTTTCTGCTTATTTTAATTCCCTATTTGTGTATATGTATTGTATACTTTTCTATACCAATCTGGAATACGTTCACTTATTTTTGCCAGTGTAATATTTTAAGTCCATATAAACAACATCATCTTCTGTAGTATGGCTAGATTTTGTGTAGTTTAGTTGAGTTTCTTTCCCTAGCTTGAAAAAGCTCTGTGCCAAACTACTGCCTCTTGTTTTCTTTTGGGTTTTTTTGTTCGAAATATTTGACTAAATGAATGTGAGTTATTGTATGTAAACATTATTTAAAACTGCCTAAGTGCACCAATAAAATGTTTACAATATTCCTAACATTTGTATTACACTTCATTTATGTAGGTTTTAAAGTTGTCTTTGATAGGATCCTGAGAAATATGGTAATGTTATGGCCATTCTAGTCAACCAGTTATGACTGATAATTGTTCCATCAGCTTCTCTAACAAATGCAGTCACACTGATGTAAAGCTGGTGTAACAGTGGAAAATCTGGCTCCAGGGGCCACTTTCTCAGCTAATGTAAGTCAGTATAGCTACATTGACATCAGTGAAGCTACTCTGACTTCCACCTGCCGAAGATCTGGTCCTTGGTATTCAAAGCCACCCAAAAATGGTAGAGCAAGAAGCCTTCATTGAATCCTGTAATCCTTTCTTTAAAATGTTCCAAGATAATGGAGTGGCTGATATAGGACTCAGTAAGTAAAGAGTTTAAAGGAAGGTCATATAACTAATGTCAATCAACATGGGTTTATGAAAAAAGATGGGTTTATGGAAACTCAGTTGATGAGTTTTTAATGAGATTACAAGTTTGGTTGATAAAGGTAATAGTGTTGATGTAGTGTACTTAGATTTCTGTAAGGCGTTTGACTTGGCACTTCATGACATTTTGATTTTAAAAAAATTAGAATGATGTAAAATTAGTATGGCTCACATTACATAGATTAAAGGATGGCTAACTGATAGATCTTGAAATGTAATTGTAAACTGGGAATCAGCATCGAAAGGGCCTGTTTACTTTTGAAGGAGATAATGCTGCCCACTTCTTGTTCACAGTGTCACCTGAAAGTGATAACGTGTTCTCATGGCACTGTTGTAGCTGGCGTTGCAAGATATTTACATGCCAGATAAGCTGAAAATTCATATGTCCCTTCATGCTTCAACCACCATTCCAGAGGACATGCATCCATGCTGATGACAGGTTCTGCTCAATAACAATCTAAAGCAGTGTGGACCGACTCATGTTCATTTTCATCTTCTGAGTCAGATGCCACCAGCAGAAGGTTGTTTTTTGGTTGGTTGGGATTTTTTTGATGGTTCGGGTTCTGTAGTTTCCGCATCGGAGTGTTGCTCTTTTAAGACTTCTGAAAGCATGCTCCACACGGTCCCGCTCAGATTTTGGAAGGCATTTCTGATTCTTAAAACTTGGGTCGAGTGTTGTAGCTATCTTTAGAAATCTCCCATTGGTACCTTCTTTCCCTTTTGTCAAATCTGCAGTGAAAGTGTTCTTAAAATGGACAACATGTGCTGAGCCATCATCCAAGACTACTGTAATATGAAATATATGTCAGAATGCAGATAAAATAGAGCCAGAGACATACAATTCTCCCCCAAGGAGTTCAGTCACAAATTTATTTATTTTTTTTTTTTTAAACAAGCGTCCTCAGCATGGAAGCATGTCCTCTGGAATAGTAGCCAAAGCATGAAGGGGCATGCAAAGTTTAGCATATATGGCACGTAAATACCTTGCAATGCCTGCTACAAAAGTGCCATGCAAATGCCTATTCTCACTTTTCTGGCGATCTTGTAAATAAGAAGTGGGCAGCAGTATCTCCTGTAAATGTAAACAAACTTGTTTGTCTTAGCAATTGGCTGAACAAGAAGTAGAACTGAGTGGACTTGTGGGCTCTAAAGTTTTGCATTGTTTAGTTTTTGAGTGCGGTTATGTAAAAAAGAAAACTACATTTTTAAATTGCACTTTCACAATAAAGAGATTACACTACAGGACTTGTGTGTGGTGAATTGAAAAATACTGTTTCTTTTCTTTATCATTAGTTGTAATAAAAAATAATATAAAGTGAGCAGTGTACCTTTTGTAGTCTGTGTTGTAATTGAAATCAATATATACGAAAATGTAAAAAACATCCAAAAATATTTAATGAATTTTAATTGGTATTCTATTGTTTTACAATGCGATTAAAACTGCAATTAATCGCGATTAATTTTTTTAGTTAATCGTGTGAGTTAACTGTGAGTAATCGACCGCCATGAAATTAATATTTGTAACTCTGTCAGAACCCGGTAATCTAATCTGTCTATTCTGTGTTGTAATTATTGGTCTGTGTGGTAAGACTTGCACCACAATAATCTGCCAATATGAATAGCTATGGTATCTTAATGTGATATGGAGATTTACTAGTGATATTTATTGAAAGCACATGAAAATGGTTAGTGTGAGTCATATTAATTTTATATCATTCTAATTTTTTTAAAATCAAAATGTCATGAAGTGCCAAGTCGAATGCCTTACAGAAATCTAAGTACACTACATCAACACTATTACCTTTATCAACCAAACTTATAATCTCATTAAAAAATCGTCAACTGAGTGAGTGACTCTAAGCCAAACCAATCTACAAAGAACTAGTCTGGGATAGCCAGATTCAGTTCAGAGATATAACCCCGAACAGCCATCAGATAATAGCTTTTTCATTGCCAGCTGGTCTTGATTTGAACTGATGACTTAGACATGAAAGGCTTTATATCTCATTATCAATCCCCTGAAGTATTCAATTATTTCTCTAATAGCTCTAGTTAAGATGGATTCTTCTGTACTCAACCTGGCATATTTAGAGGAGAAACCTTTTTAGTTGCAAATGATGTGCTTTAGTTAACTTCAAAATAACTCTGCTACCCACACTAGCTATAACTCAATATTATTTTCAATATTGCAGTCTCACCAACTAATCAAGATTTAAGTCTAGATTCAGTAAAGCACTTAAGCACGTAAGCCCTGTTGTAGAATTGGGGTAGATTGTTAGGTTCCAGTTAGTGAGTTCAACTGTAGCGAAGTGGATAAAAGTTTATAAAATGTTTTAACCACCCATAACAAATGTTGATGGGGAAAAGGTACAAAATGAAGACTGGGATAGTTCAAACAAAAAGGTTTACTGTTATAACTCAAGAACTGCGTTGAGATCATTTCTGGTAAACAAGAGGACTGTGGGATACCAGCTGTACTGTTGGAATGCAGCTACCTGTGGAGGTATGTAGACAGACGCAATATCCTTTCCATTTCTATTCATTATATTTATTTAAAAGCTTAAAGCAAAACTAATTTAACAAACTGGAATTTTGACCCATTTTGAAGCAGGTGTATTTAAATGAAAACTTGCAGTATGAAGATAGACCCATACCCCACATTTAATGTATCTGAATATTCAGTGCTCCTTTTTGAGTAAATCTGGTACTTTTGCATGAGCACAGAAGCACTGCAGATTGGACAACTTCCCATCGGTGTGGAACTGGATAAATACTCCTCTGTCAATGTCATGAAATGCATCCCTAAGCGTAGCTGAAAAAAGGATGGAAAAGAGCATGGGAGCCAGCATGCAATCTTGTGTGGTAACATTGGTGACCATAAAGGAGTTCTTTATTTCAGCATTTTCCACCAGTCTGGCTATCGTCCCATCATAGAAGGTCCAAATTATAGAAATAAACTTTGCAGGGCATCCAAAGATGAACAAAAGTTTCCAGAGTCCCTTACGATTTACAGCACCAAAAGCTTTAGCTAGGTTGACAAACAATATAAAGACCATGGTTTTGCACCCAGCACTTTTCCTGAAGCTGATGGGCTGTGAAGATTGTGTCTAAAGTGCCCTTTCCTGACTGAAATCCACAGAGACTTGGGGACGATGGCTTCCATAAGATGGGAGTTAAGTCTATTCAATATGACCTGTGCAACAATTCTCCCAGCAAGAGAGAGTAGAGAAATCTGTGCTTATCACAGTTTGTCCTATCACTGTTAGGTTTATAGATATGGACACGGTTGGCATCCTTGAATCTGTGGCACTGACTTCTGGTCGCAGATAATGCAAGAGCCATGTGAGGTGCCTTGCAATGTGATACCCACCCTGCATATGTATCTTTGCTGAAATGTCATCCTGTCCATATGCTTTCCTTTTTGACATCTGCTTGATTGCTCTTATGGTCTCTCATAAGATGGTGCTAGTGCAAGTTCTTCTTTTTAATGGGTGTTGTGGAAGAAATATTGGAATTGTGATTAAGAAGTTAACGGAAATGTTCCATCATTGGGAAAGTATTTCTTTTCTTTTTTTTTTTTCAGTTAAGCGTTGATTGTTGTCCAGTGTGCATAGAGGGGTATCCCATTGAACCTGTGGCTATAGATAGCACAAAGGCCGGAAAAAAAGCATTTGGTGTCTGGTCTGCTGCCAGTTGTAACTCCACCACTTTCTTTTCCCCGCACTAGATTTTCATTTTTCAAAGTTTGAGCTGGATCATCTGTTTTGCTCACTGGATATGTAGCCTTCCTAGCTCCTAGGCTTCCTAGGAGTTCAAGAGTTGACACATTTCAGGTCATTCTCATCAAATGAGTCCTGATGTTTCTGACTGGTTTGGTCACAGAGATCCCCTTGGGACTGTCACATGATGTGCTGAAATTACCTCTGAGCCTGTTTTCCCTGCTATCTTGGGACTTCCGAAACCCTGTCTTGCAGCAAGCTAGCATATCTGGCTCAACAACAAAGACCCAGGGTCCGGTCCATGCCCCCAAAGCTGCAGACTTAACTGAAAACAGCTCTGCAAGTTATTTGTCTCCAGCACCCAGACACCCAGTTCCTAATGGGATCCAAACCCCAAATAAATTTGTTTTACTTTGCATAAAGCTTGTACAGGGTAAACTCATAAATAGTCCGCCCTCTATAACACTGATAGAGAGATATGCACAGCTGCTTGCTCGCTCCCCGCCATTAATCACTTACTCTGGGTTTATTAATAAACAAAAGTGATTTTATTAAGTATAAAAATTAGTATTTAAGTGGTTTCAAGTAATAACAGACACAACAAAGTAAGTCACAAAAGCAAAATAAAACAAACTCGCAAGTCATAAGAACATAACATAAGAATAGCCCTACTGGGTCAGACTAAAGGTCCATCTAGCCCAGTATCCTGTCTTCCGACAGTGATCAGTACCCTAAAGGGAATGAACAGAACAGGTAATCATCAAGTGATCCATCCCCTGTTGCTCATTCCGAGCTTCTGGCAAACAGAAGCTAGGGACACCATTCCTGCCCATCCTGGGTAATAGCCATTGATGGACCTATCCTCCATTAATTTATCTAGTTCTTTTTTTAACCCTGTTATGGTCTTGGCCTTCACAACATCCTCTGGCAAGGAGTTTCACAGGTTGACTGTGTGTTGGGTGAAGAAATACTTCCTTTTATTTGTTTTAAACCTGCTGCCTATTAATTTAATATGGTGACCCCTAGTTCTTGTGTTACGAGAAGTAGTAAACAACACTTCCTTATCTACTTTCTCTACACCAATCATGATTTTATAGACCTCAATCATATCTCCCCTTAGCCGTCTCTTTTCCAAGCTGAAAAGTCCCAGTTTTATTAATCTCTCCTCATACAGAATCTGTTCCATACCCCTAATAATTTTTGTTGCCCTTTTCTGAACCCTTTCCAATTCCAATATATCTTTTTTGAGATGGGGCAACCACATCCGTACAGAGTATTCAAGATGTGGGCATACCATGGATTTATATAGAGGCAACATGATATTTTCTGTCCTATTATCTATCCCTTTCTTAGTCTAAGAAACTGATTACAGGTAATATCTCATCCTCAGAGATGTTCCAATAAGCTTTTTTCACAGACTAGACTCCTTCCTACTCAGGGCCCAATCCTTTCCCCTTGTACAGTCCTTGTTAGTTCCAGCAGACATCTTAGGTGGTAAGCAGGGGTTTTCTCATGACTGGCAGCCCCTTTTGTCCTGCTCAATCCTCTTTTATAGCTTTGGCACAAGGCAGGAATCTTTTGTCTCTCTGGTTCCCCACCTCTCCTTCTAAATTGAAAAGTACCAGATTTAAGATGGACTTCATTATCAGGTGACACGGTCACATATCACTGTAAGACCCCTACTCTCCATTCCCCATGGCTGGCCCACACATACACAGGAAGGCTTTCAAGTAACTAAGGCCATTTACAACTGATCGTTTCTGGAGCACCCTTAACGGCGTCCACTTAATATGTTTCATCAGTGATACAAGTTTATATCTTATTCTGCTAACTCAACACATAGAGATAATACATGCAGACAAATAGGATGAACACACTCAGTAGATTATAAGCTTTGTAGTGTTACCTTACAAGAGACCGTTTGCATAAAGCATATTCCAGTTACATCATACTCACATTCATAAGCATATTTTGATGTGCAAATGGAGTGCAATGTTACAGTTTCCTCTTAACGAAGCTGAGAACTTCAGCAGCCATAATATAGGTCATATCCTAAAAATGTTTCCAGGCTGTCTGAACTTCCACTGAGGCTTCTATAGCTAAGGGAAATACTTCCATGAGTTTCTGTTGGAGTTTGGTCTGTTTGTCTGAAGTTATTTGCTGATGATGGTGCACTGGTTGCCTACACGATTGATGACATTCAGTTTTTAACTGATCACTTCACTTGTGCAGTCAATTCCTTTGTTTTCACAATTGGCCTAAAGAAAATGGAAGTATTGGACCAACCTGTTCTGAGAGACGTACATGTTGGTCTGAATTAGATAAACAACTCTCCGCTGAAGTCCATGGGGAAGTTTTGCTACCTAGGGAGTATGCTGTCACTGAATACCACAACTGATGATGAGATTACCCATTGCATGGCCAAGGCCAGCTTTGCATTTGGAATGCTGTCTCATGACCTATGGAATGATAGCAGTGTTAAAATAAGCACTAAGCTAAATGTCTATTGGAAAGTTGTGCTCCCAATGCTTCTGTAGAGTTGTGAGATCCATACTTACTGTCTTCAGTCTGTTTTCAGGGTCAAAGGGTAGGACAAGAGTCCGAATATCAAAATCCTTAATCACTGTTGGATCTCTGGCATTCAAAGCATGCTCATAAAAGCTCAGCTGTGTTGGCCTGTGCATCTTTTTCACAAGGCCAACTCAAGAATACTCAAAGCCCTATTTTATGGTCAGCTATAGCAAGACATTCATTCTCATGGTGTCCAGTACAAACCATATAAAGATACATTGAAATCAAGCTTGAAAGTACGTCCGGTTGGACCCAGCAACTCAGAAGCAACAGCCCCCAACAGAGCATGATGGCAGCAGATTTGTCATATCTCTATTAATCTCTTTAAAGCAAGTCACATTAACATTTATGTGAAAAACGTGAAGTGTGCAAAGCAAGGATACAACAGCCTGTAATGGTCCTGGACAATCTTGTCTGTCCCACATGTAACTGTTTGTGATTCTTGCATGTTTCTGACCTCACATATACCTATAGTTTTTTTAAATACTAGTACTTTGACAGTTGACAAACTCTATACACAATGCATGTTCAGTAGGATGGGTGCTCTTGTATGCACTCCTAGCAGAGTAAGATAGGCATCATTCTCTCAACTTAAAAATGGCAGCTGCATATTCAATTTCCCACATGCTGTGCTGAAAATTCAGGCAAATGGAGTGTTTGACCTTGTTGTCTCCTGTGCCAAGAGTACAGCAAAAATTTAATCCTCTTCTGTTTGCAGGTAAGGACGTTAATTGATTTCTTCAAATAGAAATTAGTTTATTAGGGAGCTTTTGTTTGTTTTGAGTTTGTAATTAATACAAATTGAAAAGGGAGGGTCAGCATACTTGTTGGATCAGTAAGAATCCAGTGTACAAAAGATATGATAGGGAACAAACTCCTGTTTTTGTTGGGATTTTTTTTATTTTTTTTTTTTTTGGTTTGGGTATTTTTGTGTTTTTGGTGGGCTAGGTACTTCTATGTGTGTGTGTGAGAGAGAGAGAGTATGTCTCTGTGTGTTCTCATTGCTCCTCACAGTCATTAATCATAATGTCCTATTTTATGGGGATTTGTGTTAGGATTTTTTCTGCTTCTTTACATTTGCTTTGAATTACAGTATTTTATTCTTCCAAAACTGAAGATGTTTCTCAGTTTGTACTCATTTCTGATTTGGAATAAACACTTCTCATACACAAGCAGTCCTTTCACCTGGAATTAACTATTGGGTAACCATGCCATAGGCTCTTATGGAAGTAGCACAGAGACAACTAGGTGTTCACTCTCTGTACTAACAATATAAAGACACACTGAAGTCAAACCTGAAAGCATGTCAGTGTATGCATGTAAATCAATCTCTCTCTCTCTCTCTCTCTCACACACACACACACACACACACACACACACACACACACACACACACACACACACACACACACACACACACACACACACACACACGACTAGAAAGTTAGAACATGCCAAATTAAGATTGTCTGTCTATGGAATGGAATGCTAAACTGTATTATACTGTTGAACAATCAGGTGGTGCTGTATGTAAAATACCTTATTGAACCTAACCTTACCCATACCTAACAGAGCATTAAAAGATCTTATGGAAGATCTGGTTTATATCTTTCTGAAAACTAAGCTATGTAGTCAGTCTATATATAATATATATATACAGAAGCCTGATCCGCTAGAAACAGCCCTGCAACCTTCTGTGTACAAGAAGTAAATGGCATGATGTCAGAAGTAAACTAGTGCCAGGGGAGAACAAATAAAAAGAACAAAACAACAATGGTTGCAAAGAAAAGGAACAAAGCAATAAAGTTTGCAGGATCTCATCAACATGCCCTAGAGAACATAAACTTTGATAAACCTTCACAATGGACAGACTGGAAGCAGTATTTTTGCAACATTTCAAATTGCTACAAAGCTCCACCAGGAAACTGGAGATATTCAGGAATCTAATTTATGCTATGGGGAAAGCAGGAAGACCATTTTTTTGAATCCTTTAACTTTACTGAAGACAGTCACAAAAATGCCTATGAAAGGATTCTGGCTATGTTTGATGCATATTTGATATCAGAGAAATGAGCTTTATGAAAGTGCATTTTTTCACCAGACCTTGGGAGAGACTAGCTGTGATTTATATGAATTCAGAGGACAGCATTACCTGATTGCTGTTGACTAGTTTTCTTGGTATATAGAAATAATATACTTGAAAGACATAATATTTCACAATGTTACTGAGAAACCAAAGTGCACTTTTGGTCATTTTTGTATTCCATAACAATTATTGATGGACAATGGACCATAATTCATTGCAGTAGAATTTGTCATTGCGAACAAAATATTATTTTGATCAAACTACTAGCAGCCCACTTTACTGTACAAGCAGCCATTGACTGTACAGACAGTGAAGGAAATCCTACAGTAGGAAGAACTATTCCTTCCTCTTCTGAATTACAGATCAACACCACTAGCAACACAACTCCTGATAGGAATGCATTGAAACTCATGGAGTCCCCTGACACCTGTCCCTTCTGCAGCAAGAGAGAGACCCTGGTGCACATTGAAGTAGTGTGTGTCAGGCTGTAGCCCCTCTTCTGTCTCCTTCTGACACTCTTACTGAGGTTCTGGCTGCACTTTACCCCTCTTGTATTTATCCTAACACACCCCATCTGTGGTCCCACAAAGTCATCAACCTTCTCCTGGCACTGGCCAAGATGGCCATCCATCACACAACAAGGGAAGCTAGAGTGGGGAGAGTGGTACTCCATGACTGTGATGCATAGTTCTAGTCTCTTGTCAAATCATGTCACCGAGTGTAGTTTTTGTGGGCAGCATCCACTGCTGCCTTAGATGCTTCTGAGGAGGGGCACGCACTGCCTGAAGTGTCCCATTCTGGTTCCCTAATTTTCAACCTTTGACCTCCATTCCCACTCCTTGTTTTTCATTTGATGCCCTAAGTAATCATTTGGAGCCTGAGCTCAATAGTTCCTCTCCCTTGGTTTGGGGGGGGGTGGACCTTATGTTTTGGGAGGGTCTTGGACCACGTGTTCCCACATATCCCATACGTACGCACCTTCCAACCTCTACAACAAATAAGGCAGAGGTCTTATAAACAACAGCCTAATTCATTACACGACTCTGATTTATTCCCAGAGCACCACACCTCCATTGCACCGATTTGCGTGAGTGTATTTCTTCCATATTTGAACATATTAACCCCCATTCTGCCCTCCGGTACAGTTAAGGAACCCCTCTACTCCAGAATTTGATTTCTTCTGCATAACCTGTTACAAAAATCGTGTCTGTGCTTGAGAGACACAAACAGCTTGAGGGTGCTGGATGGATGCTGCAGAAAGGGAGGTGCTATTTTGTCTCTCTCTCAAGCCACAGGGCTTGAGACTGATTCAGAGCCCCCAGCTGCACAAAGGACAAAATGAACCTCAAGACTCAGCCACACCTGGAAGGACTGATTGCCAACTGTGCCTGTTAGGCCTTTCCTGTACCATGGGACAGCCAGGGCTTAATGCAGCCAGGGAAGCCCTTCATCTGAAAGGGCTACTCATCAGTTTCCCAGCAAGAGATGCCAGCCCTTCTCATTGAGCTCCAGCTCCATCAACCAGCAAGTCCTGTGGGGACACTTCGGGGGCATTTTAGTTATTTTTTACTTAACTTAGAAGTAGTTCACATTTTTTGCTGTGCAACTGGTTGACAGCCTCAAGTCCCTTGTCTGGTCCCTTTCCTTTCTTTTAGTTTCCCCTTATTCTTTCTGGGAATAAAATTTTTGTTTAGCTTTATAATCTGTCAGTCTTTGATTTTCTTCCTTTATTATGAGTAATGTCTTACAGATCGTAGGGAACGTCTGTTAGTTTATGTACCTGGCTGCTTGGTGGAGGCACTGAGTGCAAAGAATATCTAACAATTAGATAACCAGGTGAAAACAATGCGAGGACCTCAGAACGTGACTGCGCTACTTCTCATTCAAAAAGTCAAGTAACTTGTACTGTAAACGTTCACTTTTATCCTATGTTATGCAGAATGCCTGCACTCAGATCCATGCATGACCTCTAAAGAAACCAGATGAATGCACCTCATTAAAAGCACAAAAAGCCACAACTCCACCACTATGGAAATTCCCAGAAGTATATTCTATACATTGCACTACTGCACCTCAGATACACAGAGAACCCTTCTTTTAAGAGGACTCTCAAATTGCTACACTATGAATTATAAACGATACAATTAACTCAGGAAAGAAAGCAATTTTCACAGAAGATCAATGGATTTTCTTAGGTATGATTGCAAATGGCAGATTAGGAATTTACAAAGCAACCACGCTGTCATCAATTATTTAAGTACTATCCCCATGACTTTTACTGCCAAATAAGCTGTGCTGGTACTCATGTACTCCTGAACGTAGAAGTTGCAGATTTATCCTCTTTCCATCCATGAATGTCAGCTTTTTAATTTGGCGCATGAATCACATGATTTGATTCATATTATTTATTCTAAGCAAACTTCATATTCAGCAGGAAGAGTCTTCAATGCTGAATCACGCAAGCCTCACGGAGTAGATTGTGTAAGCAGTTAAGGCATACAGCAAAAGAATAAATGAACACAAATCTGACATCAGGAATCATAACATTCAAAAACCAGTAGGAGAACACTTCAATCCCCTTGGTCACTCAATAACAGACCTAAAAGTGGCCATTCTTCAACAAAAAAAACTTAAAAACAGACTCCAACGTGAAACTGCAGAACTGGAATTAATTTGCAAACTGGACACCATCAGAATAGGCCTGAGTAAAGACTGGGAGTGCTTGGGTCACTACAAAACCTAAACCTAATTTCCCCAATACTAATTTCCCACTAGTGTTACTCACACTTTCTTGTCAACTGTCTGAAATGCACCACTCTCATTACCACTTAAAAAGTAATTTTTCCTCCCTTGGTATCCTGCTGTCAATTGAATTGTCTCGTTAGACTGACCTCACACTTGGTAAGGCAGCTCACATCTTTTCATGTATTTATACCTGCTCCTGTATTTTCCACTCCATGCATCTGATGAAATGGGTTCTAGCCCATGAAAGCTTATGCCCAAATAAATTTGTTAGTCTCTAAGGTGCCACAAGGACTCCTCATTGTTTTTGCGGATATAGACTAACACGGCTACCACTCTGAAATCTAATTGTGTATGTTTTCAGTGCAGTATTGATTTAATTCTGTTTGTATGACGCATTTAAAATGTGTAACAGTTCCTTTCATATCTCACACAATGGGCTCTGAAATAGGAAGGAAGGACTCTTAATTAGGGTTAAAATAGTTAGACAATGGTTTAATTGAAACAGTTTAATAGTGAGTCTACAAAAACATTTACTAGTGTCAATGTTTTACAGACACAACTCTGCTGAAGACTAGATGGACTGCTGATCTGTACTGGTATGAAAATGCATATATTCCTTATGAGTTTTCAGTTATAATCCAGTTTTGGTATACAAGTTCCATGTGGAAAGACAACATGAAACCCAGTAGTCTAAAATCCAGTGTTGGACTAGGAGAATGGAGAGGAGGGAAAAGCTAAACAAATGTGGGTCTAGAATATCCTCAACTTGTGTAAATCAGGCTTCCTCAGCCCTGGTCTACACTAGGAGTTGAGGTTGAATTTAGCAGCGTTAAATCGATTTATCCCTGCACCCGTCCACACGATGAAGCCCTTTTTTTCGACTTAAAGGGCTCTTAAAAATAATTCCTTACTCCACCCCCGACAAGGGGATTAGTGCTGAAATTGGCCTTGCCGGGTCGATTTTGGGGTACTGTGGATGCAATTAGATAGTATTGGCCTCCGGGAGCTATCCCAGAGTGCACTATTGTGACCACTCTGGACAGCACTCTCAACTCAGACGCACCGGCCAGGTAGACAGGAAAAGGCCTGCAAACTTTTGAATTTCAATTTCCTGTTTGCATGGTCACCTGCAGCTTGCCACGCTGGCCAGAGCTCATCAGCAGAGGTGACCATGATGGAGTCCCAGAATCGCAAAAGAGCTCCAGCACGGACCGAATGGGAGATACGGGATCCGATTGCTGTATGGGGAGAGGAATCCGTGCTATCAGAACTCTGTTCCAGTTTTCGAAATGCCAAAACATTTGTCAAAATCTCCCAGGGCATGAAGGACAGAGGCCATAACAGGGACCTGAAGCAGTGCCACGTGAAACGTAAGGAGCTGAGGCAAGCGTACCAGAAAACCAGAGAGGCAAACGGCCTCTCTGGGTCAGAGCCCCAAACATGCCGCTTCTATGATGAGCTGCATGCCATTTTAGGGGGTTCAGCCACCGCTACCCCAGCCGTGTTGTTTGACTCCTTCAATGGAGATAGAGGCAACGCAGAAGCAGGTTTTGGGGCGAGGAAGATGATGATGATGAAGTTGTAGATAGCTCACAGCAAGCAAGCGGAGAAACAAGTTTTCCCGACAGCCAGGAACTGTTTCTCATGCTGGACCTGGAGCCAGTACCCCCCGAACCCACCCAAGGCTGCCTCCCGGACCCGCCAGGCGGAGAAGGGACCTCTGGTGAGTGTACCTTTTAAAATACTATACATGGTTTAAAAGCAAGCATGTTTAATGATTAATTTGTCCTGGCATTTGCGGCTCTCCTGGATGTACTCCCAAAGTCTTTGCAAAAGGTTTCTGGGGAGGGTAGCTTTATTCCGTCCACCATGGTAGGACACTTTATCACACCACACCAGGCCAGCAGCACGTACTCGGTAATCATTGTAGAACAAAGCATTGCAGTGTATGTTTGCTGGCATTCAAACAACATCCGTTCTTTATCTCTCTGTGTTATCCTCAGGAGAGTGATATCATTCATGGTCACCTGGTTGAAATAGGGTGCTTTTCTTAAGGGGACATTCAGAGGTGCCCGTTCCTGCTGGGCTGTTTGCCTGTGGCTGAACAGAAATGTTCCCCGCTGTTAGCTACGGGGAGGGGTGAGGGGCTAGCCATGTGGTGGGGGGAGGCAAAATGCGACCTTGGAACGAAAGCACATGTGCTGTGTATGTAATGTTAACAGCAAGGTTTACCGTGAAAGAGTATACCCATTGTTCTATAAAATGTGTCTCTTTAAATACCACTGTCCCTTTTTTTTTCTCCACCAGCTGCATGTGTTTCAAGGATCACAGGATCTTCTCCTTCCCAGAGGCTAGTGAAGATTAGAAGGCGAAAAAAAACGCACTTGCGATGAAATGTTCTCCGAGCTCATGCTGTCCTCCCACACTGACAGAGCACAGACGAATGCGTGGAGGCAGACAATGTCAGAGTGCAGGAAAGCACAAAATGACCGGGAGGAGAGGTGGCGGGCTGAAGAGAGTAAGTGGCAGGCTGAAGAAAAGGCTGAAGCTGAAAAGTGGCAGCAGCGTGTTGAGAGGAGGCAGGATTCAATGCTGAGGCTGCTGGAGGATCAAACTAATGCGCTGCAGCATATGGTTGAGCTGCAGGAAAGGCAGCAGGAGCACAGACCGCCGCTACAGCACCTGTGTAACCAACCGCCCTCCTCCCCAAGTTCCATAGCCTCCACACCCAGACGCCCAAGAACGCGGTGGAGGGGCCTCCGGCCACGCAGCCACTCCACCCCAGAGGATTGCCCAAACAACAAAAGGCTGGCATTCAAAAAGTTTTAAACTTTTAAAGTGCTGTGTGGCCTTGTCCTTCCCTCCTCCACCACCCCTCCCAGTGCTTCTCTCCTCCACCACCCCTCCCAGACTACCTTGGCAGTTATCCCCCTATTTGTGTGATGAATGAATAAAGAATGCATGAATGTGAAGCAACAATGACTTTATTGCCTCTGCAAGTGGTGATCGAAGGGAGGAGGGGAGGGTGCTTAGCTTACAGGGAAGGAGAGTGAAACAAGGGGTGGGGGGTTTCATCAAGGAGAAACAAACAGAACTTTCACACCCTTGCCTGGCCAGTCATGAAACTGATCTTCAAAGCTTCTCTGATATGCACCGCGCCCTCCTGTGCTCTTCTAACCGCCCTGGTTTCTGGCTGCGTGTAACGAGCGGCCAGGCAATTTGCCTCAACCTCCCACCCTGCCATAAATGTCTCCCCCTTACTCTCACAGATATTGTGGAGCGCACAGCAAGCGGTAATAACAGTGGGAATATTAGTTTCGCTGAGGTCTAACAGAGTCAGTAAACTGCCCCAGCGCACTTTTAAACATCCAAATGCACATTCTACCACCATTCTGTACTTGCTCAGCCTGTAGTTGAACAGCTCCTGACTACTGTCTAGGCTGCCTGTGTATGGCTTCATGAGCCATGGCATTAAGGGGTAGGCTGGGTCCCCAAGGATAACTATAGGCATTTCAACATCCCCAATGGTTATTTTCTGGTCTGTGAATAAAGTCCCTTCCTGCAGCTTTTGAAACAGACCAGAGTTCCTGAAGATGCGAGCGTCATGTACCTTTCCCGGCCATCCCGCATTGATGTTGGTGAAATGTCCCTTGTGATCCACCAGTGCTTGCAGCACTATTGAAAAGTACCCCTTGCAGTTTATGTACTTGCCGGCTTGGTTCTCCGGTGCCAAGATAGGGATATGGGTTCCGTCTATGGCCCCACCACAGTTAGGGAATCCCATTACAGCAAAGCCATCCATTATGACCTGCATATTTCCCTTGATATCAGCAGATCTTTGATTGCATTGGCTACTTGCATCACAGCAGCCCCCACAGTAGATTTGCCCACTCCAAATTGATTCCCGACTGACCGGTAGCTGTCTGGTGTTGCAAGCTTCCACAGGGCTATTGCCACTCGCTTCTCAACTGTGAGGGCTGCTCTCATCTTGGTATTCATGCGCTTCAGGGCAGGGGAAAGCAAGTCACAAAGTTCCATGAAAGTGCCCTTACGTATGCATAAGTTTTGCAGCCACTGGGAATCATCCCAGACCTTCAACACTATGTGGTCCCAACAGTCTGTGCTTGTTTCCTGGGCCCAGAATCAGCGTTCCACGGAATGAACCCGCCCCATTAGCACCATGATGCATGCATGGGCAGGGCCCATGCTTTCAGAGAAATCTGTGTCCATGTCCTAATCACTCACATCACCGCTCTGACGTCGCCTATTTGCCCGGTATCGCTTTGCCAGGTTATTGTGCTGCATATACTACTGGATAATGTGTGTGGTGTTTAATGTGCTCCTAATTGCCAAAGTGAGCTGAGCGGGCTCCATGCTTGCCGTGGTGTGGCATCTGCACAGAAAAAAGGCGCAGAACGATTGTCTGCCGTTGCTCTGACGGAGGGAGGGGCGACTGATGACATGGCTTACAGGGTTGGCTTACAGGGAATTAAAATCAACAAAGGGGGTGGCTTTACATCAAAGAGAAACAAAAACCACTGTCACACAGAATGGCCCCCTCAAGGATTGAACTCAAAACCCTGGGTTTAGCAGGCCAATACTCAACCCACTAAGCTATCCCTCCCTCTGGTATTTCAGGCAGGACATCACAGACGGAGGGAGGGAGGGGGGAGCAAATGAATACAAAACAAATCTGGTCTATTTCTTGTTTTGATCCACTCCATCTATCTTTTACATCTTTGGCTGGTAGCAGATGGTGCAGAAGGACTGCAAGCCATCCGCATCTCTTGGCTGCTTGGCAGAAGATGGTACAATAGGACTGCTAGCCATCCGTATTTCCTGCCTGCTCACCATAAGATGGTACAATAGGACTGCCTGCAGGACTAAAGAGAATGCCCTGGTCTAGTCACTCCTAATTTAGTCCCTGCACCCATGTCTGCCCAGGCGCTCCTGACCAACGTAGCCAGGAGCACCTCGGACATGATGACAGTCCTATTGTACCGTCTGCTGCCACAAGGCAATGGGTTGCTGCTGCTGTGTAGCAATGCAGTACCATGTCTGCCAGCACCCAGGAGACATACGGTGACAGTGAGCTGAGCGGGCTTCATGCTTGCCATGGTATGGCGTCTGCACAAGTAACTCATGAAAAAAGGCGCGAAATGATTGTCCGCTGTTGCTTTCACAGAGGGATGGAGGGAAGGAGGGAAGGAGGGCCTGATGACATGTACACAGAACCACCCGCGACAATGTTTTAGCCCCATCAGGCATTGGGATCTCAACCCAAAATTCCAATGGGCAGCGGAGACTGTGGGAACTGTGGGATAGCTACCAACAGTGCAACACTCCGGAAGTCGACTCTAGCCTCGGTACTGTGGAAGCACTCCGCCGAGTTAATGCACTTAATGCACTTAGAGCATTTTGTGTGGGGACACACACAATCGACTCTATAAAAACGATTTCTAAAAAAACGACTTCTATAAATTTGACCTAATTTTGTAGTGTAGACATACCCACAGTTGACTATAATTAGTTATGCTGATTTACTCCAGATAAGGACCTGGCCCATAATGTTTTTGTAAGTGACATGGACAAGCCTCAGTAATGGGCTAAGTTAAAAGGCACTTTTTATAGATGGGACTTGTCATTTGTGGTACTCAGCCTCCAGCAGATGGGGGCAGGGGTCACTGATGTTGTCTTGCAGTAGTATTGGTAGGGGGAGGCCAGTTTTCTATCAGGCTAAGTTAAACCTCTAATAAAGTTGAAGAGGGTGTCTTTAATCCACTTATCTGTGTAGCTTTTATTTATTTGCCCAGGCTGTGAGACTTAACAATGTGTTTTGTGTGCTTCTGCAATTGTTAACTTTATAACATACAAATGTGAAATTCAACAAAGCAGATCACAAGCAGTGCCAGTGAGATCCAGACCTTTCCCGTCAATTTGCCTCCCCACTGTGTTTTGCTGCTTTATAAAGCGTTTCTATTCCTCTCTGTTGTGACTCCTTATCATGTGATAATATGACATGTTACTTTTTCTTTGTACGTGCTTCAGCTTCGTAACCTAAATATTGTCAGTATTTTAGATTCATAGATTCATAGATTCATAGATATTTAGGTCAGAAGGGACCATTATGATCATCTAGTCTGACCTCCTGCACAACGCAGGCCACAGAATTTCACCCACCACTCCTACAAAAAAAACCTCACACCTATATCTGTGCTATTGAAGTCCTCAAATTGTAGTTTAAAGACCTCAAGGAGCAGAGAATCCTCCAGCAAGTGACCCGTGCCCCATGCTACAGAGGAAGGCGAAAAACCTCCAGGGCCTCTTCCAATCTGCCCTGGAGGAAAATTCCTTCCCGACCCCAAATATGGCGATCAGCTAAACCCTGAGCATATGGGCAAGATTCATCAGCCAGATACTACAGAAAATTCTTTCCCAGGTAACTTGGATCTTACCCCATCTAAAACCCATCACAGGCCATTGGGCCTATTTACCATGAATATTTAATTACCAAAACCATGTTATCCCATCATACCATCTCCTCCATAAACTTATCGAGTTTAATCTTAAAGCAAGATAGATCTTTTGCCCCCACTACTTCCCTCGGAAGGCTATTCCAAAACTTCACTCCTCTGATGGTTAGAAACCTTCGTCTAATTTCTAATCTAAATTTCCTAGTGGCCAGTTTATATCCATTTGTTCTTGTGTCCACATTGGTACTGAGTTTAAATAATTCCTCTCCCTCTCTGGTATTTATCCCTCTGATATATTTATAGAGAGCAATCATATCTCCCCTCAGCCTTCTTTTAGTTAGGCTAAACAAGCCAAGCTCCCTGAGTCTCCTTTCATAAGACAAGTTTTCCATTCCTCGGATCATCCTAGTAGCCCTTCTCTGTACCTGTTCCAGTTTGAATTCATCCTTCTTAAACATGGGAGACCAGAACTGCACACAGTACTCCAGGTGAGGTCTCACCAGTGCCTTATATAACGGTACTAAAACCTCCTTATCCCTACTGGAAATACCTCTCCTGATGCATCCCAAGACGACATTAGCTTTTTTCACAGCCATATCACATTGGCAGCTCATAGTCATCCTATGATCAACCAATACTCCAAGGTCCTTTTCCTCCTCTGTTACTTCTAGTTGATGCGTCCCTAGCTTATAACTAAAATTCTTGTTATTAATCCCTAAATGCATGACCTTACACTTCTCACTATTAAATTTCATCCTATTCCTATTACTCCAGTTTACAAGGTCATCCAGATCCTCCTGTAGGGTATCCCTGTCCTTCTCTAAATTAGCAATACCTCCCAGCTTTGTATCATCTGCAAACTTTAGTAGCACACTCCCACTTTTTGTGCCCAGGTCAGTAATAAAAAGATTAAATAAGATTGGTCCCAAAACCGATCCCTGAGGAACTCCACTGGTAACCTCCCTCCAACTTGACAGTTCACCTTTCAGTAGGACCCGTTGTAGTCTCCCCTTTAACCAATTCCCTATCCACCTTTCAATATTCCTATTGATGCCCATCTTATCCAATTTAACTAATAATTCCCCATGTGGCACCGTATCAAACGCCTTACTAAAATCTAAGTAAATTAGATCCACTGCGTTTCCTTTATCTAAAAAATCTGTTACTTTCTCAAAGAAGGAGATCAGGTTGGTTTGGCACGATCTACCTTTTGTAAAACCATGTTGTATTTTGTCCCATTTACCATTGACTTCAATGTCCTTAACTACCTTCTCCTTCAAAATTTTTTCCAAGACCTTGCATACTACAGATGTCAAACTAACAGGCCTATAATTACTTGGATCACTTTTTTTCCCTTTCTTAAAAATAGGAACTATGTTAGCAATCCTCCAATCATACGGTACAACCCCTGAGTTTACAGATTCATTAAAAATTCTTGCTAATGGGCTTGCAATTTCTTGTGCCAATTCTTTTAATATTCTTGGATGAAGATTATCTGGGCCCCCCGATTTAGTCCCATTAAGCTGTTTGAGTTTCGCTTCTACCTCAGATATGGTGATGTCTACCTCCATATCCTCATTCCCATTTATCATGCTACCATTATCCCTAAGATCCTCTTTAGTCTTATTAAAGACTGAGGCAAAGTATTTGTTTAGATATTGGGCCATGCCTAGATTATCCTTGACCTCCACTCCATCCTCAGTTTTTAGCGGTCCCACTTCTTCTTTCTTTGTTTTCTTCCTATTTATATGACTATAGAACCTTTTACTATTGGTTTTAATTCCCTTTGCAAGGTTCAACTCTACTTGACTTTTAGCCTGTCTCACTTTATCCCTACATATTCTGACCTCAATAAGGTAGCTTGCCTTACTGATCCCTCCCTTCTTCCACTCCCTATATGCTTTCTGCTTTTTCTTAATTACCTCTCTAAGATGCTTGCTCATCCAGCTTGGTCTACAACTCCTGCCTATGAATTTTTTCCCCTTTCTTGGGATGCAGGCTTCCGATAGCTTCTGCAGCTTTAATTTAAAATATTCCCAGGCCTCCTCTACCTTTAAACCCATAAATTCTTCAGTCCAATCCACTTCCCTAACTAATTTCCTTAATTTTTGAAAGTCAGCCCTTTTGAAATCAAAAACCTTAGTTGCAGATTTATTTTTGTTAATCCTTCCATTCAGTTTGAACTGAATTAGCTCATGATCACTTGAGCCAAGATTATCCCCTACAACCATTTCCTCTATGAGGTCCTCATTACTCACCAAGACCAAATCTAAAATAGCATCCCCTCTAGTCGGTTCAGCAACTACTTGCTGAAGGAATCCATCAGCTACCGCATCTAGGAAAATCTGAGCCCTATTATTATTACTAGCACTTGTCCTCCAGTCTATATCTGGGAAGTTAAAGTCTCCCATGATCACACAGTTTCCATTAGTATTTACTTTATTAAAAACATTAAAAAGGGCTCTATCCATATCCAAATTAGATCCCGGCGGTCTATAGCACACCCGAAGCACTATCCCAGGGGAGGCTCTAATAGTTTTCTTCCCCAATTTAATTTTTGCCCAGACAGACTCAGTCATATCCATTTCATCGCTTCTTATTTCTTTACATTCTATCTCATCATTGATATACAGTGCTACTCCACCACCTTTACCTTTATTTCGGTCTTTCCTAAACAGCACATACCCTTCAATACCTGTAGCCCAGTCATGACTACTATTCCACCAGGTCTCTGTTATACCTATAATATCTGGTTTCACTTCCTGCACCAGTAACTCTAGTTCCTCCATTTTGTTACCTAGGCTCCTTGCATTAGTGTACAAACATCTTAATTTTTGCTGTTTAGCCTCACTCACATTCTGTACCCTATTAGGCACGGTTATTTTACTACCAGTATAACCTATTAGACTTGTATCTACACTGCCCTTCCTCCTACCTACAGCTGTATCCACTCTTACTTCATTTTCTTTCCACTCTATGCTTAATTCTGGCGTGGAGATTACCTGGACATCTCCCAACCATCTCCCCCAAATTCCTAGTTTATATCTTGAATAAGACACATTGATTCCTCTAGTTTTCATTGTGATGGATAACTAAATTAACAGCCAACTCTGCCTGTCTGGAGTTTAGATGTATTCTGGGTGACTTGCTGTAGGACTGAACACAAGTGCAGAAAAGCCACCTTTCCTTGATGTAGTTAGTATTGCTTTGGAGGAGGTTATTTTTTTGTGTCTCTTAATAAACTTCTCTAACTTGTTCTGGGACACAGGCCTGTGCTTTAAGCATAAGACTATTCTTCTTCCCCTAGAAGGTGGATTTAAGGAATTGATATCCCAGAGATGGTCAGAATTAGTTGTGGCACTCTTACTGACATCCTAATGATACATGTCCAGAGGTTAGAAGCCTGGGCCACAATGAGAGTGGTGCTTATGGTAAGAAAAAATAAATAGTAAACATATTACATGAACCTGGCTTGGGAAGAAATACTCATGTAACACCCTGATCTTTTTTTAAAAACTCTTTATTGTAAACATTGCAAGAATAGACACGTTCATAATGATTTTCTTTTGTTTTCAATGACATCTAAACCTGCACTATACTTATATCATGATCTTCAAAGGATACAAAACTGTATGGAAGGGGTAAGTCATATTTATTTTTAAATAACTGACTGTTCCTTTTTTCTTTCAAACTGCTCTGAGTTCTGTGTTGTCGTTGCTGAGACTTGTTCCATTATAATGTTTACTTTGATCAGTTTTAGCTCTGGGGGGCCATCCATCTTTCCACCCAGAGCAAGCTGCTATGTTCTTGATGGAGGCTGTAATCACGTGTGAACAGCCTGCTTTGGGAGGGCTCTTTAATCAGCTTGAAAAGATTTTCTTTTACTTCCACAGGGGCCCTTCCTCAGTCACTGGTGGTTAGATTGTGGGTTATTACAGAGCGCTTCCTCTCCTAGTCTGAGCTTCAAAGGAGAGCTATCCTGCAGAGAAAGTTGCAGGGTGTGGGGCGCTGGCCCTTTCAAAGTTGTGCCCTGACTAACTTTGCATCAGTTGGCCAAGGATGAACCCTTTAAGTTGGACACCCAAAAGCTGAGGCACCCAAAAGTCACTAGTCACTGAAAATCCTGGGCACCTATCTCTGTCTGTGTCTGGGTGGTTAGCAGAAAGGGGGAACGTCTCATAAAAACTGGGAGGGTCTCTACTGGCTATGCAACCCAGGAAGATGGCAGAACCTCATTTTTTGTAGCAGTGCCCTCAGTAATTTAATAAATAAACACCACAGACTGTTAAACTCTTATTTAGTGCACTACAGGAAACATATGCTATTCATACCTGCAGGTGTAGTGAGCAATTAGTTCTACATGCTTGGGTTTACTTCAGATGTAATTGCTAAACAGGTAGGTTTGATTCACATGGGATGATTCCTTCTTGTGCTGAACATTGCAGTCTCAAAATGACATCGCTGCATTCTGTTCATGCCTAAAAAGACAGTGAAGGGGGAAATGAATAGAACACATTCGAAATACTAGAATGGTAAAGAGAAAGATGACAGAAGAAAAACTGCAAGACAATAATAAAATGATTGAATGCAGCATAAACAATGACTACTCGGCATTTTTAAAGCAGCAAAAAGACTTGTAGCTGTTTAGAGTGTTACTGCTATGAATACTTAGATCATTAAAGTTTAGTCTCGTAATACTGTTTCCTGGAGGATTGACACTGAGCATTCATCTCTAATCCTCCCCCACAGCAGGAATCCTGCTTCCTTCTTCTCCTCTGCTCTCTTCCTTCTTCTCCTTTTTTATCATTTAGCCACCCACTAAGCCCTTCCTCTTTGTGCCACACATGTACTGATGCACCTAGTAGACCTATGGCCTTGCACTCCCCACACACTTCCTCTCAGCTGCTTCTCCCATATGCTTCTGTATCCCATGTGATTAATTCACTGGCCCCAAGTGAACATCCTGATGTGACACTCTTCGTTTTGCTGAAGCCCTAGGAAACTAGCCAGACCCTCCAAGTAATATTCCGTCTCCTCCCTGTGTAAGTCAATGTGTATTAAACAATTACATTTCTGATCTGCTTTGAATATATACTCTAGCCAGACCCCCCAAGATATTAAACTGCCATGTAATATTCAATCTCCTCCCTGTGTAAGTCAATGTGTATTAAACCATTAAATTTCTGATCTGCTTTGAATATATACCCTATAGTCTAAATCTGAACTGGAACTCTAAACATTCAGAACGAGAATTCTTCCTTCCTCTCCCTAGAAATACTAAGCTAATTACTGTACATATTCCCTCTAGAACTCCTGTATTTGAACCTTGGTCTTATGTTTAATTTTAAACTTTTTAAAATTTTAAACAACTGATACCAGAGCTGGTCAAACATTGTAAGAGCAGTAACAAAAATCATTCAGATCATAAACAGCTGTTTGGTTGATTATGTTCATGCCTTTTCATTCATTATAAACAAGCATTCACACGAATATGGTTCATTTCACCCAAATGTTTGAGGTCATGACTGTTCTTTGTAAAAATTCCTGTAAAAATTAATGTAACCAGAAATAATAGCACATGAGTAGGAGTACGTGCTATTCATGGTTTGTCACTCAATATTTTGTATTCTTGGGTTTAAATAGTTTCAGTCATCTATCAGGCTGCAGGAAAAATATCATCCAAACAATCACATATCATTCATTAATAGTAGATAATCAAAATGAAGTTTGCAATCCACAGACTGATGACTGTTCATCAGTATGCAGTAAATCAGGATCAGTTCACAAATCATTTGCTAACAGGAATAAAGGGCTAAACTAACTACATATATATAGGGGAACAGATCATAAGCTGCAGCCAAGGAGCACAAAGGAAGAGGGTCACAAAGGTGTCCTTTCTGCTTCCCCAGTACTGATGCCAAAGAAGCACCTGGAGGCTGCTCTAAACTGGGCAACTGCCAGCCACGTAAAAGACTGCTACAGCTGCCAGGGATTGCTGGGGAGAAGGGAGCTCCAGCCATACACTGCCAGCAGCAGAGCATGTGGGGTACAGGCTGTAGAGAGCATGTAAGAATTCCCCTATAAAAGGAAAGGAGTACTTGTGGCACCTTAGACACTAACAAATTTATTTGAGCATAAGCTTTCGTAAGCTACAGCTCACTTCATCGGATGCATTCAGTGGAAAATACAGTGGGGAGATTTATATAAGTAGAGAACATGAAACAATGGGTGTTACCATACACACTGTAAGGAGAGTGATCACTTAAGGTGAGCTATTACCAACAGGAGAGCAGGGTGAAAAAAACCTTTGTAGTGATAGTCAAGGTGGGCCATTTCCAGCAGTTGACAAGAACGTCTGAGGAACAGTGGGGCCGGTGTGTGTGGGGGGGAATAAACATGGGGAAATAGTTTTACTTTCTGTAATGACCCATGAGGGCGGGGAGAAGCCCATACAAAAACCAGTTGGAGAACACTTCAATCTCTTTGGTCACTCGATTACAGACCTAAAAGTTGCAATTCTTCAACAAAAAAACCTTCAAAAACAGACTCCAATGAGAGACTGCTGAATTGGAATAAATTTTCAAACTGGATAAATTAACTTACGCTTGAATAGAGACTGGGAGTGGATGGGTCATTACACAAAGTAAACTATTTCCCCATGTTTATTCCACCCCTCCACCCCCCACTGTTCCTCAGACGTTCTTGTCAACTGCTGGAAATGGCCCACCTTGATTATCACTACAAAGGTTTTTTTCCCCCTGCTCTCCTGTTGGTAATAGCTCACCTTAAGTGATCACTCTCCTTACAGTGTGTATGGTAACACCCATTGTTTCATGTTCTCTGTGTATATAAATCTCTTCACTGTATTTTCCACTGAATGCATCCAATGAAGTGAGCTGTAGCTCACGAAAGCTTATGCTCAAATAAATTTGTTAGTCTCTAAGGTGCCACAAGTCCTCCTTTTCTTTTGCAAATACAGACTAACACAGCAGCTACTCTGAACCTATAAAAGGAGAGAGCTCAAATTTAGGGCTTCGTGCCAACACAGTACAGCTCAGCATAAAGACTATTATTTGAAACAAATACTTTTACCAGCTCTCAGACATCTAAAGAACATTGCCATTGAAAACTATGTATTGTGTTGTTTGTTGACTTCTATTATTTTAAGACCAGACTATATGCTGTAGAGAGGATCCAAACTACAAAATTCACCTGTGGATTTTGAGCTTGCCAAAGTTTGAGGTGTTTGCAGTCTGGGTTTCTGGTTTGATCCATTATGAGGACAAGGAACAATTGAAATAATTGGATCTGGAGTAACATAAAGTTTTCAGTTCTCTCAATGCCAGGGGTGTGTTATCTGTCTCTTCTGTTTTGCTTCAGGTCCATCTTTAAAAGTGGTACGTTTTAATGGATAAGATTTGGGGCCAAAATATTGTTTCCTTAGGCAACATGCTTTGAGTGCTGTATGAATAAATGGGGGACATATAGTTCCACATGAATCCAAATGGAAGGTTTTTTAAATAATTTCGGTAAGAGTAAGAGTATAGCCAGTTTTTTTGGGCTGGCTTGTGAAGTACGAGTAGAAGTGTCATTTTAATTCCTCCAGCCTCCAGTCAAAATGTAGCAGCAAAGTAACAAGACAAAATAATGAGGACAGGTGAAAGAGTGGTGATATGGGTTGAGAGAAAAAATTCCTGAGGTGCATCGAGTTCCTTGAGACAGAGCCCAGAGGGAAGGGGAGCCGGAGGAGAGTGAAGAGAACTGACTGAGGATATGACACTTAAGGCAGAAAACCTAGGAATGGAAAGGAAGAAAACCAGTTGGAGATATTGAATGAAAGCAAGAAAACTCAAAGCAATGATCAGCACGTATCTTTTCTTGGTTTTATTTCTGTTAGGATAAAGCTCAGCCTGTTCAATATGTGTAATTATAAAGCGGGCCAGGATGCTTGCAGCTGCTTCCTACTGTGCTTTCAGAGTCCAGGCATAAAGCAGACATAAAAAAGTATATTGCACCACCTGGATAGTTTTCACATGTATACTTAACATTAGAACCATTTTCTAGTTGCTGCACTGCTGATTATAAGCCCTGCCATTAAACATGGTACAGACATATTTCAGTAGGAGGGCCTGGCTGGTAGTGGAGGGAGTGTTCCTTTTCACTGGGAAGATGGAGAGGTTTGTTGGGGTTTTTTTTAGAAAAAGAAATGCACTGTCAAAATGTAGTCGAAAAGATAAAAGGTTAAATACAAGGAAAGGAGATTGAAAGAGATCAAGACAGTCATTTTATACATTTCCTTAAACTCTATTTAGTCTTTCTTCCTCTCTCTCCTGCTGTGCTGCTGAGTTCTAACACTTTGTTTGTTCACTTTATTTTCTCCTTTTCTTCAAATTGCATTTTTGTTGTGTGTGTGACACTTGGGAATCCTTTCCCACTAGTACTAAATCCTTTACAGATTACTTAGAATGTCATTTAGAACCACCAAAGTGTGGGTATGGTCACAGAGGTACTGTTCTGAACATGGCACATTGTTTACTTCCACTTACTTGTGCCCCCAGGAGTCTTCTAAGCTTTATTCACTTAGTTTGCTCACAAAATCATGGTTCACTGTTATCAGTTCAGAGTCAATATAGCTTCTGAAGAGCAAGCTGTACACTGTTCTTCTTTCTGCAGCAGCAGCGAATAGTCAGCTAAAATTTTGATTCCAGAATTTTTCTCCTCATGATCACTGGTAGTAGTATATGAAGCAGAAAAAAGAGCTTGTTTTGCGGATGAGAAATTGAGCTTGTAACATGAGCAAATCTGTTGGTGAAGTCAATGATGAGGAGAAACATGGGAAACTCAGGCAGCCATTTTTACAAAGTCACATCCCTGACAATAGCTATGCACTAAAGCCCTTTGAGAGTACTTCATACATAACTGTGCTATTTAACATGAAATGTTAGGAGATAATTCTGGAGAAGCTCAACAGAAAAATGCAACTGAGATTTAATTGCTTATGTGTTGATTTCCCTTTAATAATATATACCCGTGCAGGGAGGAGATGATACCACAGAGACTTGAATACAAAACTTCAATCTTACTAATCTTCCAGTGCTATGCCAATTGGAGTTGTACGCAAGTGGGGGTCACCTGAATTGAAGATACAGCTCCAAGTATTCCACTGATCCTTTTAATGTGCATTTTTAGCTGTAGAGTAATTCTGAACAATTATATGTAACACAAAGATGGTTCTGTCTAGCATTGTTTCAGAGATTTATAGGTTTCAGAGTGGTAGCCGTGTTAGTCTGTATCAGCAAAAATAACCAGGAGTCCTTGTGGCACCTTAGAGACTAACAAATTTATTTGGGCATAAGCTTTCGCGGGTTAGAACCCACTTCATCAGTTGCATCTAACCCACGAAAGCTTATGCCCAAATAAATTTGTTAGTCTCTAAGGTGCTACAAGGACTCCTAGAGATTTATAGATTCATGGATAAGGCCAGAAGGAACCATTTTGATCCTCTGGTCTGATAGCTGCATAACTCAAGCCATAGGACTTCTCTGAATTAATTCCTGTTTGAACCAGAGCATCTCTTTTAGAAAAAAACATCCAATCTTGATTTAAAAATTGTCAGTGATGGAGAATCTACCACAGCCCTTTATAAGTTGTTCCAATGGTTAATTACCTCATGTAGCATGGTGCTGGTGCAAAAGCACCTAATTAGTCCCTGTCCAGTCAGCTCCAATCAGCGGAAACAGATTGGGGCTGATGGAAAAGGCCTAATGCTGGCCTGAGAATTGGCAACACCTGCTGGCCTGACAAGCCAAGGGCTATAAAGGCTGGGAGGGAGGCAGAAGGCTGGGGGGCAGCCAGGGAGAAGTTAGGGAGCTGGAGTCCTTCTAGTTGAAGGCTGGCTCTGCCTGTAAAGGAGGAGATGAATCATAGAATATCAGGGTTGGAAGGGACCTCAGGAGGTCAGCTAGTCCAACCCCCTGCTCAAAGCAGGGCCAATCCCCAACTAAATCATCCCAGCCAGGGCTTTGTCAAGCCTGATCTTAAAAACCTCAAAGGAAGGAGATTCCACCACCTCCCTAGGTAAACCATTCCAGTGCTTCACCACCATTCTAGTTTTTCCTAATATCCAACCTAAACCTCTCCCACTGCAACTTGAGACCATTACTTCTTGTTCTGTCATCTGCTACCACTGAGAACAGTCTAGATCCATGCTCTTTGGAACCCCCTTTTAGGTAGTTGAAAGCAGCTATCAAATCCCCCTCATTCTTCTCTTCCACAGACTAAACAATTCCAGTTCTCTCAGCCTAATCCTGTAAAGCTGTACATAGATGGACACTGGCGGTGGGATGAAGTTAAATAAATAAAGACACAAGTGTTGCAGAACCCTGAAGCCTCTGAGCCTTATTGGGGAGGGCAAACGGGCCCCAGGAAGAGGGGGTGGGTTGTGAACATTGTTATATGTAGGGGCTTGTCCGGGATCCTTTGCCAGACACACAGTTTGGTGACCAGGAGATGGAGATCACTCTGCAGTGGCTCACAGAGCAACATGGGGAGATGCAGAAGACACTGCAGGCCTTTCAGCAGTCCCACCAGTCGGAGAGGCAAGCTTTACTGGCATGGCAGGCTGAGCAACAATGGACTTTGCAGGACTTTATCAAGGAACAGGTAATGGTGCAGCAGCAGCTCCTGCAAAAACTGGTGAGTCCTGCGGGGGAGATGGTACCTGGCCCCTGGGCATTAGCCTCTGTAAGATAGCCCTGGAGGACAACCCTGATGCCTTTTGGGGCACATTTGAGTGGGTGGCCCTGGGTGCAGGATTGGACAGGACAACCTGGCTAGCCCCATATCTTGCTGGGGAGGAGCAAGCAGCATATATGGCCCTGACAGATGCCCAGGATAGGGACTATGACACAGTGAAGGCAGCCATCTTGGACCGCCTGGGGCTTTCATCAGAGAAATACCGGCAAAAGGTTTAGGCAGCCTGGTGGGGGTGGGCAGGGGGCGTGCGGCCCTGGGCCTTCGCCCAGAGATTGATGGACTGGGTGACATGGTGGTTGAGGCCCGACGCCCAAACAGTGGGGCAGATTATGGATCAGGTGATCCTCAAACAGTTTGTACAGTACCTCCCAGATAGCATGCGGGTCTGGGTGCGGCAACACCAGCTTTCCACCGTGGAAGCCGTAGTCGAAAGGATGGAGGGGTATACAGAGGCAGACTTCCCCACAAGGGAGCATCGGACCCTACGAGATACGGAGGGAGGCAAGAAACCCAGAGAGCATCCCGCTAGAGAACATCCCGCTGGAATGCCGGTAGACAAGCAATGGGAGAAGCCCAAGGGAACCCCTAGCTGCCCTGGACAGCTTGTGTGCTGGCACTGTGGACAGCCAGGGCAAAGAGCCGTGACTGCCCTGTGATGGACTGTGGGGTTGCTGAATTCTGTGTTTGGACCAAGATTGGGGGGTGGAAAAAGAGGCATGGAATAGCCACCATCCCCGTGCGGGTGGGGAGAAAGCCTCAGAGGGGTCTAGTGGATATGGCCTCAGCCTGCTCCCTCATACAGCAGTGCTTGGTGAAGCCGAATTGATTTATCCCTGGAGAAAGGATGCTGGTGGAACGCATCCACAGGGATAGGGAGTATTATCCAATGGCCCAGGTACCCCTGGAGGTGCAGGGAAGGTTTGCCTGGAAGCAGGTGGAGGTAATAGAGGGGTTGCCCTACCCTGTGGTCCTGGGGTTTCCCCCCAAAAGGGAAAGAGGGCATGGGGAGGAGACCAACAGAGAGAGCAAGAGAGAAGGACCTAGAGGGAGGGGGCCAGTCCCCTACTGGGAAAGGGGAGTCCCCATAACCTCAAGGGGAGAAAGCTATGCACCCTAGACAATGCAGCCAGGATAGAGACCCTACAGGAGTGACTGAGGGAATGGAGGTCCCAGGACAGGACCACCCAGGGGAGGGAATCTCAGTGATAGAGGCAGAGCAGCTAAAGAAAGATCAGAAGATAGAAACCCAAAACGGGGAGGCCCAAACTCCAAGAGGCAGAGGGCCCGAACTGGAGATAGGGGGGCAGACTCAGGGCAGTTGGCTCTGACCATCTCCCCCAGCAGGGAAGGAAAGAAAACCTCTGGGGTGACCTGCCCAAGGTTGTGACTGGTGTGACAACCTCTGGGCAGAGATGGATTTGTGGGGTGGCCCATCCCCTATCCAATGCACCTTTCGTGGGTGGGACATGCCAAAACCCCACAGAGTTGATCCTGGGGACCACCCCGCTGGGCAGGGAGGCCACCCCCAAAGTAAAACCCGAGGCCGAGGAAACTGGGGCCAGGGAAGATCAGGCCCAGCATAGGCTTAAGGGGGGAGGTATGTAGCAGGGTGCTGGTGCAAAAGCACCTAATTAGCCCCTGCCCAGTTAGCTCCAATCAGGGGAAACAGATTGGGGCTGATGGAAAAGGCCTGATACTGGCCTGAGGATTGGCAACACCTGCTGGCCTGACAAGTCAAGGGCTATAAAGGCTGGGAGGGAGCCAGAGGCTAGGTGGCAGCCAGGGAGGAACTGGAGGCCTTCCAGCTGAAGGCTGGCTCTGCCTGTAAAGGAGGAGATTAATCCTGTAAAGCTGTACATAGATGGACACTGGTGGTGGGATGAAGTTAAGTAAATAAAGACACGGGTGTTGCACAACCTGGAAGCCTCTCTGAGCCTTATTGGGGAGGGCAAGCGGACTCCAGGAAGAGGGGTGGGTTGTGAACACTGTTACACCTCACTGTTAAAAAATTGTGCCTTATTTCTAGTCTAAATTTATCTAGCTTCAAGCCATTGGATCTTGTTATATTTTTTTGGCTAGATAGGACAACTCCCCACCCCACTATCGCATATCGGCTCCCCATGTAGATACTTTATAAAACTGACCAAGTCACCCCTCAGCCTTCTCTTTCATAAGGTAAATAGATTGAGTTCTTTAAATCATTCACTATAAGTAAAAGTTTTCCAGTCCTTTAATCATTCTTCTGGCTCTTCTCCAATTTTTCAAAAGCCATCTTGAAGTATGGACACCAGACCTGGACACAGTATTCCAGTAGCGGTCACTCCAGTGCCAAATACAGAAGTAATATAATCTTAATATTCCTAATTGATATTCCCTTGTTTAGACATTCAAGGATCACTTTAGCCCTTTTGACCTCAGAATTATACTGGAAGCTTATGTTCAGCTTGATTATCCACCAATCCTTTTTTTAGATTCACTACTTCCCAGGATAGATCCTCAATCCTGTAAGTCTGGCCTGTATTATTTGTCCGTAGATGTATGATTTTGCATTTGACTATATTGACATGCATATTACTCGCTTGCTCATGGCTTACCAAACATTTTAGATTGCTCTGTACCAGTGATCTGTCCTCTCTATTATTTACTATTTTCCAATCTTTGAGTCATCTGAAAACTTCATTAGCAATGATTTTATGTTTTCTCCAAGGTCATTGGTAAAAGTGTTAAAGTCCATAAGGCAAAGAACTGATCCCTGCAGGCCCCCACTAGAAACACACTCATTTAATGTGTCAATTTACTGTGTGCCTTGTTGATTTGTATTGTTTTACTTTTTAAAATCAATGTGTGCTATTGCTATGAGGTAAGTGTCTTATAGAAGTCTACACCTTTTAGATCAACACTATTAATTTTATCAACGAAATCTGTAATCTCATGGGAAAAGATAGATTTTTCTATAAACCCATGTTGATTAGCATTATTTCTATTACCCACTTTTAATTCCTTATTAATTAACTCCACTAACAACTGTTCCATTATTTTGCCCAGGGTTGATGTCCAGTTGACATGCCTATAATTAGCCAGATCATCCTGTTTATCTTTTTTAAATACTGACACAATATTAAGTTTCTTCCAATCCTCTGAAACTTCCCCACTGTTCTAAGAATCATTGAAAATCAACATGAATGGTCCAGATTGCTCATCAGCCTGCTTTTAAAACTCTTAAATACAAGATATTTAGACCTGCTGATTTAAAAATGTCTCACTTTAGTAGCTGCTGTTTAATATCCTCCTGAGTTACTATTGGCATGGAAAGAATTTCACCCTCATCATTTGATATGAATACATCACTTGACTTTTTCCCATATAAAGAACAGAAATATTTATTTAATACTTCTCCTTTTCTGCATTATTATTAATGATTGCACCATTTCCACCTAATAATGAACTAATACTATTGTTAGGATTCTTTTTGTTTCTAATATACCTATCAAAGTTCTTATTGTCCTTAACTCTGCTGGCTAAAGAGTTCTTTATGTGTTATTTTGCTTCCCTTATCAATTTTCTACAGTTAATAGCAATGAATATAAATCAGAAGCTACTAACTTCCCCATTTTTCCTTTTGTTATAGATATGTGTTATAGTTGCTTTCCCTTTCCCTCTTAGGTTAGTTTTTCAAACCAGTATAGCCTTCTTTCTTGATTATGGCTTTTGGGGTACCTTGTTAAATATTCTTAAACAGCTTTTAAGTATCCTTCACATTTTTCTGCTTAAGTGCTTTCTGCCAGTTGATTTGGTTCATAATTGGAGCAGGTCAAAACCACTGTGTTTAATTAACATATTTATTCCAAAATGCAAGCAGTTTTTAAATAAGCACTATTGGAACAACTAAATGAATAGCAAATAGGCAAGTGTTAAAATATTAAAAACAAAACCGGGAATAAAAAGATAAAGATTGGAAAAAGGAAAAAAGATTAGGTTACATTTCCTCCTTCCCTCCAACTACAGCAGTGTGAATAATTTGGGGGTGAACCACAAACTATTTTTAAAAAACTTGAGAGCAGGGGCAATCAAAAAGTCAAAAACAATATTATTTTAAAAAATAATGAACTGAAAATTTGAAAAAAGTTGTTTCAAACTGAAAATCTAAAAGTTTTGTTTCAAAAACGTCTAAAGAAATGTTTTTTGATTTTTTTGTAATTTTTTCATGATATTGAAACTGATACAAATTTGCAAAATATTTTGGTGTCACTGAATCTGCATTTTTCTCTGAAAAAAGTTTCAGACAAAAAATTTGCTTAGCTCTACCTCCAACTCTTATTTTTTCTGTCCTTTCCCGTTGCCTACTTAACGTCCAGTCCTTCAAACACTGATTATTCATTGTAGTTCTTACTCTTATGAGTAGCATTAAGACAGGCACTGGATTGCATAGGTGTCATTCAGAGTATAATCTGAAGAGATTGAGATCACACAGATGTAGCATGAAAAACACATACTCCTCTATATGATTATGGTCAGGCACATACATCTGGTCTTTTCTGTCTGCTTAAATGAGCTGCACTCAAATATTTGCATATGCTTAACTTTGAAAATTGGGTCCTAAATATTAGAATTGGCTTTATTCTCCAGTCAGCACAGCTCTAAAATTACAAATGTTAACAGACGCTCTTTGGGTACGGATATACTATACATTTCTTTCATCAGTGTGTAGTGTACATACGTCTGTAGCCACCCTAGCTTGGGTACAAATATCCATGTATCTGGCTTAGTCAAAGAGAGTAAAGACATTCTTGAAGGGTGTGAGTATATACATGAGTACACAGCTGTCTAATCATCCAAACCGTGACTCTACACCATTCTTAGCAGTGTAGCGTCCCACTGCCTCCCCATTTTCCCTACGCAGGAAAAGGCTCTGGCAGCTTCAGGGGCAGTGGGAAAAGGGTCTGTTAGCTCCCTACTTCTGGTGGCTTCCCCTGCTGCAAGGAAAGACACTGGCAGCAGGGAAAGGCTTCGGCCGCTGAGTCTTTCACTGCTGCTTCCTCCCTGCCAGATTCCTCCACACAGTGAAAGGCTCTGGCAGCGGGGAGCTACTGATGCTTTTCCCTGCTGTGTCCCCTCTGCCAAAGCCTTGCTGGCTTTTCAGTGCAGTGTGTAAGCCACATGTACACTACATGTCATCACCAGTGGTGTGTGGAGTAGAAGTATCATTTGGCTGTTGGTGAGAAGTGGCGGACTCCTGAATATTAATTAGGTAGATCTGCTTTACAAAATTCTGAACATATATTTTTTTCCATCCCATTTGTTTCTCTTCTCTATTTGGACAGTAAGCTCTTCAGGGCATGGGCTGTTTTTTCCTATGTGTTTGTTCAGCACTTAACATATCGGGGCCCTTATCTTGGTTGGAGCTGCTAGACTTTACTGTAATAAAAATAATTATAATTAATAATGCATGTGCTTCTTTATTTTTTTAGAAAAGAGAGGGTTTCCCTATTTACCTGTGACACAGGCTGATTTTGTTAAAGTTATAACCTGAGGTCTCATAATTAGGACCCTACCAATTTCATGGCCATGAAAAACATGTCATGAACCATGAAATCTGGTCTTTTGTGTGCTTTTACCCTATACTATGCAGATTTCATGGGAGAGACCAGCATTTCTCAAACTGGGGGGTCCTGACCCAAAAGGGCTTTTGATATTCCATAATGTTTAAAACCGTTCTTATTATTTCCACTTTTCCTTGTCATTTGCTTGGTCTGCCTTAAGCAAGATGCCTCAGGAAAGAAGTGCTGTCTAAGCAATCTTTGTCACTGTTCCAGGGCTTAACATATATCCCCTTTATGAGTTTATTTGGATTTCTATCCTGAAGGAAATAGCCATATATTTTGTAAATTTCCTTTTGTAATGCTTTCTATTTATTATACACATCTAATGGAGCTGTGTGTTGTGCTTTGGTCACAGTGGCCATTGCTTCAGTGCACATGTTTAATAGCCTGCTATATATCAGAAGATTAACATCAATCCAGAAGACTTTACGCTTCACCCAGTGTGGTTAGCTACATTCAGAATAATGAAGAAGCTTGTGTATGTATTGTAACACCGTGATCAAAATTAGATACAACTTAGAATATATAGTATTTATAAGATCCTCTGTTTTCTCATAATTATCCTCCATTTTTTCCTCTCAAGTTCTTTTAACAATGAAAGGCCAAAATCTATGGAATTGAGTCTGTGTAGGATGGTCATTTTGTGAGCAATGTGAGGCTTGTGAGACTTTGATGCATTTGTTATGAACACACATGCATAAAAGCTGCAATTTAATGAGGAATGAAACTGTACACGAGGAAGAAGTTAAGGGAGCCTGGAGAAATTCGTAGTCCAATATGTAATTAACAAGGAAAGAATAAAGCCCTCTCCTTCATCCCTCCCTCTCTCACTCACTCACACTCAGATACTTTACTGAATTTGCATAGGTTATTAACTATAATCCTGGTGGGATCCTCAGGTAGGCTAGCAGCACTCTGGGAGGCGAGCATCTTCTAAGCCAAATGTCTGGGCTGAGCTGGACTGAGTTCATAAAATGGAGGAGTCTGTATGTAAAATGAAGGGTTAAACGCAGACAAGGGTATTTGAATGATCATGTAGCTTCCTGTGCATAGAGGACAAGTGAGTAGGCAGAAGACTCTGGTACAAGGAATTGTGGGAATGGCAGTAGAGGACTGCCTAGACTTGAGGCCACCTTTGTTACCTCCAGAATGCAAAATGAGTGGGTCACAGGTCAACACACTCTGAGCCATACCCTTTGGTACCCTTGCCAGCTTGGGTTCAACATACATCTAGATACATGACTAATGGCTTTGCATATGGATGATAGGGAGTATGGATAAAAATGCATGGCTACACAAACACAAAGCCTGCAAAGCAGATATATCCCAAGTATTACATCACTGTAACATCAGCATGGATGAAAACTTCCACTTCAGGCTTATTTATCCCAAGGAGTTGCAACTTCCGCTACATTTTTAATGAAATCCACTTGTCTCCTAGGAAGTAGGCTGAGACTAGCAAATCATTTCACATACAGTGGGTCAATAATGAGCCGTCATGTTCAGTGTCCTTGTGGAAGTATTTTGTAGTGCTGGGCAGGAGATCTGGGTTTGATTCCTGCTCTTATTATATCAGACCCTAAAGGTTCAGAAAATAATACAGTAGAACCTCAGAGTTACAAACACCTTGGGAATGGAGGTTATTCGTAAGTCTGAAATGTTCATAATGCTGAATAAAACATTATAGTTCTTTCAAAAGTTTGACTTAATACAGCTTTGAAACTTTACTATGCAGAAGAAAAATGCTGCTTTCCCTTTATATTTTTTTTTAGTAGTTTACATTTAACACACTAGTGTACTGTATTTGCTGGGTTTTTTTGTTTTTTGTTTTTCCTTCCCCCTTTTGTCTCTGCTGCTGCCTGATTGCTTACTTCCAGTACCAAATGAATTGTGTGTGGTTGACTGGTCAGTTTGTAACTCTGGTGTTCGTAACTCTGAGGTTTTACTGTAGTGGGAAATAGTTGCAATGTGCTGTCATAACACCCTTGGCTTTGTTCCTGTCAGACCTCATATGCAAGTAAGAGTCTGGTTGGTAACTTGCATGAGAATACTTACAAGAAAAAAAAGGACATGGGGGCTCCATATATTTATGTGCCAGATGGTGGCTACAATGCCATCTCTTTAAGTAGCTTCTGTAGTTCTCCCCCTTTTTATTCATTTTTAATATTTTTTTTCCCAAGATTTTAATTTGAGATTGAGATTTGATTTGCACAAAATTGAGACTCAATGTTCTTTACAGCAACCTTAAAGCTTTTTGCTAGCCATTACATAAAGGTATTTCATTACCAAATCCCACATCTCTGGATAATGTACCATGCTATTCATGAGAGAATACAATGCAAAAATGCAAAGAAACTGAACTTTATTTTTTTAACAGCTGTAGATGAATGCATTACATGTGAAATTTTGTGACACTATGTGGACTTAAGATGAATTTTAATACTAAAGCCTATGCAAATAAAACTTCAAGTGTTAATTTGTGCATAAATTGTACCTTTTCTGCCTGTCTCTCAGTTTAGTGACAATTATTGTAAAGTTGTACTATGCCTACAACGTAATTACTTTATGCAGAAATAATTTCCAGTAGAATGAAAAAAATGTTAAATTGCACAATAACAACTTTCTTGTTTTTCCCCAGTTCTAGAGTACTCTGTATTCAAAACAATTTGATTGTAGGAAAGTTTCCTTTGTATTCTTTTATGACCAAATTTTCAAAGGATGCACCTGTAAAAGTGCATGTGCACCCATTATGGTGTTTTCAGGCAGAAATCAGGTAACTTTTTGCGTATGTACAGGCCGAATGAAAACCCCATTGAAGTCAACGGGCTTTGGATCAGGTCCCAATTACCCAGTCTGCACACACAATTTTTGGATTTTGTGGACACAACAGGTGTACCAACATTTAAAAAATCTGGCTTTTAATATACAATTGCTAGATTGTGTAGTTCATAGAATCATAGAATATCAGGGTTGGAAGGGACCTCAGGAGGTCATCTAGTCCAACCCCCTGCTCAAAGCAGGACCAATCCCCAACTAAATCATCCCAGCCAGGGCTTTGTCAAGCCTGACCTTAAAAACTTCTAAGGAAGGAGATTCCACCACCTCCCTAGGTAATGCATTCCAGTGTTTCACCATCCTCCAAATGAAAAAGTTTTTCCTAATATCCAACCTAAACCTCCCCCACTGCAACTTGAGACCATTACTCCTCGTTCTGTCATCTGCTACCACTGAGAACAGTCTAGATCCATCCTCTTTGGAACCCCTTTCAGGTAGTTGAAAGCAGCTATCAAATCCCCCCTCATTCTTCTCTTCCGCAGACTAAACAATTCCAGTTCCCTCAGCCTCTCCTCATAACTCATGTGTTCTAGTCCCCTAATCATTTTTGTTGCACTCTGCTGGACTCTTTCCAATTTTTCCACATCCTTCTTGTAGTATGGGGCCCAAAACTGGACACAGTACTCCAGATGAGGCCTCACCAATGTCGAATAGAGGGGAATGATCATGTCCCTCGATCTGCTGGCAATGCCCCTACTTATACATCCCAAAATGCCATTGGCCTACTTGGCAACAACGGCACACTGTTGACTCATATCCAGCTTCTTGTCCACTGTAACCCCTAGGTCCTTTTCTGCAGAACTGCTGCCGAGCCATTCGGTCCCTAGTCTGTAGCAGTGCATGGGATTTTTCCATCCTAAGTGCAGGACTCTGCACTTGTTGAACCTCATCAGATTTCTTTTGGCCCAATCTTCTAATTTGTCTAGGGCCCTCTGTATCCTATCCCTACCCTCCAGCATATCTATCTCTCCTCCCAGTTTAGTGTCATCTGCAAACTTGCTGAGGGTGCAATCCACACCATCCTCCAGATCATTAATGAAAATATTGAACAAAACCGGCCCCAGGACCAACCCCTGGGGCACTCCACTTGATACCGGCTGCCAACTAGACATGGAGCCATTGGTCACTACTAATTAAGCCCGACACTCTAGCCAACTTTCTATCCACCTTATCTCCATTCATCCAGCCCATACTTCTTTAACTTGCTGGCAAGAATACTGTGGAAGACCGTGTCAAAAACTTTGCTAAAGTCAAGGAACAACGCGTCCACTGCTTTCCCCTCATCCACAGAGCCAGTTATCTCATCACAGAAGGCAACTAGATTAGTCAGGCATGACTTGCCCTTGGTGAATCCATGCTGACTGTTCCTGATCACTTTCCTCTAAGTGCTTCAGAATTAATTCCTTGAGGACCTGCTCCATGATTTTTCCAGGAACTGAGGTGAGACTGACTGGCCTGTAGTTCCCAGGATCCTCTTCCTTCCCTTTTTTAAAGATGGGCACTACATTAGCCTTTTTCCAGTCGTCTGGGACCTCCCCCGATCATCATGAGTTTTCAAAGATAATGGCCAATGGCTTTGCAATCACATCCGCCAACTCCTTTAGCACTCTCGGATGCAGAGCATCCAGCCGCATTGTATGGGGAGACTTTGGCAAACCAGTAAAGTGCCTGAAACCACTATGGCTTACTGCTAAAAGCAGCCAAGTCAGCAGGCTGTAAATTAGCCAAGTCAGCAGGCTTAGCTTAACCAAGGCAGGAAGGGAGGGGGGTTTTTGGGTGCCACAGAAAGGGCAGCTTGACCCTGCGTCCTTCCTGATAAGAATTGTGTTGAAGTTGCTGATACATGCATCTTAGAAGAGCAGGATGTGCCCCAGGAATGTCTATTGGGGCCTCAAGGCTTCAAACTCTGGAAAAACCCACACCTGGTTAATCGATAATCAGAGGGAACCTCTCGCTTGACCATTGAAACTGCTTACTTAACAAGTTTGCTTTAAGGGACATGTCATTCTATTACTAATATATAAATAAGGGGGAAAAGTTTGAGGTAGTGGGACTCTTCAGGCCTGGACTCTCTCTATCTGGATGCATCTTGTGTTTCCCAGCTGCAGATGGGCTGCCGCTGTGCCTCTCGAGAGCCATACTCAGCTTTGGTAATTATCAAGGGTTGGGGTGTTTTACTAACCTCTTGTGGACGTGTGTATAAGTGCTTGAGACTAAGTAAAGTTTAGCTTTAAGTGAAAGCACTCTTGTGTTGTCCTGCTTGTGCCAGCCATCTATCGGTCGGACGGCCGTGCTTCCCTGATTTATTTCCTGACACCATCTTGCACAGAGTAAAAGTTACCAAGAGCTTTGGGTTGAAAGAACCCCGGGTAACACCATGGATTCGTGCTCGTCCAGCTTTTCTAAATAGTCCCGAACCACTTCTTTCTTCACAGAGGGTTGATCACCTCCTCCCCATGCTGTGCTGCCCACTGCAGCAGTCTGAGAGCTGACCTTGTTCATGAAGACAGAGGCAAAAAAAGCATTGAGTACATTAGCTTTTTCCACATCCTCTGTCACTAGGTTGCCTCCCTCATTCAGTAAGGGGCCCACACTTTCCTTGACTTTCTTCTGGTTGCTAACATACCTGAAGAAACCCTTCTTGTTACTCTTAACATCTCTTGCTAGCTGCCCCTCCAGGTGTGATTTGGCCTTCCTGATTTCACTCCCGCATGCTCGAGCAATAGTTTTATACTCTTCCCTGGTCATTTGTCCAATCTTCTACTTCTTGTAAGCTTCTTTTTTGTGTTTAAGATCAGCAAGGATTTCACTGTTAAGCCAAGCTGGTCGCCTGCCGTATTTACTATTCTTTCTACACACCGGGATGCTTTGTCCTTGTAACCTCAATAAGGATTCTTTAAAATACAGCCAGCTCTCCTGGATTCCTTTCCCTCTCATGTTATTCTCCCAGGGAATCCTGCCCATTGGTTCCCTGAGGGAGTCAAAGACTGCTTTTCTGAAGTCCAGGGTCCGTATTCTGCTGCTCTCCTTTCTTCCTTGTGTCAGGATCCTAAACTCAACCATCTCATGGTCACTGCCTCCCAGGTTCCCATCCATTTTTGCTTCCTCTGCTAATTCTTCCCGGTTTGTGAGCAACAGGTCAAGAAGAGCTCTGCCCCTAGTTGGTTCCTCCAGCACTTGCACCAGGAAATTGTCCCCTACACGTTCCAAAAACTTCCTAGATTGCCTGTGTACCGCTGTATTGCTCTCCCTGCAGATATCAGGGTGATTGAAGTCTCCCATGAGAACCAGGGCCTGCGATCTAGTAACTTTCGTTAGTTGCCGGAAGAAAGCCTCGTCCAGCTCATCCCCCTGATCCGATGGTCTATAGCAGACTCCCACCACAACATCACCCTTGTTGCTCATGCTTCTAAACTTAATCCAGAGACGCTCAGGTTTTTCTGCAGTTTCATACCGGAGCTCTGAGCTGTCATACTGCTCTCTTATATACAATTCAACTCCCCCACCTTTTCTGCCCTGCCTGTCCTTCCTGAACATTTTATATCCATCCATGACAGTACTCCAGTCATATGAGTTATCCCACCAAGTCTCTGTTATTCCAATCACATCATAATTCTTTGACTTTTCCAGGACTTCCAGTTCTCCCTGCTTGTTTCCCAGGCTTCTTGCATTTGTGTATAGGCACTTGAGGTAACTTGCTGTTTGTCCTGCTTTCTTAGTATGAGGCAGGAGCCCTCCCCTTTCATGTTCTCCTGCTCGTGCTTCCTCCCAGTATCCCACGTCCCCACTTACCTCAGGGCTTTTGTCTCCTTCCCCCGGTGAACCTAGTTTAAAGCCCTCCTCACTAGGTTAGCCAGCCTGCTTGCGAAGATGCTCTTCCCTCTCTTCGTTAGGTGGAGCCCGTATCTGCCTAGCACTCCTCCTTCTTGGAACACCATCCCATGGTCAAAAAATTCAAAGCCTTCTCTCCGACACCACCTGTGTAGCCATTTGTTGACTTCCACAATTCGACGGTCTCTACCCAGGCCTTTTCCTTTTACGGGGAAGATGGACAAAAACACCACTTGTGCCTCAAACTCCTTTATTCTTCTTCCCAGAGCCACATAGTCCGCAGTGATCCGCTCAAGGTCATTCTTGGCAGTATCATTGGTGCCCACGTGGAGAAGCAGGAAGGGGTAGCGATCCGAGGGCTTGATGAGTCTCGGCAGTCTCTCTGTCACATCGTGAATCCTAGCTCCTGGCAAACAGCAGACGTCTCGGTTTTCCTGGTCGGGGTGGCAGATAGATGATTCAGTCCCCCTGAGGAGAGAGTCCCCGACCACCGCCACCTGCCTCCTCCTCTTGGGAGCGGTGGTCATGGAACCCCCCATCCCTAGGACAGTGCATCTCATGCCTTCCAATCAGGGGAGTCTCCTTCTGTTCCTTTCCCTCAGATGTATCATCTAGTCCACTCTCCGCATTAGTACCTGTGGAGAGAACATGAAAACGGTTGCTTAGCTGTAGCTGCGCTGCTGGTACATGGACGCTCCCCTTTCTTCTACTGGAGGTCACATGCTGCCAAATTCCTTCACCGTCCTCTTGTCCCCGCTGCGCAGCCTGCTCTGACTCTTCAGAACATTGTGCCCGTAGAATCATATCCTGACGTCTGTCCAGGAAATTTTCAGTTTCTCTTATGCAACGCAGGGTCGATACTTGTTTCTCCAGACCTTGAACCTTCTCTTCCAATATGGAGACCAGTTTGCACTTTATACAGACAAAGTCGTTTCTGTCCTATGGAAGAAAGACAAACATGGCACATCCAGTTCAGGTCACAACAGCTAAACGCTCCCCATCCATATTACCTTCCTTCTACGAGCTTCCTCAGGAGTTGTAGTAACTACTCAGAGAAGCCAGCAAGATGTCAGCCTCGGTGGGCTCTTCCCGGGCGAACTCCCAGGCAAACTCCCTCTGTTAGCCTCTCTGACGTTCGCCACTCAGCTGGTTCGCAGCTGACTGGCTTTTTATAACAGTCAGGCTCACTCAAGGCTCACCTGGAACAAATCACTCCCAATTCACACTTTTCAAACGAACAACCAATCAAGCACATGGTCAAACTGTCAACCTGTCCCCACAACAGACACGCAGATACTCACCAACACAGCCTCCCTAATGCAGCCCTTAGCATACCTCCTCTCAGACAGATCCCAGATGATAGTTCCAACAATTCAGTTTATATCTCTGAGTAAGCTCCTTAAACATTGTGTGCTATGATCATCTGATAAAAGTTCTAGCATATTTCTGATTCCAAACTTCTACCAGAATGTGCCCTTCAGTAAACCTGGTTTCTTTCTACAAGTCTGGCTATAAGAGTGGCTTGCTGATCCATGCTTCAGAAACATAGTTGGTATTCAGCCAAAAAAAGCCTCCAAAAGCAAACCAGAATTTCAATATTTCTGATAATTAAGGCCAAGATTTTGTCCTGGATATTTTTAGTAAAAGTCAGGGACAAGTCACAAGAAAAAAAGAAAAATTCACAGAAGCCGTGACCTGTGGCTGAATTTTATTAAAATTATCCAGGACAAAATGGGGATCTGCAGGTCCCCACACCACCTGAAGTGGGGCAGCTGCGCAGGGGCTAGGAACCACCTGCAGCACTGGGGTGGGCTGTGGGGTATCCCTGCTGCCTGTAGCTCTGGGGGTCCCCGCACTGCCCATGGGGGCCAGGAGCTGTGGGGTGCCCCCAACTCCTGTGTCAGCTGGGAGCTGCAGAGTACCCACAGCTCTGAAGATCCACGGCAGCCAGGAACTCAAGGGTTCCCCTGCAGTGGCCGAGAGCTCAAGGGTCCCCCACCACCTATGGTGGCTGGGAGCTTGGGGGTTCCCCCACCACCAGTAGCTCCAAGGGTCCCCACCATCTGCAGTGGACGGACCTCGGGGGTTCCCCCACCACCCACGGTGGCTGGGAGCTCGGGGAGGGGGCTGACAGAGACAGCAGGGGACCCTGCAGTTTCTGAGCACTGTAGGTTGAAGTCATGGAAGTCACTGAAACTCATAGATTCCGTGACTTCCGCAACCCCTGTGACTAAATTGTAGCCTTATTAATAGTTTGATGCTTTTCTCTAGACCCAAACATAGAAATGTTCTAATCAGGCAGTGCAGTGATGATCTTGCTAACAAGGGATATCCTTATTTAAAGTAAGTTTACATGCTCTCAATATGTAATCTGTGATATTACGGTCAGGGTGGATTTTTTTTTATTGTATTAGCAACATTTATGTACCACATATGTTGACCATCAAACCAGTATGTACTGAGAAGGCTGCCTCTCTTAGCATTATACTAGAGGCATCACAATGTTGTTTACCTATGGCTGTAAGGGGTTTGCACACACTCTGGCAGAACAGGAGTCTAATTCTGCTTCAATGTTTTCAGCATCAGATCATTAGGCTACATCCAAGCACTGAGTCTGGTAGCCTGAGCATTCAATATGCCTGTCTGTTTTGTTTTCTCCTTGGGTATATTTTTTAACTTCTTTAGCAAAGCCTACAGAACATAGCATTCAAAATTCCTGTTCAGAACAAATCATAACAGCGCTTGAGGGCAAAAGATATAATTCTGAGCACAGCTAGCTAGTTACAGATGAGCCTGTTGCCCATGGGATTTCCTGCATAAACTTAGCAGAAAGTATGTAGCACACTGTATTACTGTACATGTTCTTAAGGTGATTTAAAGAAAAACCTAGTGTGACTTTTAAAGTAACCTCAGTTGTGCATTCCTCTTGATTTATGTGCATAATTTTATCTTACCTTAGACTTGCATACAGTACACAGTATTTTGTATGACACATGTGGCCATGTAATGAAATATTCAATTGTAGTACATGTGCACAAAGGGGCAATGGGCATCCTAACTCTGAAATGCATAGCTTTTATGTCTGATTAAAGCGTCATCCTCAATATTGCATTTACAAGGGGGTTATGTTATGTTACTGAAACAATTCTAGACACTGCCTGTGCAATGCAGGACGTGACAAGCTTCCTATACTTCTTTGTACTTGGTAGAAATCTGTCTCCTTCATTTTTGAATGAATTTCTCCCCCTTTCAAGGAGAACCAAAGCAAGTCAGTAAAAGCATCATCTTCTGCAGGACAAAATCTTTCTTTAAGATGATCCAGCTGAGAGGGAAGTAGGAAAGTAGAGTTACTATGTTGTCTAAGCCAAAGGAATAAAAGCTTATGACGATTTAGCTTGAACAGGGTTCAAAAAAAGAACTAGATAAGTTCATGGAAGATAGGTCCATCAATGGCTTTTAGCCAGGATGAACAGGGATGGTGTCCCTAGCCTCTGTTTGCCAGAAACTGGGAATGGGCGACAGGGGATGGATCACTTGCTGATTACCTGTTCTGTTCATTCCCTCTGGGGCACCTGGCATTGGCCATTGTCAGAAGACAGGATACTGGGCTAGATTGACATTTGATCTGACCCAGTATGACCATCCTTATGTTCTTATGACTTCTGGGTTGACTTTTCCAGCTTGGAATCCTGATATCAACACTGACAATTTATTTGCAGGAAAGATGGCTTGTCATTACACATGTCCTTCTGCTAGGATGGCATTGTGTCCCACATAAGGCGGCAATCCAGTTTCACTAAAACATTGGTGCTAACCAAAAATATCTCTGGTTATCTGAGCAGCTTGCATAACACTGCAAGTAACTGCTTCTGCAGGGAATTCCTCCAGGGGGACAGTACTGACCACTTCGGTAAAAGATACGACCCAATTTTCATCCCATCTTGCTGTTATTCATGTGCCAGAAAGGAGAAGATAATGCTGAGTGTTCATGCACATATACTGACACTACTGAAACCACAGGTTATATCATAATTAGGGATAAAATAAAAACACACAAACGTCTGCGTATGGTAACATTTTCAAAATTATGTAACCGATGTAGGATCCTAAATCCCATTTTCAAAAGGGACTTTGGTATGAGGAGTCTAAGGCTATGTCTGCACTGCCCACAGTTTAGACTATGGGGTGTGAATAACTGTGTGCACCAAAGTGTTGCTCAGTAACACCCTGTGTAGAAGCTTCAGGCACAAACAAAAAGATTCCTAACTGGCATTAATGTAATCCTCTTGGAAGGAGACTTCATTAACGTGAATTTGGAAACTTTTAGTTCACACAAACAGCATCTCCACAGGTAAAAAGAAGAAAGTAGGAGCCAGAATCTGGCCCTGGTTTTACATTTTTTTCCAAATAATGGCAGCTCCAGAAGTACATCATCACCCTCTTACACCTTGCTAGAGCACTGATTTGCAGGGAATCACTATCATTTGCTGCCGAACCTCCATATTTTATGGTGTTCTCCCATCCAAATACTGACTCTTCCAATGTTGCTCAGCTTGTGGGAGCTAACGGAATCACAACACAAGGTAGCACGGATGCAGATAAATAAGTAAGAATTTAAATAGTAAGAATTTAAGTCTAAAACAAAATTATTTATGTTCAGTGCCTTCTATTGTGTTATATGGCTCACACTGCTTTGGTCCATTGATTTTGCTTCTTGGTACTTTAGATCGTAGTGACATGCATGTGTTCAATGAATTTGTTTGGCCTACTTAATTAACATGTTATTTAAAAGAAAAACTAAAGTGAACTTTTAAGACAGATGCTGTTTCCACTGCCATCCAGTTGTGAATAAGCAAAATAAGTATTTTTAAATGGTTTTGGTTTCTTAACTTTTTCTGTCCTAACCCCCTAATGATTATTATCAAGGTATAGCTCTATCAATCCACTTTGTCACTGACATTTAATAACCAATGATCTTTCACTCTGGTAACCCTTAATACATATCTATCCTATATGACTTTTATTTTGGGGAACTTCTGTTGCCAAAGATATCTGAGCTGTGCTGCAATGACAAAAGCATAGGGAGGGAAGTTTAACAGATTTAATTCTCTGACATTTCTGAAGGTGAAAACTCCATCTTGTAAAACCCAAATTCACTGATGGAGCAATGATAGCATTGTTTAAATATCATGTTCCAATTTCCACCTTCCATGCATTCGTACACTTTGCATTGATTTCAGTGTTGAGGCAAAGAGCATTCAGCTTCATCTCTAGGACGTTTTAATCACTCTTGACTGTAATGTGAATCCTGTGTGCTCATAGAAAAGGAGAATTTTGTCCAAAGAGTCTGACTCAATTTAAAATTAAAAAGAACGCACCAAAAATCCGCTCTTCCAACTTTGCACTGCAGAAGCCCATGAAAGGCCGAGGAAATCCACCCCCACAAAAATAATTTGCATATAGTAGTTGGAGGATATATTGTTTACTTAACTGGAACCTAGACTGCAAATAAACTAAGTAACATTAAATTACAGTATTTCTATTATATAGCGTTGATTTGGGGGTGGGGGGAGGGGAAAAGCAAGTTGAGATCATAAGGGCAGACTGGCAACCCAAGCTTAACTTAAAAAAATATGTACCACACCAACACCAATTGAAGACTGAGTTTGAATGATGCTATAAAGGTGTGGTTTGTGTTTATATTTTCTTTGGGATATTTTGTTTTGTTTTTTCTAGTGACACTAAAAAGAGAAAAAAATGTAAAACTCCACCAATTACTGGCAACTACCCAAATTCTGAAACAATAGATGCTAAAATCCTTAGTCCCAGAAATACAGATTGCCACCGTGTTAAGGAATGCCTTCTGTCATTTTCATGTGACCCTTCATCAGATGAGGACATAGCCATGGTGATTCATTTGTCTCCTCCAGGCAAGGCAATTGCAATTTACTCTACCTTGGGCTAATTGCAACTGCCACAAGAAGGCTGAAACTGGTGCAGTATGCAGCAGTGCAGCTCACAAGAAACAAATGTTAACATAAATATTACCTCTCACGCCTTGTCCCTCTGATAAATAAGTTTGTGCTTTGTGAACTCCACTGGCTCACCCTTCATTTCAGAATAGAATTTAAAGACATGGTCCTAATCTATAAAACTCATAACAAATTTGGAATGGACTCTCATAGAGACCACTTTGCTGGCCACCACAAGGATGGTGCCTCTGGAGAGACCCTAGTTTAGGCTCTGAGATGCTGGAGGATGAGTGTTAGTGAGATCCTGATTGTGGAACGCCTTCCCAGAAGAGATGTGAATTACCCAAGATTAGCTGTCTCTCGTATTCCAATTATTCCTAATTATATACTCTTCCCAACCCACATGTTCAGTGCTATCTCACTGTAAAAATCTTTTGCCAAGCCCTAACTCTCTCACTTCATCTACCACAATCTCATCCTCTCATCTTTTTGAGACTAACTTCATCCGTCTCTAACTATCTAAACTGCTGCTGCCAAAATCATCTCTCTAGTTTTAGTTATGTGACCCTGTTTTCCCCTCCCCAGCCTTTCAGTCATGTCAGTCCATTGCACTGAGTACCAAGTTCACATTTCTTGTCCTTGTTTTGAAGGCCTCACACACTCCCTGATTTTGCAACTCAAAGCAGGTCTCCTTCATGTCTCCCCAAGCTCTCTTCACTTTGCCAATGACACCAGCCTCAAGGTGCCCTTTGTCTCCTCCTCCCACAGGAATCTCTGTCTGTGCCTTTCTGTTATACTACTCATTTTGCTTAGGACAAACTCTTCAAACTATTTATTAATCCATTGCCTTCATCACATTCAAATCCCTCCTGAAAGCCCACTTCTACTACAAAGACTACCAAAGTGAAGGGAGGAGAGGCAGCCAATAAACCAACTGATAACACCATCCATAAAAACTGAGCCATCAAGATGTTCACATCCCTCAGTGAGTGACTGTGTGATCATGTGATTGTCTCCTTGTCCTTCATCTCACCTTCCCCTACCTTGCGTTTACAAACCTCACTTATGCCACTTTAAACTAGGGCTTATCTCCATGGCCCCACAGTGCAGACGACAGTGTTGCACCATAACTGCCCAGTGTAGTCATATGCATTGGAACTAGGAGTACAGGGGGTGCTGCAGCACCCCCAGGTTTTGTGCCCAGGGTCCTGGCTCTGCTGCCAGCCTGGAGTGCCAGAAGCTGGCCCCACACCCGGGGGCTCTGCTGCTGGTTCGGGGTCCCAGTCGATGGCTCTATGCCCGGGGCTCCGCACCTGTCCTCAGCTGTGGTCCAAGCCTCAGCAGCCTTACCCATGTCCATGTCTCCCACTCCTGGAGCCACGGTTCTTGTCCCAGCCCCAGCTCTGTTGGGGAGGTACCTTTTAGTTTGCCATAGCAGAGTCTACACAGGGCACTTACAGCACAATGCATTACTGCATGCTGCAGTTCACACCCTATAGTCCACACTGTGGGGCTGTGTAGACAAGCCTTTAGTTCTTATGTTTCTTGGGACTGGAACCGTGCTTCTACCTGTTTGATAACACTTCTGCATGCTTGAAAAATAATAATTCTTAATAATGTTCTCCAGTGCTCACACAGCAAAGTGATAAGTGACTTATAGAAACCAAAGACAAGTACATTGGTCTCCTCCCCAAGGACTGGAAGGACAGTATGCACTGGTGGACCGACCATGGAGGTGGGAACCAGTTACTCCTTAGTTTTAATCCTAGCTCTGCCACTGCATATTGTGGAAGGAATGTATCTTCTGTGTGTGTGTGTGGACAGATTTCATATTTATGGATGTATAGTTATCATTTGAACGGGTGGAGTGGTCTATTAATATATTGCTTGTGATAAATCTGAATAGCTACTGACCCAGCCTAAGTCAGTGTCCATGCCTCTGCACCAGACCAAGCACCTGATTATACTGGGTGCAAGGGCATGGGGGGGCAGGAGGAAGAGAACAATGGACTGAGGGACAAAGGGAACAACAAGGAAGAAGGGTGGGAAAGTTTTAGGCCCAAATTCTGCAAACACACCTACTCAACTTTAATTATGTGAGTGTCCAACTGACTTCATGTTTCTCATTGTCATCTACAAAGCTCTTGCCTTCATAAGGACTATTCACATGCTTAAAGTTAATCACCTGAATGTTTGTTTAGGGCCTAGGAGAAAATTTTCTAGAGACTGCATGAAAAAATGTGGCAGAGAGTGAGGGGAATGAGGTGAGGGTGAGAAAAAATAATAGAAAGGAGAAATAAACAAGAGAACATGCAGAAAGGGAAAATAAGAAATCAAAATCTTCAGGTGAAGTCAATGGGAGTTTTGCTGTTGACTTCAATGGAACCAGGATTTCATCCAAAATATATAAGAGGGAGGAGCGGGAACTCTTTACTCTTTGCCCTCTAGTTGTGCATATACCAAAACTCTTCCAACATTTCCCTGGCCCTCATCAAAACTATCCCTGATGTCACACCTTGATCCACTTTGAAAATCTGATCAACCCAGTGGACCTATGCTGGGCTTACAGGAGGGAACAAAAAACATGAACTTGGTACAGCAGTGAAAAGGAATGAAGGAATTCTAAAAAGGGAGTCAGTACTCTTTGTGGTGCATTTGCAGCTGTATTTGTGTTATAATTATTTACTGGATAACCTTGACATTTCAGTTCATTAATAATTAGGATAATTTCTTAACTAGGTTATTGTGGATAATGCAAAAAATCTATGTTCTTTTTTAGGAATATATTTATTTAGCAGTGGAACAAATATCAATCTCCTGTAAACTGTTATTGAAATTCTTGATGCAGTTAAGTAATGGGACCACAGAAATTGATGTTTTCATATGGCATGGGAGAACTGTTTCCCCAACCAAATTTCTCCATAGTTTCCCTGAAGGAATTCTTTCAAATGGGGGTCTTGTTTTAGGATCAGGATTTGGCACCAGCACAAGATATTTAAGGTGATTTAGGCACCTAGTGATATTTTCAAAGGCACCTAATTTCCATAAGAGTTAGGCACCTGGGCACTTTTGAAAATGTCACTGGTGCATCTATCTGCATGTTTAGGGACCTAAAATCTGGCCCAGAATGGCTCATTAACCACCTTTAAAAATTGAAGTTTTCTAAAGGAAAATGTTACAATCCCTGGCCACCTTCTTCTGTTCATTGCACACGTCTGATATCATCAGACGTTTCTCCAGACACTCAGAAACTGACCTTCTAATTAAAATTCACATAAGTACAAGACTCATATGAGACACACACGCACACACTTCTCCCACAATTCTGTTGTGACTTCCAGCTCTTGTATAGTTCTCGTCTTGGGTATAACAAACACTTTATAATATTAAGCTTAGTCATTCTGTATCTGTTAAAATATTAACATTTATTTTACAGCTATCTTACAAGAGCAACGTCAACACTCATAAAATAAACACAATGAATACAAGTTTATATAGAAACATTCCTAAAATATGGATTAATTTTACATTAAGGTTATGAATGTCAGTGTTATGGGTCTGAACTTCAGCACAGAAGCAGATTTTTAATTATTCACAGAAGATAAGTTTTCAAACTGAGACTAATTTGCTAACCATAAACTCTTGTTGCATTTATGAAAGAGGAACTTTCCTTTTTATATCCTTTTAGGATCTGGAGTAATTAATGTAATCATACTTTATCACTTTAGGCAGTGATGCCATTGAGGAAATAAAACCTTATTTTAGGAGATCAGACTTAGAAAAGTGTTAAATTTGAGAAACTATATGGAAAATGAAGGAATTTAAAATATTATATTCAAACCTTTTGGAATGATGAGGGATACTTCAAGAGAAAGCTCTGTTGCTAGGATAACAAACACACAGTGTTGGGATAATGTTCCTTTATTTAATTAAGAAATGTTGATTAATGAACATGTTTAACATAATGAACAAAAGTATCAAAGGTATTTAAAAAGTATTAAAAACAGGGTGAGGCATTTAGTTTATAACCGATGTGAAATTAAAGTCTTCAAAGTAAAGCCAACTAAAGCATGTGACCATTATCTGTATGCCACAAACCTTGTTAACTGCTTGATCAGAAGAACACAGACACATAGCTGAGAAGTATAGAGAAGTGATTCCAAAACATAAGTTGACTAAGAATAAATAAGGATCACAAACAGATACTTATACAGATACAATGGTTTAAAGATTTATACAGCTATTTCATCCTGCTGGTGTTTAAGGAGCTAGAGAGATTTCACATAAAGATCAGGAAACTTTAGAGTGGGCCTTCCTGCAAAGAAATAAAGTTGCAGATAGAGAAACATCAACCTCAGAAGGACACTAAACTCTTCTAAATTAGCCAAGGAAGAAATGCTGAACAGACCGCCATGAACGTTACTCTGAACACACAGGTTTTATAGAATCACTGAAAAAGCCACAAAACTACTTACATGAAAGTAGGAGACCCCAGAAAAGTTAGTTATGAGCAAGTATCCATCAAGGGCTTAAATCGTTGAAATTCCCAAAGCAGAACTGGAATATCCTAAGATATTTGCACTGGAAGATTTACTGCAAACTTTGAATTGTGGTTACAAAATCCACAATAACCTTATTTTGACCTTATTTGTAAAGCAAGAATTGTACCCTGATTGGTCCACACCAGCTTTTGGAAAATGGAATCAGTCAATGGACTGCCTATGAAAACTGAAAAAAATAATCTCATGCTGCCTTCTCTCATTCCAAAGACACAAGAGCCATAAACTGAGGGTTGGATTTGAGCACTTTATATTTGTAACAAGTAAAACTTATCACAGATAAGCACCTTACTAATTTCTCAGCAGACCATAGCAACAATGGATCAAGACTATTGCTGACATACCACTGTGAACTAAAACTAGATTGAAGTGAACTTTCTACCTATCTTGAGAGACCAGCCATTTTAAATGGTCAAACTGAGCTGGAGAATTTACAACCAACAGGCTGTATAGACTGCGGCTGGGTGGGCACTATGGAAAGTGTCTTATAATCGCTCAAGGTTGGTAATATTTCAGGAGAACCAGTTAGAAGACTGTGAATTGGAGTTAGGTATGGTAAAGGATACCTTAAATCAGTATAAACCTCTATAAGTGAAGAAATAGTGATATTGCGCTTGAAATTGAGGGACGCTCAGGTACTTGTCAGAACAATCCTGCAGGAAAAACAGGCAAGCGGCGATCATTTCATCTGCATGCAACAGATTAAGAACTGAAATATAAACTGGAAGCCTAGAGGGGCATTGCGGCAGCAGTAAGGCGACAAGTAGTTGCAGATACTGGGTGTACTTCCCGCCCCCTGGGATATTTAGACCAATCCTGAGGGTACAGATCCCAGATGGTCATACCTCCCACCTCCGCCTTTCCCAAAGGGCCATATGCCCTCTTGAGAAGGGAATGGCAGGAATCGTGCATGGTAGCAGAATGTACAGCCCACCTTAAGAAACACTGGCATTGCAACTTGATCCCAGGGGAGTGGATTAGGAAAAAAAAAAATTCTTCAAGGTGGAAAAAAAAAGTGGGTTAATATCTAGAGTTAATGCACTAATCCATGAAGTTGCCCAGGAACAATTAATTTCAGCAAAGAAGGGGAATCCTGCCATCCATTTAGCAAGCAAACAAAGGCAACAGATACTGGGGGGAACAAATTTGGAGTTTGGAAGAGCAAACTAAGGCATCTGTGTTGCAGGGATGGTACTTGGTGGCTAAGGGCATGGCTACACTCGAAACTTCAAAGCGCTCTCCCAGCACTCCTTGGACTCCACCTCCATGGGGAGATTAGCTTAGAGCACTGGGAGCATGGCTTCCAGTGCTGGGGCACTGTTTATAAAGGCGCTTTCAGAGCTGTAACTTGCTGCACTCGGGGTGTGTTTTTTCACACCCCTGAGCAAGAAAGTTGCAGCGCTGTACAGTGCCAGTGTATGCATAGCCTAAGTAATTACAGGCAAAATGCACCACCTTAAGAAATAAATAAAAAACACATAAGAATCAGCATAACTGACAAACACAGAACTTTGAGTGAAAGCATGGAGGGTTTAAGATTACAAAACTATATTGCCAGTAAAACTTTAAAAGCTAAGGCAGCCAAGAATAATACAATAAAGCTGAGATATAATAAACTGGATGCAGAAGTAAGTGATTTAAAGAGAGAGTAAAGAGATACCAGTAGCTTTTACAGAAATTAATACGATAGAGTCTGGAGAAAAGTAGACAGTTGGGAGTTGTGAAAATGTTAGAGTGACAGTTGTTATAAGAAGAGAATTCTGGGTTTAATAATAAAACCCAGTCATGTAAATGTATGTGCAACTCGGTACAGTCATATTGGGTAAAACCCTGATCTTTAAACCAATGATACAAGGGGGTTGTGTAGATATATTTGTTCCCAGGAGTTTTTATAACTATTCTGAAGGAAAATGGGCCCTTTTCCCCAAAGGAATGTTCTTTAAATAATAAATTGTAAAGGACTGCTGTAGGCAGCAGGCAGAGAAGCAATCTGATTTAAATCATTTGACTATGGATGATTTAGTCAAAATCACTTAGAAAAAACAAACCCATAAGGCATTCCCATTAGAATTTAACTGCCTTCAAGTATATAAAAGGGAATATAATCTGTGTACAGCTGTGTAAAAAATAATTAAAGCAGTGCAAGGGATGTTAAACAAAACAGAATTTGTGTGTAAATCTATTGTGTAATTATGTAAGGTTTTAAGGACCTAAACCAACACTCCTCGTTTGTAAAAGCCTGTTTTGTAGGGTTAAGAGGAATATTCTTTTAACTAATGCCATCTGAAAATCCATTCGAATCTTTTATTCAAAATTGCTACACTGACAGACCCTTTGCCACATACAAGCAACTAGTGTGGCTTGGCTTTGATATTTAGCATTTAACCCTTTGGGTACATGTTTTTATAAAGTTTAGGTTTTTTTAATAAGGACCCAAGGATGTGGCCAGGGAAGCCAGAACCAGGAAAATGTGGAGAGATTCTGGATTCATTTTTGGTAGCAGCTGAGAACTGCAGGAAAAAAATAAAAAGTTAAGACAGTGCACTTTTGACATAAGGGTATAGGTGGAATGTACAAAGGAAGCAAAGTTAGAAACACTAAGTCTTAACGTGGCTCTTAGTAATCAGACCGTCATGTAAGTAAGGACACATTAAAACTCTGTAAACACAAAATAAACAGCTACACATTCCTTCCATAATTAACTTCTATAACATTATCTTAGCCATATTAATTGTTACATAAAGTGTATTTTTTCCATGAAAATGTTGTAGAAAGGGTAAGAGAAATGTAAATAAAACATGTTACTTAATTAAAATCCTATTAGGGCCCAAAAGGAGCCACAATAGGTTGTTTTCTTTTTCAGATCTCTGGGTATTCTGGAAGCAGAAACTGGAAGTGGAAAGTAATCAGAACTCTGGTTCTGACTTGCTGGTGGAAATTAACCCTTTTAAGACAGAGTACAGTCTCTGAGCTGGTGATTGCTTTGGATCCAAAAGCAAACATCTGTGTTGATGCAAATTACCTAGCTGACAGGGAAGGAATAAGATCTGCCCATATATGGTAGCACAAAAGAGCAGCAGATAATGGAAATACCTGATCAGACAAACTACTTAAAACCAAAAAGGCTCAGATTTCAACCCTCCAGAAAAAAGGGTTGAATAAGCCTGAGAATAAGAGGGACAGGTTAAACCTAAGTAGCAGAAAGGGTTGTTTTGTTTTGTTTTGTTTTGTGTATGCATAGTGGTGAAATCTAAAAACAGATACTAAAGGGTTCTGCTCATATGCATAATACCCCTACCTCTTTTAGTCATCAAAACCCCAAGTATATAATTAAATTAAAATCTATGCAAAGATTCTAAGAGGGTATTGAACACACTGTCCTCCGAGACAAATTGTCTATATAAATGATGTGGTATAATAAGATACTTATAAACACCCACTTGTAATAGAGTTAAAGTTGTTAATATTAAACCTTGGGATAAATTGAATATTAGTAAGTAACCCTGTAACAATGTGTAATCTGTATGATTTTGGGGGGAAATCTTTAAACGTGCTAGAAATAGTAATTAAAAACACATTTCATGGTAAGAAGCTTTATGGTGATGCTGCCTCTAAGTTATTACTTATGAACAAATTTAAAGCTTGGTACAGCAGAAGAAACCATTATAAACCTGATATGTTGTGTAGAAGGGAAACTGAGGTACACCACCTCATGAATTTAATAAATGAAGAGTGAAATAATTCATGCTTTCCCTTAAGGGTAGAAGCCATTAAAACCTGGCCTGCCTATGGAACAAAAACACACATGTATGGCAGTAATTCCTCTGTTTTGCCTACAATAAGCAAGGAGTTTGTAAAAGGAAGAAATAATTTGCTGCCCCCCCGAGGGGGTAGGAAAATATTCTTTTTGTCTTACAGAATTTTAGGACCATTTCTGAGGTTAGGGACCAGCTGAAGAGCAACCCAGAAACCACGGATCTACTGTCATGACGAAGATTGTGTTTTGTGTTGTTTGTCTGGTTGCTGCATTGCTGTGATGGATATTTAAAATGGCGGGGGGGCAGTACAATAAAGGTCCATTAAAGGTATAGCTGCCCCAATACAACCTCAATGTGAAGTACTGAAGGTTATTTAGTTTGCTTGGCAACCAGGAGGGGACATTAACATCAGGGTATTCATGGAATTCATTGAAAGTAAGATTGGTTCAATCTGAGAGTATTTTGAGTATTAGAGACTTGTACCAATGAATCTTGGCAAGTGGATTCTAGGCATATAGGAAAAATGGAACCCCCAGAATGAATCAAAGAAACCCAGGGCAGTAAATGTATTAAGAAGTAATCTAAAGTTCACTTACAATATCAGTGTTTGACCACTTCTTCATAGTGTCCCTACCCAGTTAGATAAATATACATGGCTAAGTATTTGGGTACAATTAAACTTTAAGGTACTTGAAACTGGCTCTGATAGTTAAAAAAAAAAACCACGGAGACACCCATTGAGTGGACTACATGTGGTAAAATTGAATTATAGGGAACAAGGTATTGTAACACCAGTACGATCTCTAAAACAAACTGACTTTGACCTCAACGAGTTAAATGTACCCGAGGTCATAACTCAATGTGCCTCATGTACAAGGGGCAGCATGGTTAAAATTATGGTATGTCAAAAAAATACAATAAGGAAGGACTTTAATGGGTATATTGGAAACTACTGTGGCAGGAACTGAATTAGGATTTGAAATACTGGATGATTCTAACACACAGGTATTGGCAAATAAACTAAGTTTTGTTACAGCTGAAATACAAGAATTGGAAAAGCCCATCAGTGCATCTTTGTTAAAATTAAAAATGGGCAACAATTATTTTCTAAAATACTGCTAGTATGGCAACAGCAAGGTGAAAATAATGTATTACTTTTTAGCAGGGGCTATGGAAACAATACAAGGAAATGTGTTCTTAGTATTAACCTGTACACAGGCCCAGAAAATAAGCCAGCAATTAGTCATTCAAATGATCTGAGAAGGCATGCAAAAAAAAAAAATTGCCTTTGGAAATAAAAAATTGCTGTTGTGGAAAAAAAATGTCACTGAAGGAAAAAGACGACAATTGGTGTCTTGGTTAAATGGATAAACTTTACCTTTTATAAGGATCAAATGACTATTCAAGCATATGTAATAACTGTCTACCCTTGCCGTAATAACTTTCTACCCTAGCCGCACCATACCCAATATTATCTATAAGAATTCAGGTAACCTAAATTTTGGTAATGTATTTGGTGGACTACAATCCATGGGCATATCAAAAACATGAACAATGGAATGCCATAGATGTATCCCAATGTATAGTTTATAAAGATTTTAAATATGTATGCAAGGATCCATATTTGCAAATAAGGGACAAGTGATTTTACATGAAAACAAAGGGTAGTTAAAGGTGTTTGTTTAATGTGTTTACAGAATAAAAAAATTCTGTAATTTATGCAGGTAAAGGCTGTGTATGTGTTAGAATTTATTGTCTGGAAATTATTGTAAATAATGAAATGTATGTTATGATATATTTGATTGATAGATGTTTTTGTAATGTTAGTAAAGTTAAGGGTTGTAATTTTGAATATTATGTACCCCTTTGGATTATAGAATATTTGCAGTATAATGTCCATGTATTTAATGATAGAAGACCTATTAATGTTGGTATAAATGAGTTTGGTTCAACAATTGCTAATCCACTTTATGCTGCAAAACAATTAGCAATACATAAAACGCATTGAGGACCAAATTTGCATTAAGGACAACACAACAACCTACAAGTAATTAAAGTTTTAAAAACCATTTCTGAAACAGGATACCACTCTTGGTGGGAAACATTGCTGGGATGGTTGCTTACGATGACTGGAGCTTTTAATATAATGATTCACCCCATTGTGGTGTTCATTGGAATCCAATTAGCTTTGTTTTTAGGCATGGTGATATTGGTGGTGTGGGTAAGAAGAACCAGCTGGAAGATATAGATGGCCAATATATGAGATCAATCGTTCCTGACCATACCCGGGAAGCATATCCTAGGAATGTAACAAGGCTATCCCATGGTAATGACTGCTTTGGTGAAAGCATCATCACCGAGGAGAATTGTAGGCCTGAGACCTGATAAATCTCTTTCCCCACCCCCCACCCTACCACCACCACACACACACCATATTCAACCAGCCTTGGGTGAAACTCAGGAAGTGCACCACTAAAATTGAAAAAAAGGAATGTTCTCCAGCTGATAAAGCACCCCCACCTCAGGAATGTCCCTAACAAGAATTATAACAACCAAGGTTGTAAAGACACTGGGAAATTAGGGAGAATACAGAAAGAGACTCAACAAATGGTAAGATAAGCTCTGACCAGTGTTTTATGCTGACCATCTGCACAAATAGAGAAGGTCACAATTAAGTTACAATTTAGGCATGAAAGATAAAATGTAAAGAACTTGGGTGGGAAAGAGGACACATAAATGCCAATGCGTAATTGGTTACAATTTTTGTTATTTAGGAGTGTGGGATAATGTTATAGGTTTAGTAAATTTGAAGGAGGGAGCTAATTTTACCTATATAATGTAAATGAAAAACAATTCTTTTTGGGAACCATTTCAGAACTGCAGTTCAACATCAAGCTGCTGGAATTCTGACCCCTCTTCATGACCATGATGTGCAGAGGCATCGCTGGGAACCCCTAGATGAATGAATACTGATTGGCCATCAGGTAAAATTTGTCTGTATTGGGAGTGGTGAGCATGAGAGATTTGCTTGGTATATGTATTCTGTGTGTGTTGCTAATAAATAGATTTTTAGAGCACAACTGTGTAAGGCTCTTTTGCTGGGAAAAGATTCCGCAGACCCGTAGAGCCCTTAGCCCTGAAGGAAAGGGTAGGTACTTAAATTGACCAGGTTTCTTCCTGAGTCCCATGGGTAAGGCTAGGTGCTTTATATCCTGAGCCATCAAAAGGGAAAGGGTGGGGTGCCTAACGCCTTGAGCCCTCAGCAGGGTATAGTGGGTGCCTTAAATTGAGCGGGTAACACTATTGTGCCACAGTATTTCATGGAATTTGTAGTTTGGGTGCCTGATGTCCCCCTCTTCCTATGGGCTGGATTTCCTGGCTGGACTATATATCTCCCATCATGCACCTGAAGCCATGTGACTCCCATGATGCAACCCACCACTTGCTCAGAGGAGAGATTGCATTACATTGTAGTAGGTGTAGTTGGGCCAGGCAGCCTGGCTCATAGGTGAGAATGGGGGTTCAGAACTTTGAACTACAACTCCCATGAGGCAATGGTTCACAAGAGAGAATTGCAATTAATGCTGAACTGACTCAAAACATTTTGGGTCAGTTCAACATGCTGAAATATTTAAATTTGGGTCAAACTGACCTGACAAAATATTTTCAGTTTTCGAATGAAAAAAAATAATCAAGAAAATTCCTGTAGAAAATGTTGATTTTGTGGAAGCTTCATTTTCCATCTATAAGTCATTCCAATGAAAAAGTCCCAAACAGCTGTGGATGAAAGCCTTTCAGGACATAGGCCAACCACTAAATGAATGAAGATTAGGAAAAAAAATTCTCTGGATGGATGATTTCATATTTGTTCATGACCAGGTTTCTTGTACCATCCTCTGAAATAGCTGGTGTTAGCCACTATCAAAGACATGTCAGTTAGTGGACTAGACGGAGCATTGAATCATAGAAGAGAGCTCAGGAGGTCATCTAGTCCAACCCCCTGTTCAAAGCAGGACCAACCCCAACTAAATCATCCCAGCCAGGGCTTTGTCAAGACAGGCCTTAAAAACCTCTAAGGATTCCACCACCTCCCTAGGTAACCCATTCCAGTTCTTCACCACCCTCCCAGTGAAATAGTGTTTCCTAATATCCAACCTAGACCTCCCGCACAGTAACTTGAGACCATTGCTTCTTGTTCTGTCATTGGTCTGATCTACTGTGATAGTTCCTCTGCTCCTTGTCAAGTATGAAGAATCATTGTTCTGATAAAGTAAGTGTCATTAGCGCTAACATCCTCATCCTCTTTATCCCCGTCTCTAATATCCTATACAAGATTTTCTAATGTGCAGTATGTTGGATTGGTAAAGAACAAATTTTACATCTAGTTTGTGATACATTCAGGCTTTGACAGATAAGCATTTAGAATTTTGAAATTCATACTTCAGGCCATATGTCTTGAAAGCACAAACATGTGGGTTACTGATCAGGTGTATGTTGACATATACACTGAAATACCTCAGGACAGAAAAAGAAAAACAGTCTCAGAACTCCCCGGTCGCTAGAAGAAATTAGGAAAGAAAAGGATATTGCAGCAGAATTATACGCTGAAATCTGCAGTGCATTCACCAGTTTTTGCAGAGGTTTGTAGTCCTGGGTCATCAGTAGTCTGCAGAAATCTGGGCAGCCCCCTTGTGTGCAGATCCTGCTAAAACACATCAAAACTTACTCCTGGAATCTGCCCCCAGGGTCTGCTGCTGACACTGCTCCAATAAAAGTGTTGTCTCTTCTCTGCTCATCCCCTGCAGAGCTGCCAGGGAACCCTGAGGAACAGCAGAGGGGCCTGCTACTACTGCTGAAGCTGTCGCTGCTGCAGGATTAGACAAGAACAAGGGACCAGCTGCCATTATAAGAACTACCACTTCTAGTGCTATTGCCACTATGGGACCAGTTACCACTGGAGGAAATAAAAGAAGGGATGCTGGTGGAACCCTGAATGGGCCAGGAGAGTAAGAGACGGAGAAGCTGAAGGGGGAAATAGTGAAGAAAACATGACTGAGGGTAAGTAATAGATTTAAGAATGCGGTTGTTCTTGAGTGGGGAAGGGGAGGTCAGAGAAGGCGCACCCGAGGAACCCCTATTGTGAGATAGTGGTGTGGGGGTACAGGGAAGCTTTAGTGGCACCCTGGAAGGAGGTGCCAGCTGGAGAAGGCCAGGGTTCCTGAAGGACTTCAGAAAGTGAGTTTGGTGGGTGGAGGAATTGATTATGAGCATGCGTGAAGGGAATAATTTGGGTTTCAATGGGGAAAACTGATTTTGATTGTGGAGGGGAAATTATTCCTGTGAGGAGAGATGGAGGAATCCTTTTTAATTTGTCTAGGGCTGAAGGATATTGACTTGTGAAAAGTTGCTGAACAAGATGAATTTAATGTTGAAGTGGTAAGAAAATGTATGATTTTGGGTGGTTGACATTGTTAGATACTAAAAGGCTCTTTAAGTTAACAAACAAAGGCACAATAGCAGCCCATGTCTGGAGTGGGAGTTAGACAAATTCAAACTAGAAATAAAGGTGCACATATGTAACAGTGAGCGAACACTGGAACAACTTACCAAGGAATATGGTGGTATCTCCATTACTCAAAGTTTTTAAATCAAGACTGAATAACTTTCTAAAAGAGGCCATTGTTCAACCAGGAATTATGGGCTTGATGAAAGAATTACTGGATGAGGTCTTTGACCTGTGTAATGCGGGAGGTCAGACTACCTGATCATACTGGTGTCTTGAAACCTCTCTGAGTGTATGAATCTATGATTATTTATGGTAGGGTAAAGTGAACAGATTTTGAATTTGGAGAAAAAATTGATTTTTATTGCGGAGGAAATTAATCTTTTGGGTGTAGATGCAGCGTGAGGAGGATTTATTTTGATTTGTCTGGGCAAGAGAGAAATTATGAGGATGGTGAGGAATTGTTTTTTGAATGTGGTGGTGAGAGAGAATTTTGACTATGATGGTTCTAGTCCTGGAACTAGTGGTGCTGATGATGACAGCTGGGGTGAGGCAGGAACAGTCCTCCAGTGGCAGGTCCCAATCAGGTCGGGGAGCGGGGAGAAGGTGGTCCATCAGATGGCCTCGCCCATGAGAGGTGCACACTATGAACAAGTTTGGGGATTCCTGAGTTATTTGACTGTATATACCATATATAAAATTTTGGGGGAACAAAATATTAGGGTTTTCCAAATTTAGCCTGTCTCACTAGTGTCTGAAATGGGCACAAACCTCACTGCACTTGCAGATCCTTTGAGTGATTTTTTTCATTCCACTGAGTGCTGACAAGAACATAACATAACCAGATGACAGCCTGCTTCTTAATTTGTAATTTATCTTAACCTGCACATCTGCAAATTTCACCTGGAGCTGAACCCACCAGATTGCGTGCCTTCAGATATCAATAAAAAAGAACAGAAGAAAATAAGTTAAATGCAACTTCCCACAATTGTTATATTGCTATTATGTTTATTAAGGAAGAAGCTGAAATTTTCTTCTTCTACCTTTCTCAGTTCTACATAAAAAGGACTGTAACCTGAAAGGAGATGCCATTCTGTTTTCTGTGTACCTCACATTAAAATATAGAGGAGTGTCCCAGATTATGGTGAAGAGAAAGAAGAACTGGTATGGAAGCAGCTACCATCTTGTGTTTCATTTTGGGTACAGAGTGTTACACTGGGATCCCCTCCTCCTCCCCCCCCCCCCCGCATATCTTATAGAAATGTAGTTATTTGTTACTTTAGTTATTTAGCTCTTTGTCTGAGAAAATGTAACGGGGGCTGCAATTAGTGTACTGGAATTTTTGGTAGCTATTATCTGGCATGCTTTACTAAGTGAGCAAGCACATAGGATTTGAAGCCGTTACTTGAATTTGTCATCCTCTATGTATTTACTCTGCTACTAATAATTTGAAATAAACAATATGGTTTTCCTCTGAAAGGAAGAGGATAGGAAAACGGATATTATCAGTGCAGTGGGAGTCAGTCAAGAGAGAGAGTTACAAATTGTAGGGTGGTGTAAGACCAGGGATGCTTTGGGCTTTAATAATACTCTGAAACTATGTTAAGATTTAGGGTTTTACAAAAGATTGTGTCCAATGAAGAAATTTCCCCTTAAAATGCAATGAGAAAAGTGAATGTGAAAAGGCATCTCCTATTTACCAATCTGATTCTTGAGCCCAACATGTTATTTATTTGTATTACAGTAGCATCTTGAGGCTCCAAATGAGATCATAGTAGGGCACTGTTGTAGGCACTGTATGAACACATAGTAAGAGTTAGTCCCTGTCCTCAATAGTTTACAATCTATCTAGAAGAAACAGGCGGTGGATGGGAGAGGAACCGGACAGAGGTGAACAGACTTGCCCAAGCTAACACAGCAAGTTTGTAGAAGATCTGGGAGCAGAATCCAGGTGTCCTCATTACCACGCCATTGCTCCAGACTACACTGCCTTTCTTCTAGTGACTTCAACAAGAGTAGGTCCACCCCTGTGAATATTCTGTGTTGTATTTTAGCAACAAAGTATGTTTTTAGTACTATTTACTCCTCTTAGCACCTCAGCCAGCATCACTAAGAGAGAACGAGCTGGATTCTTTTCTGGCTCAATACTCATCAAGAGAACTGTTAAAGTCCTACCTGAAATGTTTTTATTATGCCAATGCTGCAAAAGTCAAATAAAATCCATCTTTACGATTAGGTCCCAGGTGGAGTTCTCAGTGCTGGCAAGTAGGAAAAAAACTATTTTACTTATAAATTGAGCAAGTATGATTTCGAAGGCACTGAGAGAGAGTAAATATCAAATTCCATGATGCCATTTTTACAGAGACACTTTTCAGAATATAACTGCATTGTAATGTAAAACACGTTTTTTCAAGAGGAGTTTAATTTTAAAATATGAATGTCTAACTAAATGAAAACTTGTGCTACATAAACAATAAAGATACTTATTTGTAGGTAATGCTTCCTCTGCTTCCAAGACTATTAAAACCATCCAGTGGCCCAGAATGCAGACCATATCGCTATTCAGATTTTCTATTGTTTGAGTGATACAAGGGTGTGGAAGAAAAGCAGCTGGTTTACACCTAACTTGGGAAACAGTTGATGCTGGTGGGCAGGGTTGAACACTATGACAAATTTCAAAGAATTTTAATCTCACCTTTTGTCGTTGGCTGTTGAAGGCATCTGACATCTTTGTCAAATCTTGGAATCCTATTCAACCTATGATTATTCCTCAGCACGTGGCTCGCTGTTCAACAAAGCATTTGAGGAGTTGCAAAATCGAGTTAAGCATGTGCTTAAAGTTAAGCATGAGCTTAAGTTCTTTGCAGAAGGACAGCCTTTTTAGAGGATGGAAAGTTGAGTTTTGGGCTACAGCTGCTATTCTAGGTGTTAATATTTAAAATTATTGGATAAACTTTAAGGGCTTGTGATCCAGCCTCTCTTTTTCCATCTGCATTTTGTGACTCCAAAAAGTAAATTGTGTACATCTGGTCACTTGTATCTGTAGTTACTAGTTTTAGAAGGGAGTACCCAGATTTGCATTCACAGTTGAACTGCAGGGGCAAGAGGACGCTAAAAATGTTAGGGGTGAAATTTTCACTTAAAATAGGGAAAGTGACTGTGACCCTAGACACCCTTGCATTCACACCCTACACACTACTGCAGTAATATTTGTACAAAATATGCCTTGTGAGGTATATGAAAGCTAATAACATGCTGGTTATTAATATCATTGTCAAAAGCATGTGTTAATGTTGTATGTGAAGTCACCAATTTTCTCGGTATGATGTTACTAGAACACGTTTAAGACTAGACAGCCTAGCTTAGGTAAAGGTGATAAACAGATCTGTCCTAGACAAAGGAATGTGGGTTTACTTCAATTTACATATTAATGATAAATAAAGCTATTGAGCTAAACCAGCCAGAGTTATCATTTTCCTGAACTCGAGAGAAAGAGAATTAGCAAAGCTTCTGCATCCCAGAGAGACACAGGAGACTGAATCCCCAGGAGGCTTTTCTGACCTGTAAGACAAAGACATCCCTTTGAGCACATAAAGAACACAGACTCCATTTTTGACATTCACCTTAGGAGACAAAGAAACCAAGTGATTTGACCTCTGTGATGGGTCCTGGCCAGGCTGACCAGCAAAAGCTGAAAAGAGACTGGGTGAGAAAAAAACATCTTGAACAAAGACTATATCTTGCTAGTTACATTTTACACTTTTAGATGTGTGCTTTCACTTTTATTCGTTTGAAACCATCTCTACCTTTATTTCTTTTAATTGGTGTCACTTAATCCATGCTCTTTTGTTAATAAAGTTGCTTTGCTTTCATTATAAATCATCAATGCTGCGTAAGTAAAATCGTGCTGTTAGATAGCTAACAGGTTGGGGTGTTTTACTGTCTCTGTAAATGAAGAGAACCTAACACTTTCTCTGTGAGGGTCCAGTGAGAAGGACTGATCTCTGCAGTAGGATGATTTTGAAGAGAATTCACAGCTGGAAGGGTATTAAGGTCGGCCTGCAAGGAGTAATCAAGTTGGGCAAAGGCAGATTGAGGCTTGTGTGCTGCTATCAGGTCTGTTGGAGTCAGTGCTCCGGACACAGCCACAAGACACACAGGGTTACAAGGCAAATGGTGACCAAACCCCTTACTGACCTGGGTGGACCCCAAAAAGTGTCAGTGCCCTATTGAAAATTTGGCCATATATGTCAAGTATGTTTGCCAAGCACAAATCCTGATACAATAATATAATCAAGGAGATGTTTCTCTCAATGTGCTGAAGAAGGATGTGCTAATTATTTTTTAAGCAAATATAGCTTGGATAAAGACATAAGACCCAAAACAGTAGAAAGAAATTAGCTTGAATTTTTGTCTTCATGTTAAATGAACAGTAACAATCAATTCTTTTGATAAGTGTAAAATATTTTTTCAAAAAGTGTTATTTAAATAATTAGCAATGTTGTATTATTCAAACTACCCATGAAGCTGATGAAGAACCACATTGGAGGAGAGGGCATTTAATCAATATTTCCTGCCATTATGGGCTTTATAATTATAGTAATCGACCACTGTAGGAATTATGCTTCTCAGATCAAAGGCAAAAGCCCATTACGTGTTCCAGGTTCAATTATCTGAAGCTATTGCCTGTAAGAAAAGGAGATTATTATTACTAGAAAAAGATTTTAAAGTGGCAATTTTAAAAAAAACATATTTGCGAATACATATTGAAGGGAACAAGTCTTTCAAAAAAAATCTTCTGACTGATGATGTCAGCTTGTGAGTCCATTTCTAACACTGCTGGAAACAGATTAGAATGTAAATGTCCCTTACAGTACATCCTCCATCATAAATTTCAATTTAATAAAATAAGCAGCTGAGTTCTTTAAAAACACAGCCTGCGTTTTATTTAGCTTTAATGTGCATGCTTTGCCTTTTACCCAGACTTTGTCAATCAACAGATGAGCAACCCAGTGAATCTTATATGTCATCATAATGATACAGAAATTGTCTCTCCTACATAGATAGAGATGTACAGATGGTTACTACTACACACACATAATTTAGTGTTCTGTGGATGAATCTGAAAAATGGTGAGATATTTCATCTTTTTTTTTTAAATGTATAGGCAAGATCCTTAACTGTAAGTCAATTACCAACACTGACTTCAATGGAGCTATACCAATTTACACCAGCTGAGATTCTAGCTCATTCATTTTAACTAGCACAAAACCATGACTTTCTGCATCCTCTGTTTTTGGCCAGAGAAAGTACCTTAAGACAACATGGAATTTCCAGGTTGGCCAAAACTAGATATTACTGGAGATCGTATGAGATCTTGGGATCTTGTAAAATTTTCAGATTTGGTACCTAAAGATTAGTGAACTATCTAATCCAATTCACTGCCAGTGAAGGGTTGTTCCTTCCACAATATCTTCTAGTTCTTTATCTACTTCACCTTTAAATGACCCAAACAATGAGATTTGTGTTGTGCTGAAGAATAATGTCTTTAGTGGGTGAAAAAAAAGCATATGGTTATATTGAACTAAGGCTATTACTTTGAAAAGAAGTATGGAGCAGAGCTGAAATGGCTGGTGCAAACTGGTTGTATCTGGAGGGGAAAGAATTAATTAGGGATTTTTTCAAGGCTTCTGGTTAGGTTCCACAATTGTTTTAGCAATAGACCAAGGTGTTGTTAAGATGGGAAGGAGTGTCCAGGCATTGGCCCACTTGATGTTTTTTTGACTGGTTAATGATAATGAAATATCCTTGCTCAGACTCCACATGGGTGGGCTGTGTCAATGACACAGCATCTGTGCTCCCCATGAACTCCAGAAGGAACTGTGCAGAGCAATGATCCCAGCTCTCCACCCCAGCCTCAACATGAGGACGTGCCCACAGAGCACAACAGAGTCCTACATTAGCCATAGCACTTGGCTGACAGTAGACAAATGATAGGGGTGAAGAAGCTTGATAATCTAACCTTCCTAAATCATATTGCCCCTTCCTTAAATGATTCAGTTCATCTTAGAGTTGGAGCATAATAAACATTCACCCCACAGAGGATCAAAGTGAGATTATGAAACAATGTACAATCTGAAAACTAATCAAAGGGCAAGGCTAAACAACAAAGACTATTGCATGTTAAGTAGCATTCACAGATAAGTGCTGCTGTTCTTTAATAGTAGCTGCTAATTTTGAACCCCACATTATAGAAAAGTAAAGAACATTGTCCATGGAGTGAGCACTAACAAAGGCCACTGTAGATTCTGGTTAGAAATCTCCCGACAAAGAAAGTTCAGGTAGTTGAGCTTTGTGACAAACTGAGAGGGTAGAAGAATGGTACAGATAGCTGTGCCATAGCTTGCATGCTCAGTGAATTTATTCTCCTCTTGGGTCAACAGCATATTTGTCATAAATATAAAGGGAAGGGTAACCACTTTTAAATTCCTCCTGGCCAGAGGAAAAACCTTTTCACCTGTAAAGGGTTAGGAAGCTAAGGTAACCTCGCTGGCACCTGACCAAAATGACCAATGAGGAGATGAGATACTTTCAAAGCTGGAGGGGGGGCGGAAACAAAGGGTCTGTGTGATGTTTTTGCCATGAACAGATCAGGAATGCAGCTCAGAACTCCTGTAAAAAGTTAGGAAGTAATCTAGCTAGAAATGCATTCGATTTTCTTTTGTTAAATGGCTGGTAAAATAGGCTGTGCTGAATGGAATGTATATTCCTGTTTTTGTGTCTTTTTGGAACTTAAGGTTTTGCCTAGAGGGATTCTCTACGTTTTGAATATGATTACCCTGTAAGGTATTTACCATCGTGATTTTACAGAGGTGATTCTTTTACCTTCTCTTTAATTAAAATTCTTCTTTTAAGAACCTGATTGTTTTTTCATTGTTCTTAAGATCCAAGGGTTTGGGTCTGTGTTCACCTGTACACGTTGGTGAGGATTTTTATCAAGCCTTCCCCAGGAAAGGGGGTGTAGGGCTTGGGGGGATATTTTTGGGGGAAGACGTCTCCAAGTGGGCTCTTTCTCTGTTCTTTGTTTAACACACTTGGTGGTGGCAGCATAGGGTCCAAGTACAAGGCAAAGTTTGTACCTTGGGGAATTTTTTAACCTAAGCTGGTAAGGAAAAGCTTAGGGGGTCTTTCATGCAGGTCCCCACATCTGTACGCTAGAGTTCAGAGTGGGGAAGGAACCTTGACAATATTTCTACATCAAAGATATTAGGAGCTGGGGAAAAACATAGCATCTATTTTTAACCATCATGAAGCACACAGTGTAAAATGCATATTATGCACGAAGCCTGGTGTGGAGAATGAGGGAGTTATGTGTATTATTTTTTAGAAATATCAGATGCGTGACAATTGATGTGTGTGATGACATCAGATTTGCACAGAGTTAAATCAAAGGAAGCGGTTAGTGGGGAATCAGACATGACAAACATAAGGCGTCTTAAGGGAACAATGAGGGGAACTATCATGTGCAGAATGCTCCAGCCAGGCTGGCAAAGTTTACTTTTCCCAGGTCTCAGCCTAGAACCAAAGGGAATATTACAGCATTAAGGGATGCCGGGCATAGGAAAGGAATGGGGGTTGAGTGGGTTAGCAGCAGATGAAGATGAGTCCTGGACAGAGAGACACAGAAAGTATACTTCAGCACGGTATTCTTCTTCTCCCAGCCTAGAGATGGAGATAACTGGGCTGAATAGAATTTACCACAGCTAGCGAGGCAAGATTAGGGTTTAGGTAAAGGGAAATATGCAGATAGGTCTTAATTGTTTTAACCCTTGTCTCTGATTGCTATGTACTTTTGGGTGAGGGAATGAATAATGCTTTTTTTCTCACTTTAATCAGCTCATTGGTCACAATTCCTTGGAGGAAAAGGTGTTTCAGGTGCAAAGCCCAGCCGGGCCTGTCATGTTAACATGGTTACAGCCCAAATATTCAATCCCAGAACAGCTGGGCTGCATTGTTCCATCCTTGACAGAGGCACAGGAAACTGGTTCTATCACCTGACAGGTGCACTTGAGAAGGAGTAAAAGGAGTCTAAAGCACAGTTCACCCTGTAACCGTGACACTTAGCTATCAGAATTCTGCTGTGCACATGAATGAAAAAATAACATTTTGCAAACATATGAACTTAGCAATATTTTCCTTGCTGTTTTTTAGGATAGAAATAGACCTTATTTTAATTTAAACAACTAAGGTTAAATCCTATCCATTCTACTGGACAAATCTGAGCAGAAATAAAGACTTCTCAACAGTAATGAACTTTCAGGATCCACACTAAAGCCGAAGGTGGGGACTGGACAGTCTAAGGAGAGGCGTGGATGGAAAGAGGAAGGGAAAAATGCATCTTTCCCTTTCCAGCTCCATGGAGATGTCCTGGAAAGTGTGATGTGTCCTGAGGCTGTATTAATCATTTCCAGTGAAAGGGGGATATCTGGTAGTGCAGCTCCAATAGGGCCAGGCTTCCAGGGAGTCTGGGTGGGCCTCAGTGGTGTAGTGATTAAAAAAAGAAGTGGGTAAAATAGCCTAAACTAAACTCCATATTCCCCAAAATGAAATGTGGATAAGCACCATTCACTTGCGTTTGCCCTTGACTACACTATCGGTGGGACTCATAATAGACCACAACCAGTGACAATGCTCAGTACCTCTATGGGGCTCTCAAGGGATCCTCCAGATTTATGAGCAGACTTCAGAGCCTGTTGAAGAGAAGGGACAATCTCTGCAAGGGGATTCTTATGGAGATTTCCTCCTCAAGAGCATCCACTCAAGGATTTTACGATAGAAAGGGTTGATCTGGGCCATTATTTTTAATGGGAAGGTAATGTATGTTGTAAATTGCAGATAAGAATAATTCCCACTAAAGTATTCAAATACATAGTTATGGGCATAACAGCATCCTGATATATAGACACAGAACCTCAGAGTAATTTTATGGATTAAACAGCTCATCTTCTAGTAAGGAAACAATATAATAAAATTAATAGAACTACAGTATATTGGCAGGAAGCTGGGTGGCTAGTCTAATTCATAGCAAAAGGCAATATCTAGGAGAATATTGTGCGGGGAAGAAGGAACTCAAGCTAGGTGACTCAAGAGAATACAGTAGAACAGCAATTTGGAAATGTTATTAATTAGCTAACGTAACTGAAATGTAAGCCATGTAAGAAGCTAATTAAGTGGATATGCATAATTTTCAGCAGTACTACCCGTCATTATGTATAAAGCTATAGTAGGCTGACAAAATGCAGACAATAAGCTTCTGGAGGACTGGATGCCGAAGAGGGGCTTTGACTTCAACTTCACTTTAAAGCATATGCATCTGCTATAATGCTTACTCCAAGCCAGGCTCTCACACCAATGCTGCCTTTAGAAGCACCTGCTTTTCCCCAGGACAGTAGGTGCAAACTAAGTGCAAATTTACAATATAGAGTGATCTGTGTACTACCTCAATATTAAGTCCAGATTAGAACATTTGTCTGAAGAGCGTGAATGCCACACTGATACAGCATCACAATGAGAACTTCTTGAATGTCAAAGACGACTGGCAATATTGTGACTGTTCCACTGCTGTTTTTTCTCTACTGCGTCATCAGTACTGCATGTAGCACTGATTTTCCACTGAAATACAGAAGTCACTGCTAAAATCTTTACAAATGCCTTTGTGTTCCCTATATACTAGGTGTGGGGGATTTTGCAATCATGCTACCTGCTTGAAAAATTAAAATTGTAAAAATGTTAAGGTGCCCATTGTATCTGAAACATCTGGCAGCCCTGGTAGGTTTATTTTGAATAATCACCAGGCATATTCGGTGGCAATAAAGTTTTTAAAGAGATGATTCTTTTTTTTTAAACTATAACCATAAAATGAAATTCTCTTACGATGAAGATCAGTGGGCTTATCTCTTAGTTGTACAAAGGTTTCTGCCCCACAAGCACAGATGATCCCTGTACCAGGCAAGCAGATGTGGATGTAGTGCAGGGATCAGCAGCCTTTGGTATGTGGCCCGTCAGGGAAATCCACTGGCAGGCCCGGACAGTTTGTTTACCTACAGTATCCACAGGTTCGGCCGATCGCAGCTCCCACTGGCCGTGGTTCACTGTTCCAGGCCAATGGGGGCTGTGGGAAGTGGCGCGGGCCAAGGGATGTGCTGTAACAGAATTGCAATGGAATTGTTGTAATGAAACACAAGACATCCTTTAAGCACTGAAGTGCTGTTTGGCTGTTGTGGTTAATTGGATACCTGGTGACACTGAATGTTCACCTTTTTTGTATCTATATATATGTGTATATATACACACACACACAAAGAGAGAGAGACTTAGAGAGATTCTGAACAATAACTTGTAACTAACACTGAAGTATTAACACTGCGTAATAGAATCCCTTATAGCTCTATTTGAAAACACAGGTCAAAGTGACCATTTGTAAATTGTTAAGTGATTTTGCTATAACTAGTAGTACTACAGTAGCACAAATGTAGTGTTTTATTAGTTTCTGTGTTGGTTTTCATTATTTTAATCTTTTGTGGTGACTGTAATTTGAATGCATAATTGTCATTTTGAAGGTCTCTCCATAATTATTCGCTAACAACGCCACATTTAATGAAACCAAGAGCTGCCATAAACAACATCATCTGAAAGATATATTGAGATTAACTGGGGATTGCAGCGTCTTGGTCTTTTCATGGTTTTTAATAACTGTTCAACTTGAGCTGCTCCTCAATGACTTCAGCAATGTATTGTTATAATTAAGGATCGTTTAACATGTTGTGTAGCAGCTTCACCACACCACAGATAAGAACTAAATTAAAAATGAAATAGGCCAAGAAGTTACTTGGCAACATGCTATGACAGTGGCTCTGTGAGATTCTGTGATGTGGAGAGTGAGGGAGTTAAGTGTATTCTTTTTTTATCCATATCAAGTGCACTTCAGTTTATCTGGTTGGTATTACCCTGCCTGGATGTAAAGAGTTAAATCAAAGAAGGTGGTTAGGGAAAAACCTACATGAAATGAAACAATGACAGTACAGAGAATACCAACAGTCCTTGAGGAAACAGTGGGAAAGTTGTTGATTAGAGAATACCCCCTATCTGGCTACAGCTACTCTGGTAAGGTTTACTGTTCCCAGACCTTATCCTATTATCAAAGGGGATGCTGAAACCTTAATGATGCTGGCCTAGGGAAGAAGTGGGTTGAGTGAGCTGGGGGCTGCTCAGGGAGCGTCAATAAGTACTGGCAGAGCCAAAGAGACAGAGAGAGAGACACACACAGGCACACAGAAACTGCAGCAAGCAGGCTGTCTGTCTCAACCCGGTTAACTGAGCTGAAGGGAATTTACAAAAGCTTGCAAGGAAATATTATGGTGTAGGTAAGATGCATGCCAATGGAACTTTTTTGTTTTAACTCCGTGCTTTGCATGTTATGTATCTTTGGGTAAATAAATAACTTTGTTTAGATTTAGCTGTCCTTCAGTCATGTTAATCAACCACTGTTACAGGTCCCTGGAGGAAAAGGGCTGTGTAATGGAGGCAATGGGTGCTCAGGTAAATAGTCTGTATAATTAATATACTCTCCTTCTTACTGCTTCTCATCTTAATTCTTTGCTGAAGTACAGGCCAGAGTTCTCTTTTCAGAACACATTACACGGAATTAAACCTCAGGGCTACTGAATGTAAAACCCTGATAAATGGATGTTAAGTCCTAGTCAATTTCAGAGAGAGAATGCCATATGCTTCCTTAGTAAAACAAGCACATAAGGCACCCAGAACACACTGTAAATAGTATTTGGAATACTATGAATAACTTGTAAACAAAAGCTATTAGACAGTAAATCCACTGGCAATCCTTAGCAAACAGCCTGGGAATTTCCACAACTAGCAGCATTTCAGCCCTTGGGTTAATAGCTGATGGGTCCTGTCCTGGTGAAACAGAAATCTGCAGCCTATATCCAAAGTGGTACGGTGATTGGGATCAGCATATAGACTATCCATTCCCTGCATCTCTACAAGAGTCTCACTCTCTAAGACATGATATTCTCCCCAAAAGTACAGCTAACTCAGGCAAGAATTCAGAAACTCTCACCTCACTCACTCACTACATATTGCCCCTGTTCTCTCTTTAACTAAGACAGAATCCCAGTATAGGGCTATTAGCTGACAGCTAGATGTAAGTTCCACAGGTTATAGATATAAGGATAACAAATACTTCCCTGTACATAAAACTGAAATAGCACTCACCTGTATCCAAAGTGGTACAGAAATTGAGACCCAGCCCTCACAGCAAACACAATCTGTGGTGTTAAGGCAATCAGCAGCTGAATCCACAGGACTGTCTTTAGCGTCTATATTTATAACATCCCTACACTTACTCTCTCATTGGCTCAGCTCTCAAAGGTTGGTTGGGGTATGACCTGTGAGGTTGGTTGCTCACAATGAAAACTTCAAACACAGCCTTAAAACAACTGAGAAAGTCTAGTAACAACCACACCTTGTTCTGGAAGTTTCTGGGCTTTTCTAATTGAGTTGTCCTGCCCTGTTCTTTGCACTTGTGCAGCGATACAGAGTATCTAAATAAGATCTATGTCTCCTCCCCACTGCTTCCCTTCCCTTCCCCTCCACTGGAGAAATTAAGTAAAATGTTGCAGTATAAAAACATATAGGTTACACTTACAGGTGCCAGACCTAGTTGGGCCTGTTGTGGTAACATGATTAGTAAACCATCTGTGGGCTGCTGCTCAGAGATCCAGTCCTAGAATAGTTGGACCACAAGGTTCTACTGTTGGGAAAGGTGTAGGAAGCCAGGTCTGTCACCTGAGGGAACGTTCAAGAGGAACTCAAAGGCCTGGTCTACACTAGGAGTTTGTCAGATTTAGCAGCGTTAAATTGAATTAACCCTGCACTCGTCCACACAACAAAGCCATTTTTTTCGACATAAAGGGCTCTTAAAACCGATTTCTGTACTGCTCCCCGACGAGGAGATTAGTGCTGAAATCGACATCGCCATTTCGAATTAGGGTTAGTGTGGATGCAATTCAAAGGTATTGGCCTCCGGGAGCTATCCCACAGTGCACCATTGTGACCGCTCTGGACAGCACTCTGAACTCGGATGCACTGGCCAGGTGTACAGGAAAAACCCTAAGAACTTTTGAATCTTATTTCCTGTTTGGCCGGGTGAGCTCATCAGCACAGGTGACCAAGCAGTCCCAGAATCGAAAAAGAGCTCCAGCATGGACCCAACGGGAGGTACTGGATCTAATCGCTGTATGGGGAGAGGAATCCGTGCTATCAGAACTACGTTCCAAAAGAAGAAATGCCAAAACATTTCAAAAAATCTCCAAGTCCATGAGGGACAGAGGCTACAGCAGGGACGCAACACAGTGCCACGTGAAACTTAAGGAGCTCAGACAAGCGTACCAGAAAACCAAAGAATCAAAAGGATGCTCCGGGACAGAGCCCCAGACATGCCGCTTCTATGCTGAGCTGCATGCAATTCTAGGAGGGGCTGCCACTACTACCCCACCCCTGTCCATGGTCTCCAATGATGGGGTACTCTCCACCATGCCTGAGGATTTTGCGGATGGGGAAGATGATGAGGAGGATGAGCTTGAGGAAAGGACACAGCACACCGTTCTCCCCGACAGCCAGGATCTTTTTATCACCCTGACTGAAATACCCTCCCAACCCAACCAAGCTGGAGACGGGACCTCTAGTGAGTGTACCTTTTTAAATATAATACATGTTATAAAAGCAAGCGATTAAGTAGCCCTGAGGACTTGGGATTCATTCGTGGCCAGTACAGCTATTGGAAAAGTCTGTTAACGTGTCTGGGGATGGAGTAGAAATGCTCCAGGGGCATCTCCATGAAGCTCTCCTGGAGGTACTCTAAAAGCTTTTGCAGAAGGTTTCTGGGGAGAGCAGCCTTATTCCATCCTCCATTGTAGGACACCTTACCATGCTATGCTAGTAACAAGTAATCTGGTATCATTGGATGACAAAGCCTGGCAGCGTATGGTCCCAGTGTTTGCTGGCATGCAAGCAACATCTGTTCATTATCTCTCTGTGTTATCCTCAGGAGAGTGATATCGTTCATGGTAACCTGGTTGAAATAGGGGAATTTAATTAAGGGGACATTCAGAGGTGGCCGTTCCTAGTGGGCTGTTTGCCAATGGCTGAAAAGAAATCCTCTCTGCAGTTAGCCATGCGGTGGGGCGGGAGAAGTCCATTGGCACTGAGCTGTTCGCATTTGGCTAGCAGGGATCTTCCCTGATACCAGCCACACAGTGAGGTGAGGGGTAAAGGGATCATCCCAGAGAATTGGATCGGGGGGGCGGTTCGTTTGGTTTCTGCTGCTGCATATTAACCGGAAAACCACAGCACTAAATGGCCAACTTAAGGTGCTTTGCTTGGAATGGGAGAGGAGGGCGCTACTGTTATGAAGGTTGCAGAAGCCGAAAGACAATGGCTTACCATGGCCACCTGCAAGCCGAATTCTGTTGCCCGGCACTGTGTGTGTGATCTCTAACACCAAAGCTTCAGGCACTCAATATAAGATGCAAAATGCAACATTGTACCAAATCACATGTGCTATGTAATGTGGATAGTATTGTTCACCATGAAAGAGTACAGTCATTGTTCTGTAAAATGTATCTTTTTAAATACTTCACTCCCTTTTTTTCCTCCAGCAGCTGCAAATGTTTGAAGCCTCCCTGCTCCGTTCCAAAGGCTACCTCAGATAAGACAGTGAAAAAAAACGCACGCGCGATGAAATGTTCTCTGAGCTCATGCAGTCGTCCGGCACTGACAGAGCTCAGCAGAATGTGTGGAGGGACACAATAGCAGAGTACAGGAAAGCAGCCGATGAACGTGAGGAGAGGTGGCGGCAGGAAGATCAGAGGAGGCATGATGCAACACTGAGGCTACTGCAGGATCAAACAGACATGCTCCGGCATCGGGTGGAGGTTCGTGAATGGCAGCAGGATCACAGACGGCTGCTGCAGCCCCTGTTTAACCGCCCTCCTTTCTCCAAGTTCCATAGCCTCCTCACCCAGATACCCAAGAACGCGGGGGGGGGGGGGGAGGAGGGGGAGGCTCCCGGCACCCAACCACTCCACCCCAGTGGACAGCCCAAGCAACAGAAGGTTGGCATTCAACAAATTTTGAAGTGGCCTTTTCCTTTCCTCCTCCCACCTGCCCCCCCACCCCGGGCTACCTTGTTAGTTATCTCCCTATTTTTATAATCAATTAATAAAGAATACATGTTTTTTAAATGATCGTGACTTTATTTCCTTTGCAAGCAAGCTGTGATCGAAGGGGAGAGGGCAGGTGGCTTACAGGGAATTTAGCGGCAACCAAGGGGGCGGGTTTTCGTCAAGGAGCAACAAACAGAAGTGTCACCCAGGACCCTGGCGAGTCATAAAACTGGTTTTCAAAGCTTCTCTGATGCGCACCACTTCCTGCTGTGCTCTTCTAACCGCCCTGGTGTCTGGCTGCGCGTATTCAGCGGCCAGGCAATTTGCCTCAACCTCCCACTCCGCCATAAATGTCTCCCCCTTACTCTCACAGATATTGTGGAGCACACAGCAAGCAGTAATAACAGTGGGAATACTGGTTTTGCTGAGGTCTGAGCGAGTCAGTAAACTGCATCCGCGATCCTTTAAACGTCCAAATGCACATTCTACCACCATTCTGCACTTGCTCAGCCTATAGTTGAACAGCTCCTGACTACTGTCCAGGCTGCCTGTGTACGGCTTCATGAGCCAGGGTATTAAGGTGTAGGCTGGGTCCCCAAGGATAACTATAGGCATTTCAACATCCCCAGCAGTTATTTTCTGGTCTGGGAAGTAAATCCCTTCCTGCAGCCATTTAAACAGACCAGAGTTCCTGAAGACGCGAGCATCATGAACCTTTCCCGGCCATCCCACGTTGATGTTGGTGAAACGTCCCTCGTGATCCACCAGTGCTTGCAGCACCATTGAAAAATACCCCGTGCGTTTTATGTACTGGCTGCCCTGGTGGTCCAGTCCCGAGATAGGGATATGTGTTCTGTCTATGGCCCCACCGCAGTTAGGGAATCCCATTGCAGCAAAGGCATCTACTATGACCTGCACATTTCCCAGAGTCATTACCTTTGATAGCAGCAGCTCAAAGATTGTGTTGGCTACTTCCATCACAGCAACCCCACAGTAGATTTTCCCACTCCAAATTGATTCCCGACTGACTGGTAGCTGTCTGGCGTTGCAAGCTTCCATGGGACTATCACCACTTGCTTGTGAACTGTGATGGCTGCTCTCATCTTGGTATTCTTGTGCTTCAGGGCAGGGGAAAGCAAGTCACAAAGTTCCATGAAAGTGCCCTTACGCATGCAAAAGTTTTGGAGCCACTGGGAATCGTCCCAGACCTGCATCACTATGCGGTCCCACCAGTCTGTGCTTGTTTCCCGGGCCCAGAATCGGTGTTCCATGGCATGAGCCTGCCCCAGTAATACCATGATCTCCAAATTGCCGGGGACCGCGGCTTTAGAGAAATCTGTATTCATGTCCTCATCACCTCTCTGCCGTCGCCTGTTTTTTCAGGTGCTGGCTCTGCATAAACTGCACGATAATGCACGAGGTGTTTACAATGGTCATAACTGCTGCAGTGAGCTGAACGGGCTCCATGCTTGCCATGCTATGGCGTGTGCTCAGGCAATCCAGAGAAAAGGGTGCAAAATGATTGTCTGCTGTTGCTTTCACAGAGGGAGGGAGGGTTGACTGACAACATTTACCCATAACCACCTGCGACAAATTTTTGGCCCCATCAGGCATTGGGAGCTCAGCCCAGAATTCCAATGGACAGCGGGGACTGTGGGATAGCGACCCACAGTGCACTGCTCAGAATGTCGACGCTTGCCACGGTACTGTGGACGCACACCGCCGAATTAATGTGCTTAGTGTGGACGCATGCACTTGACTTTATACAATCTGTTCCCAAAAATCGACTTCTGTAAAATCGGAATACTTCTGTAGTGTAGACATGGCCAAAGGGGTCTGAAACACAGCTTACCTAGTAACTTTAATGTCTCACATCTTCTGGGATGTCTAATATATCTTAGCAGCAATGTATCCCAGTGATACCAAAAACCTAATAAATGGCTATGGGGTAGAACAGACTCCTTTACGAGGGATCTGATTTATTGAATTTTACACAGCTGTTTACTGTTGGTGATGTCCTCTACACAGTGTATACCCTCTCCCATCATCACAAAACTAAGCTTTTCTTGATGCTGTTAGAACATCAGTGCTTCTTTTAAATAAATAACAATAAGTTGTTAATAGTCTGTCCTTCAATTGTCTGCTAAAAAGATTTACAAAAGCTGTGAGTGAACTGTGGGGAATGTGAAATGAAAACACTGGTTTCATAGTACATGTCCTTTAAATCCTCATTCTAGCCACACCTTGCAAATAAAAATGTCAAGTTTGTATCCCTATGATTCATGGTGACATGAAATTCATTATTTAGTGAATATTTGGACAACTGTTAGATATTTGTGACATTGTTCACAAATCCCAAAAGTTCCACAAATTTTAGCACAAGTAATCATATTTCCAAACATAAATATACAGAACATATAGGCCTGGTCTAAACATTGATTTTTGTTCCATTATGACTATTTTGGTTCGGATGTGATATTTTGCCTATACTAATACAACCAATACAACCAATAGTGTGGGCTCAGATGTACTGTAGTTTAAAGGTTTCAGAGCAGCAGTCGTGTTCGTCTGTATCCGCAAAAAGAAAAGGAGGACTTGTGGCACCTTAGAGGCTAACAAATTTATTTGAGCATAAGCTTTCGTGAGCTACAGCTCACTTCATCGGATGCATTCAGTGGAAAATACAGTGGGGAGATTTATATACATAGAGAACATGAAACAATGGGCATTCCAGCAGTTGACAAGAACATCTGAGGAACAGTGGGGCTGGGAGGGGGAATAAACATGGGGAAATAGTTTTACTTTGTGTAATGACCCATCCACTCCCAGTCTTTATTGAAGCCTAAGTTAATTGTATCCAGTTTACAAATTAATTCCAATTCAGCAGTCTCTCATTGAAGTCTGTTTCTGAAGTTTTTTTGTTGAAGAATTGCCACTTTTAGGTCTGTAATCGAGTGACCAGAGAGATTGAAGTGTTCTCCGGCTGGTTTTTGAATGTTATAATTCTTGACGTCTGATTTGTGTCCATTTATTCTTTTACGTAGAGACTGTCTAGTGTGACCAACATACATAGCAGAGGGGCATTGCTGGCACATGATGGCATATATCACATCGGTAGATGTGCACATGAACGAGCCTCTGATAGTATGGCTGATGTGATTAGGCCCTATGATGGTGTCCCCTGAATAGAAATGTGGACACAGTTGGCAACGGGTTTTGCTGCAAGGATAGGTTCCTGGGTTAGTGGTTCTGTTGTGTGGTGTGTGGTTGCTGGTGAGTATTTGCTTCAGGTTTGGGGGCTGTCTGTAAGCAAGGACTGGCCTGTCTCCCAAGATCTGTGAGAGGGATGGGTCTTCCTTCAGGATAGGTTGTAGATCTTTGATGATGCGTTGGAGAGGTTTTAGTTGGGGGCTGAAGGTGACGGCTAGTGGCGTTCCGTTATTTTCTTTGTTGGGCCTGTCCTGTAGTAGGTGACTTCTGGGTACTCTTCTGGCTCTGTCAATCTATTTCTTCACTTCAGCAGGTGGGTATTTTAGTTGTAAGAATGCTTGATAGAGATCTTGTAGGTGTTTGTCTCTGTCTGAGGGGTTGGAGCAAATGCGTTTGTATCGAAAAGCTTGCCTGTAGACAATGGATTTTGTGGTGTGGTCTGGATGAAAGCTGGAGGCATGTAGGTAGGCATAGCGGTCAGTAGGTTTCCAGTATAGGGTGGTGTTTATGTGACCATCGCTTATTAGCACCGTAGTGTCCAGGAAGTGGATCTCTTGTGTGGACTGGTCCAGGCTGAGGTTGATGGTGGGATGGAAATTGTTGAAATCGTGGTGGAATTCCTTTCCATGGGTCCAGATGATGAAGATGTCATCAATGTAGCGCAAGTAGAGTAGGGGCGTTAGGGGACAAGAGCTGAGGAAGCATTGTTCTAAGTCAGCCATAAAAATGTTGGCATACTGTGCAGCCATGTGTGTACCCATAGCAGTGCCGCTGATTTGAAGGTATACATTGTCCCCAAATGAGAAATAATTATGGGTGAGGACAAAGTCACAAAGTTCAGCCACTAGGTTTGCTGTGACATTGTGTGGAAATGGCCCACCTTGATTATCACTACAAAAATTTCCCCCTCCACCCCCTGCTCTCCTGCTGGTAATAGCTCACCTTACCTGATCACTCTCCTTACAGTGTGTATGGTAACACCCATTGTTTCATGTTCTCTATGTATATAAATCTCCCCACCGTATTTTCCACTGAATGCATCCGATGAAGTGGGCTGTAGCTCACGAAAGCTTATGCTCAAATAAATTTGTTAGTCTCTAGGGTGCCACAAGTACTCCTTTTCTTTTTGTAGTGTAAAGGTGATTTATACTGGTATAGCTTATTCCCCTTCCCACAGGGAAGTAAGTTATACCAGTATAAGCACTTTTATACTGGTATAATTGTGTCTACACTAATGGTTGTATCATGAACAAAAATACATTCATAGATATAGTTTCTGTGCACAAACAATTCACTAACCAAATCAGAAGCTAAATTCATAACAAATATAAATAGTTCAATTAGCTCTTATCATCCCAACATTAAGATTGACTAGAAAATGATATGAAACATGGATTTCAGCTGTGGGCTATCAATATCTGGAATTGATAAATGCTTCTCATTGTGCAACAGCGCAGATCAGTCTGTGCATTTCAACAATGGTCTGATAAGATACTGCAGTTAAAGATACCTGACACCCTGCTGAACTGTACACAAACTCCACACTGGACAACAAGCAGGGTAAGGAGCTGTTTTGGGCTCAAGCGGCTCTGTCCTGCCACACCTGCAACGTATGCATAGGCTGGAGGAGGAGTTAAAAGGGGAGCAAAACAAGCAGCTCACTTCCTGGCAGACAAGGGAGAAGAACAGACCTTCAGCTCCTGCAGAAAGGGCTGACTGAAGGCAGGAGCTTCTTAGATGACCTCTCCTTGAAGGAGAATGGAGGGCCAGATTTTGATGCACCCTGAGGGGGAATCATACCTGCCCGTGTCTTCTTAACTCAGTTTATTTGCATTAATTCCCCCTGCTTTTTCCTTCATGGAATACCCCAGAAGGAGAGAGACTTTAAAGTGACCTGGCTGGAGAGGCCAAGTCACAGAAGAGACAGGTCACCACAGAGGCAGAGCAGCTGTAGGCAGGAGACACCCAGCAGGGAGAAAGCTACTATGCTATGACTGGCCACTAGGAGGTACTAGCGGTGAGTCAGTCTTTTCACATGAATTTATGTGCAAACATAGTGTCTATCAACAGCATAGGATTAAAATACTAAACAACTTGCTTTTGTTCAAGATGCCCATTTGGTATATGGGAGAGAATGGCAGTGCTTGCATAACACTTCCATATTGTTACACTATTAAGGAAAAGGGTCAAATCAGCTGTCTTCTGCATTATTTTTTTATTTCCAAGAGAGGAGACAGGAATGTGTTAAGTGGAGGTTTGAATCACAGTAAAGATTCTGGGTAAAAGTCAGTCATGTATAGAGGACCAGCACAAGGGCTATCATCATCAGTTATGCCATTCCCAGGGAGCTTAAGTGGGACTTACATGGTAACTAGGCCTCGTGCTGGCACTCTGTGCAGGTGTGTATTTCACCCTGTGACCCTGAAACATCCCCTTACCCTTATTACTGTATGCTTTCCTCCAATTCCTGCAACTGTCAGCCATCATTCTCTGCCGTGCAATTACAAAGGCAACAAAAGAGTGCTGTTTAATGAGCAGAGACCCTGCGATGCTCCCAAAATGACAAGTTGTCTTACAGTATGCTGTGCTTGGCTATCAGAGCTGCAGCCTACAGTGGTTATAAAGTCACTTTCTGTAGTCTGGGTACGGAAATGAAAATAAAGGTAACACACATAAGATGGGAAACACTTTATTTCCACAAAATGTCTTTAAATGGGGGAGGGGGCATACTCCCTTCTGTGAGATATTGTAGAACTAAATATTGTAGTAGGATTCAAAAAAGAAGTAAACTCAGATATGAATAACACTTGTGTAACTAGGATAGCCATTTAAAGCCATGGTTTTCAACCGCTTCCACAAAGAACCCTTCCCATTTAGCAGGGATCTAGGTGAAACTCTCTTCCCAGTTAGCTATACTGAAAAGGTGGAATGATGATGGCCATGAGACCTCAGGGAGCACTCAACCCTCAGGTTTAGGCCCCCTGATTAACCCTAATCTACCCTCATGCTTCAAGATATAAATCAACCTCTCATTGTATAGGTTTAGGAAGAATCTTCCTCTGTATACATGCTTTTATATAAATGTCTATTGTGAGGGTTTTACTTTTTCTTCTGAAACATCTAGTACTGGTCATTCTCAAAAATGAACTGCACCATCTGGTTTAGCCTGGCAAATCTATGTTCATTTGCTCTTAAGAGAAGATGCATGTTCCTAAAATTACTGGATTTGTCACTGTAGCTTCTGATGCTGGGTGTAGCTTATGTGAGAGCGTTCCTGCCTCTAGAGAACCCAATCTATTTAACTTACTATATGGAGGATTCTATCAAAAGTATTACTTTGAAAACTGGTGAGTAGGAGTGAATCTTCAATGTGTGTGCAACTGTAGGTGAGAGAACTTGAATCTGCTCAGTCATTAAAACTGCATTGGTGGTGTTTAATTACGAGTGGTCACAAATTAAGACATCTTTCGGCATATATCAGTTGCATATATTGTTTTGCTGCTGTTGCAAATAGCATGATGAATTGCAAGGTTTATTATAATGCTGAAACGACTCAATGATAAAACAGTACTGCTGAAGATATGAAGAGTTCTGAATCTCAGCTTGGAAGGACAATATAAATTGTTATATAAACAACTTCTCTGCCTGAAAAACTTTGCCGACTAGCATACTACAGTTGGGATTTGCCAAGGAAAATTTTCTATTGCAGTTTGCAAATAAAGGCCATAATCCTGCAGACACTGATGCACATGCTTAATTTTAAGCATGTGAGTAGTCCCATTGTGCAGGCTGCCTGCTCTAGTAAATTCTTTAGGTTTCTGTTTTTCTGACAGCAGTGAGACTGCTCATGTGCTTAAAGTTAAGCATATGCTTAAATGTTTCCAGAATCAGGGCCTAAATGTGAACTTGAAAAGGAGGAGTTTTGCACAAAATTATTAACACTGTAAATTTTATTTGGTCATACTCAAACTCCCCAAAGCTCTGGTTAGCTTTCTTCCTCTTGGGAAATGCAACTCAATGAGTTTGTTCTGCTCTACAGAACAGAGATGACTTAAAGATTTTTTTATTATTATGAATTAAAATAAATAGAAGAAGGCTTTAAAAATTCCAGAATCCATTCTGAACCCAGATTCTACAGCTATATGCACAGAGGGCTTGTCTACATAGACTGGAACCGAAGTAACTAGCTCAGTTGTAATTACCACTGTTAATGCTTTTGGTTCAAGCCTGAATATTGGAATTCTTATGTTACATCATAATAGGGCATATTTATTCTAACTTACTGTGATACAGCATGGCCAGAATGTTGGATCATATTAAAGAAGTTCTGTATTAAAATCACAAATGAGTTTGATTCCCCATAGTTTAAATTCGAGGGTATTACTAATTAAGAGGTCTCTTGGTTTTTGGTACTGTTTCTCTCCCTCTATGTGTGAAACTTGCAAGCTGCTAATTGTGTTAGTACATTCTAAGACAGAGTCTGTTCTCAAAGCAATTCACAGAGAGAGAGACTCAAAGCAATACTCTAACAACAGAAACAGCACCCAGAGATTCTCCACCCTTTTGTTGTATTCATCTCGCTTTGTTAACAATTGTGATTAAAGTAGAGATAGAGGATGTATGTGGATGGATGCTTGGTGTGGATAATAACTGAATGATCAGGGAGGTGCCAGCCTAAGAATCCAGTGTCCATCGGCTGAAGAAGGCGTCAAGTGGAAATAACCAGAGGACCCCCGGAGGGCAGACTGGAATCCACCCAACAGCCTCAAGAATGGGAGAACCAAAGAACAAGATAACATCTGGCAGCACGGAGCCGTCAGGAATGTGCCATTTGCTGATTGATTCAGCAACAGCATGATGAAGCAATTCCCATAGACTGGGAATGTGTGTGTGTGTTTGTATGAATGAATGTGTGAATAAATATGAGATTGAATGGAATGTTATAGCTATAACTAACTGCTTACTATGATTCTTTCTGTATTCACAATAAATGTGGTATTTTGCCTTTTCCCCTTTAATAAGATCCTGCTGGTTTTTATTTTATTGGTATAACAAGAAGGCAGCAGGAGAGTGATCCTATTGGGATCTGGGAAGTGGGTGGGCGAAGCCCGTCCACTGCTAAAGGATCCCCCCCCCAGCCTAAGAGGGGGATCCAAGCAGGAGAGTGATATAGGAGAGATATGTAAGTCCCAGGATGAAGAGAAGCCTTATTCCCTGTAGAGGGAAGAAAGGTTTCTATAGATTAATTAAAAGCACATGAAGCCAATTACAGTACCTGAAGCTAGTCACCTGATAAAAACCCCCTGCTTCAATCAGCCAGGGGAAGGAGTTGGAGCAGAGACCAGTTTGGAGAAGTGCTGTGGCTGGCTAGAAGACCAGGACCCTACATAAAGAGACACACCCAGCTTGTGCAGAGAGACAGGGCAGGAAGCCCCACAAGCTGAAGAGCAGGAGAGGGAAGTAGCCCAGGGGAAGGAAGCACTAGTTCAAGTGGTTTACCACTATGCCTAGGGCCCTTGGGCTGGGACCTGGAGTAGAGGGTGGGCCTGGGTCCCTCCCTCTCCGCTATCATTCTCTGGGTTACTAGTGGGACAGTAAATATGCTAGTTCAGGGGCAGAAAACTGCACCCTGAACCCTCCCCAAGAAAAGGAAGTGTGGGACCCATCATAATCGTATCAGCATTTGCCACACTTGCATTGATAATTTACCCAGTTTAGTTATATTAAAATTATGGAACACTTTTACTGAAAGAAGAATGTCCACACACAGAGGTGCATAGAAATAAGGTGTGAATTATAAGTAGTTATTGTCAGTCTTTAGATTATTTCTGTTCCAGTTTCTCTAGACAAGCCCAAGACCTTCAAGTAATATTTTGTCTCCCCAGCTGTTTTGCTTGCAACAGCGAAGGTAGAAGTGGGCTACAGTACACTCTCCAGTGTCCTGACTGGATGCCATCTTCCTTTTTTCCCCAGCTGCCATCCTGTATTGATTGTGTACTACTGAAAAGCTGTGAAAGAGCCTTATTCCAAACTTACTTCCCTGTCCTTAATGAAAAAGTCTAAATCCCAGGCTGATAAGGGATACAAAGCAACGGGGGCTGGGGTGGCGAGAGGGGAAGGAGGACAGATAAGAGGGGGCAGGGGAGTAGGAAGCTATTTAGAATGTTCTCGAAGGTAAAATCTAATGTGGTAGACTCTGTGGGCATTAATTTTCCTAATTATTTAAAATTCTGTTCCCAAGATATTTTAAACATCCTTCTTGTTTATCTCTTCCTTGTCTGCAGTTGGAAGCATTCAACAGAAAATGGCATTTTCCACCAAATAAATCTCATGGAAATATGTAATCTTTACCATCTGTAACAGAACTTGCAAATACTCTATTTTGTAGATAATGGGGTTTGGATTGACAATATGTATTCATATGTTAAGGCAGGAGCAAATGTATAAGCAATACCCACACTGTAGTCTCAACTGTTCCAGCAATAACCCTCTTTAAACATAGATGTTACTAGCCTGAGATAGGATTTCATTTTTCTGTGAAATGTCCCACAGCTGTGTTCTAAAACTCTGGTAAAGGAGCTATGCTTTTTGCCCTGGTATGGGTCAGAACTAGAGCATGATTCCTTAACTTGATATAGTGTTATCCAAATACACATTGCATTAGTAGCATGACCTTAGAGCCCTTTGGAGTTGATGGAAACTTTCCCATAGACCTCACTATGCTTTGCATCAGCCCCTAGGCCCTGTTTAAAGTCAATGGGATTTCAGAATGTGATTAACTTTAAGTGCGTGCTTAGGGCTGGAGTTAAGCATGTACTTAAATTCGTTGCCAAATCAGTGCTTTAAGCCTGCTAATTAAACATGGTATCATGTATACAGTAGTTTAGGCTGGCCCACAGAGTGTGGGAGATACTCTAAAGTGTAAGCCAACTTTGGCCAGCACCATTCTCAAGAGGAAAATAACTGTTTAAGACAGATTCTCTAGAATATGCTACCAATAACTGTGGCACGGATAGTGCCAGTAGGGTTGCAGCTGCTTCAGGCAGCTCTTAGGTGGGAAGCACACAGCCAGCTGCTCCTTCTTTTAGAGTGAGAGCTCAATGAAATACCAATCCCAACACTCTGGAGGCTGCTTTGCTCATTCCCTGCTGAATCTTCAGAGCTAGAAATAGCTCCTCGTTCTGGAAATCTATAAAAAGATTGTTCTAGAAGTATTCAGTGTAGTTGGTCCAATAAAAGATATTATCTCATTCACCTTATTTTTCTAAGAGTAGTGAGGATTAAGTGGGAAAGCAGAAAAAGAAAGAGGATTTAGAGCAGCAGGCAGCCTCCTCCATTATTCCATCCCTAATAAACATACCGATTACAAATATTTTAATATTGCTTCCCATTTACCCCAGTGAATACTAAATATAATCACTTTTCAAGTATTATATTTATATTTTACAAAACAGATTTTTGAGTGGCTTGGCACCAGAGCTATTCCTTACTGTGGAAAACTTTTTGTTTGTTTCTTTGGAAGGTAGTCACGCAGACCAGATACCAATGCTGGATAACAATTATTTTTTTTCAGTAGCAGCATCTGGCATCTTGGCCAATGGCAGCTTCAGAGTCTTTTGGATTCACTCTCAGTAGAATCGCCAGGCAATGTTGTATTCACAAATGCTACGTATGGAAAAATTACAATATTTCTAAAATCTTGGGTGTATTTATAATGTTCATTCTTTTGTAAAGAGATCAAGAAATGTGCAGGGATTAAAAATTGCCTACCTTTTCCCACAGTATTGTTGTTTCAAAAATATTTGCCAACCTTTTCTTGGGAGTGTTTTGTTGGCTCCTGCAGTGGTAATTCTGGGATAGATGTTAAATAATAATAATAATGGCACTGAAGGGTTGTAGAAACAGAAAACCTGTGTATGTATCTATATCATGCCTGAAATTAGGGAGAAACATATTAAATAGTAAACCTGCAAACCATCTACCTGTTTCTGTTTGCCTCATTTGGAGTATCATTGTGGTGATGACATGTTTGTAGCCACATAGCCCTGTGTTCCTGCTGATTCAGCAATGTGATTTCCATACCATAATAATGGGATTTTTATCAGTGACTTCTATGGGCCCAAGATTTCACTCTATGTATTTTAGAGAACTTAAACCTAGATAGCCATGTAACCAGCATACACCATATATTCCTTAGCAAATATAAAAATGTGTTATAAGGAGTGGCAAATATTTGTATGCTTGTTAACTTTTCCTTCTAAGTTTCAACTTCCATTCATAAATATAACCTAATACTGAAGAAGAGCTCAATGTTATTTTTGCCTTGCAGAGCATACAGATTCAATTTTTAATCAGTAAATCTCCTTGTCTAGCCATGAATCCTATTTTAGACATGTATTCTGATGGTATTCAATTTAGGAAAAATTGGGGAAAATTGCTAAATCACTGGCACAGCTCATTCACAAATTCCTTTTGCAATGCTGTGTTCTGAACTGTGTGAATCTGATATTTTGTTTCATCTACTGTTCTTTTGTTTATGATCTTTTAAAAATTGTGTGGTATGTATTGTCCATTTGTTGATTGCAATTATCATATTTTACAAGACTAGACCCCGATCCTGCAAGCATTTATGCATATGCTTAACTTCATTCATGAGAAGTGCTCTCATTGGAGCTACTATCTATCACATGCACAAGCGTTTGCAGGATTGGGATGTTATGCTTCAGTATAGGTCCCAATGCCGTAAACACTTAGGTGCTTACTTAACTACAACGTAAATAGCTCTATTGACATCAGTGGGACTACTTGTGTCAAGTTAAGCACATATATAAGTGCTTTCAGGATCGGGAGCTCTTGAAAAATCTCTCTAGGTGTCTGTCTGCATCTTTAGGCTCCTACATACCTTTAAAAATCTCACCCTGAGAGACTAAAGAATTTACCAAAGGTTATACACTGGGTTAGTAGCTAAACATAAAGTGCACATTTTTAATAATGAGAGTAATTAACCGTTTGAACAACTTACCGAGGGATATTCTGGATTCTCTATCATTTTGAAGGCTTTAGATCAAGACTGGATATCTTTCTAAAAGATATGATGTGGCTCAAACACAAGTTAGAGACTTCATGTAGAAATTACTTGGTGTGGTCTTCGACCTTTGTTATGCAGATCAGACTAGATCATAATGGCCCCTTCTGGCCTTAAAATTCTGTGTCTCAACTCGCAGATCTTGTTCTAACCAATAGACAAACTTTATTTTTGCAACATGATTTTTAAAGCAATATAAATAGATTTTAACTTACAAAAATCAGTGGATTTTGAGATTTTTAGTACTTATGACAGTTATGGCTTACAAGAACCATCTATCTTTAGGCACAATATGGACAGATCTTGTTTAAAGATATCCAAAGATATTTTTGTTCCAGAATGGAGTTCTGCAGTTTTGCTGAATTGTGCCTAAAGCAGCCTGGGTTTGTGAGTCAATGTGACTACTTCACTATAGACTTGAAGTCACTAAACTCATGTATGATTTGTAAGAGATTGGAATCCAGGTTTTGGGAGCAGCTTGGCAAGTACATTTAAAAGTAAACATCAGAGAAAAAATGAAAATGGTCTTAATACATATTTCTCTGGTGAATACCCTCACTAACTAGGCAGTGCAAGTGCATTCAATATGGGGGGAAATAATTTAAAAGGCTAGATGACAATTTTTTTGTCTGAAATCTTGTTGGTAATTCCTAGTTCAAAGACAATTTAGAATGTAAGGTTGCAAATATCCAAATTCTTGCTATGAATCATATAATCCATAATATTTGTTAGAGATGGATGAATACTACATATTTTTCTGCAAGTATTCACTCAAATTGTTAAACATATCTGTTTTTGCCTCCATTTCCCCAAATGTTTTTGTGATGAACATACATGGAAGTGGAATTTCCATGTTGTATTAAATTTAATTTTAAACATGCACATGGGGTTATTGATACCAGATGTGTCTGTGAACTCATCCACGTAGACTTATCTGGCTAATCACAATGATCAGATAGTTGCAGAGACTTGTTCGTGATCAAGCCATACATTTTACAAACTACAAAAAACGTAGTAACTAAGACTAATGAATAAATGAGAAAACTGTAACTTGCTTACAGATATCTTGATGGTCAGAAAGATGCTAAATTCATTGGATAAATTATTAACCCTGTGCATTACTTGATCAGCTATAGTATCTGTGGTGTGACGGGATGATGTGTTCTGGTATACTTTTCCTGCACCTGGAAGTACCAGACAACTTCACAGAAGGATTAAACAATCTTTTACAAGTTTAGTTAAAACTTATTTTTGGTCTGAATAGGTGTTACAGCCTTGCTGGTGGAGGAACTCTGCTCATATGAGTAAATCTGACCTTACTTTACTTTCCATTCTCACTTTGCTAGTCATTGTTAACTGATTTTACTCATAGATCTCTCTCTCTCTCTTTCTCTCATTTGTGATGTATTAATATGTCCTATAGTATGACAGCAGTGGAATATTAAATGCATTAAGACTATTCAAAGCAAGCTTCTAATTGGGATAGGAGAATTCGAGGCGTTTCCAGGAAATTGTTACAAATTTTCTGGAAAATGATTAAACATATTTCAATATAAATTTCAAATAGACCAATTGAAATTTTATATCCTACAGTGTAGGACACCGTTTGATTAAATGCATCTTTCAATTATATTAAGTAAGCTGTCATTTTCTGTATGCAACAGATACACTGATTACACTTGATTAACTGTTTCTTATGAGAAGACATCTATTTCTCAAGTGCTTTCTTGCAAGCTAAAGAAATTTCTACGCCTGTTTCCATAAAGTATACATTCTTTTTCTTTGCTAACTGGCAATAGCATTGGGGAAATAACTCAGAAGCACAAAAGCTGAAACACTTCTCTGATATTGTGGTGTCACTTCTGGCTATATAGTAGAATGTGTCAGAGAAAAATGGATTCAGCCAGCCTTCTCCCATCCTGGTTGCTTTTACATTAGCAAAACTGACATACTTTCCCAATGGTGTTGTGTGGTGCAGCTCTTGTGGTGGTTAGCAACCTGGAAGCACCAAAGCTCAGGCATTTTGCCACAATATTATACAATCCTGTGTAGGACTGGATGACATTGTCAGAAAAGCCCAATCCCTATCTACCCTACAGCTCCTACCATTGCTATCACTAGTGAAAGTGGAGATGAACTATAGGTCCCATACTGCCAATGTAGACAAGGCCTCTGAGATTGGAAGCAACTCAGCAATGTTTTCAAACTCTTCCCTGATTAGGGACATTAGCTCCATCACTCTGCAGAACTGGAGCCTCCTTCATACCAACACTTTTATTGTGATTACTCAGAACCATTTCCTTTAACATGAAATCTATCCAAGTCCTCCACTTTCATTGTCAATTTCTTAATGACTGGGAAAGATAAATACACTCAGACCAGGTTATAGAAAAAGACCCACAAAAGCTTATGCTCAAATAAATTTGTTAGTCTCTAAGGTGCCACAAGTGCTCCTTGTTCTTTCCAAAGAAAACTACTTCTTCACCAGTGGCAAAAGATGACAAATGGAAAAGACTTTCTCTCTTTTTCAAGGGTCTCTTTTCCTTCTACAAATGCAGCCTCTGCAGAACTTACCACTAATTGTCATATACAACAGTAATCAAATATTTTTCTTGCTGTGCACTAGACAGGCGAAGTGGATCAAAAGTGAAACATTTGAAACTTCTTTGGGACAAGCTCTGATAGGTGCTGAGCACCTGCAAGTCCCATTAAAGCAAGTGTGAATTGCAGATGTTCAGCAGGTGTTCATTTGCTATGACAAAAAATAAGATAGCTATGGAAAACAGCAGATGAGTGTAGTCCTTGGCACTCAAGAACAGCCTTTTCCATCTCTGGATGACTGCTGTAATTATTGAAGTTTAAGTACTTTAAATACCTTGTATTCTCACTACACAATCTTCAAAGATTGTAAGATGCCAGCCCACGTGTTAACTAACCACTTACCTATAGAAATAAATGAATGAGAAATGGGGCTCCCTGGAGTTATCTGATGAGCTTTCATATAGAAGTAAGTATTCTGATACTGCTGGAAATTAAAGAACCAGGGTGATGAGAGGGATGTCGGGTTTCAAAAGACTACACCTCAGGATTTGCAAGATCTTAAGTATTCTCAGAGTAGAATACAGTCACTATTATGAGAAAATAAGACAAGAAAACACATACATACAGACCTTCATCAAGTACTCTACACTGCTTAAGCTCCGTGGCTTGGTCAGAGTGATTATCCAGGGTGATGGCACTCAAGACAGTGTAGGGTCTCTAAGCAAATCCTAGTAGTCTCTGTTGGAAAGGAAACAGACATACAAGGAATCACTCTGATGAACTAGAATAGCAGCTCCTGGAGGTTGTATGGCAGCATTGTGGCTTTCCAGTGGATCAAGTATGTAAATACAGTCTCCAAAACAAAGCAAATTGCCTGGGATTGGTGCAGGAAGACATGAATTTAACGCTCACACAAACTTAATGCCATGTTAAGGCTGAAATAAATCATGCACAGAGAAATCAGAGCATTCCAAGTAAAGATTTTACCCACAACAATAACTCAGCTTTAGCTATACATTAGTAACATAAATAATACAGGTTTCAGAGTAGCAGCCGTGTTAGTCTGTATTCGCAAAAAGAAAAGGAGTACTTGTGGCACCTTAGAGACTAACCAATTTATTTGAGCATAAGCTTTCGTGAGCTACAGCTCACTTCATCGGATGCATAAGGTGAAAATACAGTGAGGAGATTTATATACACACAGACCATGAAAAAATGGCTGTTTATCATACACATTGTAAGGAGAGTGATCACTTAGGAGGAGCTATTACCAGCAGGAGAGTGGGGTGGGCCTAATCACATCAGCCGCACTATCAGAGGCTCGTTCACCTGCACATCTCCCAATGTGATATATGCCATCATGTTCCAGCAATGCCCCTCTGCCATGTACATTGGTCAAACTGGACCGTCTCTACGTAAAAGAATAAATGGACACAAATCAGATGTCAAGAATTATAACATTCATAAACCAGTCGGAGAACACTTCAATCTCTCTGGTCACTCGATTTCTGACCTAAAAGTGACTATTCTTTAACAGAAAAACTTTGAAAACAGACTCCAACGAGAGACTGCTGAATTGGAATTAATTTGCAAATTGGATACAATTAACTTAGGCTTGAATAGAGACTGGGAGTGGTTGAGTCATTATACAAAGTAAAACTATTTCCCCTTGTTTATTCCTTCCCCCCCCACCCTCCCCGGCAACTGTTCCTCAGACGTTCTTGTTAACTCCTGGATATTTGCTGGAAATGGCCCACCTTGATTATCACTTCAAAAGGTTTTCTCTCCCCCCACCCCACTCTCCTGCTGGTAATAGCTCCTCCTAAGTGATCACTCTCCTTACAATGTGTATGATAAACAGCCATTTTTTCATGGTCTGTGTGTATATAAATCTCTTCACTGTATTTTCACCTTATGCATCCGATGAAGTGAACTGTAGCTCACGAAAGCTTATGCTCAAATAAATTGGTTAGTCTCTAAGGTGCCACAAGTACTCCTTTTCTTTTTATAAATAATACATTATAATCCCATAAGAGACCCCCAAACAACAATTCAAAGTTAAATTCTTTAACCAGGTGCTAGATTGTGCAATACAGTCATTTGAAGAACGTTCACGCAGCTCAAGGAACACAGCAGTGTATTTGAGATGTTGTATGACATTCCAGAACTCCTCACTATACCTGAAAAAGACCTACACCTGCAATGCAGGGCACTAGAGACAGTGTTGACACATGATGACATACACAATATTGATGTGAGCTATTTAGGTGATGAACTGAAAGCCCTTTCAAGATACATTTCAGCAGGATCAACTCCAAAGGCTGTTCTGGAATATAGGTGGACAAATAAGATGACCACCCTCTTTCCAAATGCTGTTGTTGCTCTGCACATACTTCTAATGCTTCCTGTAACAGTTGCCAGTGGAGAACGCAGCTTCTCCAAGCTGAAGTTAATAAAAAACACATCTATGCTCCACAATGACACAGGAGAGGCTGGTTGGCTTTGCAACCATTTCAATAGAGCTTGAACTGGCCCAGACTGTGGACCTTCAGCAGGAAGCAGTTCAAATCTTTGCAACCAAGAAGGAACGGAAAGCACCACTTTCATTATTCAAACAGATAAAAATGCCAGTGTTTATTATGCAGACAAGAAAAGTTACATTTGCCATTCAGGCATATGAAAGTTAAGTGTTACTTAAAAATTTTGAACAAGGCATTTTAAGTTGTTAGTTCTCCTTTATTGGGGTAGGTAGCAGAGCAGTAACATGAGAGGAGTAGAACAGCAAGAAGGCAGAACTGAGACCTTTCAAAGTTTTGGCCCAAGCGAGGGGCCATGGGGGTGTCATTTGAGCTCCCCACCTAAGGTGCCAAAATGTTGTGGGCCGTCCCTGTTGGGACCCACTGAACTTCTTCCATGCTTCTTAAAAGCACTTCTTTGCCCTCACCCCAAAGGAAATATTAACATTATAAATGTACTTAATCTCTTCTGTTCCTAACATTTTGTTACAAACTAAGGAACTTCCATGTATGTGTGTGTGTGTGTATAGATATAGGGTGAGAGAAATATTAGTAATTAAAATTGGAGAAGCCCTATAGAATTGTTCCCCACAGTATATTTTCTGTCTTATTTATTTGGTGTCTATTATGACAGAAGGTTCTGGCACTATTTAGCTGATATGCCCTCCTTTTACTTAATTTTCATCCCATTCTTGTAGTTCTAGTTCTTAAAAGCACTCAATAACTCTTCTCCTTCTGAGTGTTCTCACCTTTCAGCTATTTGTATATATGGTGTCTTAATTGCTCATTAATTAGTAAAACACACACACCTACAGAAAAATTAAAGAGTATAATTCAAAGCAAAGCAACTCTATGGGCCAGAATGTTCCTGTCCTTAGTGTGAGTGAACTGAAACAGTAGGCAAGGAGGCGTATCTGTCCCCAGGCCTTCTTGATCAGTCACAGCAGTTGCTGGGTGCAGGGTTCAGGGGGTCTGCTCCTTCTAGCTACTCTTGAGGATGCAAACGGCCATAAATAGCTTTAAATGGGACAGAGGGACAGGGAGAAGACCAGCCCCATATCTGCTTCCCACCCACCCCTATCTGTACCAGTTAGAGGGAAAGTAAGAGGCTGCATCATCTGAAGGGGTGGCACAGTGTGTGGAAATCTCTGGCTGGCGCAGGACTAATGTAGCCAGCTCTGTGTTCATGTGCCCAGTTTAGGAGAGTTGGACGGCACTAGAATGTAGTATCCTGCACTCTAGCAACCCCTACCAGCAAAAACACCAAAAGCTGACATACCAGTATTGTCAACACCAAGCATGCAAAAATCATGAATCAGGTCCTAAAAATCATGAGTTTTTTTTAAAAAATAATTATTAGGTTCTTTTTGTTTGCCTTATGGTGCCAAAGTCTTTTGGGTTCAAGTCTGCAAGCTTTTCTCTGCACCATGACAGCTAGACATTTACTACTTACTGTGAAAGTTGGGATTGTCACATAACCATGTGACTCCAAGAAAACAAAACACCAAATACTGTGAGACTCACAATAATATTGCAAGAGTTGGCACCACTGAATAGGAGCGCTGAGGCAAAGACAGCAGAAAACTGGCCCCAAGACTAGTGAAGTACAATTGAGTCCTTTCTGCCCCCAGGATTTGCTGAGGGCACAGCTGATGATTCAGCCCATTGTCTCTTATTAAATCAAATTGGTAAAGCAGATGAACTGTGCTTACATCCTTGAAACAGGAGAATTTTGCTAAAATTGCTCATCTTAACACAGAGGGAGTGAGCAAAGCAATGAGAAGAATCAGCACATGCCAAAGTTAATGGTAGTTCCTTTTCCTTAATGGAAATGCAACTTGCCCTGGCATGGTGTGTATAGCAGACTTGACGCTCAGTTCCACAAAGGACATTTGTAAGTTAATTATGGCAGAGTGATGCATGTCAACACAGATGTGAAGAAGGTTGGGAAATATGACAGGCAGATACTAATAAGAGACCTAAAGTGCAAAATTGGCATTGTCAGTATAGAGCTTTCTGAAACACCAAAGGGAAGTTTGCAGAATTAGAGGAAGAAAACTATTTATAGGGGACAATATAGCGTGCATATGGAAAAGTTCTCTCCTCTCTAATGGGAATAGCTTGCCTGTGGATTTCTGTTGCATTGTCTCTGCTCTTTTTAATGTGTCAAATTTCCAGTGATATCAAGAAGAGTTCTATGTGTTCAAAACATGCAATACAAATCCTCAGTACAGCTCACGGGAGTGGGGGATGCCCTTTCTTGCTTTTTCATACAATACATGAAAGTTCATAGGAAGTACAACAAGAACCTATAATAACTTTAGCAGATGAAAAAAGGAGAAGGAGATTGTGCAAGGTTAATATACACAGCTGGATTGATATTTCAAAAGACCATCATGATCTACCTAGTATAGGTAGGTTATAGCAATGCTAGGACATAGTAAAGAGCTCATAGTGCTCAGAAGGGAAGTGTACATTATATAATGAATTGAAGACAAGGCTGAAGATTTCTTGATGTGAATCATCTTAGGGAGGGGAAAACAGTAAGCCTACAGTCTCAGAAAGATTTGGAAATCGCTGCATGTAAAAAGAAATCACTGATGGAGGAAGAAATCATGGGCGTGATCCTCAGTGTAAATCCACAGAGCTCCATGGAAGTCAAATTACAACAGCTGAGGATCTGGCCAATGAATTTAATAGAAGGGAAGAGACTATCTTTCAGTCTTATATTTTTATTTTTGCAAGGGTAGATTAAAAACATAGAGACAGTACAATAACAAGTGCAATACAGATATACAAATATATGCAGAAACAGTGATATATAGTTGTATCAAGAGGAATCTATTCTAAAAACATGACCAGATTGCTTGACATAATCTTATTCCAGTTACCTGAAATGCTTCTTTTTTTTTCCCTAGAGAAGCTGCGTCAATTAGGCCATAATCAACAATTCTAATTCTAAAGCAGTCTTTATCCATCTTTGTAGAATTAACTATTTACAACTTGGTTTGCCCTCAGTGACACTTCTCTGCTTCTTTAAGAATACTTATTTATTTTATTAAAGAAAAACAATAACTGACAGCTGAAATTACAGCTCAAGGTAAGGAAGACAGGCAAAATGTTCAGAATCACCATTGCCTCTAGCCCAGATTCACAAAGGTATTTAGACTCCTAACTTTCACTGAAATCAAATGGAGGTCACCAACTGGAATTCACAGCTCTGAATTAGGTGCTCAGGCTCCCTATACAATTCCTGAGGAGAGTTCAGCACCTGAGAATGGGATTTACAAAAGCCAGCATGCTGAGCAGGGAGCTACCTAAGCTAGCCAATAGGAAATGCTGAGGACGAAAGCCCCTCAAAGGGCCTTAGGCAACTGCTTCTGCTTGGAATTTACAGCCATGAAGGCTCTCCTGGGGTTAAGCACCTGAGCCATGTCAACCCCTTTTCAAGAAAAAGCACAGAGAAGGAAGGATTGGTGTTACCTCCGTCCCCCCCTTATATTCACTGGACTAGAGTGTGAGTGAGAATGACTCTATCCCAGTGGTTACACCTCTTACTGGGCAGGTGGGAAACTCTGGTTCCAATCCCCCTGCTCCAATGAATATTTATCCAAAGTGGAATAGCTTCAGAAGGAGAGACTGAGAGCCCTGGGCCAGAATACCTCATAGTCCCATGATTATGGCATGCTGCTAGGAAGTGTTTAAAACAAACAAACCCCATTTCAAATTTAATCTGGGACTCCCTCACCCTGGGTCTAACCACTAGGCTAAAGATTTATGGGGAAAGGTTCACGGTTGCTTCCCCCCACCCAGCTGTTTAGTGCAGCTGTAGACAGGATCCAAGAACATCTCCCAGGCTGGGTCCAGAAGTGAAGACAGGCTGAGGAACACTTAATTTGTGAATCCCACTGTGTTTTTAGGGGTGAGTTAAGTGCCAAACTTTTGGGTGGTGTCAGTTGGCTGTGCCCATGCCCAGCTACTGAAATGTAAGCACTTCAGGGACTTTAATGGTGGAAATTTAGGTACCTAGGTAATTTAGACTCCTACAGGATTAGGTAGCAGCTGAACAGGTGTTTTGTGGGTGGCTGGTGATTAAATATTGGATTTTGGCACCTAAATTCCACTTCTTAAATCCACCGTTGGTGACTTAAGGCCAGATTTGTAAAGGTATTAAGGCTCCTATAGATGCAGATGTGTCATAAATATAAAGGGAAGGGTAACCACCTTTCTGTATACAGTGCTATAAAATCCCTCCTGGCCAGAGGCAAAACCCTTTCACCTGTAAAGGGTTAAAAAGCTAAGATAACCTCCCTGGCACCTGACCCAAAATGACCAATGAGTTGACAAGATACTTTCAAATCTGGGGGATGGGGGAGGGGTGTAAAAGGGTTTGTCTGTCTGTGTGATGCTTTTGCCGGGAACAGATCAGGAATGCAGCCCTACAACTCCTATTAAGTTAGTAAGTAATCTAGAGAGAAATGCATTAGATTTCTTTTTGTTTTTCCTCAGCCTCAAATCTGGCTAATTCCAGCTTCTGTTGAACAGTGCAGTCTGTCATCCTAACCTCTCTGTTTTTAATTAACTTTACACCCGAGAGTTAGAAAGAAAACAAAGAAACAAAAAACTGTCTTGTAAAATTTTGCTGTGCTGTAACCTGATACCTTTTTCTCTGATAGCTGTTCTTAGCCGACAGAAAAATCCTTTTGTTAGGCCTGCTGCTCTGTCCCCGAGGCGGAGAGACAGAATCTACAGCTGCAATCACCTTTTACAAAACCCTTTAAAATCCTGCTGTGCTTCTGGTTCAAAATGATCCCACCACTCTGCCACCATGTCAAGGTTCCTTCCCCACTCTGAACTCTAGCGTACAGATGTGAGGACCTGCATGAAAGACCCTCTAAGCTTATTCTTACCAGCTTAGGTTAAAAACTTCCCCAAGGTACAAAGTTTGCCTTGTCCTTGAACCGTATGCTGCCACCACCAAGCGTTTTAAACAAAGAACAGGAAAAGAGCCCACTTGAAGACATCTTCCCCCAAAATATCCCCCCAAGCTCTACACCCCCTTTCCTGGGGAAGGCTTGGTAAGAATCCTCACCAATTTGTACAGGTGAACACAGACCCAAACCCTTGGATCTTAAGAACAATGAAAAATCAATCAGGTTCTTAAAATAATTTTAATTAAAGAAAAGGTAAAAGAATCATCTCTGTAAAATCAGGATGGTAAATACCTTACAGGGTAATCAGATTCAAAACATAGAGAATCCCTCTAGGCAAACCTTAAATTACAAAAAGACACAAAAACAGGAATACACATTCCATCCAGCACAGTTTATTTTACCAGCCATTAAACAAAAGGAAATCTAACGCATTTCTAGCTAGATTACTTACTAACTTAACAGGAGTTGTAAGGCTGCATTCCTGATCTGTTCCTGGCAAAAGCATCACACAGACAGACAAACCCTTTGTCCCCCTCCCCCGCATTCGAAAGTATCTTGTCAACTCATTGGTCATTTTGGTCAGATGCCAGCGAGGTTACCTTAGCTTCTTAACCCTTTGCAGGTGAAAGGGTTTTGCCTCTGGCCAGGAAAGATTTTATCGCACTGTATACAGAAAGGTGATTACCCTTCCCTTTATATTTATGACAGGTGTCAAGTTGGATTTTCAGAAGTATCCCAGCAGGTTAGGTGCCTAAGTCATGGATTTCAAATGAGTGAGGCTGCATTCTGCTAGCTAGCTAATTAGCAAAGATTCTTGTTTCACCTTTTCATCGCTCGTCTACCACTTCAACTGCAGTACTGACAACATTTATTAACCTCCTATTAACAATCTATTGTTTCATATGCTACCAAGAATATTCAAAAGCAAATGAGGGGTTAATAGGACACTTGTATTTCTGTAAATATTTTAGCATCTTTTCTCATTATTTGTGCCTTTACATTATTGGGTTATGAGTGGGGCAAACATTGCAAGGAGACATCTTGCAAACAAGATGAAATGCATTTTATTGCAATAGTAAGCAAGATTAGATTTCTGTTCCTCTAAACTCAATTAGTTATAAAAATGGCCCTTAAAGTAATTACAGTTTGCAGAGACATTAAATAACTGCCCTATGGCTGATTTATTTCAAGAAATTGTTAGGCATCTTTTATTATTCCTTTACTAGGTTTAAATTTCTGGATCATGGCGAATGTGTGATAACAAAGATATCAGATACTCCAGCCTGAATTGTGCTGTATATTCAATCTTGCCAGAAGAAGAACAATGTGAGACCTTGTTGAGCATAGTTCCTTCCAAATCAGATGTTTAAGCTTCCTGTTGGTCTTAAACAGCATCTTTTCTGAGCTTAAACAACTGCTTCTTTTTAGAAGATCTAAAATGGAGATCTTTAGGGCGTAATTTGCTCTACAATTTTAGTCACCCACATTAGCCTCCTTCAAACTTCTCCTTAAAATTCATCTTTGCCATGGCATCTACAAAATATTTGTCAATGGCTAGGCAGCTACTGCTACTGTGCTGTAACCCCTAATCTTATTTACTGTACTTATTACCCTAATCATAACTCTTCCACTGTTCCCTTATGCTCCCACCAACCCCAGTTCCTCAGTTGTCTGAAGTATCAACTGGTTGTCTCTTATATACTAAGCTCTTTCAGATAAGAAATTTTTCTTCTTTATGCTAGGCCTCGCATATACACAATGGTGGCCCGATTCTGCTGGGGCTTCTCAACTCTATTTTTATTATTTAATATTTATATCGTAATATAACATTTAGTCATAATCCTGATTAGAGAAAGCACAAGAAGGGGTTTTACTTTTAGGTGACATAGTCTCTTGTGGATGGAGCACACAACACCCTCTTAGAAAAGATTGCTCTCCAATGCCGACCTGCAGAATGCAAGAAAGAAGAGAATACTGGTTAGCTTTGCAGGCCACCTACCTGTAAATTGGCTCTTCTTTTGATCTCCAACTCTAAAGCAGGCTGACAATCTGGGATGTTTAAATATGACAGGTTTCAGAGTAGCAGCCGTGTTAGTCTGTATCCGCAAAAAGAACAGGAGAACTTGTGGCACCTTAGAGACTAACAAATTTATTTGAGCACAAGCTTTCGTGGGCTACAGCCCACTTCATCAGATGCATAAATCACACAAATTGAATCTATTTCCCCATGTTAAGTATCCTCACACCTTCTTGTCAACTGTCTGAAATGGTCCATCTTGATTATCACTACAAAAGTTTTTTCTCTCCTGCTGATAATAGCTCATTTTAATTAATTAGCCTCTTGCAGTTGGTATGGCAACTTCCACTTTTTCATGTTCTCTGTATGTATATATATCTTCTTGCTATATGTTCCATTCAATGCATCCGATGAAGTGGGCTGTAGCCCATGAAAGCCTATGCTCAAATAAATTTGTTAGTCTCTAAGGTGCCACAAGTACTCCTGTTCTTTTTTTTAAAATACCACAACGTACAGAATAAAATTTGGTTAACCAGGAGTTTGTTTGCCAAAGATTCCTTAAACTGAGCTGTACTGTGTGCCAAACCATTCTTTTTGATCCCAGTGGAAGGGGCCTGGAGTATGGTACTGCCAATTTTGACATGAAGTTTGGCTTAAACTATAGAGATATAAGTGGAGAGAGATGACTCAGTAAAACAATTTTGTGTGCCTGATGTGTGAGGAATTGGAATTTAGCATCTTTAAAATGCATTTCCATTATGTCTTTATCCTTTACCATGTTTCTTCAAGAATATAGAAGAAATTAAGGAGTTTGATTTGGCTTTGTTTTTCACATAGACAATATGTGGGAGTGATTATTAAAAAGATATGGTATAAAGAGCCATAAAAAAAGCTGGAGAAAGCTTCCTCTGCAATGTGTCAAGGTACCCTGGAAAACAAAGAGCCTTATATATGTGTAGCTGATCATCTCTCTTCCTCTTCTACACAGACTGATCTTGGGGAAGTTTCTGTAAGTAGTAGCTCCGGCTGAGAGAGAGATTACAATTTGGCATTACATAGTATTTAAAAAGCAATTTAAAGATGGGGAATAAAGAAATCTCTCACCAAATTGATGATTTCTACACCTCAGTTGATGGAGTTAACAAGAAGATTAGGTGAACGGGTCAGTGAAGTTGAAAAGAAAGTGAGTAATGTGGAAGAGAGGGTGAATAAATTGGCATCAGTGAATAGCAAATGTTTAAATCAACTAAAACAACAAAGATTGAAAATAGATGAATAAGATAATAAAAGCAGGAGAAACAATCTGTCTCTTTGGCTTGCCTGAAGGGAAGGAGAGGGGGGAAAAAACCAGAAGAATTAATAGGAAACACATTTAAAGAAATGTTTACAGAAGATTCCATCCTTTGTCATGGAGAGGGCATAAGGCACAGCACCTGGTAGCATCCTCAAAGCAATATAATAAAGTTTCTTAATTATAGTAATAGAGATAAGCTGTTACAGCTGGCTAGACTGAATAAAGTCTGATTTATAATTCAGACAAGTATTGCTATTCCTAGATTCTAGTATGGAAATACAAAGGAGAAGAATTCAGGGAAATTGAGAGCAAGCTTTGGGATTATAAAATTAAGCACTCTGTTTTATCCTGCTACGTTTACAGCTGAATTGGCCAGAACCAATTTGTTTTTTACACTGACAGAAGACTGTCAATTTTGATGTGCAAGAGATGATAAATCCAGATCTTTATAAAACATTAGGGGCCATATCTTGTAAATCCTTACTCATGTCACTTAGGAGTCCTTACAGGCACATGCGACCCCAAGGAAGACTCCTGTAAGTGAAGCTCTGTAGGGTCTGTTCAAGAAATTGTAAATGTGAATATAGTCTTGTTGGAAGAAAATTATAATGACTAAGTCTCTTGGGTTAAATATCCTACCCTTGTAAATCTCGATGGAGTTTTCTCACAAGTTTACCCACTATAAAATGTATTTAGCATTTTGCCAAGGTTTAAGGTTATTTGAAATGCTAGCAACTATGGGCTAGATCCTGTAAATACCGCTCTTCATGCTTCCAACTATGAGTAGTCCCACTCACTTCATATGTCCTACTAACAGTAGTAAGCACAAGGGACCTGATCAAAAGCCCACTTAAGTTACTGGGAGCCTTGCCACTAACTTCAGTGAATATTGGATCAGGCCCTAGACCCATTAGCAAGTAAGTATTTACAGGACAGAGTCCTAATTTATTGATTCATTACAGAGATCTAGTAGTGACATCACAGTTAAGGTCCCATCTAACTTTCCATTATAGTTCCAGTTTTGACCACATGCTGCTACTTACCTCCACTCTATTCCTGAAAATAAAGACAAACCATTAGACATTTCTTATTTATGCTCTCTTGCAATCAGATTTGTTTGTGTTTTTCTAATCTTAGGTTATATTTTTATAATGCATTTTGAGAGACGTATTAGAAAAGTGGAAGGTTTGTACTTCCTAGGGGAAAAAACCCTTCTATTTTAAAATGTAACTTAAAGATGTGTTAAATCAAGAAACTCCAATCTTATATTTCTTTCCTCTTGTTTCTAGTACCTTTTGAGAATGCTAAGATGTTTTGATGCTTGATTTAGATGCTATTTTGCTGAGCGCTAGGGTCAGAATTAAAGTTGCTTGTGGAGCATTAAAATAGGAATTTCCAAAATTTCAAATGTTAATACACTTTTCATTAGTATTCCTTGGCTTACAATAGCTTCTTAGAACTGGGGCTGGTAGCACTGCCTATTTATTTAGATTACCAGACACTTTCCAGTATAAGACCCTGTTTTCAGCTGCATATTACCTTATGAAACTTTCACTGTTTGTGCTGAAAATCTCCATTTTGCCCCAGACTGATTTTTATTTTAAATATATTTCAGGCTAAATGGTTCAGGAATTTGAGATTGAGCCTAGGGGAAATATGCATAGTTTTTCCAATGTTACATTCTAACATGGTTTTGGTAATTAAATATTCATGGTAAATAGGCCCAATGGCCTGTGACGGGATGTTAGGTGGGGTGGGATCTGAGTTACTCAGGAAAGAATTTTCTGTAGTATCTGGCTGGTGAATCTTGCCCATGTGCTCAGGGTTTAGCTGATCCCCATATTTGGGGTCGGGAAGGAATTTTCCTCCAGGGCAGATTGGAAGAGGCCCTGGAGGTTTTTCGCCTTCCTCTGTAGCATGGGGCACGGGTCACTTGCTGAAGGATTCTCTGCTCCTTGAAGTCTTTAAACCGCAATTTGAGGACTTCAATAGCTCAGACATAGGTGAGGGTTTTTTTGCAGGAGTGGGTGGGTAAAATTCTGTGACCTGCGTTGTACAGGTTAGACTAGATGATCATAATGGTCCCTTCTGACCTTAGTATCTATGAATCTTTTCTCTGAAAAGCTCTTGCACCGCCGTGCTTTGCAGCAGAGACTTGAAACTTGGCAAGAGGTGGCCTTTGTCAGGGACGTGCCTTTTGCCATCCCCTATGGAAAATCTGCCCAACTTTGGCCATTAAGACTTTGAAAAATTTGCAATTTGCACATACTCCATAGAGATGTATTCAATTTCACAGCTCCTAGTGCTGATCAGACTGCACATGCACCATAATGACTGAGCATGCTTCAGCCCAGCACTACAGGGGCTCCGAGTCCTGCTCCAGGTTGGGGGCAGGCAGACACCAAAACTGATAACAGGGAGCCTGTCTCTCCTGTGCTCTCAATGGACCTGCACACACAAACTGGTGCACCTAGGCAGCATGGAGGAGGAAGCTATCTGTTTCAAAGGTAGATGAGACAAAAGCCAGACTGGAGGAGAGAGAAAGAAGTATGTTGAGACAAGGAGTTTGGTGAGACTGAGGGTTGAAGCAGGGGAGACTCAGGAAGGAGACTAGGGACAAGGAGTTAGGACAGGATCTGGGGACATGGAGCTGGATGGGCAAGGAGATTGGGACAAGGTGTGGGGAGGATGAGAGACTGGGCCTTGGTGGAAGTTTAGGACTCAAACAGTGAGCCCAGATGACGAGCATTGGCTGGGCAAGGTGATTGGGACTTTCATGAGAAGTGGAGAATGGGACTAGGGACAAGGAGCTAGGAATGGGGAAGAGATAGGACTGGGACATGAACAGGTTGGAGGGGATGGGTTATGTTGGGTGGGGGGGAACAGACAGGTGGACTGTGCCCCCTAAAACACTCATCTCCAGAGTCTGGAATGGAACCCATGATTTCCTGAATCTTACCGTTCCTCTGCTGCCAGCAAATATTGGTGAAACCCACTAGCAAATCATATGTGTCATTTCCCCCCTCCTTTAGTACAGATCCACAAAGGATGTCAACCTGCTGTTGCTTCCAGTCACTCCATTTGCTCAAGTGGTAGAATTCTGTTCTATGGATCTAAAGCAGCAGTTTACGATTACTTTCATGGACCAATGTAACTATCATATAGGACGTTCTCAAACTATTGATACATAAATGTTACCAGTAATTTCAATATATTGGCAGAAAAAATTAAACATTATGATGATCTCCTGGTAGAAAACACTGAAGAAATGCATTAGACACACATCAGCTACTTTAATTACCATTTTTAAAGCTTCACGAGTTCTCTTAACCTTTGTGTTTAATAAGCTCTTTTAACAATTTTATATTATCTTCAAATTAAACTTTTCTTCCTTCCTTTCTGGAGAAATCCAATAGATGACTGAAATATTTTGCTACCACAATAGCTATTTTGTAAAAGGCTTTTTCTACAATAATGTTTCTTTGGTATTCTTTTGATTGTCTGACTAATAAACTTGAGGAATCCCTTTCACTGGACCAATATTTTCAACTCTTGAATGAAAAGACTTAGGGGCCAATCCTACAAGGTGCTGAGCCGATTGCTTTCAGAAGAGCTCATCATCTTGCAGGACTGGATCCCCAGGCCCATATCTGGGATAAACAGATAAGTTGCCTAATTTGGGTTGTATACTTCTATGTTCTGAATAAGAATTTCTGGAGCTGCTGCAATACACACGCATTGAACTCCCTGACTTTCTTAACAGTGACATCATAAAACCCATGTGAGCCTTTTTAGCCCAGTGCACCACTGATTCAGATCTACTGTCTCAGAAGTTGTGAAAAGAACTGTCATGCCTTGCAGTAAAGATCCTCCCTTAGACAGCCATATTAACTGCTGCTATTAAACAGAAAGGAAGCCGTAAGAATCTAAAAACATTAAAATGGCTAATCAGAATGTGGCTATTAACTTGAAATAGCAACTAACCTTTGCTTCAGCCCAGTTTAGTATTTAAGTAATTGGTTACGGAAGACATTACTGATCTGGCTGATACAGTGGGCTAGATTCTGAATTTAGCTGCACCAGTGTAAATCTGGAGTAACTCCATTTACTTCAGAGAAGTTCCTCCATGCTTACCCACAGTGCTGTTGAAGTTAGTAGTAAAATTTTAGCACATACATACTCTCAGGGGAATTTCCATTCTGTGAATGTCCCAGATGTAAGCCTGGAGAGAAATGCCATAGGTAGTTTAAAGGATTTACAGAGTAGTTTTGTTGAGGAATAAATAGACAAATCTTCTGCCATGTACACAGAGTAACACATGAGTAGAATGGACCAAAAATACGGGGTTAAAAAGTTGAAGGTATTAATTCAATTCAAAGTGGTTTTTGTTAAGTTTTTTGTAAGTATCTGATCTCTTTTGTCTTGAAAAAACATCCAATCTTGTAACTAAGCTATTTAAAACTGGCAATACTAAAAAAACCCAGCAATCTCAAACCCTTTACTTTCCACCACCTATTTAATATTTTTCTCAGACCAATTAACATATCTTAATGGAAAATTTCAAAAAAGTGGAAGTGCTTTTGCAAAAGATTCTAAGGGGGGGTGGGGGTGGGGGAAGAGGGTGTGTTTTGGCAAAAATGTCTTGTCTGAAAAATGTTGCCCATTTGTAGTAACTAGGCCAGCTGTGTGCAGAGTAGGTTGCTGGGATTAAAGGTCTCTTTCCTGGATCATGGAGGGACAGTCTGCAGCTATCCACTCTGCAGCTAGTAATGTCATTTCTGCTATGCCCCTTGACAGGAGGAAATGGCTGATCATTGTGACTGAGAGAGGGGATTGCTCCATTAAGCTTTCCAAATCAGGGGTTCACAAACTTTTTCTGAGCCCCCCCAACATGTTATAAAAACTCCAGGGCCCAGCAGGGGAAAGAGGAAGAGGGTGTTCAGGGCTTCTGCCAAGGGGGGGCTCTGAGCTTCCGCCCGATGGGATGGCTAGGGCTCAGGGCTTTAACTGCAGGGCAGGTGGGGCTCAGAGCTTTCTGCCCATGGCCCCAGCCACGCTAATACGGACCCTACTTTGCAGACCCCTTTAAATTGCTCATGCCCTTGGTGTTCTAAATAACCCCAAGCATTCCAACAATAGTAGCAGGGCATTCTTCTGCCTTGAATTTATTTGACACTTTTTAGTTTTGCTGTAAAGCTTCATTGTTTCAGAACTCATGAGGCTCTCCTAGTGCATCTTCCTGAGTTGGATGAAGAGGTGGCAGTGATACAGGTTTCTCATTGCAGTAGTCACCCAGTAGCTAATATTAATAATCAAAACCTTTTTTTGTAGTTTTTGGTTCTCCACCCAGTAGCACTTCAGAGAGAATGGAAGAGAGAGTGTCCAAACTGTGCCGCCCCATGGACTAATAAAGTACCTAACAAACTTAGAGCAGAGGAGTGCAGTATTACCAGTGTTAGGCTGTTGAGTTTTAGGTGCTAGAAAAGAAGGTCCCAATCCTGTAATTGACATTAATCAAAGCCCTGTTGACTTCATTTGGAGAAATGGATCCTTCTAGGCTATTTTTCCACACAGGATATTTTGCAGTAATTCTGTTCTGAGGAAAATATAATAACCAAACCTTCCCAGAGCTCAATCCGCAGAGCCATCCCACAGCCTGTTTCAAAAGATTATGAGTTAGGAACTGGCATAGTACATTTGTCTGAAATTGCTGAAGGGAAAGTGAAGTAAAAAATGGTCTCCAATACTAGTGGAGCAGCTTTACACCTACAGTTAAATGGGGGTGTACAGGCAGACCCACTTAGATCCCTGGCTGAATCCACACTAGGTCAAAGTTTTATGCCTACAACATTGCCCAGATTGAGGCCCTTTTCCCAAAAGGGCCTTTATGGTAATCCTGCCAAGGAAAGCCAGGACATAACGTGAAGGTTTTTAACTATTTTGACACATCTCACTATTACCAGACACTTTCCAATATAAGACCCTGTTGGGTTACTCAGGTTTCTCATTTGCTTAACAGTAGTCTTTGTCCCACCCTCTCCTGTGATGCACTGTAAAATAATTGGTGGTGAAATACAGTAGATGGCACTCCTGAGGCAGAACAGCAACAGCAAAGGGAAGATTTGGCTGGACAAAAGCCTTAAAATGATGTCTGTCTACACATAGAAAACCCTTTTGATTATCTCTATTTAGCCATAAACTTTAAAAATAAAGGGGTCTGGGAAACTATAACTCTTATAATAGAGATACAAGGCAGAGCTTCTGTGAATGATTCTCAGTACAATCCCTCCTCCTTGTTGGTTTATTGTACTCAAAATATAATTGATTGTACTTTCACAGATGCCTTACTGAAAGCACACAAGTGATGAGTGGTGCTCCAAACTGATGCTTGAGAGCTGATCAGGGATTTTCCAGGAGAACATTTTTCACACATGTGCACAAACCCCTTCCCAAGTCAAAAAAACTGGCTTTCAACTAGAAAATGGACATTTCAGCACAATTCAACTCTTGCAAAACTGTTGGAAAGGTTTTGGTTTTGTTCCAAGGTGGAACAACATTTTTTATTTTGACACCTCAAAGATTTCCATGAAACAGGACTGTCACCCTCTGGCCAGCTCTACACCCATGCTCCGCTAAGCCAGGTGTCAGAGCTGAGTGCTGATCAAAAGAATTAACTCTTCAGTGAAGACATAGGAAGAATCTAGCCCCTAAGGATCTTCCCAACATAACAGTACTGGGTGCCCAGAAGCTTTGAAATTAAAAAATGGATTTAGGACCCTTACTTAGATTTTTTTTTTAAATCTTGGTTTCAGCTTTTTTGTAATGTCCTTATCCTCCTTAATTGCTGCTTATATTCACTCCCTCATAGTCAAACAGACCCCCTAATCTGTCTCAATCAGTGTGCTTCTGCTACTTAAAGGATTTGTCATTTGCTTTAATGTCTTTGGCTCCTTGCTCTTCATAATACCTCTTAGCCCTCCTACTTTCTACCTTGCATTTGCCTGTTGATTCACTTGGGCTAGATTTTCTTTCTTTTTTAAGCAAACCTGTTTGACTCCTACAACATTCTGTACCTTGTCATTTAAAAATCTTACGGGGGTTTCTTTCTTTTCCAGCTTCCTTTTTTGATTAGTAATATATATATATAAGTTCTTTGAGTCAATTATAGTATGCTCAGATAGCCCCCATGTAGGGCCTCAGGCTTTTCATTTCCTCAGTTTTGAAAAGTTCTTTAGGACTAGCTTCTTTGTGTTTGTTTGTTTGTTTTTTTAACCATTCCAAAATTTAATATATTAATATTTTTATATTGATTTCCTGGAACAGGCTGAAAAAGTTGCCTATCCTCGGATCTTGGTGCTCTAAACAGTTAAGTGAGCATGTTCATTTGAAACTCAACAGCATGACATATAATTGGTTAAACTTGCAGCAAATGAGGAAATATAGTCTCCCTTTCCTGAATATTGTCCCTTAAGCTACATCTCCCTCTCCAATACAGCCCATAAAAATGTGTTAAATCATGCACCAGGACAATACATTCCAAAGCTGAGTGGCCTTAAACTATATCGCCAGCTCCCTCTCTTATAAACTCCTAACATTGATGTATAGACCTCTAAAATGTTGAGCATATTCACCCATTGTTTTCCCTCCTAGAGGTGCCGATGACCCTACTGTAATTTTCCATTCCCAGCCCCCTCTTTCCCCAACTTCCAGCCCTCTGTCAGTTACATTTTTCTATGCCTAGTTCTGGGGCTTTTGTTACTGTCCCCCTTCTGAACCTAGTTTCAAGCCTTCCTCACTAGGTTGGCAAGTGGCATCCCGTGATGCTCTTCTTTTTTCTCCAACAGGACCCCATTTCTTCCTGGCAGTTCTCCTTCCTGAAACTAATGTCAGATATGGGATCCAGTCTCTCTCACCACTTCACAATGAGCATCCAGAGCACAATACCACCCAATGTCCTGCCCCATTGTCAAAGGGATAGCTCCCATTTCTATGATTACATAACAAATACACGTTTTAATAAAATGCAATAAAAATTGAGAATGATTAGTGAATACATACGTTTATACTCTAAAGCCATTTCTATCATTATATTCATTCCAGACGCCTCACACTAGCATAGCAGGTCCCAATCCTGATCGGGGATTCTGGGCCTTATCATAATGTAAATAATAAAAATGACATTTGTATTCTTATGACTTTTAAATACGCTGCTGCATACTTCTATTCTATTCTATGTAATCTGATAGGTACACTTCTATAAACTGTACAGGATTGACAGATTAGTTTATAGCCACTTATTACAGCATCCCATTGTCTTTTTGTTATTTCACCATATTTCAGTAAAACCTAGCATGTCAAGATCTTCATCCATTTCCAGGCATTCTAGTTCATCTTTTTAGTTTTCCTTTTAAAGTTTCTTGCATTCATAGACTTTTTTTTTGGTGGGGGTGGAGGAACGTCTTTTACCTATTTTTTTATTTATTTATTTAACTCTAACTGGAATCTAAGGTTTTGATTTGTTTGTTTTTTTTCCTACTGGAATATATCTGATCTCAGACTGTCCCTCTGTCTTTTCAGTTGTGGTTACTCTCTTGGATACAGAGACACTTTTACATTACTGATATCCCTACCAGAAGACTATCTGACCTGAGTACTTCTCAGCACCTGGCAGCTTTCCCCCAAAATTTCTACTTTAAATATTCCCTGAAAACATAGTTAATTTTCTGTCTGTAGTTATGTTCACCATTGGTTAAGGTGGAACCCATCTTCTCTGTATATGCACTCCCAACCTCTGAAAGTCACTTCCCTATGCCTAATCAATTTAAACACTGGCCCATTCACACATTAAGATCCTAATAGTTCCTCAGCGTAGCTGGCCCTACAAGTGGAAAAGGAAGCATTTCAGACAAAGCTACTGTAGCAACACTCTGACTTTTTCCTATTAATCTAAAGTTAGCTCCCAGGACCTTATACTTCCTTATATCATTGATACTAATATGTACCATAACTAAAGATTACACTTCAGCATTCACTAGAAGTTTTAGATGTAATATGAGATACACCACCTTTAGGCCTTTTAGTGGCTACAAACCTTAGTGCTGTTAAAAGCTAAGAGTAATTATATTTCACCTCAAAAGACAAAAGCCTCTGGTCTGAGAGTCACAGATCTGAGTTCAATCCCACTGCCACATGAGCTGGGAACAGTATGTATCATGTGGAATTTGTTAACAGATTGGCTGACCATCTGAATCTTCAAGTGTTCTGATATAAATTGTCTAGTGAAAAAGAAAAAGGATTTGTAATGTCTGACTTATTTAAAACCTCAAATCCTGTCTCAGTCAGGTCGCAAAGTCACATGGGAGAGACCTGAAAACAGAATATTACAACAGTCAGTGAAAATGAGAATAAATTGTAGTGGTGAAGCTGCATGTAGAATTCTTCCATGCAAGTATTTTTGTGTCTACAACATCAACATTGTCAGAAAGGCAATCTTTAGGGTTTTTTTTTTTTTTTTTACATTATGTAATGCCTCTACACTGCTTTTTCAGCAAACACCAATTTTATTTTATAGCTTTAATCAATATTTCACACAGTGAAACCTTTTTCCTTGTTGCCATGGATTATCAAAATATTCTTCAACTGCAGGCTGCTTTGTGCATTCATCACCTCTGCTATAATAACGTGTGGATTCTATGTAGGCCAAGATTAGATCACAAGCGTGGGAATTTTTCTTCATTTTTGCAACTCTTCAGTCAGCACACAATGCACAATTTTTTGACTTCATGAGGTGAGACCAAGTTTCTGTTCTGTGGACCTACAACTGAGGATCTGATGTAATTTTTATTTACTTCAGATGAAAGCATATACCATTTTAAATATAATTTTCATCTCAAAGCAATAGATCCAATTTTTTTTCTAATCAGGAAACAGTATTAAGTACTATGGGTAAAACTTAGAGTAAAACTTTCAAAAGCATCTAAAAGTACATCTACACTGCAGCATCCTCTCCCCTCTCCCCCCCACCACCACGGAAGCAAGTCTTAGGGCTTGGCTACACTTGCGAGTTAGAGCGCATTAAAGGAGGCCCGGGTGGGCTAGCTCACTACCGGCCACACTGGCAAGGCTCTAGAGCGCTCTGACTCCGCGGCTAGAGAGCTCCTGGTACTCCACCTTGGCGAGTGGAATAACGTTTGGTGCACCCCCGCTGGAGCACCCTGGTGCCAGTGTGGATGCCCTGGTCTGTAAGTGCTCTCTGATCGGCCTCCAGAAGTGTCCCACAATGCCTGTTCTAGCCACTCTGGTCATCACTTTGAACTCTACTGCCCTGCCCTCAGATGACCAGCCGTCAGACCTGACCTTTAAATTCTCTGGGAATTTTGAAAATCCCCTTCCTGTTTGCTCAGCCAGGCGTGGAGTTCTCTCAGCACATCTTTCCAGGTGACCATGCCTCCATGTGCCAGGCGATCCCCAGTATGGAGCAATGGTGAGGTGCTGGACCTCATCAGTGTTTGAGCAGAGGAAGATGTCCAGTCCCAGCTGTGCTCTAGCAATAGGAATTACAATACCTTCGGGCAGCTATCAAGGGACATGATGGAAAGGGGCCATGGCTGGGACATACTGCAGTGCAGGATTAAAGTGAAGGAGCTGCGGAATGCCTACTGCAAAGCCTGTGAGGCAAACAGCCACTCTGGTGCTGCCCCTGTGATCTGCCATTTCTACAAAGAGCTGGACATGATACTTGGGGGTGACCCCACCTCAATTCCAAGGACCACCATGGACACTTCAGAGCCCAGTGCAACAAGACAGGAGGAGGAGGAGGAGGAGGAGCAAAGCAGGAGTGAGGGTGCTGAGGCGGAGGAAGACACCCCGGAATCCCTAGATGCATGCAGCCAGGAGCTGTTCTCAAGCCAGGAGGAAGGTAGCCAGTTGCGGCTGCCCGTGCTTTGGGAAGGACAAACACCAGAGGAGCTTCCCAGTAAGCGACTTTTATTTTTGGTAGGAAGTTATTCAGTGTGGGCTCTTGGGGCGAGGAGGGTTAGGGCTGCATGCATGCCTAGATTCAGAATAGGGCATTGATATGCTCTCTCACATCGCGGTAATTGGCCTCAGTGATCTCTTCAAAGGTCTCACCCAGAACTTGGCCAATGCGCTTGCACAGGTTTCTCAGGAGAGCCACTGTGGTCCTTGACCCAGTAAAGCTAACTTGTCCGTTCCACTGTGCCGTGAGGGGCAGGAGGACCATTGCTGCACACAGGCAAGCTGCATATGGGCCAGGGTGGAAGCTGCATTGGAGTGGAAGACCCTCCCTTGCTTCCCAGGTCACCCTCAGCAGTGAGATATCTTCCAGGATGAACTCCTGTGGGGACAGAGTTCAGTTTAGGGGTCCCCTGCCGCTGTTGGCTCTCCCCAAGGCACAGAAACCCAGAGGACAGTACAGCGGTGAAACAATCAGTCACACTTGACCCTGTGCTTACTCACCATTTTGGGGCTCCTGTGGGTTATGTACACTCGCTTTGGGATGGGCAAATTATGCCATTGTGTAGACTATGCTTGCCCTTAAGTAAGTGGGGAATCATTGCTCTGTCTGGTGTGAACAATGCTGCCTCTGTTAAGCGTTACATTTTGCCTTTACAGATGCAACCTGAGATCTCAGCCGTCCGTGTTATCACTGGCCAAAAGACTCCAAAGAATCAGAAAGAGGCCACATAGAAGCAAGGAAGACATGTTGCATGAAGTAATGCAGCATTCAAGGAATGAAAATCAAAAAGTGCAGGAGTGGCAGGACAGTGAAAGGAGGATCCTCCAGCAGAATGAGGAGCGCCGCCACAAAAGCGTGGTGCTCTGGCAGCAAAGCACGGATCGGCTGATAAGAATCATGGAGCACCAAGCAAACTCTATCCAGGCACTCATAGCCATGTAGGCAGAGCACTAACGCTCCCCCCCACCCCCGCAGTCCTTGTCCCAAAACTCTTTCCCTTGTGCCCCCATGTCACCTCCAACCCACTGCCTCCAACACCTGTCGCTTCACCATCCAGCCCTGAAAACTATTACCCTTACCCACTGCACTCAGCCCCCATCACCATGCAGTATAGCCATCCTGAAGCACAGCACTCATTGCACAGCACGCCAGACAGGAAGGCTGAGTATGATAACAGGACATACGCAAATCTGGGATTGTACCATTCCCCTCCCCACCCCTTTGCCCTTTCTGTTTTCCAAGCAGTTGTGTTTCTTTTCAATAAATGAATTTTCTTTTCAATAAATGGATTTTTTGGATTTGAAAACATTCTTTATTAGTGCATAAAGTAAAAGATACCTTAGCCCAGGAAAGAAACAGGCACTGCAAGTCAGCGTAGCAAACACAGATTCCTACTAACATTGGAACAACTGCACTCCACTCCCGTGTAGGGCACCAAACATTAGTGTTGGCTTTCAGCCTCAAATTGCTCCCTCAAGGCATCCCGAATCCTTGCAGTCCCGAGCTGGCCCCCTCTAATAGCGCTGCTCTCTGGCTGTTCAAATTCAGCCTCCAGGTGTTGAACATCTAAGTTCCATGCCTGAGTGAATCGTTCACCCTTCCCTTCATAAATGTTATGGAGGGTACAGCATGCGGCTATAACCATGGGGATGCTGTCATTGGCCAAGTCCAGCTTCCCATACAGAAAGCACCAGCGGCCCTTTAAACAGCAAAAAAGCACACTCCACAGTCATTCTGCACCGGTTCAACCTGTTGTTGAATGGCTCCTTGCTGCTGTCAAGGCTTCCTGTGTAGGGTTTCATGAGCCACAGCATTAAAGGATAAGTGGGGTCTCCAAGGAGCAGAATGGGCATTTCAACTTCCCCTACGGTGATCTTCTGGTCTGGGGGAAAATGTCCCGGCTTGCAGCTTCCTGAGCAGGCCAGTGTTCCAAAAGATGCGTGCGTCATGCACCTTTCTGGGCCAGCTTGCATTAATGTAATGAAATGCCCATGGTGATCCACAGCACCTGGAGAACCATAGAGAAATACCTGGTGCCAGAATTGGTATATGCGTCCCATCTATCGCCTCTCCACAGTTAGGGAAACCCATTTGTGCAAAGCCATATCATGCATGTTACCTAGAGTCACAGTTCTTCTGAGCAGGATGAGATTAATGGCCCTGCAAACTTGCATCAACACGATTCCAATGGTCGACTTTCCCACTCCAAACTGGTTAGCGACCGATCGGTAGCTGTCTGGAGTTGCCAGCTTCCAGATTGCAATAGCCACCTGCTTCTCCACTGTCAGGGCAGCTCTCAATCTCGTGTCCTTGTGCCGCAGGGTGTGGGGCAAGCGCCTCACACAGTCCCATGAAAGTGGCTTTTCTCATCCAAAAGTTCTGCAGCCACTGCCTGTCATCCCAGACTTGCATGACGATGTGATCCCACCACTCAGTGCTTGTTTGTGAATGCCACAAGCAAACTCTTGTCATATGCGTTACTTGAGTCGATATCATCGTCGGAGCCCGCACTGTCACTTTGGATCATAAGGAATAACTCGACTGCCAAACGTGACATTCCGGCGAGACTCGTCAGCATACTCCTCAGCAGTTTGGGCTCCATTCCCGCAGACCGAAGGGAAGACCGAGCGTGCAGTACAAAAAACGTTGAAAGATGGCACCAAATATAGACGGAAGCATAGGGATTTCTGGGATGAGAACCGATGCATCATGGGGTGTTGGGACAGGACCCAGAGTGCCCCCCTCCCGTGCCCTTCCCCCAAACCACAGCACCAGAATGGGAAGAGGTGCTCTGTGGGATAGTTGCCAATAATACACCGCTCCCAATGCTGCTGCAAGTACTGCAAATGTGGCCACACCAATGCACCTGCAGCTGTCAGCGTGGACAGACTGCAGCGCTTTCCCTACTGCGCGCTCCGAAGGCAGGTTTAACTCACAGCGCTCTACATCTGCAAGTGTAGCCATGCCCTTAAAGCCCTGAGTCAATGCTAACAAGCTAAAAAGAGCAGTGTAGCTGTTACTGCTCAGACTGGAGCCTGGGCTCTGAGACCTGGCAAGTGGGGGGTACTCAGGTCCCAGGCTCCAGCCTGAGCAGAAACAGCTACACTGCTCTTTTTAGCCCTGTAACTCAAGTCCCGTACATCTCAGTCAGTTTACCTGGGCTCTGAGACTTGCTGCTGTCGAGCAGTGGGTAGCGTATGCAGTGTAGGTGTACCCTAAGTGACAGACTTTTAAGTTCCATTGACTTTCAGTGAGACCTAGATGACAATTAGTCACCTTTTGAGGATATGGGCCTAAGTCACTTTTGAAAATGGGACTTTAGTTCCTAAGTCACTTAGGCATTTTTGAAAATGTTACTCTAAACTTTTGCCCTGTATCTTCTCGTGGGGGAAGGGAGGGGATAGACGTCTGAATCAATTTCTGATTATACAATTTGTATTTCATGAAGATAAAAGATGGTGCCCAAATGTCATTGACTGTCCTTATTTCATGAATAGAATATAAGCATATTGGTTACCTGTATCAGTACAAAGATGAAGTGCTGTGGCTAATGGGAGTTACATCTGTGCAAGTGAGAGTAAAACTAAGTCCTTATGGTTTACTGATGAAGTATACAGTATAATTTGCACTTGGACTTCCAACTTTGGTCCTGTGCAACAATTTTCAAAAGTTTCCCCAAATTGTCCAGTACAACCTTAAGTTCAGCTCTACATTAAAAATTACCACTACTGACCAATAAGTTTTTGCAGGCCTCTTAGGTGGTAGCTTGGTCCAGGTTTCCCTATAAACAGTAAGTTGAACATCTCTTTCTAAACCATCTACTACATATTTCTAAAATTAGTTTTTCCTCAGATGCCCCCCTGAATTAGACAAGAAGGATTTTTGTTGTAAATTTGGCTAAGATACAAAGTGAGAATGTCTCAAACCACATTTCCAGATTCAATGTGGTGTAGCACCATGGCACACCTTGTCCTCCCTGCGTAGTTTCCAGAGCTCAGCTGCCCGTGCCAGTCAAGGAAGTGAGAAACTGACTTAGTTTCACTTCTCCTGTATGGCACTACGAAGAACCATTACTAGTCCGACCTGAATTAAGTGACTGCTTTAGAATTGGCAGCCTGCTTTAATCATGTTCTTATGAATTTTCTTGTGGGGAAGGACAGCAATAAGATTAACCAGACTGCTGCCTTATGTGGCTTTTATATAGGGAAATTAGATGATGTGAGGAATGCCTGAATGCACATAGAGGGGCAGATCCTCAGTCATAGGTATGGCCTGAGAAACAGCCAGAGAGGTTTGGCCACCTAACTTAGATGTATCCATTTAGCTGTAAGTTTGGCTAAGATACAAAGTGAGATGCAGTAGCTGCTGAAGTTGGAATAATGTCACCTGTGATTATTACTGGGGTTCAGTGGATGCACTGCTCATGAAGTAGCTGATGACTAGCAAATAACTGAATGGTTGCACTGCTGCTCCTTTTTTCACTACACTCTACACGTTAGGGACTCGTATACCCTCAGGGCTGAAATAAAGAATGAAGCTTACATGGCAAAAATGGGACTAATGAACTGAGAACTCACACAATGCATATAAAATCATTTAATAAAACTGAACTGCTTATGTAAGAAGCTCAAAGTCTTGGAGAGAATAACAGTAGAAAATTATGGTTAAATATTTTCATTCACCAACTTTACAAACCAAAACTGATGCAAATGTACAGCCAAATCCCATGGTGTAAAGGACCACGTTTACATCAACTGGAATGTCTCAAAGACTTCTGGTCTAAGAATAGAAAATTGATGCATAAGTAATAAGTTATTTCAGTGGTATAAAGGGCTTGATGCAAAGCATGTTAAAGTCTACGGGAAGACCACAATTTCTTAGTATAGTGTTAGGGAAATATCTATCGTGAAATTAGATAAATTGCTTAGTTTCCTTGTGACTGCTGTCAAATTTATTTTAAAAATATAGTAACAAATAAATCTACTGTATGAATGTTTCACAATACAAGAATTAAAAGATATAGAACAACTTACTGATTGTATTAGGTTAAAAACCTAATGGATCAGTTGGGATGAACTGATTAGAAACAATTCATTGGTATAAGTTTAATGAGAGTAAGTGTCCTTACTTGAACCATGATCCATATTGCATCGAGTCTGCTATGTTCCATTATCTTGTATATCTGACATTACTCTGTCCTGATTAAGGAATGCTGCATAGCTGCATTGCTCCAGGAGCCTTCCCTTCTTTCCCCTTTGTTGTCTGATCTCTGGATTGTGTATTAATTGTAGTGATTACTTAGGCATTCCCAGTTAACACTGATCTCTAAAGATTAGGCCTAGTATTAAAATTAATGTTCAGTTGGGAATCCCAATGTGCACAGGTTTCAGAGTAACAGCCGTGTTACTGTATTCGCAAGAAGAAAAGGAGTACTTGTGGCACCTTAGAGACTAACCAATTTATTTGAGCATGAGCTTTCGTGAGCTACAGCTCACTTCATCGGATGCATACCGTGTAAACTGCAGCAGACTTTATATACACACAGAGATCATGAAACAATACCTCCTCCCACCCCACTGTCCTGCTGGTAATAGCTTATCTAAAGTGATCATCAAGTTGGGCCATTTCCAGCACAAATCCAGGTTTTCTCACCCTCCACCCCCCCACACACAAACTCACTCTCCTGCTGCACAGTTACAACATTTAACCTTTGGAAAATCCTTCTGTATTTGTAACAGTTTTATCAATACATTTGGCAAAGTCACTCACATTCTAACCCAGCAATGGGATCTGTCTGTTAGTGGGGTAGTGGATGCATGAAAAGGTCTGTGAAAACAGTCACTATCTGCAGAGTGCAACATGTAATTCTTTAGCCTTGGGCTATGTATAAGCCTGTTATTGTACTAAATGAGTATATTACAGCCAAGAGCTGAGTTGCTCACAGGAGGTTTGGCACAGAATAACCAGAAAAGCTTGTTTCTAGCAACCTAATCTTACGTTTTGGTTGTCTGTGAAGCACTTTATCATGACCACCAACACCGATTATCTTAAACAAACAAAACCCAAGGCAAGGCTCCTATTTCTATCTGATTAGTAGCTTTCTAAACATACCAGTTTAATTTCTGAACATTTATTTTTAAGTCTTATTTAAAGTACACTTACACTAAATTGGTTAGTCTCTAAGGTGCCACAAGTACTCCTTTTCTTTTTGCGAATACAGACTAACACGGCTGTTACTCTGAAACTAAATTCAAGGAACTTTCTCAAATGTTACTAATATTTGGGGTGAGCTTCTTAACGAGAAACAAAGGGTGAAAAAAGGATTATTGAGAGTAAGGAAAGAAAACTGATGCTGATGTTTTAGAAAGGTTTCTATTTGCATGATGTGTGCTTGAATGCATTTGCTGCTTATCTATGTGTAAATAAAATGCAATATCTTGCTGACATTGAATGGTTCTGTCTGATGCATTGCTAAAGCTTTTTGAAGCTTCATTTTGTTTCTTGTTGCAAACAAATCATAGGTCAAGGTGACAGTGACCTCTTCCTGTTTTCATACTTGAGTTTTGAAGGGTTTTGGGTATGTTAATATTGAACATGGTAATATTTTGAGAGACCATCTGTAAAAGGTTTTTATTCCTACAAGCATGAGCAAATTTCCTTTCTAATGTACTGTAGATAGCCAGTGTTCCAGGCATTTCAAAAGTGGCTGTTTATTTTTCCATCTGTTTACGCTAATGCAGATACGTGTCTCAACACTTTTCTGCAGTGGCTCACAATATACAGGTTAGTCTGTATGGGTTTCATTATAGGCTGCCATACTGTCTACCTCTTGCTTACACTACCTATACTCTCTTCTGCCTATTCCATCCCTGAAAATGGTTGATCGGTCTTAATCAAGTGATGCATAAATCTCTCAGTTAAACATGGACTTGTAGTGAGGATTGTATGTCATCCTGTACCCTAGGCCAGCACGACAGCCTTTCTCCTGATCTAAGGGCTGTACTAGGACTGAGGATGCTAGTTAGGGATAAGTCTAGTTCTTGTGTTTCCCTAGATGTGAGTTACATATGTTGTGTTCCAGGTTCCATCCAAACTGCCTTTATTAGTAATTTCTTAGCATTCCAGTCATATAAAATAGTTCTGGGCCAGCTGATACAATCATAGAATCATAGAATCTCAGGGTTGGAAGGGAGCTCAGGTGGTCATCTCATCCAACCCAAGCTCAAAGCAGGACCTAATCCCCAACTAAATCATCCCAGCCAGGGCTTTGTCAAGCCTGACCTTAAAAACCTCTGAGGAAGGAGATTCCACCACCTTCCTAGGTAACCCATGTGACTACCCGGCTGACCAATTCCACCTGCCAGCTCTCTTTTCTACAACAACAAGGGAGTGGAGAGAGACTGTGGTCCCAGCTGGAGGTATACTGTCCATAGGCCCACTCCAACTCTCCGTGAACTCAATGAAAGCATTTCCATTCATTTTAATAGGAGATGGAATGAGCTACTTGGTAGATGCCTCTCTTTCACCCTCTAAATTAGGACACTGCCCAATGAGAAAATACAGAATCCAGCTCTCCTATTAAAAGCCCATTATTTCTTATATATTTTGCCAACTTCATTCTCACACCCTGATTTTTATTATTGTTTTGCATTCAGTGTTGGCAACATGTTTACATTTCAGACATTACTGGGTTTTTGTAGACAAGTATTACTCAGCATATCACTATGTTAGAAAAGAGTGTTCAAGACTTACATTCTTCTGTTTCCATTATTCCTCAATCATTGATGTTGGTAAGCAAATTGGAGTTGAAATGATTTATACTAATTTACAAAATTCTATAAACAATTAAAAAGACAAGATGTGAAGGTTTTTTTTGAGGGGTGGAGGTTGGGATAGAGGGAGAGAGCAAGGATTTTCTATAAGCCATTAGAAAGTCAAAATTGAAAGACATAATCATAGCCTCAGTCCTTGCATGACATCACCTACATGTCGAGCAAAGCAAGAACCAATTATGGCTTCTCTGACTGGGTCATCAGTTAAGAAAAAAGAATGTGTGTGGGAAAGTAATTTTCTATTTATTCTTGCAGAATATGTTTTCTTAATTCCTGGCACACCCTTGGTGACACAATGGAAGCAATTTCAGCTTTCATTATATGAAAAAAGACTTTGGGAGCTGTCATGTTTGGAAGACTTTTTTCAAACCCACACTGTTACTGAGAAATAGTCTTGCCTGCAATTATTACACAGAAAGAAATCACTAGTTCCAACAAAATGATGTGCAAATTCCAAATTAATTACTTTGTAAACACAATTTAAGGTAAATACATAATCAAAAGTAATTTTATTAGTTGAATTATTATTATTATTATTTTGTAATTACCTTCTTGACAGGTGAATGGTCTGAAAGCACAAGAAATTGAAGCATTGGTTCAGCAGATTTTTTTTAGCTACTTGTGAAACCCATAAAAATCCTCTAAAAATACAGAAATTTTACACAATCACAACTATATATTAAATTCAAAAGCTTCTCCTTAACAAGTATGATTTAATCAGTGTATTGTGTTAAGGGAGCTCAGAATACCGCATAGCAAACCCATAAGAAGGGTTTTTCAAATTTCTTAATTTTAGGAAATATCAGGAAGCAGACGCCAAATATGGAGAACATCCAAAAAACTGCTATCCGAACAGCCCAGTCTTAGCTGAGATAACCAGCTGCAAATCTGAACAGGTCACAGATGAGTGAAGGAGAATAATGAACAGTAGTTCATGAAACAAGAAATCAGAATGTCATACATTTAAGAAGGTAGGCTGCATTCCAGTCCATGATTTATATTTTGTTTTACCATAGTTGAGGCTGTATGTTTGCTACAGTCATGACTTCTGTAACAAAACCCAAGGCTTAAGATTTTTTTCATAAAAAGTAGTTGTCCCTGTTTTCACTTTTCGTGATCTAAAAATGTGTTTGGAATGATCTATAAAACCAAATGGCATAGAAATGTATAATACATTTTATGAAATCCAGACAACCCAGTGTTTAAAAGCATGCTCAGAGCAAAATCCCATCTATTCTTATTTTATTAAAGTATTTGACAGCTACTTAGCACTTTGAACAACTAAACATAGACCATAGCGTGCTGTGACTTCTCCTTTATTTCTTTGAACTCAAATTATTATGTAGATTATTTGCCAGTTCAAAGCCACCCTTTTTTCTTCTACCACTACTTCTACCATCATAGCCTTAATGCCAGACACTTCCTGTCAAGAAAAGTAGGTCAAGACCTGTGGAAAGCTACTAGATTTGGAATGAAGTACTGGACAGTTGACATATTGCTTGTGGAAGTGAGTTCCCAACAGTAAGCAGGTCAGTGGATCCAAGTGAGACAGACATGGCACTTAATCTCTTCATTGTGCCTTACACGATGAAATGGTTGGAACTGGCTCTGTCAGAATGGTGCTTTCTACACTGAGTGTGAATTCGCACACAGCCAGTCTGTCCAGGTTCTGCTACTTTAGGCACAATGTTCTGTTAAGCTCAAAAGCCATGTGTGTCAAACTGAATTACAGGATCACTCAGTACAAAGCTGGAATGAGAAGAATCAGTAGTTTGAGTTGGAGCAAAGAAACAACTTGCCAAATAAAGCTGTGGCTTGTTCACAGCACCCCAAGACTCAGTTTGAAGCAGACAGTGCAATTATGCACTGTGTGCAAGAAATGAAATCATGTGTTCAAGCCACTGATTAAAAAGAGGATAACATTTTGGTAGGGAGGCATCAGCTGCAGCACTTCAGCTGGAATAGAGTTGCTGCCTTTGAAAGGTTTTGATTTGGTTAATCACAGAAGACATTCTGGAATACTAATAAGGATTCTAAGCTGAACAAATACATTCCTGATGGAGTCCTGCAGCAGACAATGTGGAATAATAGGAATGCGGGCCTGGAAAATGTGGATCAAAATGGAATTAAGATTCTCCCAAAACAACTTGACTAACCTACTCTACCAAAACCAAAACCTAGTCACAAGTGACTAACATTCTTAGTCACTAAGAAGAAAGTGTTAAGTTGCCATTAGGACAGAAAATGAACAGGAGACCTCAAAATTGCAAGTATGTGAAAGAATTTTCATTAACATAAGTTGTGGATTGTTTCTAAAGAGTTTCCTTATCATATTTACAACCTGTATATAAAAAAATATTCCGATAAGCAAAGTAGGGAAATATGGTCTAGAGGAAATAACTATAAGGTAGTGCACAACTGGTGTAAAGGCCATACTTAGAGTAATCAATGGTTTGCTATCACACTGCGAGTATCTAGTGGTGTATCTAGTGGGGTTCTCAGTGGTCAGTACTGTATCTGGTACTATCCAATGCTTTCATTAATAACTTGGATAATGGAGCAAAGAGCATACTTATAAAATTTGTGGATGACACCAAACTGGGTGGGTTGCAAGCACTCTGGAGGACAGGATGAGAATTCAAAATGAGTATGACAAATTGGAGAATTGGTTTGAAATTAATAAGATGGTCAATAGACAAGTGCAAAGTATTTCACTTGTGCATTTGATTTTTTTCCTTCCTAACAACAAAATGGGGAATAACTGGTGAGGTGGTAGTACCTCTGAGAAGGGTCTGCGGGTGATAGTGGACCCCAAATTGAAGAGTCGGCCATGTGATGCAGTTGCAAAGAAGGCTAATATCATTCAGCGATGTATTAACATATGTGCTGTATGTAAGACACTGGCAGTAATTGTCCTGCTCGCCTCAGCACTGGTGAGCCTCAACCGGGGTATTTGTGTCCAATTCTGAGCACCGCACTTAAAGAAAGATATAGACAAATTGGAGAGAGTTAAGAGCACCAAAAATGATTAAAAGATTTTAGAAAACCTAACCTATGTGGAAAGATATTTGTTTTTTTTAAATACATATTTAGTCTTAAGAAAAGAAGACTGAGGTGGGATATAAGTCTTCAAATATATTAATGGCTGTTATACAGTGACCAATTGTTCTCCACGTCCACTGAAGATAGGATAAGAAGTAATTGACTTAATCAGTAACAAGGGAGGTTTAAGTTAGATATTAGGAAAACCTTTTAAGCTTTGAGGTTGAAACACTGGAATAGGTTACCAAGGGAGGCTGGTGAATCTTTGTCCCTGGAGGTTTTTCAGAACAGGTTCAACACCTATCAGGTCAGATCTAGGTTTACTTGGTCCTGCCTCAGCATAGGGGCTGGACTAGATGGCCTCTCAAGGTTCCTTCAGCCCTGTATTTATATGATTCTATGAAATACCTTCATAAGGGTGAAGGGCAAATATGGTTGTATGACACACTTGCACCACTCCATTCTCCAAAGCGGCCAGCAGCTCATGGCTGTTCTAACTTGCTCCAGTAGTAAAGAGCACTAAGATGGCTAAGGATTACCAGTGTAGCACTGCTCTGACTGCCTGTCACAGGGTATGTTTCCCTCACCCTAGATTCTTACTGCACTGTGCAAGTTCAACACCAAGTGCTTTATTAATGTTAGTTCCCCAAAGCATAAGGGTTTTCCCTAAATCTTCATCTACTACCAATACTTGGGGGGGAAGGGGGCCTAACCTATGGAAAAGTTCCCTTAAGCTAGCTTACTATCCCCTAGGAAGAGCTCACCTGTAGAAGGAGATCCCCTCAGGTGCTCTGTACTTGTGATAGTGGCTCCTACATTACTTCCTGCAGCCAGAATTGGCAGCATGCTCAAAGGATCCATGCCTCAGTGATAGCACACTGACAAAATGGTCTGTTGGGGCGATAGGTGCCGACTTCCCTTTGCCCAGGGGGTGCTCAACCCCCCTCTGACCCTGCCCCTTTCCCCACCCCTGCACCACCCTTGCCCCACCCCCATTCCACACTCTTCCCCCAATTCCCTGCCCCCACCCCGCCTCTTCTCCACGTCCTCCCCTGAGCGCGCTGTGCTCCTCCCCCAACGCAGAGCACTCGGGTGAGGAGGGGGCGGGGGGAGCTTGGTTGCCGGTGGGTGCTATGTGCCAGCTAATTTTTCCCTGTGGCTGCTCCAGCCCCAGAGCACCCACAGAGTCGGCGCCTATGGTTGGGGCCATACGCAGCACATTCAATTTAGGGTATATCTACACAGCAAAAATTGTGCATGAACTAGCCTACATGAATCCAGCTAGCAATAGCAGCAAAGACAAAGCAGCGTGGGTGTCAAGGTTCCTTCCCCACTCTGAACTCTGGGGTACAGATGTGGAGACCTGCATGAAAACCTCCTAAACTTACTTTTACCAGCTTAGATTAAAACTTCCCCAAGGTACAAATTATTTTACCCTTTGCCCTTGGACTTCCACTGCCACCACCAAACGTTTATCTGGGTTTGGAAACGTCTTTCCCCCCAAAATCCTCCCAACCCTTGCGCCCCACTTCCTGGGGAAGGTTTCGTAAAAATTCTCACCAATTTGCATAGGTGACCACAGACCCAAACCCTTGGATCTTAAGAACAATGAAAAGGCATTCAGTTTCTGAAAAGAAGGATTTTAATAGAAGTAAAAAGTAAAAAAGAATCACCTCTGTAAAATCAGGATGGTAAATACCTTACAGGGTAATTAGATTCAAAACATAGAGAATCCCTCTAGGCAAAATCTTAAGTTACAAAAAAGACACACAGACAGGAATATCCATTTTATTCAGCACAGCTTAATTTCTCAGCCATTTAAAGAAATCATAATCTAATGCATCTCTAGCTAGATTACTTACTAAGTTCTAAGACGCCATTCCTGTTCTGTCCCCGGCAAAAGCATCACACAGACAGACACAAACCCTTTGTTTTTCTCCCTCCTCCCAGCTTTTGAAAGTATCTTGTCTCCTCATTGGTCATTTTGGTCAGGTGCCAGAGAGGTTATCCTAGTTTCTTAACCCTTAACAGGTGAAAGGGTTTTTCCTCTGGCCAGGAGGGATTTTAAAGGTGTTTACCCTTCCCTTTATATTTATGACAGTGGGCTTGTGAGCTGAGTACATAGCCAGGGTCTATGCTGGACTTGTACCACACTGCTATTGTTATCTTCACTAGCTGGATAGCCCACGCACAGCTTTTGACATGTAGACATAACCTCAGAGTGGCTCAAGAGCTGCTCTAACTTGTCACGGGCTAGACCAAGAGTGGGTAAACTACGGCCCGTGTGCCACATCCAGCCTGCGGGACCATCCTGCTCAGCCCCTGAGCTCCCGGGCGAGGAGGCTAGCCCCCGACCCTCCCCCACTATCCCCTCTCCCCTGCAGTCATGCCGCTGCATGGGCAGCGTGGCTTGCGCCCGCCCTCCTCCCAGGCTTTCAAATAAGCCTGTCCTGCCACTCTGAGCTGCCTGGTGACGGTAAGAGCATGGGGGGGAGGCCAGGAGGTCCCGGGGGGCAGTAAGAGGACAGGGGGCGGTTGGATGGAGAGGAGGTTCGGGGGGGGCGGTCAGGAGACAGGAAGCGGGGGGGGGTTGGATAGGGGGTGGGGTCCTGGAGGGGCAGTTAGGGACAGGGGTCCTAGAAGGGGACATTCAGGAGACAAGGAGTGGGGAAGGGATGGATGGGTCGGGGGTCCCAGGAGGCCTGTCAGGGGACGGGAGTGTGAATTCGGGTCGGGGCAGTCAGTGGACAGGGAGGACGGGGGGTTGGATAGGGCATGGAGTCCCCAGGGGGTGGTTAGGGGCGGGCGGTCAGGGGACATGGAGCGGGGGGGTTGGATGGGTCAGGGGTTCTGAGGGGGACAGTGAGGGGGCGGATGGGGGCGGGGACCAGGCTGTCTGGGGAGGCACAGCCTTCCCTACCCGGCCCTCCATACCGTTTTGCAACCCTGATGTGGCCCTCGGACCAAAAAGTTTGCCCACCCCTGGGCTAGACCCTGACACAGAGCAGTTCAAGGCTTCTCCCCTTCACTCCTGAAGTGCACTGAGCAGTCCTTGGCCTCAGCTGAGATATTTACATATATTGGAAAGTTAGTGCACTTTATATATTTTGAATATCTGTATATTGAAATGTACTTTTCATTAAATGTTTTGTTTTTATAACAAAACTGACAAGTTCCATTTAAGACAAAGAGGTATGAAGTAGTTGAACAGTTTTTGTGGGCAAAAATGAATGTAGTCCAATTATGATAACTTTACACAATCCCCCGAGGCAACAAGTTAAGAATTTAAGTTTACTGATATATCGATTGCCTTTTATTCAAGGGCAAAGCATGTAAAACATTTGCAAACCAGACATTTAAGATAAGAGAAACACTAACTAGCCTTTTCTTTTTATATCTTCAATACAAGAAGTTAGTTTCCCAATTATAAATGTTACAACATGTGTGTTTCTTGGTATATGGGTTATTATTTTCTTCCCAGGGTGTGGGTAGGGATCCCACTCAGGTTAAGTTTTGCACTTGTATTTTTAATGAGGGATAAACCATGTGTATTGCTTGTGTATGGAATTCAGAATAGGGAAAATGAGCACTGCTCTACAGTTTTTGTTCTTGAAACATTTAAGATGCACTCTAGGCCTATGCCATTTTATTGCTATAGGGTCTTAAAGAGCAGGTTTTATTTTAAATAATAAATGAACAAAATGTGAATCTCTTATAATGGAGATTGAAATATTTTAATGAGCAGATTGATTTTTACAAGTCTTTTTTTTTTTTAAGAATGAGCAATTTAAAGTGAAATATATTGCACATATTTTAAAAACGGTACATAGAATGTATACACTAGTTGTTGCAACAATGTTTGATTATACATGGTCAGAATATACATTTCCAGTCTAGTCCTCAGTAAGTGTATCGCTGCACTGGCCCAGGAGCAGATTATTATAACAAAAATACGGGACTTACAATTAAACGCTTAAAGACTTAGGACCAGAATTTCAAAGGTATTTAGGTGCCTGAAGATACAAATAGGTGCCTAGTTCCTTCTGTCACAAGGAAGTAAGATGTAAGATGCTTTCAGCTATCTTCAACTTTAAGTGTGTAGGCACAGATCCTCAAAGGAATTTAGGAGCCTAACTCCCATTGAAATCCTTGGAAGTTAGGCTCCTAAATGCCTGTTGAGGACCTGTGCTCCTAAAACCTTTTTAAAAGGTCCTTAAGTGTGTCTGGAGACCGGTGTTCCAAGATATAGAGATGAAGATATACTAAAACTGACTATTGCTATGTTTAATAAAGAGGTATTACGCTTTTACGTTTCTTTAATTTACTGGCTTCCTGAGTTAACGTTTCCTATTTATGAGTACCTAATGAATTTGAGTGGTCATTATGATCTTGTAAGTCTCCTTAACGGTTAGGATTCCTAAAGCTTTTTGCATGGGCATTTTAAAATCTAAATAGATAAACTGAAATGTGCATTACTAGTTATCACATTTATTAGTAGTTATTAAGTTTTCTTGCTGTCTAACAACTAGGTCAAAATTCACAGAAATCAGTAACTGATGAGAATTGACTGTGGGAATGAGCTTAGCCACTGGCTAACGGTTTATTACTAACAATTCTGGGCAATAAACAATCTCAAGCATGAAATAGTAAATCTAGTTTGTTCTGATCATGTATCTAATTAATGGAGATAAGAGGCAAGAAACTGCTGTGATCTTTATATTATTGGTGTCCAAAGTAAGGCACACCTGCTCTTTTTCATATGGATGCACAGGGCCAGGCCTTCAGATGGTCTAAATGAGTGCAGTTTCATTGAAGCCAGTGGAGTTGTCCCCATTTATGCTAGCAGAGGATCTTTTACATATAATTGATGCTTTTAATGTGGGACATGAGTGGTTAAGAAATGTTGTTATTCTCCCTACAAGAACTCCAAAGTTTGATCTGTGAAAGGATTGCAAGATTGGGTATTATATTCTGGACCGTAAATTGTAGCAATATTTTATGCTCCTGTTGCCATTTAAACAGATAATTCCACAATAAAATGTACATTGCAAACGATTAAAATGTGCTTTGAAGCTTGTTGAAAGAAATAGGACTTTGCCTCTGTAGTGTCTCATGTGTGTGGTGTTTTAACAGTACAAAATATAATAGCTTTTCAGCTTTGCCAACTGGAATAACGAATGCAGAAACAATCTGAAATGACAATGCATGACACTCAGAAACAAATAGATTTCCTTATATATTACAAAATAGGACAGAAAATGCCATTTTAGTTTATGTACAACAACATTTAAGTGAAGTTTGAGTAATATAAGAAATCTTCCAGATGCCTCTTTTCTCAAGTGAATATACACTCCTTTGCTGCTTCTCTTGCAGCATAACTGATCTTATACTTGATTTAATTTCACAAAGATAGTGATAAAATTCAAGATGATGGATACTTTGATATTCTGTATAATTTAAATCTGTTTTTTTAAATGGTAATAAAAAAAATAATTATGCTGTCTTAAACTGTAGAGTAAAAGCACAACTTCAACACGATAATTTTTTGCTAATTTTCTGGAACTGAAATGAATATTATAACAATCCTGTCTGGGTTTTGCTGTTGTAGGGCCTATAATTCACTCACTCCATCAGCTTTCTACATAACATCTCATTCTCTCAGGTCCCCTCCCTCTCACAATACAAAATGTTGTTGTCTCCCCAGTCCTCACCTCTAAACCAATTAATGTCATCTATAACTTTTGCCTCAAAATTCTCTCCTCCCAGCACTATTCTTAACCTACTCCAACCTATCTCCCCCCAATCGCCCTCCATGCTGATGATTCTACACTCACCAACTGCCTTTTGATGACCAAATCTCAGGGTCTCTATTCTATCCTCCATGACCTCTTTGCTGCTTTGGACATGTTGATAACACCCTTCTTCTTGAAATCTCGCTCTCCTTTAGCTTTTTGTGATTCCAGCCTCTCTTAATTCTATTCCTATTGCTTAGGTCACTCTTTCAATGTCTTTTGGTGTTCCCTCTTCCATTTCCATGGGCACTGCACAGGGCTTCATTACTGGTCCACTCTTCTTCATGCATTACACCCTTTTTTTAGTGACCACATCCACTCAAACTGTTTCACCTCCCATCTCTATGCTAATGACACACAAATCCATCTCTCCACTTTAGAGCTGTCCCCCTCCATCCAAACCACATCTAAGCGTGTGTCTCTGACATCTCCTGGATATCTCACCCTCAACTTAAAGAAGGACCAAACTGAACTCTTTTTTCTTTCCTCCCAAACCCTTTCCATCTCTGTCACAGTTGCCAACAGCACCATGATCCTGCCTAGAATGCAATTACCAATTAGCAGCTACCCATCAGTTAGAATACTACCCTATTTAATTTTTTTATGCATACGCTGTGAAAACACACCATCACAAGCAATTAAAATAGCTCCCCTGAGTCTGAGGCTCCCACTTCTCAGGCAGATGTTACTTCTCTTTATTAAGGATAATGAGGTGTGGGAGTATCATAAACACTAAGGGACCTTCTGGGACCCTCAAAGGTCTGTATGGCCTAGAATAGACCCTTTAATCTGAAGCTTCCTGCCCTATCCCTCAGCTATATTGCTCTCCTGTGGAACATCTCCTGATGATCTCTTGCCTTCTTTCCCTGTGCTATTGTTGCTGCTCAGGATCTTCACACAGCCTCTCATTGATATAAGAATTGATCCCTGCTGGGTGCTAAGCCCAAGCAACCATTCTCTGTAAGTCAGGATCCTTTTCTCAAGTTGGGTAAAGAAAAATCAAGGCACCCAAAAAAATCACTGGTCACTTTTGAGAATCTTGTCCATTGAATATTTTTGAAAATAAAACTTTTAAATGCTTATCTGAACTTCAAAATTTTTAATGTTCACTCATCACTAAATATTATCTAGCACAAATATTGCCTTCACATTAGGTGAATAAAATGTCACAGAGATCTTCAGGGTCTTAGGACATTTTTCCAATAGGTTTGGAGGTAGTGCGATGATGGACATGTATTTTTCCAATACAAATAAGATTTACCAGTAGCTATGCTTCAGCAATATATTTTTGAATTGATAACACTCAAGAAAAAAGAAAATCTAGGAATGAATTAATGTTAAACTGATTATAATTTTATACCTGAATGAAGATAAATAGGCTTCACATTAGGTACAGTTATCTCAATCTCAGTAAGTGACGGCTGGCTTGTGATTTTTCTCTACGAACTAGCCAGCTACGAGACAGAATTTATTTAATAAGCACTAAGCATGGGGAAAACATGACTGAATCATATATTTTTGCAGAATGTTCAGAAAAAAGATTATACTAATTCCTTAATTTGGCAAAATTAAGAAATATCTGAGAGTGACCATCAGTTCATACTACTTATGCATTTGTCATCAGATGGATGATTTAACATATTGTTCTTTTACCGAGCAAGTCTTTTGTGTAAAGAAACATTATTTCATATTACTAAAAGGAGCTTGAAAAGTAAAAAACTGCATCTGACCAGCTAATTCTCAAACAATATTTGAAAAATACCAAGAATGATGAACATTTCAGTGGCTTTTTCTGCCTTTGATGGAATGCTCTACATTTTCTTAATCAATGGAAATAATTATAACGGAAAGATCGTCCACATAGATTTGCATGACTGAAACCACTTTTATAGCTATTGCTGTACCATACAATTTTTTTTCTTTTGAGGAATAGTGTCACTATTAGTATCCAACTTCCACCTGTACTTGAGATAGGTAAATGGTTCGGTTAAAATAAGAATAATCCTGTACCTTCATCTACCTATCCCTCCAACCCATTTTTCTACCAGGTAGGAACAAAGGAATTGCCATGGCACATCAGACCAGAAGTCCCATCTTTGGCAAAGGTGAGCATCATATGCTTTAAAGGAAGGTGCAAGAATTGTTCATAATGCACAACTAAGGAAAAGCCTGCTTACAGAGGATGTGTCCTCCTAAAGTCATCAGGTTGGCTAAGGTCCTGAAGCAAGAATGTTTTCCTATCCTCTGTTTATGTATATGTAAATTTTATCCACTGTGATGGAGATGAAGTTTTCATTAAGCTTTCCAAAATGATGACCAGGTCTTTTTTGTGAATGGGTACAGTTGAGAAACTTAGTGTTCAGGCTAAATAGTTACCACGTTCCTAATTATGAAACACTACATCTGATCACTTGTGGCTACTACAAATGTCTTCCACTCCACTTTGCTTCCATCTTCAATTTGCATTTTAGCATCAGTAGCCATCTTAAAGTGAATATTCAGTAAAAAATGGCAACACTTTCTGATTTCAAGCGTCTTAAGGATTTTTTTGTGTGCTCTCTTACACAAAGATTGATGCAACATAAGAATTGATTTATGTGATATAAAGAAACACACTTCAACTGCTCTAAGACATAAGGGAGTATTTGGAATTATCTTTTTATAGTTCAAATATGATGCTAATTTTCTACCTGTAATTTTAAAAATGCTAATTTTAAGATGTATTCATTTTTTTATTCAGAAGAACTTTTGATTGCATAGTTTTGTTTCGTTTTTAGTTTTGTTTCGCTTCTAATATGCATTTTTACAATGTACAGTACATAATCCGTAGTAAATACTGCACTCACCAGGATGCCAAAGTGGCCAGTGCCTTTCATATAATCATCACCTGCTGAGCACTCCATAATGTTTGTGAGGAGTGGGCCCCACCCCAAGTGAGCACAGGACAAGTCTGGTTTACAAACTCCAAACAGGCAGCCAGATCCTACCCATATCACATGCACACTGGTCCTGGTCCCCAAAAGCCAAGGGAAATCAAAGATACCATATGTACACACAACTTCGGACAGCAGGGAGGCAGAGGATGACATCTACCTGCCTCAAGGGCCATCTGTACACCCTCTGCAGCTGCTGGAAAAGCACATTATGGAACACTGGCACATGCTTGTGGGGCTTTGTTTTCCTGTAGCCAATGCTCACTAGCTCTTCATTCCTGAGCAATTCACACATTACAGACAATTTATTACAGGGCACCTGCAGTGGGTTATCACCTTAAGGTTGGTTTGTGCTGCAGAGAGTGGTGGCTGAGTTGTAATATGATCATTGTGCAATACTTTTGTCTTAACTGTTCAATTGTTTACGAACCTCTGTTAGCGGGAGAGGTCAATCTCTTAACGGCTTGCTTTGGGGACTGCACCTATTCTTTTTTTTTTTTAACCTGTTCTTTGTCAGCGATGCTGACTGTACTTACAGGCTATGGAGTATTAATCCCCAGGCTGAAAGTGGTCATGGTTTGGGGTAGAGGGGGATGTTTAATAACTGTGGCAGATGCCTGCATTGTTACTTGAATTGTTTCATTTTTCTGCATGCAAACCAAGCCATAAAGATATTTCTGTACTCATTTTCTATGGTGAGTTTTGCTACATTTAGAAGTAGCATTTCTTTCTGTAAACACCTAACCTAACACTTTCCCTATCCTTCCTCTGTATCCTTGGGAATTTGGATATTTCTTAACTGTAGGGTTGTGGGTGTAGGACAGAATGAAAAGTGTTTGCAGTGTGATGGCACCAAGCAGTTACACTGTTCCAATTCACATGCTGTAAATCATGCAGCCCAATCCTGAACCTAAAAACATCTCTTACATTCATCATACTGAAGAAGGAGGGTCCACACACAAGACAAACAAACTGCAGGTAGAATCTTTATTAAAAGTTAGGGAACACATAATTTAATATATTTTTGAAAGACATAAAAAACAACAAAACACATTGGGACTGAATGTGTGAACAGCACCCAAATGTTAATGTCTCTTCACCCATCTCCTTGCCCTACCCCTCTCCCTAATGAGGAAGGAATAACAGGGGAAATTGTTCTTGGGAACAAACCGGGATGTCTCCTACACAGGACTTGGGAGGCAAGCACTTGGTGGGTTTCAGGGACACTTGAGGGTTTATAATTCCCCTCCTGAACACTTCAGGGCTCCATGTGAAGGTTTTTGGATGCCAGTGGAGGGTGTGATCCTGGGAGTCCTGCAGACTCTCCTTGTCACTTGGAGGCATGCGTGGTGGCAGTCAGGGATAGAAGAAAAGGTAGTGATGGTGGCTTAGGGCAAGAGGCAGTGGCCATGGTGGCAGGTGGACCCCAAATTCATTTGGCCACCATTTCTATCAGCATCTCCATTAGGGAACGCTCCCATTCCCTAAGGGCATGTTCCTGTTCCCTGTGGTGTGCCTCCTACTCCAGAAGTCGGTTCCTCAGTATCTCTTCCTGCTAAGGAGCCCCTGTGATCACCCTGTGCCCTGAGGAACTCAAACTGCTCCTGGTTCCTTCTGTCCATGCCAATGAGCAGCTCCTCCAGGACGCTTCTCAGGCTGCCTGTGGGGTAATGTTCCCTGCCCTCTGGGCTGAATGCTTTCCCTCTCAGGAGTTGAGGGTCCTGCCAATGCAAAGACCAGGGTAGCTAGCTTTTTATTTATATATATTCCGTTTGGATGAAGCTGAGAATTCCCCACCACAAATAATTTTGCTGTGGGAGTCCACAATACAGATACTTCTCAGCATTCCAGAAATGACTATTAGACTATCATTGGGTCTCAGACAACTTTTGCAGCTCCTGAAGAAGTAGCAGAGGCTGTTAATAGTAGGACACATGTCATAGTGTTCTTTAAAAAATTAAAATTTTCATAGTGTCTCATGGGGTTGGGGGTAGTTCCTTCAGGAGTGATATTACCAGTTTGCAATTTCTTCTTTAAGGGTTGCCAATATTTGGGGTATGTAAAGTGTTTTCAGGGTCCCAAAATGGAAAATTGTTCCAATCCTGTAGAGGAGATGTGGCACTCCATGCCAGAGAGATGTTTTTGTTAATGGTCGCTCCTCTACCTATTGCAGAATGGAGAGATTTGGCCAACTATAATGATGGACCAAGCAGATTTGCATGGCTGTTGAACCTCAAGACCCAGCTGGACTTCCTTTCTGCACTAGAAGTTTGCTGAAAAAAACTTACAGAAGAACTGGGAAGCAGTTCTGATTAAACTGATGATGCGCTCAGCTAGCATCACGGGCAGTGGAGCCTTCCCAAAAGTAGGGGTCCAGGAGCCCTGCCACCGAGGCCCGCCCCCAAACCAGAAGTCAGAGTGGGGCCAGGGAGCCCAACCACGTCCCTTCAGGGAGGGCTGGGGGGCAAAGGCAGCTCCCTGCCCGTGTTCCTGTCCACTGGGTCTTCCGCCGAGAGCAGATAGAGGGACCCAGGCTCCCCACAGCTGCCAGTGTGGCTCTTACCCCAACCCAGCTCCAGCTGAGGGGTGGGGCCTGGAGCCACAGCCTGGCCCTGGTAAGAGCCATGTGGACAGCTTTGGGGATCTGGTGTAGACCTGCCACCTCTCTGGGGTGGAGTCCTGGGGGGGTGGGGAGGGACACAGGCAGGGGGCTGCTCTCAGACCCCCACACCAGGGGCCCGCCACTGCTCCCCACAACTGCCCATGTGGCTCTTACCATGGCCAGGCTGCGGGTCCGAGGCTTTGCCCTTCTGCTGGAGCCAGGTCAGGGTAAGAGCCATGCACACAGCTGTGGGGAGCTGGCATGGACCACAACTGTCTAGCTGTGTCTTGTGGGGAGACCACATAAAGGTTGATGGGGTGTGGGGACTTGTCACACCCCCACACCCTGCCCAGGGGGTTCCTTGAGAAGGCAGATCAGCACTGCATGTTGCTAACGCTGTTGCAAGCATCGCAAAGCATTTTGGGGAGGGTCAAAGGTGTGAGTGGGGAGTGAACATTCCTTTGCAGGCTGTAAGAGGCCAAAGGGGGAAGGAGGGAGAGAGCAGAGAACAAGTTCACTCAACACTTTGGCTAGCTCAGTCTGAATATAAGATGCTGGCTCCAGCTCAAGGCGACAGCACACAACCAAAGACCGGGGGGGGGGTGTGTGTGTGTGTGTGTGTGTGTTGGATTCCAACTCTGACCAGCAGCGAGAAAAGAAGATTCAACTGCATAAACATGCAGCGGCTGCAAAACCGAGCGAGACAGTGAAGGCTGACGAGGGGGGGAAACAACTGATGTAGCGTCCCTAAAGCCAGGATGTTTTGGGAAAACTGAAGACATCATGAAAGGCTGGCTTGGACCAGTACAAAGAGCACGGGGGCGGGGGAAGAGCATGAAGTCCCAGACTGAGATGCCCCCCAAAGGACCCTAAGGTTTAAAACCCCCCCTAGAGCTGAAGCAAATTGGAGATTGGCAGCAGACCCTAGATGACCTGTGCGCACAGGACAGAACTCCCGTCCATCCCTTCCCCTCTTCTTCTTACATTACACCCAGGCCTGGCCAGCCTCAGGTAGTGCGGGTGTGAGTATGAAAGTGGGTTAGGGCTTGGGGCACTAAAGCTTTCTTCCTTCCTCTGAATGATGTGGGGAACCCCCCAGCACTCTCCACTGTTATTTTATTTTATCAATAAAGCTTTAAAACTTAGACATTTGGTGCATTCTGTCATCTCCTCCCTTAACAATCCTGTGGCCTCAGCCTGATCACCTGACACCCCAGGCAGATTGGTAACAGAAATCTGTCACAGACTGGGCTTAAAACCAGGCCTGTAGCACCAGAGAAAGAGGGGATAGGGATGGGGTCGGGGTCCAATTATAACTTAGCAGCCTTGGATTGGGGTTCATGCCACAGCTCAGGATCTTCCTCTGATTCACTGGAGACAAAGGGGTTTCCCTCAACTGGCTGCTCCAGGTGGAGATGCAGAATCATATGTTCCTTATCCTATAGGGCATTCAGAGTCACTACTGCTTCCTCATCCTGGCCCTAATGGGCGCCTCTTTGTCTGAGGAAGGGGTTATGAGCCAGTTGGCGGTCTGTAGTGGGAGCCCGTGAAAGCACACAGTCATGCTTGTCACAGAAGGGGCATGTACAAGAAGCTGTCCTGCAGTGACAGTTGGAATCTTTTGCCCTCCTGTACAGGAGCCTCAGGTGCTTGATGTGTTCCTAGCACTGAGCTGGAGTCCACTCAATGCCTGCCTGTTCCAGCATCCAGGAAATTTCCCTTAGACCTGTATGTTCCTGCCACTCTGAGTGAACATGTGGAGGACGGTGTATTCTTACCACATTGATCAGCATGTGGGTGTGATCAGGAGTGGCAGAAAGTCCCTAAAAGTGGGGAGGCACTGGTGCTTGAACTGTGGCCCCACCAACACCAAGCCACCCCTTCTCCCTGAGGCCCCACCCTCATCACCCACTCCCCTGCCACCCCTTATCCCCTGCCCGAGACCCCTCTCCCATGTCACCTCTTCCCCCCCCCCCCCCCCAAGACCCTGCCCCCTGCTCACGCCTCTCTGCTCCCTCCCCCTGTCCCTCTCCCTTATGGCCAGTAAAAAGTGGGAGAGCCATGACCCCCTGACTCTCCTGTTCTGGCACCCCTGGGTGTGGTTGGTGGTCCAGATGACTGCTCTTGGAGTAGGATTCTTGGTTCACCTGTACTGATCAAAAGAGCGCTCTGGAATGCTGTTCTATATGGGCAGCTTGCTACTATTGGTGAAAATAGGGGGACAGGGACTTTTATGGACTGGGTAAGACTCAGGCAGAAAAGTTTTCAGTGCATTATGGGAATGGGGGAGGAGGACTATTTAAACTTGAGATTTAGTATATGCCCCTTACCCCCATCTACACTGCACACTGGTCTGAGGCATGTATGTACTGATACCCCTCAGATGTGCTACCTTACTCACCCTCTAGTCACCTTAGGGGAGGTGGGGTAGCTCAGTGGTTTGAGCATTGGCCTGCTAAACCCAGGGTTGTGAGTTCATTCCTTGAGGGGACCATTTAGGAATCTGGGGCAAAAATTGGGGATTGGCCCAGCTTTTAGCAGGGGGTTGGACTAGATGACCTCCTGAGGTCCCTTCCAACCCTGATATTCTATGTTTCAGACATGTGCTTCTCAGGGTTTAGCTGTGGACAAGCTTATGTCACAGCTGGACACGTGCAATCTCTAATGTGGATGTAGCCTTAGATAGCTGGGAATCTGTCTGGCTTAGAGGGAGGCTTGGTGGCTTATTTCCTTCACCCTCTCAAAGGGATGACATGGGAGGAGGAGGAGGAATAGCTCTGAGGAGCCCCGAGCAGAAAGCCCCCCACTGAGTTTTAATGGAGGAGAAGATGTTTTGGTTCTATATTAGCAATAGCTATTGCCATCAATAAGTGGCCCAAATTCTGATCTCTGGATCAATTGGGAGAGCCTCTGGAATCCAATGGTGTTGCTTCACTTGCTCCAGTGTAAGTCTGAAGTCAGAATTTTGCCCTGTATGTGCTACTAATAAGATCATAGCAGGGCTTTTCCGTGGTTTCCAGTAACATGTTAGGACATCACTGATTTCTCAGTTAAGTAGGAGCTGAAATAATGCAGCTACCAGTAAAAATGGTCTTAGAGAAAGAGGTTTTACGAACAATGAGATGGCACGTGTGTACACCACCTAAGGCTAAGAATTTTCACAGAAAGATCCATCAATAGTCATCACTTAAAATCACACGGGGAAATTTCCCCATCCCTTATTTACTGAAAACTGAATCTATGGTGTGCGATGTTTTCTATCCTGGCTGTCAGGGTACATTTAATCAATGCTGAAAGAGATCTTCTTAGCGCTGGTAAATCTAAAATTACATCTCCAACATATTACCTTCTATTCATGCAGAGAATATATTCTATCAGCTTTGTTTTGTTTGCACCATCCCTCAACCTGCTTGTTTGCTCCATTCCTGTGAGCATTCTGACCACTGAAATAAACAAGGATTTTTCTTAGGAACAGGCCTATACAAAAAAGGAAGACAGACAAACAAGATGGTAAGGAGTACATCCATCCACCTGTATTCAGAGAGTAATCTCATGTCCTGTGCTTGATGTTGGAAAGTCATCTACCTGAAAAGCTGAAGTGTTCACATTATCCTTTGTTTTAGAAGTTATGCACAGTAAAATGCACTCTAAAAATTATTAGACAAACTTCTCTCAAACAGCCATTTAAAGAATACCCCTGAAAGTCTGAAGACCTCTAGTAGAAGTTGCTTTACTTTCTAGTTAAAGACCATCTCTGTTAGCCCACAGATTTTGCTGTTGCATTGCATGGCAAAAGCAGTTTTAACTCTTTATATTTCATGGCCAGTAAGACTTGATTCTCATTTACACTAATGTCATGAGAAATTATGTACACTTCTGTACTTATGTACACTTCTCTAGCTTTGCAAAATGCCCTGAAAAGAAATGTAAATGTAGCTTATTGCCACATTAAAGCCCCTTTACACTGTCAGGTTGATGTAAAGAGGCCTTGATATAAATGACAACCAGCCCTGGAATTTTTAAAGTAGGTTGAATATGGAACTTGTCAGCCTTCACAGTGACACTCCATGTCTATAAAGTAAAGCCTTTTTTTTTCTCTCCAATTAGTTTAACAAAGTTACAATACAGGAACATAGAAACTGGGCATCTATGCAAAAAGTATTTTTCTTAAAAAAAAAAAAAAAAAGCCCATTCCTTTTAAGAATAAAATGCAATTAACAGTATTCATCTCATAGATAGAGCATAGAATTATTGTATCTGACTAATTACTGTTATTTTATGATTCCAGGAAATCTAAAACATTAAATCAAGTATTTTCTAAATTAATAATTACCAGTAGTTTTATATTTTAAGGGACATTGTCCAGTAGTGTATTTATGTAGATTTATATAACAATATACACAAAAAATCTAAGTATCCTGCGAATTAATTAGAGTTATGATAACATGATAGCTACTCAGCAGCATTAAATACTCATATACACATAATACATTAATTTAGCCAGTCAATAAATCACAGCAACAAACCAGTCCTCTTTAACCAGCATCAGGAACATATTCTTAATCTTTCTCAAAATTTCTTTTGCAGCATGTCCAGAAAACAACCATTCTAGCAATGTGATCCAACAAGGTTTTGGGAATATCCTCAACAAGCCGCCATTAAATCACGGATAATTGATGTTTTATTTAGCATGAACCTGGCATTCAACAGCATTATACAAAGGCCAGGAGCCTTGTCTCCCAAGAACTCAGCCTCCTGAAAACAGTAGGTAAAACCACCAAGACTGAGCCCTAGTCTACACTACAGGATTAGGTCAAAAAGACAAAAGACCAAAAGACAAAGGAGGCAAAGGGGCACTCTGGGTCAGAGCCCCATACATGCCGCTTCTATGATCAGCTGCATGGCATTCTAAGGGGGGACCCCACCACTACCCCACCACTGTCCATGGACACCTGCAAAGGGGGAGTCTCACGCAATAGGGAGGAGGATTTTGTGGAGGAGGAGAATGTGCAGCAGGCAAGCGGTGAATCTGTTCTCCTGGGCAGCCAGGCCCTTTTCATCACCCTGGAGCCAATACCCTCCCAAGGCTGGATCCCCAACCCTGAAGGCGGAGAAGGCACATCTGGTGAGGGCACGTTTGTAACTACAGTACAGGGGTTAAAAGCAATCGTGTTTAATGTTTGATTTGCCCTGAAGACTTGGGATGCATTCGCGGCTAATAGAGCTACCGGAAAAGTCTGTTAACGTGTCTGGGGATGGAGCGGGAATCCTCCAGGGACATCTCCATGAAGCTCTCCTGGAGGTACTCTGAAAGCCTTTGTAGAAGGTTTCTGGGGAGGGCTGCCTTATTTCGTCCTCTACGGTAGGACACTGTACCACACCAAACCAGTAGCAAGTGTTCTGGTCTCATTGCAGCACAAAGCATGGCAGTGAATGGTCCTCAGTTTTGGTAGCATTCAAGCAACATTCAGTCTTTATCTTTCTGTTTTAGCCTCAGGAGAGTGATATCATTCATGATAACCTGGTTGAAATAGGGGAAATTTTGTAAGGGAACAGTCAAAGGACCCCATTCATGCTGGGCTGTTTGCGCTTAGCTAAAAGGGAATATCCCATAGCCACGCAGCAGGGGAGGGGTGAAGGGATCATCCCAAATAGCCACGCGGAAGGGTGCGGGGAGGAGTGTGCTGCACATCCACCCAAAAACTGCAGCCCCTCCTTTTAAATGGCAAACCCAACCGGCATTGCTTGCTATGGGAAAGGAGGATGCTGCAGTTTGAAAACAAACATTCCCACATGTTATGAAGATGTTAGAAGCCAAACCCAAGTACCCTTTGGCTTACCATGGCTGCCTGGAAACTGAATTCTGTTGCCCAGCCATGTGTGATGTGTCACTATTCCAGCAGGCACTCAATATAAAAGGCAAAATGCAACGTTGTACCTAAAGCACATGTGCTATCTGCTGTGAATTGCTTGATTCACTGTGAAAGAGTCTCCCTTTTGTTCTCAGAAATGTATCATCTTACATTTTATTCTCCCTTTTTGTCCCCTTGCAGGTGCAAATGTTTCTGTGCTCCCCCTATCATCTCCGTCCCTGAGCTTATCACAGATTAGAAGGCAAAAAAACCGCATTCACAATGACATGTTTTCTGAGCTCATGCAGTCCTCCTGCACTGATAGGGTACAGCTGAATGCATGGAGGCATTCAGTGGCAGAATCCAGGAAAGCATTAAGTGAGCGCAATGAGAAGAGGCAGGATGCAATGTTGAGGCTAATGGGAAGCAAACAGACATGCTCAGGCATCTGGTGGAGCTGCAGGAAAGCCAACAAGAGCCCAGACCGCCGCTGCATCCTATGTACAACTGCCTGCCCTCCTCCACAAGTTCCATATCCTCCTCACCCAGACATTGGCATTCCACTGTATCAACCAGCACCACTGCCACCATGATGTCCCAATTGCCACATTCCGCGCTTTCAGGAATGTCTGTGTCCATGTCCTCCTCATAATTGTCCTCGTGCTGCCGTCTCTTAGCCAGGTTCTGCACATACTACAGTATAATGCATGAGGTGTTTACAATGCTCACAACAGCAGCAGTGAGCTGAGCGGGCTCCATGCTTGCCATGCTATGGCGTCTGCATGGGTAACCCAGGAAAAGAGGTGCAAAATGATTGTCTGCAGTTGCTTTCACAGAGGGAGGGGAGACTGACGACATGTACACAAAACCACGCGTAACAATATTTTTGCCCCATCAGGCATTGGGAGCTCAACGCAGAATTCCAATGGGCAGCAGAAACTGCGGGAACTGTGGGATAGCTTCCCACAGTGCACCACTCCGTGAGTCGATGCTAGCCACAGTAGTGAGGACGCACTCTGCCGACTTAATGTGCTTCGTGGGGACATACACAATTGACTGTATAAAATCGATTTCTAAAAATCGACTTCTACAAAATCAACCTAATTTTGTAGCGTAGACATACCCTGTTAGCTTTGTTTCTGTACACTGTAATTCACATAATAAATATGGACTTAGTAGCTTAAATCATAAAATCATAAAAATGTAGGACTATAAGGGACCTCGACAGGCCATCTAGTCCAGTCCCCTGTACTGAGGCAGGACTAAGTATTATCTAGACCAGTGATACTCAGACTGGGGCGTGAGCTGCAAGTGGCTCTTTAATGTCTCTCCTGCGGCTCTTTGCAGCACATGATATTAAAACACTGTGATTTAATTATTAACCAGTCTAAGTTATTAACCAATCAGGAGGCTTTTACTATGTTATTAACCAATTGTAGTTGATAAAATAATAGTACTTGGTGAGTCATTTTGCTGTGAGAATTTATATAAACTAAATATTTCTCTGGTCATACTGTTTAAATATGACTATATGATACTATAGTAAATGAAACAATGAATTCACAATACTGTGGCTCTTTTGGGTAATGCTGATCACTAATTTGGCTCCTGAACCACTGAGGTCCGAGTAGAACTGACCTAGACCATCCCAGAATTTGTATAACCTATTATTAAAAATCTCCAATGATGGATATTCCACAACCTCTCTAGGTAATTTGTTCGAATGCTTAAGCTTTTTCTAATGCCTAACCTAAATCTCCCTTGCTGCAATTTAAGGCCATTATTTCTTGTCCTGGCCTCAGTGGATAAGGAGAACAACCTTAAAGACTAGTATCATGCCCCCCTTCAGTCTTCTCTTCTACAGACTAAACAAACACAGTTTTTTTCAATCTTTCCTTGTAGGTCATGGTTTCTAGAGGCATGTCTACACTTACCGGTAGATTGGCACTGCTGCAATCGATGCAGTGAATATCGATTTAGCGTGTTTTCACCAGACCGGCTAAATCGATGAGAGAGCACTCTCCTATCGATTTGTGTACTCCACCTCCCCGAGAAGTGTAAGGGAAGTTGACAGGGGACATGGTAAGTTAGATCGATTTACCGTGGTAGTGTAGATCAGCCCTCAATCTTTAATCATTTTTGTTGCTCTCCTCTGGACATTCTCCAATTTGTCTACATCTTTCCTAAGGTGTGGTGCCTAGAATGGGACACACTGCTCCTGCTGAGGCCTTGTCAGCACTGACACTGAATAGAGTGGAAGGATTACTTCTTGTGTCTTGCTTACAACACTCCTGCTAATACATCCCAGAATGAGTTGTTGCCATTTGGTAAGTCTTCTACCAGCTGCCAGCCTAGCCTTCCTCTCCCTGATCCCACCCTGCAAAAAAAGAAGTTACTTCTGCATTGGGCTGCAGTATCTGATAATGCATTGTGCTACATAACTTTTTTTGCCTTGAGTTAGAAGCATGCTGCGTAATGCAGCTGTTCCTAGATTCCTCACCCAGGATCAGGACCCCTGGTCATATAGATCTAAGCGCCAATGTAAAAGCCATGGTGGGCTGGAGATGGCTTTTGAGCTGTAAAGGATGCATTGAATAGATGTATTTTCACCTTCACGGGATTCTCCTGACCTCTTACCAAGTGTCTGATTAAAGCCTTTCTGCTCCCTTTACTTTGTGGCTTCTGTTTGAAAAAAATCAAACAAAGCAAAAAAGACTTCTTTTGGCAAATTGTTCCACTCATGTTCTGCAGGTTTACTCAGGTAAAACTCACAGTTCAGTCAATGCACCAAAACCTGAAGCTTTTACTTTACTCAGTTTTATCTAATCCTTACTCAGCAAATTCCCATTTACGTTTTTTTTTTTTTTTAAATTGTAGCAAATGGATTGCAGTTGGTATGTTGTCATCTTTTGGCTGTATTCTATGTTGAGAAGTCAAAGAAATATATCCTGTGCAAATTGTTTCCTTGCTAAAATGTTATGCACATATATTCTGCTGATCAACGGCATTATCAAAAGAATGAATACTCCATCCTTCCTATTTTTGAGTCATCTGCAGGTTTTGAAACCATATTGCTCATTCTCTTTTTTGAAAAATCATATACAGTAAGAAAGGTTCCAGCACTGAATGGGGATGAACCCCAAATGTCATCATCTTCCAAATGGATCTATTCCCATTTCCACTGATATTTTGCACCCAAACCAGTTCTCAATCCTTAATTGTTCATTTAGCTCAGAAAACCCTGATCAGACTAATTGGTATGTGTTTAACTGATTGTCACATGGACTTATGCACTTTTTCTTGAAAATAAGCAATTCATTGGCCTTCCTCCAGTCCCTTGCCAAAATTAAGTCATTGTTTGTATACCTGCTCAAACTGAAGCCATTTAGAAAAGACTACATAGTCAGAAAATGATCTTGTGATCCACAAGGGACCAAGAGCAAAAATTATTCCTCTGCTGGGTGGAATTGTAATTGGTGTATTCATTTCTTACTGAGAGTCTATCAGGAATCATCCATCATGGTTCTCCCTACCCTTACCATAAGTTCAGTGTATGAAATCAGTGAGGAGGAAAGGAAGAGGAAAGTGGGTAACTGGTGCTCATCTATCCTTTTTCCTACAAATGCAGTAGCCAACCAGAGATAAATCCAGACATAAGTCTGCAAGATGGCCAGAGAAGCACTTGTAGTGTGGCCCTGAGAAAAGCTAAAAGAAACAGCTTGTGTCTAGAATGCGGGCTAAAGAGTGGCTTGGAACTGAGCAAAGATATTGTCTCCTGCCATTTGATTGCTACTGTGTTCAGGGAAGCTTTTGTGTGGGGCTTTATATACAATTTTTTGTAAATAAAACAGAACTTCATCAAAGAAATACCTGACTCCACCATGAATTTCTCTCAACAGAAACAACCTCCAAGACCACAAAAACTGGATAATTGCTCAAGTAATTATATATTAATTTTAAAATCCCACAACATCCCCTCCCATGCTACAGTTTGCCAATTCCACAGAGCAGGAAGTCACCAGACAAACCCTGAAAAGTCACTAGATGTAGCTGTTTAAGCAGTCAGAAGGAGTCAGAAATGTCATGGAACAAAATTTCCAGAGAATTATGTGTGTATATATACACACACACACAAGTATGGTCACAAAACCATTCACAAGCAGCTCAAGTGTTAATAAACTCCATTCCATGCTCTTCTTACTACATTCTGTTGCACACCAGAAGCAACTACACCAGGACACTGTCATCATCAGGAGGGCACGCTCTGCTTATTGGGAGGGAAAGTTCAGCCCTCTGCTCATAGGCGCCGAATTCCCCTCTTTCCCATGGGTGCTTAACCCCCATTCTGCCCCCAGCCCCACCCACATTCCACTCTTCCATGAGTCCCTGCCCCTACCCCCATTCCAACCCCTTCCCCAAAGTCCCTGCCCTTGTTCCAACTCCTTCCCCAAATCCCTGCCCTGGTCCCGCCTCCTCCCCTGAGCGTGCCACATTCCCACTCCTCCCCCCAACTCCCAGAGCGTACTAACGCTGCCAACAGCTCGGGGGGGGGGGGGGGGAGGAGGAGGAGGTGGGGCAGGGGGTGAGGGGAGCTTGGCTGCCAGTGGCTGCAGAGCACCCATTAATTTTTCCCCTGTGGGTGCTCCAGCCCCAGAACACCCATGGAGTCAGTGTCTATGCCTCTGCTCATTAGGAATCATCATAACCTCATTGGCTGGGGTTAGTTAATTTCAGCTAAACCTCCCTTTCTTGCCAGCCTGGATTTGAATCACCAGGTTAGTGAAAGGGAGGTCCCAGAGCTGGGGGAAGAGGGCATTCACCTGTCCTGAGCTCGGTGCTGTAGGGAGCCAAGAAAGTAGATTAAAAAACAAAAATCTGCTGGCCGGGCCCCTTCCAGGGTTTCATTTCTGAAAACAGCTGGGCAGCTGACCCCAGGCCAAGCCAGGGGAAGGAGTAAAGGGGAGCCAAAATCAAGCTAGCTCCACCATTGATTCTGTAGTAAGGGCTTCATTCCTGGAGGCAAGGTGCCACTCCGCCCCATTGGGGCACATGGGCCTGTCTCATTCCACCCCACCTTCCATCCGTGCAGCTCTCCTCGCTGGCTAACCTGCCCTCCCCCGCCCTGACCACTTCATTAGCCATCTTTCCCTGCATCACAGGGTGTGCTACCTACTATGGAGTGGTGAGAAAGAACACATTTGGTTAAAAACAAGTCCTGGCTAATGTGCTGCTCTCTCCAAAGTGCGCCTGGCTTTAGCAAAGTATTCAGTTAGCCTCCACAAACTTCTTTTCTTCACCTGCAGATTATAGTGATCTCAGCCCAAGAAGCCCTAGAATGTGATTCCTCCTGAGGCCATGCTCAATTGAGACGTAATGACATTGACTTGGTGTGCAACAGAATGTAGTGAGAAGAGCATGGAATGGATTTTATTAACACTGTTGAGCTGCTTGTGAATGATTTTGTGACTATAGATCGGGGTCGGCAACCTTTTAGAAGTGGTGTGTCGAGTCTTCATTTATTCACTTTAATTTAAGGTTTCGCGTTTTTTAGAAGGTCTCTCTCTATAAGTCTATATATTATATAACTAAACTATTGTTGTATGTATACAAGGTTTTCAAAATGTTTAAGAAGCTTCAATCTTACGCCGCCGGCCCGCTCAGCCCATTGCCGGCCTGGGGTTCGGTTCACCTAGGCTGGCAGTGGGCTGAGTGGGGCCTATGGCTGGGACCCCGGCTGGCAAGGGGCTGGCAGCCAGAACACCAGACCAGCAGTGGGCTGAGTAGGACCAGCGGCCAGGACCCCAGACTGGCAGTGGGCTGAGTGGCTCAGCCTGCTGCCACTCAGCCCGCGGCCGGTCTGGGGTTCTGTCCGCCGGCTCCTGCCTGCCAGGGTCCCGGCTGCTGGCCCCGCTCAGCCTGCTGCCAGTCTGGGGTCCCGGCTCTGTCCGCATAGAGTAGGTACCTACCTTCTCCCTGGTTCTAGACCATTCTCTTCCTTTCTCTGCACTGAGCTGAGGGTGGCAGTGTGCTGAGAACAGGGCTGGGGTGAAGGAGCAGGCTGGGGGTTGGGGTACAGGGTCTGGCCAGGAGCTAGAATGAGGGAGGGGGCTCAGGGTTGGGGCAGGAGGTTTGGGTGTGGAGTGCTTACCTGGGCAGCTCCCATTTGGTGCAAGGGGTGCAGGTGGGAATGTGGGGTGTGTGTGCAAGAGCTCCCATTTGGTGCTCAGGGTGGGAGTGGGGATGTGGGGGGTGCAAGAGTCAGGGAAAGGGGTTAGGGGGGCTGGATATGTGTGGAGGGTGCCGGAGTCAGGGCTGGGGTTGTGGGGATGGGTGCAGGGGTAAGGGCAGAGGGCTAGGGGTGTGGGCTGGGGTCGTGGGGGGTGTTCCCAGACCCCTGCCCTGAGTGGCTCATGCCAGGGGGCTGGAGGGGGATATGCCCTGATTCCACCCCCTTCCCCAAGGTCCCCGGAGCAGAGAGCACTCTGCGGCTCCGCTTTTACCTCTCCCGCTCGTAGCAAGGGCCGTCAGCTGATCGGCCGCAGGGAGGGAGAGAAGGAGGGGCAGGAACCCAGCACACTGGGGAAAGAGGCAGGGGAAGCTTGCTTGCCCTGCAAGGAGAGAGCGGTGGGTGGAAAAGAGCAGGCCGGGCCGGGCCGGATTTTTAGTGGCACGCTGCTGTCTGCCTGGGTCCGGCAGACAGCAGTGTGCCACTAAAAATTGGCTTGCGTGCCGTGTTTGGCATGCATGCCATAGGTTGCCGACCCCTGCTATAGATATTGGTGATTTCTGTCTCTGAATGTCACTGTAATTGGCAGTGAAAGCCACTAGATTTGTCACTGGTCACTTTGACACTTATTTTCTCACTAGGGAAATGAAAAAGTCACTAAATCTAGTGATAAAGTCACTAAGTTGACAACACTGCTACGGATGATGGCAAAAATTAAGTAGGACTAACTGAATAGAACATAGCAGGACCATCAGAGATGGCCAGAGCCAAAGAAACCCAGAGCACTTTTAGACTCATATAATTTAAGGTTATCAGGGACCATCATGATCATTATTGTAACCTGCATATCACAGGCCACAGAACCTCACCTACCTACTCCTGTAATAGACCCATAACCTCTGGCTGAGTTACTGAAGTCCTCAAATCTTGATTTAAAGACTTCAAGTTACAAAGAATCCACCATTTACTCCGATTCAAACCAGCAAATGACCTGTGCTCCATGCTGCACAGGAAGATGAAACCCCGCAGGGTTTCTGCCAATCTGAGCAGGGGGAAAATTCCATCTCAACCCAAAATATGGTAATGAGTTAGACCCTGAGCATGTGGGTGAGACTCAACAACTGGACAACTGGGAAAGAATTCTCTACAGTAAATCACAGCCCACACCATCTAGTGTCTCATCTGCAGCTGTTGGAGATATTTGCTAATAGTAGTCATGGATGAGCCATATGCCGTAGCAGGCAATCTCATCATCCCATCCGCTCTATAAATTGATTAATCTCAGTCTTGATAAAACAATTTAGGTTTTTTGCTTCACTACTCCCCTCAAAAGGCTATTCTAGAACTTTACTCCTCTGATGGCTAGAAACCTTCATCTAATTTCAAGTCTAAATTTACTGGTGGCCAGTTTATGTCTATTTGTTCCTGTGTCAATATTGACCCTTAGCTTAAATAACTCCTCTCCTTTCCTGGTGTTCATTCCTCTGATGTATTTACAGAGAGCAATCATATCTCCCCATAACCTTTGTTTGGTTAGGCTAAAAATACCAAGCTCCTTAAATCTCCTTTGATAAGGTAGGCTCTCCATTTCTGATCATCCTAGTAGCCCTTCTCTGCACCTGTTCCTGTTTGAATTCATCTTTCTTAAAACCTTCACTTTCATCCTCTAGGGACAGGGAGAATCCCACTAAGATCACCTGAACCTCAATTTTTTTAAGCATCTTTCCCAGCCTGGCACAGTCTTCCTTGACGCGTTCTAGTGAGAATCTTGCCGTATCATTTGTTCCCACATGAAGAACAATCAGTGGGTTCTTTCTGCTCCCATTAGGATCCTCTTCTACTTCAAGTCCATATCCCATATCTTAGCTCTAAGCAGACAGCACACCCTTCTGTTCTCTGGAACAGATCTGGTGACAGGCCTACCTGTTCTTAGTAGGGAGTCCCCAGCCACGTAGACCTGCCTTTTCCTGGTGTTGGTGCAATTCTCTGGCCTTCCCCCTTCTGATCTTTCTGGCTGCAACTCTTCTTGTCTTCTGTTCTCACCTGTAATCTTCTGAGAGTCATCCTCTATCCTCCTGAGGCTCTGAACACTAGCTATTGTCACTGATTCTTCCCCTCTTCTTGTAGGACTAACCACTCTTCTCTTCTTCCTTGCCCTCCCATCTTCTCAAACTCCCATTTTCATCTGTTTGCTGACTCCTGTGCTGCTAGCTGGCTGCCTTTATAGGACTGATGATTAGAGATGACCTGCCGCCTAATAAGGGATGCCTTTCCCCCTCATCAAGGCTCAGCTGTACCTAATGCTCTGCTTCTCTCACAACACATTGCCCCCTACCAGCTAATGAACTCTGCACTTCCTGGTGTTGCTCAAGTACATTCCCAAGGGGATATTAACTTTAGGTCAAGTGTCCAATTCAGTTACACTGAGCACTCTAAGCGCCTGGCAGATACAGACAGATTATTTGCTCTGTTCTGTCTTCTTTACACTGTTCTATAACTTGTCCATTGGATTTTAAACTCTACTGTGTAATGAATGGGGTTTCCTAGATAGGTAGAAGTTCTGGAATCACCCTGCGTTGTCCTTTAGCAGTGGGTGTGTACCAGTGGCATGTCCAGGTAAGGTGAGGTTGTGGTCAGTACATAGCACATGCATGCATTTCATTTCAATGGAGTTACACTAGCAATGAATTTGTCCCTTTTGTTTATTATTAGGCTGTTTCCCCGACACTCATAGATGCATAATACCAACAGATGGAATTAAAAATTCCAGGAATGGTGAGGGCCTAAAAATTGCTCTAATTCATGGAAGAATGACCCAATGTAGGACACACTAAAGCAGGGCTATAATAGGATGCTCCCACAGAAGGAACTCTCTAAATGCAACAATCAACCTTGGTGTGTGCAGTAGGGCTGGTAGAAAATTGGAAATGCCATCTTGTGAGAAAATCCAATATTTTGACATTTGTTTTTTTCCTAAATCAGGATGGAAAAAGTCAAAATACCAAACATTTTTGCAGAAAGAAAAGTTCTGATTTTTTTCAGTTTGGAAATGTTGAAATATTTAGATTTAAAAATATAATACATATTTATGATCAAAGTAAATCATTTCAACTTTCCCAAATTGAAATATTTTATTTTGGGTTGGTTCATTAACTACATCTGCCTGAGCTGCCTCATAGGAACTGTTGTTTGGGTACCTTATGCTCCCCCTTCTCCTGATGGGCTCTCTGTCTGGACTACATCTCCCAGGATATACCACCATCATAGGATTCCCATGATGCATCAAGGCAGTTCAATGAGAGAGGCAGTCACAGTACATCATGGGAAATGTGTCAGGCCAAGGCCATACGTAAGAATGGGGACATGAGGTACCTAAACTACAACTCCCATGAGGAAGTGTGGCCACTCAGATGGACACAGTTTAATGTCAAACTGACTTGAAATGTATCCATTTGCTTTGACAAACTAAAATATTTTGATTTGGCTAAAACTCACCTGAAACTAAATGTTTTGTTTAGTTTTTCTCAATTGAGGAGGGGGAGAAGGTAAAATAAATACACCGATGGAAAACATCAACTTTGTGGAAACCTCATTTTTCACTGGAAAAAAAAATTAGAAAGAAAAGTCCTAAGGATCTCTAATCAGATCTAATGTCAAAAGATCTGTTTTAGGGCTGAATTTGTTCTTGAGAGTCTTTGATATACATGTTGCCCTAATCCAAAGCTATTGCATTCTGGTTCCCAATCTATTTCAAGACCACCATAATCTCTTATTCCACACTCACTTACATTAATTTAAATCAGGAGCAATTCCATTGTTTCTACTGCAGTTTTACTGGTACAAAACCAGTGAAAGTGAGCAGTCCCAATAACCTTTAGACCATGCACTACACTGGAACATGACGAGTTCTCCATGAAGAGGCAGACTTTTAATTAATAGGCACTTTCTTCATTTTAGTAACCACATGGCACCAGATTCTGGTCTCAGTTACAACAATAAAATTAGTCAATTAATTAGAATCAATGGAGTTTATGTCAACGGGAGTTATTTCAGATTTATTCTGGTGTAACTGTGAGCAGAATTTGGCCAGTAAGACCATATTCTACCACTGATCTTCAGGGAAAATTAGTATTTACTTCAATGAGAGTAAGACTGGTCCTCCATATGATCCAGAGTAAAAAAAAAACTGTGGATCAACAAAGGGGGTGTCTTTGTCATTCTGTTTGTTCCACATCACACTTTTCCTTAGGCAAATTTTAGTCCCTAGAAAATAAATATTTCTTTTCTCTTCACCAACAGCTTTTCCACTTTGCTATCTAATACCATGGTATCTGGGTGCCATAAAAAAGACACATGAAAATTATGTTCCCTTTTGCATTATTCTTTTAGAAATAGTCTTTTATATTCTTGCTAACCAGGGTTTCTTAGGATTCTGAGGAAGCAATTAAACAATGCTAAATATACATATATATAGGTTTTGGAATGAGAAAATAGAGGACAAGAAGGAATACAATGAGCAGAAAAAGATGAGGATGGCAAGGCCATTGTTGAGAACTATGCAAGAAAACAGATCAGAATTCTCAGCATAAGTAGCCCTTCATTATAGTGCAAGAATATATCATGGTGCAGTTGTATATAATCTGGTATGCTTACATCTTCATAGTGGAAGGTAATTAAAGCAATAACACTGCCCCTATAAAAACTGACCATTATTTAAACAATCCCAGTAATATTATAGGACTATGGGCTGGATTCAGTAAAATAGGATGTCTGACTTCTATGCAGTGGAAAACAGTGGAGCTCTGCAAAATATTGACTTTCATGACTTTTTCAAATATGCCCAGGTTTCAGCAGTGTGTGCAAGTTGAATCTACCATTATGGAAACAGATGATCAAATTTATTACAGAACAGTATTTTCTATAATATTTTTTTTTAAAAAATCTATACAATTCCATAGCAGGGATATACATTCTCTATTTGATTCTATAGTATAACTTACAAATCAATGGCAAATGATAACATTTGCTATTAACTCTGTGGGTTTTTACAGTAACTTTTATAGAACTCCGTTAATTCCTACATAACCCTATGGATTTCATCCCTGTTACATTCTAAAGTGTCTGTAAATATTAAATCTGGCCATGTTTGATTAGTTTCTCTAACCCTTAAATCCTGACATATGATATATTTTAAAGTATTGAAACATATTAAGACTAATTTGAAAACCTGTGAAAATAAAACTCAAGGCTGATTGTAGTACATAGGAACACAGTATAAGAAAGTAACAGAAAAAATGAAAAAAAAAGTTTAATTTATTTTACAGTTATACAAATAATAAAACAGTAATACCCAAATGCTGTACACAAAATAACATTAGAGGACAAGCCTGACAGAATACATCTTAACACTTTAAACTACACAAATGGTATTGTGAATGCTCAGTAGCAATAGTACTGTGCAGAAATGCTCTACTCCATAAACTCTCTTCCTTTATTATATACACATTTAGAACAATTGTGCTTTTCCCTACACAAAGCAACATATCTTAAAAACAATAAAACTTAATGTGCAATATAAAGCATAAATCCTGCAAGAGGCTAGGCGCCTATTTGTTTTGAACACTTCAACTCTCAGTGAACTCAATGAGAGTAACGAGTACTCAGCACTTCACAGGATCAGACCCTACAAGAAAAAAAATGTACTGAGCCCACAGGTATTTATCTGCAAATTGCAGTCAACTCAAACAAATCGTCATCCTCACGAGTGTGTTGATTTTATTTTTAATGAGACGTTTACTTCAGGGTGGGATTTATTAATTGTGGTTCGGTTTGCAAAACAAGTCAAATTGCCCAAACCCCTTCAAGGTTTGAAACATTCAGTAGATGTTAGACGTGGGGGGTGGGAGAGGGAGAACTGTCCCAAAGCTGCAAACTTAACAAGAAAATATATTATCTATTATTCTCCATTAAACCAAAGGAGAGAGGGTCCCTGCCAAAGAAATGTGAAAATACTAGTTTATAAATCATTTACAACAAATGTGTCTGAATGAAAACAAATTCCTCTGCTAACTTTGCCTCACTGTAGATCTGCCTCAAGATTCAGGCAACATAACAGACTGTTTCCAGAATTTTGCTTTCAATTATTATTCTTTTTTAAACCTATCTGCAAGAATCATTACTGGCGATTGCTACATCTTGTGTAGGAAGAAGTCAGTCATTTGAGACCATTTCTCATTCATAATCAGCTTAATCTGATGCCCTATTTCATATCCCCACCAAATCAGGCATCATTATAACAAGCGGGCTACTTGTTCATTTTATTTTATCTAGTTACCATAAGTCAGCGATAAGTGTTGGGCACTAATTATTACAATGGATGTTTATACTAGCAGTTCTGTAAGCAGTATGGGGAAATGAAAACAACAGAACTCATCCAAAGCTGCCTTGCAGATTTGAACTAGATTGTTGTAGTGAGTTGAAGAACCACACAGTGAAATCCACTCCCCTGCATAGGTCCTATGCCCTATTTTAACCTCCATATAGGTTCTATGAGGCCAATCCTTCCCTGACCTCCACAGGAAAAAGAGGGTCAAATAGTGGAAACAGTGTGATTTCACTGTTAAGGGAGTGGAGAATTTGGGGAACTTGAATGGAGGTCCAGGGGCAGCCGTGCACATTATGGAGACCAGCTCTGAAATCCCCATGCAGCAGTGTTTAGGAGCAGGGCATGGCAAGCCAGGGATGGGCTGGCATCCGTGGATCTGCTGGTGTGGAGAAGATTTACCGGATATTGACCTCCATAAAGGGAGATACAGGACCATGGAGAAGATGGTTGCAGTAATGGCCACAGGACTGGAAATCACCCTCTTCAGTTTACCAAAGAATCTCCCTACATTACATTGAGCTACTGGGTTTGTTTGTGATTTTTGCACTGGGGTCAGTTTCATCAACAGAAATAAATATGAACACTTCAAAATAGACTCATGCATATCTTTTAAATTCTCATTCATATTCTGCCTACTTCCCCCAATCTTCATCTATGGAATTTTAAATCTGAACAGAAAAATCTCATCTACCATTCTATTTCTAGGTCTCACTGGTTTCCCTAAGTCGATTAAAAAGCCATTTATTTTTCTTTTTTTGTGCAATGGGAAATAAAGCACGTCCATCTACTTTGAGCTTTTTCTATCTTGATTGAACTCATATTGGAGTATTAAAAAGTTCCCTGAGATGGGGCAGAAAAACACAGTTTTAATCCATGAGGAAGCCCTTTTTTGACTGTAGACTCTGCCATCTCAACACAGAGACCAAATTCACAGACCATGAAGTATGTAGTAATAAAGGTAGGTGAATAAGCTAACAAGGCACTACTCTTGAGCTGCTCTGAGCTGGGTATCAGTAAATCTCTCAGTGGACAGTCAATCATTCTATAAAAAATAATGGGTGGAACAAGACGACCTCCATGCATATTTACTGTTAATAAGGTATCACCCATATTTGTTTTAAAATGCAACCCTTTAATATTTACCCTACACAATTTTGCAGTTTTTCAAACCCAATTTAAATATGTTACATTCAGTGCTGCCAAGTAGCTCTAAGTGATTCCCCTACGATTTCTGGAATAAACCAAAAAAGGTATTAATCCATGATCATGTAAGGCCAAATCTTGGACCCCAGCACAAAGCCAAAGCAAACAAGTGTTGTGCAGGAGAGCTTGGTGGAGAGTGAGGGGGAAATGTTGACTATGTTTATGAGATGGACAGCTGTGCTTTCAAACCTCAATCTGTTGGCTGCAGTAATAAGTTCTGTGGCCTCCTCTGAAGGGAGTCTGGTTAGTGGACTTGCATGATCATAGACTTTCCCCTGCCATGCATAATGAATTCTGGACCCACGAATCAGGAACAAGATTTGTCCTTTACAGCTAAAACCCACCATGTGTTGTATAGATGCAGGGGGAGGAAGGAGGAATTAGTCAAAAGGGCAAAGATACGCTCCTAGAACTTTCTTAAGTGCTAGTTCTGGAGCCTGACGTGACTGGAGACATAATCAGGCTTCAGACTCCACTATCATTAGGGGGCAATCAGAGTGAAAATATGATACGGAGCTCATTCCACTAGAACCATCATGTCCAAGACCAGAAGTTGGGATCGAGGGGTCTTCACTTGGCTACAGTCATTCCTCTACCAAGGTGTGAGTAAAGTTCTTTAAACTAGCTCTTCCCCCTTTTAAATAGGTGCATCCTTGCTCATGTTGTCTGGTGTTAAGTTTCCTGACATACACATTCTAAAAAAGGAAGTATTCTGATTTTGTTTAACTCCAGTGCATTCAATCACTCTAATTACCCAAGTCTGTCATATGAACAGACTAAGAAATGGTACTTCAGACTCTTCTGTACTAGATCCTGAAGATACTCCTTCTACCGCTTCTAAATCTCTTTCTTGGACAAGGACAAGTACAGGACAAGAACAGTTGTTCTGAGTAATAAAATGAATGAATGAGGTTTGGAAGAAAAGAACTGATATGGGAATAATACAGCAATGTGCTATTTTCAGTTACTTATCAGCAAGTTGGACTAATACAAGACAGGTATATTGTCCATCACTATGAGAAACTTAGATTTAAAAAGGACTTTGTTCAGTTTATGCTTTATTTTCCATTCAGTTTTTTACCCATTCCAATATGGCAGGGATATTACATGTAGCAAAATTTTGCTACATTAATTCTTTGTCGTCTTGGTTAAAAGAAAACAAACAGATTCCAAAGAATTAAAACCCCCCATTGACTATGCCATAATGTTTTTATTACAATAATTAAAAAATTGAAAATATCAATTTTGCTCCAATGAAAATAAAAATCACACTCACATGTTTAAGTGCATGGAATAAAAACAATTTGGATATTTATGAAGAACAAATCACTTGAGGCAAAGTCAGCTTAGGGAATTTGTTTGAGGCTCTTCATTCAAACAGAATAGAGAACATATATTCCAGTGAACAACAATACCCAGAAACATTTTTCCTTCAGCAGCACAGCAACACAGTACTAAATGTACGTTTTCTCCATGTATACAAAAAAAAAATCAGTGTAATCTTTGGTACCAAATGTAAGGGCACCTTTTTAATAAGTACGTCCTCCTAGTTGGCAAGTAACAGAACGTTTTCCTTAAGAATGGCTCAAAATTACCAATCTCATAGTGGTTCTGTTTAGCTGGCACTGACAATTTCAGTTAAAAAAAGCAATCTGGAGGTTTCGAGTTGTGCAACAGCAGGATACAACATAAATATTTTTTAAGTATTTGATTTCCCCCCAATAAGAACTTATTTCTTCAAATACAACTCTTCGAAGATTTTATTTTTAACTGTTCCTATCATCCTCATAAAATCCTTTAAGGATTCCAATACCCAAATAAGAAAAAAAAAACAAAACAAAACAGCAATCAGAAAAAACATCAACAAAAACAATGAGGTTATAATACAAGGTCAGACAGTCCCCTGACTGAAGGCATTTACTTGATCTATTTAATCTTATGGACATCACTTTCTCTACTATTTCCACCATGATTAATGATGCCAAAGGCTGTTTTATTTCCCCAAGGATAGAGTCCATCTTCTGGGTATTTCTTCTATAAGCTGCTCAACTTTGTGGTGGCAAGTCAGCATTAAATGGATATTTGCTTCCTCTTTGACGATGAATGCATCATTGGATCTTGTAAACACTACTGATTTTACATTCAAGCTTTGTTCTTAGTGAAAGTGGCACTTACTTGAACCCTTGCAGTCAAGTTATCTTAGTTTTATAGCACTTTACAGGTATAATATCAGCTGGTCATGGACTTCAGGTAAGCTTCCTTTTCCCAATGGCTTAGTGGGTATTGAAATATATCCTCTGTTGGATCCCATTGCCTTCACAACATCTTTATGATGAAGTTACTATTCTGTACTTTATATTGTACTTTACATGTGCTTTATTGCTGTACACATTTCCCTGTTGTTAATTTCAGTGCTCCTTGGTTATGTAACATATGTAAAGTTTTAAACTCTAATGGCATCCTATGAGGGCTGGCATTAGAAAAGTATCGATATTTTAGATCATCGTAGTAATGATATTTGACTGGTTTTCCATATAAATCCTTTGGGAACGGCCAGAACCCATACAGGTGAATTTCATCACAAAATCTGGTAGTGAGCGTGTACATGAGGAGACCGGTGCTGGGTCGTTTGATGTGGACCTTGTTTGTCAGCCAGTAACTACAAAGCAAACAAGAAAAAGACAAGTCATGAAACATACATATAACTCCATGTAAACACAACGTGTAAAATGCCCTTAGTTTATCTTCATTATATACATTATTTTTCTTTCATGCATGTTTTTTATGGGCTTCGTTGATTTCCTTGGAATGGATATATACAGATTAGCTGGTTTTCTTCTTCTTTAGGGCAAGATGGTGAGCAGTTACTTGCAAAAGTAGTTCCATTAATTTTCAGTAGTATGACCTGTGCAGGTAACTGCTCACTTGTGTGAGAAAGGAGTTCCAAGTTTTTACAGGGGTTAACTTTCTTTTTGGAGGAGGAGGTTGAAGCCTTGACCAACACGTGTTATTGCCCCTGAACTGAAGCTTTACATTGGCTCAATTGTATACTAGGAGTTAGGAATTCCAAGAGAAAATGAAGTAACCACTTGAGTTCTGGAACTGCCAGCTCCAAAAGCTATAAAAGGAGATTTCATCCATCTTGAAAAGACACTGTTTTTACATTATTTTGTAGACGTTAGATGAAGGAAACACCTAGAATACCAGTTTACCTAAGTGATGGGGACTGCCACCCTCCGGGGCATTGTTAACAGGTCCAAGGGTAACAATTACACCCTCTTTCTTAATGGGACAGAGTCTTAAGTTTTCTTCTGTTGTGAGATGGGGTCATAGTATGGAAAAAATTGGGAGCCACTAGTTCAAGATTAGCACCTACTAATCAGGATCATTTGCTATAGTTAAACACTAAGATAGGAGGAAGAATCTGTGCCAAAAAAAATGTCTAAATAGTTCATTTTGACTGTGAAATAAGTTGAACTCTTTGGGACAAAGTCTTTTAGACTATTATTCAAAAATATGCATGTAGCTGTTCTAATTATCAGGTAACTTCATAGGCAAAACTGGCCACATAGACATATATCTGATCATTTGTACTTAGAACAATCCAGTTTAATAAATAAATATCTAATTAGCCAATTTAATACACACAAATATGCAAATTAATTGCTGTGCAAAAGCAGACGCAGTTATAAACACTTTTGTGTAATTACCTTTAGCTTCCCTTAACAAAACGCATGAAGGCAAAATTTTATTTTTGTAAAACCTAATTAATTGTTTCATTGAAAAATAAAGGACATTTTTATTAAAGTAATCTGACCCTTTAACTTGTTTGCATGTTTACTACAAATCTGAGACGATTCCTCTTCCCCATCACAAGGATTGCAACTTTTTTAGAAATTCACCATTAAGATGAACTAGCTCTATCCTTGATTGATATCTTTATACTTACTAACAAAACCCCATAAATCTGAACATGCTTTTGTTGACTTGATAGACAAATCTCTATGCGAAATCAAGGTGCTACCTACCAAGAAGAGATGTATCTAATCTGCTAATCTAAAATACTGTGCAGTTTTGTAGTTACACTGTTTCTTTGGTTTGCAGCAAGCTCTCCTTCCAGACACAACGACAAACATACATCTTAGCAGGTTTTTTCTGGATTCCATTAATCACAGGTTTCTCAGGTTTTTTAAGCATATGTTGGCAATGACTTAGAGCCTCTCAACTGAAAAAGATGATGCAAAGAATGACAGACAGAGAAAGAAACACAAGGATGTGAAGAATCTGCTAAATTTAGGGGTTTTTTCTTGCGTGCCAAAAAGAAATCCTGACTGATGACAATCCATTGGAAGACCATTCACATCTGTTTTCTGGTACATTTTGAATAAACCTAGGGAACTGTATTCTGGAAGGAAACACTGAGTTGAACTATGTTTTGACAGAATTTTGTTTTCTTGGTTCTATTCAGGTTTGCCAAAATCTGTTTTTAAGAGATGGATGTGCTAGCATTTCACAGGTTTATGAAAAAGGAAACACTTTTGTTAGGGCCAATGGAACTAATCCACATAACATTAAGATAGAGCTACAGCTACATTGACAATGACTCATAGTTCAACTTATTTTCTTCTAAGATATATTAATTTTTATATTAACACCAGGTTAAAGAGAGGCCAGGCACATGAGTTTGAGTTCCAAATTCTAACAAGCTCTCAAGGCAAGCAGGTCCTGAAAGAAATTGCAGATAACCTGCTCCATCCATTGAACTATGAAGACAGCATGTTGTTCTCTAGTGATAAACCTTTGCCTCCAAACTAGCTTGCCATTCTACTACCCAAGCAGACTGGCCTCACAGTGAACCTCTGTCAAGCACAGAGGCTATTTCACATATCATTCGTGCCTAAAAAACAAGTGAATATGAAGAGCAAGACATAACAGTAATGTACAGCTCTCATAACTGCAGGCCAAGAGTTACATTTTGTCTTGCTCATATATATTATATATATATATACTTAAAAGTTCCCCTATCTGTAAAAATGGGATAATGACATTTACCCTCCTTTGCAAAACCTGTGGAGATCTCTGGATGAAAAGTGCTAAAAAAGAGCTAAATTTTATTATCATTATTATTATTAACTGAAACAAACAAAAGTGGTCTGATTTTTGTGCTGAATATCCATAAATTCCACTGAAATTAATGGGATTATGTTTGTTCGCTCCACTGAAAATGAGGTCACTTTTACATAGATACCGGTACCTAAATATGAATTTAGGAACCAGGGGGAGTTTTCAAAGACACAAATGGAAGTTGGGTGCCTAAACTGCATGGAAAATCAATGGGAGTTAGGCATCTAACTGAAAATCTTCACCGTCTCCCTATCTTCAGGCACCTAGTTCTGAAAAATATGGACATACTAATTAAATTAGGTTTGGCATATTAGCGGTTTGGTAAGGACTGGCCTCATGCTTGCTCAAACACTTAGTTAAGGTTTGTTGAGCACTTTGAAGAGGTAAAGCTCTGTAAATGTTAAGTATTATCACTGTTTGGAACAGGGGTTCTCACAACAAATTTTTTGGTGGCCTCAGAGTGTGGCCACCAGCTCTTGCTGGTGGCCGTGCTGACACTTTTCCCTAAAACACTTACTTTAGGAAAAGCAAATAAATATGCTCATATACACATTCAAATCATTATAATTTATGTCGTTTTTTTTTTTTTTGCAGACTCAGTAGTAAAAATAATACCGGGAAAAGTGCTATTTGTATGTTCGTTGATATCACTTTTCACAGCAGACTTACTAGCTAGCTGGGAGGCTGTGATAAGTGATACTTGCATGTTTGTTAGTATCACTTATCACAGCCTCTGAGCTAGCTACTAAGTCTGCTGTGAAAAGGGATACTTGTATGTTTGTTAATATCTCTTTGCTCAGCAAGCCCCAGGACAAATTAAGCCTGGGGGGCACAGGAAGTGGCAGCGGGGCCAGGGGCAGTGAATGCGGGGCAAAGGAAGGTAGTGGGGGCCCAGGGTGATTGGGTTGAGCCTGCATGGCCGGAGCCAGGGATCAGCACACTTAATGTGTGGTCAGAACTGGGGGCTGCGCAGCTGAAGTCTGGGGTTGAAGCCCGTGGGACCAGGAGTCAGAATTGTGCTCTATGCATTGCCCTCCACAGGTGGTGCAGGGCAGTGCATGCAGGAGCAATGGGGGGGGGGGGGGGTTGACGGAGGGGGGAGGGAGAGGCCGATAATTGCCGCCCCTCCCCCATCACCACCCAAGAGCTTTTCGTGACTGCATGAAAAGCCCCTGGTGGCTGCATTTGAGAAATGCTGGTTTGGAGTGCATACTTATGGTCGTGTGGTTGGGGTTTTTTTAAGACACACAAATTGTATTAATTTAGAGCAACATTGGGACCTCGTGTGAATACATGTGTTTACAGACATGAGTAAGAGTAGCGAAATTTAGCCTTTAATATCAGAAGTGTCTTAAAAGCATCAGAAGCCCCAAAATCCTAAAAATATCCATTCTGTTAAAATTGACCTTTTCAGTTTCAGTTCGTGTCTTGCAGTCTGAGTCTCTGAAGTGGCTGTGGCTTGGACAGTGGTTCTTTCAGCTCAGAAAAAAAAACTGACCTTTGTTTAAAAAGAAAAAGAACCTTCCCCCCTCCTCCCCGAATCATTCCCGTTGCACTCACACAGTTTTAAAAAGCTGACAGATTCTGTGAGCTGAAAGCAGCTCCAGGCTGAGCCATTGACAGTTTAAAGACAGCAGAGAAAGACTCAGGAATCTGTTTCGTTTAAAAGACCTATGAATGAAAGCAAATTAAAAAAAGCAAATATTATGGTATGAAGTTATGATAATTGCACAATACTACTATGGGTTATTCTGAATGTTTTCATTAACCTGCATTTTTAGGCAGGAGAGACCTCTGAGATGTTCCCTCTGCTGTCTGCTTTCAGAAGAGAAACTGATCCAGCATTTTACAACTGGTAAGATTTTTGTCGTGTTTTGTTTTAACAAATGCTAGGCTCCCTGAGCTAAAAACAACTTCAGACTGAGCGATAGCCAGTCAAGAACTTCAGGCAAGAGATACAGATACCTGCTCAACATAGGCTGAAGCTGAAACCCAGGGATATAGTTTCAGCCGAAACAGGTGTTGTAGGGCTATGCAGAATTGGTGTGGCAGGCTCACCATATGCAGGAGGTTGCAGGTTACTATACTGCTGCCTTTCCCTCAGAAGCCCAACCAGGTGCTTCCATTGTTTTGTTGTTGGGAACCTTACATGGCCTCCTCTTACCCTTACTCATGTAAGAACTAGGGTTGCCAACTTTCTAATTACACAAAACCGAACATCCTTGTCCCGTTCCTTCTATGAGTCTTCCCACATGCTCAGGGTATAGCTGATCGCCATATCTGGGTCGGGAAGGAATTTTCCTCCAGGGCAGATTGGCAGAGGCCAGGGGGGTTTTCGCCTTCCTCTGTAGCATGGGGCACGGGTCACTTGCTGGAGGATTCTCTGCACCTTGAAGTCTTTAAACCACGATTTGAGGACTTCAATAGCTCAGACATACGTTAGGGGTTTGTTACAGGAGTTAATGGGTGAGATTCTGTGGCCTGCGTTGTGCAGGAGGTCAGACTAAATTATCATAATGGTCCCTTATGACCTTAAAATCTATGATTCAATGATTCCATGAGGACCTGTCCCTACCCCACCCCTTTTCTGAGGCTCCACCCTCCATTCACTCCAGACCCTCTCTCTCCATCGCTTGCTCTTCCCCACCCTCATTCACGTTCACTGGGCTGGGGCAGGTGGTTGGGGTGCGGGAGGGGGTGAGGACTCCAGCTAGGGGTGCAGGCTGTGGGATGGGCCCAGAAATGAGGGGTTCAGGGAGCAGGAGGGGGCTCCGGGCAGGGATAGGGGTTTGGGAGGGGGTGATCGGAGCCACCAGGGTCCCTTTTCGACCGGGTGTTCTGGTCAAAAACTGGATGCCTGGCGACTCTAGAAAGACTGGGAGAGTTAAGTGTTCAAGAAATAAAACTGCAATATACAGAAAGTTCCGTATTTTGGCACAAGGAATTAATACAAGTTATTTCCAAGAGACAGAGATGAATATTCTATTACAGCTACGATGAAAAACACCCCCAGCATGCCAAAATCCATCACGAGTAGAGTTTACAGTAGGAATTAAAAACCTGCAAGGAAACTTTTCTTCTACCTGTCAAAACTCTTAACCAAATCATTCTGAGAAAAATGTAATTGTTCACCCACTCATACAAATGAGACATGGGCCCAAACTAAACTTCACACTCAAAATATGGGGTTGGTTTAAATCTGTAGCTGAAGTTTGCAGCTTGAGAGCAACTCAAATACAGATCCAAAGGACACAAGATGTGAAATGAATAAAATGGTTAGAGGCATTTAAACAGTTTGAAGCTTAACGCATTCTTTAGAAATCAGATTTGTAATTAATCAGGAATGAACACAGCTCACTTCTGCAAAGCCAAGATCCCAATCACTGTTTGAATTGATTTTAAAATAGACCTTTTCGTCTACCTGGCCTCTGTCATTTAGTCTTGGATTATATGACTAAAATTGTTAATGACTAGAATAACTGCCCCACTATGAGATCAATTAAGGTTTAATTTTTGGAAATTCCTTAAGGTTGCAAGTAATTGTTTGACCAATAACCATTTTGCACCTTTCCCTTCCTGTCTGTGAACACATTAAGTTAAATCTAAGCTATAATGACAGCCTCTTTTTATTTATTTTTAGGAGTATGGTTTGAGATGTATTAGTTCTCTGTAAGCAGCAAAGGAAAAGACAGCTCTACTCAGGATTTGGAAAATGCAGCGGGCATCTTTAGTTTTTCCACAAGTTATCTCTGGACCTACATTCATGGTGATCGACATCCTAGATCTGATTTTCAAACTGGCTGTGGATTTAGCAAAAACAAGAAACACCACCAGTCCTGAACAGACTATTGTCTCCTTCAGACTAAGATTAGAATCCTCCCAAGTCTCCTGGCAAGACAGAAGTTTCTGGATTCAAATTCTAAAACATCCTTGCATAGTACTTCAACTCATCAAAAGGCTATAAAACAGATGACCAAATAGGTCATTATGACCATTCAGTGTTAGTGTCATCATTAACCACAAGGGTTGACATTCTGGCATTGAAAATTTTGCTCCTTCCCCAAAGTTCCCAAGGGTTTCTATGGTTTTCCGATTATCTCTGACAAAAAAAAAAAAAAAAGTGCAAAAGGAAGACAGTGCATCAGTGGCCAAAAACATAAATAGATATTGACATGCCCCAGTACAAGGAATACAAGCTTATGTCCTGGCTATTGAAGAAACAGAGAAATTCCCACCTTTCTTCCACCATAGCAGGTGCTAAATCATATTCCATTGAACTATTACAGATTGTGAATCCTCTCGTTAACAGCGTACTTCAGCTACTCTCATTGAGAAGTATGATCAGAGAAGTATGATCTTGGAGAAAGTCATCCAAATCAAATATTGACTCTTGGAGCCCTAGGAAGCATGGATCGGGCATAGGCCTGATGACAGGAAACTGAATTTTCCCATTCTCAGCCTAAAGTTGCAACAGGCAGTGAAAAAGTCAACTACTTCCATCCAAAACTCCCTCCTACCTCTCAAAAAGCAACGGTAGCAAGTGTTTGCATATTTGCTTACAATGGATGTATATAGTAGCAATTTGCCAATTTAAATATCCTGATTAGTCATCTTAAAACAGAAGTCATTAGCAAAATACTGTTCAGTTAATGGCATTAAACAGAGATCAGAATACTGAGTGTAATCTACATAAAAAGCTGACTTAGCCATTAAAGCCTTGCATTTTGTACTACTAAGATTTAAAAAGGTTTGTGAGGTAAATTATTTATGTATCAGAAAGAACACAACAAAAATATTTATGTAAATGAGACCTGTTTACATTTTCAGTGTTTAGCATTCAGGATTATTACGTCACAAGCTTAATGCATAATTTCTATTGAACTTCTGATGCAGAAGTCCCAGGTACAAGATTTTAGGAGAGGAATGAGTGGCAACAAGTCTTGCAGACACACTTAGAATAAAGTTTTCAGGGACAACAGACTCTTAGAAGTCCTATCATGGTGGAAAGGTGATGTAAGGATGGATTTGTCTAATGGTTCATGTCCTCACCATCTTGCATTGTTCAAGTGTGGCAAAGTTTTGAGACCGCCTTTCAGCACAGTGGTTTCACCCCAGTAAGATAAAAGATGCTGAGGTACTGTGACTAGCAAAAATTGTGCCATATTAATCATTACATATTCCTGCTTGAGAAGTTAAACAGCTGAAAATCTGAACTGACGTTATTAGGGGTGAAATCAAATGCAAAATGGTGGTGAGGGTAGGTTTTATTTCATATATTTTACACCATTTTACTCAGTTGTGGATGGAAAATACAGCATAGCTAAAAAACCAAGAGTAAGCTTAAAAAAAAGTAACAGTATCAGCTGTTGGCTATCAGACTATGGCACATTAACTTTCTTGGCACATATCCTGTATCATTCTGAAACCACACTGAAGTACAGCCCATGCTGTTATAGGCTAATGAAAAATAGCACAATATGTTTATAAGTACAAAGACAGACAAACTTTGTTCCCTATTGTTTAATGAGTATACACATATAATTACACACACACACAAAACCTATGTTAAAAAAACGTAATCAGGGTTGCAAAGTCAAGCACCCAAAAGTTAGGAAATGCTAGAATTAAGGTTGCCCGTGCTACTTAATTTGGCTCCAATTTAAAAACTTGGCATTACAATATGACCACATGCTATTTTTTCCACAGGACTTCAGGTCCCAGCCTATGCCCCTCTACAGATTTTGTTCTCTTCTTCATTTGAATCAGGCAGCTTCCCTCCTCCATGCCCAGGAGAGGTTAAACTGTTGCCAATTACATTTGTACGATGAGAGCACAGGAAGCACTGTTGAGTGCTTACCTATGAGCTAATTTGCAATATTTACTATAATGCAGTGGTTCCCAAACTTGTTACGCTGCTTGTGCAGGGAAAGCCCCTGCTGGGCTGGGCTGGTTTGTTTACCTGCCGTGTCCGCAGGTTCACCGATCGCGGCTCCCAGTGTCCAGGGTTTGCTGCTTCAGGCCAATGGGAGCTGCTGGAAGTGGCGGCCAGTACGTCCCTTGGCCCGCGCCACTTCCAGCAGTTCCCATTGGCCTGGAGCAGCAAACTGCAGCCACTAGGAGCCGCGATTAGCCGAACCTGCGGACGCGGCAGGTAAACAAACCGGCCCGGCCCGGGTTTTCCCTGCACAAGCGGCGGAACAAGTTTGGGAACCACTGCTGTTCAGCATCCTTAAGCAGTTAGGATACAAGACAAAAGTGTTTTTATCAAAAGTAATAACGCACTTTAATAAAGGGAGTTGCACTTGCTCAAACTGTCAGTCTCTCTTTAATAATGAGCGCAGTCAATGCTACCGCCCCCTTTCCTCCTTTGACCAACTTGGTCCTAAGTGGTTTCTGCTAAATATTTTCAAGCACATTTAGGTTCCTGCTTATAAAGCAGATGGTGAATGAAAAGACCATTAGCAAGACCTTTGATAATAATGTTTTTGTTCTTCTGCAGAATGAAGGGGAAAAAATCAGTGACTGAAGCAGTAAGGACAATCAGGTTGCAGGAGGCACTATATCTATCTTGTTATGAATAAGCATGAAAGTGCTAAGAAGACTGTGCATTCATCTTAATCACCACTACTGAGAACTTTAAATATTTCAAATGTTAGTTTTAGCGACTTGACAAAACATCTAACAATATATTAAAGCTCAATTTGTACAACCTTAAAAATAATGGCCTAATTCTCTGATATAGTGTAGCTGCTTTATAGCACTCCAGGGGCATAAGCTGGGTCGAGAGCAAATTTAGCCAGTCATCTAGAGAAGACCACCTTACTACAAGGATGATATACTCCAGTAACATAGATGTGATGTACGGGCACCTATGTCACACACCCCTCCCTGCAATCAGTGTACTGTGGAAAAGTAGCATGGCAAAAAGATAGGGGGCCCGACTACCATGCAGCTGAACCACACCAACCCTTCGCTGTATTTTGACTTGCGTTTAACTTGCCTTTATAACCTGGCATATGTTAGAACTGCCTTCAAGATGGACCTGTGCAGAGCAGCATCAGGGTTGGGAAACTGCAAATGTGAGCTTTAAACAACCTTTGTACCTACCTCTATCTGCACTTTGTTTATTTCAGCTGCAGCTGGCTCATTGTCTTTATCTGGCCATGTTAAACGAAACACCTGAAAACACTTTTTCCCTTTTAAAGTGGTTCTGAACCTTCTCGGGCAAATTCTGTCTATATTTAGATCTGCAGAATTTATGGTTTAATGGGGAACAGAATTTAGCTCTATGTTTTCAGGAATGTGTAGAGGAGCTAAAACTGTACACTATCTAAAACATCAAAGAGAAGATTTTTTAAAAAAAATTTGTAAGCCTAAAATTTTCATTTACTCATTCAGGTATACTGTCTTGCTCCCACACAAGAATTTACTGTGTGTATATTCAAGTAGGGTTTAAATCAAAACTAACATTAAAAATACCACTGAAGAGTAGGTATATCAATGATTCTTAAAAAAATAATCTGTTTGTGAAGTTTTCCAAATGGCTAACTTTAGATAACCAAATAAAATAAAAAACAAAACATAAATAAATAAAAATCACAATATAAGCATATATATATATCCCTGAATAAAACACAACCAGAATAGACTGATATCCCTAATGGCTGCTGAAGTGCCAACTGAGTATGAATTATTAAAATTGACTGTTAGAAGCTCAGAAGACAAGATCCAACATGGACAAGCTGACCCATGATACAGTAATTAGTTCAATTTGGACCTCACTGCTGAACAAGTTTTAGATGAATTTAAGAAAAATTAATGTACTGATCTCTCTTAGAAGATCAAACACACAGGTGTTACACTACATAAATGTAATGGCAAAATACCATCCTATATTACTTTTCATATACAGGTGAAATACTCAACATGAACTTAGACATATTATTCCAAGGAGCCTCTATATGTTTTTCTTTTGTAATATTTACAACTGCAAGCCATGCATAATACTAATAAGAAATCTAATCCATATGTTTCTGCAGAAAGAGTACTGACTCAGCCTCCGAAATGATAAACATAGCAAAATAAGAAATCATGATTCTCTTAAAAAGTTATGTAATTGTCATGCTGTGCTTTTGGTGTAGGAGCAATACTTCTATCCTCAAACTTCCAAGCTAACTTTTCTGGTTACTAATGTTTTTAAGAACTACCCAAAGGCAGACGATCTGGGAGCAAAATCCTAATATGCTTAGAATGTCTGCTTAATAATTATCAACATTCATGCATTAAACTATTTCAATTTAGGGTTATTTAACTCAGAAAAGACCTAAAAACACTCAGCACACATTGTAAAAACAACACAGATTGCTGACTTGATAAAGGCTCAGCCTGCAGCCCCTACTCATGCAAGCAATCCTCCCTCCTCATGCAAGCAATCCTCCCTCATGGAAGTTGTTCTACTGACTTACATGCAACTATTCATATGATTAACAGTTATGCCTCATACCGGAAGTGAACATTTAAACTAGACCACAATCTACCAAACCTAAGAACTCCAGTGATAAATCACAAAACCACCTAACCAGATGTTCAGAAGAATTTAGTTAAACAATCTAACAACATATAAAAAGCTGCAAAACTGTTTTCTCCTGGATAAAAACATTAGAAGGATAGCAAGCTATGGGGGTAGTTTTGACTATTAAGATACAGACTCTTAATAGATACTTTTTTAAAAAAAAATTGTGCTATAACATGTATTTTTCAGGAACAGTTAAATAATGTATGCTGGCTGTTCCTCTGTAACTATGGAGTGATAGTAACAGAGCTTGTGCCACAGTAAATACAATTAAAAGGGAAACATGAAGGTATTTTTAAGAAGCTGTCAAATAAATGCAGTCAAAATGCTCAAAATCATCAATATGGAGTCAATGAGAGTTTTACTATTGATGGCAATGGGATCAGGAGCAGGCCCAAATTTGTTAGCTAAAGACAGTATTCAACATCTTTGTGCTGAACTTCAAGGTCCTCTATGGAATTGGCCCAATGCACCGCAGATGCTTTCCAAGACAAAGATTTCCCTCAACATTTCTCAGGAACTATGAAGCAGTCAAGCTCAAAGATGGAGTTCCTGAGAGTAGGTGAAAAGTCTTATTTGGAAACAAGGCCAAGGCTTTGAAACTCAGCACCAGAAATGAAGGACCACAAATCTCTCTGCCCTCAGAACAAAGTGTTAAATTTACTTCCAACTGGTTTCAGATAAACAGCCGTGTTAGTCTGTATTCGCAAAAAGAAAAGGAGTACTTGTGGCACCTTAGAGACTAACCAGTTTATTTGAGCATGAGCTTTCGTGAGCTACAGCTCACTTCATCGGATGCACGAAAGCTCATGCTCAAATAAACTGGTTAGTCTCTAAGGTGCCACAAGTACTCCTTTTCTTTTTACTTCCAACTATCACTCCCCATCTGCTATTTTGAACAGCAGAAAAGGAAAAGAAAGAAAAAGCAGTGAAGGCAAAAAGGGAGAGAGAGAGAAAGAAGCAGGAGTCAGGTAAGTAGAGAGAAAGTAAATACATTAAAAAAAAATAGCTTCTACTGCTTCAGGAGGCAGGGAAAGCAGACCACTGGTCGGATGAGATTTTGGAGGCATTCTAATAATCATAGAATATCAGGGTTGGAAGAGACCTCAGGAGGTCATCTAGTCCAACCCCCTGCTCAAAAGCAGGACCCATCCCCAATTAAATCATCCCAGCCAGGGCTTTGTCAAGCCTGACCTTAAAAACTTCTAAGGAAGGAGATTCCACCACCTCCCTAGGCAACGCATTCCAGTGTTTCACCACCCTCCCAGTGAAAAAGTCTTTCCTAATATCCAACCTAAACCTCCCCCACTGCAACTTGAGACCATTACTCCTTGTCCTGTCCTCTTCCACCACTGAGAATAGTCTCGAACCATCCTCTCTGGAACTACCTCTCAGGTAGTTGAAAGCAGCTATCAAATCCCCCCTCATTCTTCTCTTCCGCAGACTAAACAATCCCAGTTCCCTCAGCCTCTCCTCATAACTCATGTGTTCCAGACCCCTAATCATTTTTGTTGCCCTTCGCTGGACTCTCCAATTTATCCACATCCTTCTTGTAGTGTGGGGCCCAAAACTGGACACACTACTCCAGATGAGGCCTCACCAATGTCGAATAGAGGGGGACGATCACGTCCCTCGATCTGCTCGCTATGCCCCTACTTATACATCCCAAAATGCCATTGGCCTTCTTGGCAACAAGGGCACACTGCTGACTCATATCCAGCTTCTCGTCCACTGTCAACCCTAGGTCCTTTTCCGCAGAACTGCTGCCTAGCCATTCGGTCCCTAGTCTGTAGCTGTGCATTGGGTTCTTCCGTTCTAAGTGCAGGACCCTGCACTTATCCTTATTGAACCTCATCAGATTTCTTTTGGCCCAATCCTCCAATTTGTCTAGGTCCCTCTGTATCCTATCCCTGCCCTCCAGCGTATCTACCACTCCTCCCAGTTTAGTATGGTGTGCACCAGTATAAAGAACATAGGTGCAAGTGCTGGAGGAACCAAGTAGGGGTAGAGCTCTTCTTGACCTGCTGCTCACAAACCGGGAAGAATTAGTAGGGGAAGCAAAAGCAGATGGGAACCTGGGAGGCAGTGACCATGAGATGGTCGAGTTCAGGATCCTGACACAGGGAAGAAAGGAGAGCAGCAGAATACAGACCCTGGACTTCAGAAAAGCAGACTTTGATTCCCTCAGGGAACTGATGGGCAAGATCCCCTGGGAGAATAACATGAGAGGGGAAAGAGTCCAGTAGAGCTGGCTGTATTTTAAAGAATCCTTATTGAGGTTACAGGGACAAAGCATCCCAGTGTGTAGAAAGAATAGTAAATATGGCAGGCGACCGGCTTGGCTTAACAGTGAAATCCTTGCTGATCTTAAATACAAAAAAGAAGCCTACAAGAAGGGGAAGATTGGACAAATGACCAGGGATGAGTATAAAAATATTGCTCGGGCATGCAGGAGTGAAATCAGGAAGGCCAAATCACACCTGGAATTGCAGCTAGCAAGAGATGTTAACAGTAACAAGAAGCGTTTCTTCAGGTATGTTAGCAACAAGAAGAAAGTCAAGGAAAGTGTGGGTCCCTTACTGAATGAGGGAGGCAACCTAGTGACAAGAGGATGTGGAAAAAGCTAATGGACTCAATGCTTTTTTTGCCTCTGTCTTCACGAACAAGGTCAGCTCCCAGACTACTGCACTGGGCAGCACAGCATGGGGAGGAGGTGACCAGCCCTCTGTGGAGAAAGAAGTGGTTCGGGACTATTTAGAAAAGCTGGACGTGCAGAAGTCCAGGGGGCCAGATGCGTTGCATCCGAGAGTGCTAAAGGAGTTGGCGGATGGGATTGCAGAGCCATTGGCTATTATCTTTGAAAACTCATGGCGATCGGGGGAAGTCCCGGACGACTGGAAAAAGGCTAATGTAGTGCCCATCTTTAAAAAAGGGAAGGAGGAGGATCCTGGGAACTACAGGCCAGTCAGCCTCACCTCAGTCCCTGGAAAAATCATGGAGCAGGTCCTCAAGGAATCAATTTTGAAGCACTTAGAGAAGAGGAAAGTGATCAGGAACAGTCAGCATGGATTCACCAAGGGCAAGTCATGCCTAAATCTAATTGCCTTCTATGACGAGATAACTGGTTCTGTGGATGAAGAGAAAGCAGTGGACATGTTGTTCCTTGACTTTAGCAAAGCTTTTGACACTGTCTCCCACAGTATTCTTGCCAGCAAGTTAAAGAAGTATGGGCTGGATGAATGGACTATAAGGTGGATAGAAAGCTGGCTAGTTTGTTGGGCTCAACGGATAGTGATCAATGGCTCCATGTCTAGTTGGCAGCCGGTATCAAGTGGAGTGCCCCATGAGTCGGTCCTGGGGCCGGTTTTCTTCAATATCTTCATAAATGATCTGGAGGATGGTGTGGATTGCACCCTCAGCAAGTTTGCAGATGACACTAAACTGGGAGGAGAGGTAGATACGCTGGAGGGTAGGGATAGGATACAGAGGGACCTAGACAAATTGGAGAATTGGGCCAAAAGAAATCTGATGAGGTTCAACAAGGACAAGTGCAGAGTCCTGCACTTAGGACGGAAGAATCCCATGCACCGCTACAGACTAGGGAGCGAATGGCTCGGCAGCAGTTCTGCGGAAAAGGACCTAGGGGTTACAGTGGATGAGAAGCTGGATATGAGTCAACAGTGTGCCCTTGTTGCCAAGAAGGCCAATGGCATTTTGGGATGTGTAAGTAGGGGCATTGCAAGCAGATCAAGGGACGTGATCGTTCCCCTCTATTCGACACTGATGAGGCCTCATCTGGAGTACTGTGTCCAGTTTTGGGCCCCACACTACAAGAAGGATGTGGAAAAAGTGGAAATAGTCCAGCGGAGTGCGACAAAAATGATTAGGGGACTGGAACACATGACTTATGAGGAGAGGCTGAGGGAAATGGGGATGTTTAGTCTACAGAAGAGAAGAATGAGGAGGGATTTGAAAGCTGCTTTCAACTACCTGAAAGGGGGTTCCAAAGAGGATGGATCTAGACTGTTCTCAATGGCAGCAAATGACAGAACAAGGAGTAATGGTCTCAAGTTGCAGTGGGGGAGATTTAGGTTGGATATTAGGAAAAACGTTTTCACTAGGAGGGTGGCGAAACACTGGAATGCATTACCTAGGGAGGTGGTGGAATCCCCTTCCTTAGAAGTTTTTAAGGTCAGGCTTGACAAAGCCCTGGCTGGGATGATTTAATTGGGGATCAGTCCTGCTTTGAGCAGGGGGTTGGACTAGATGACCTCCTGAGGTCCCTTCCAACCCTGATATTCTGTGATTCTATGATAGGCGGATAATCTCCCCTTTCTAAACTATATAGGACTCAAATATACTCTACAAATTCTTCACTTATTTCAGCAAGATTATACTATTGTGCCTTGGCTAGACAGGATTTCTGATAACATTGTTATGTCTTTTCCACCTAAGTGTTTTGTCAATTTTGTTGCTTTTATCAAAATGAAAAGCTTTAATATGATGGAGTTCATTGCTCTCTCACAGATTTCTCGATTGTTCATCTCACCTTTCATTTTCAATGTACCATTTAGATAGGATGTATACTGTTAATCAAAATTAATTTCTGGTTTTGTGTTCTTATTTTAATTTTCATAATGGGCATTTATTCTGATTAAAATCTTTTACTTCCAGGGTGAAACTGGAGATTCATTTTATATATTGGATTCGTTTTACATACCTGTTTCTTAGTCTACCAACATAACCAGTCTCTAAAAACTTGCATGTCCTTAAAGATCACAATAATTAACCAATTCAGGAACTCATATTATTATGCAATTTTATATCAGAACAACAACTAGATATATGGTTAGAAGCTGAAAGGCTCATTACAGTTGCTTAAAGGAGAATATTTCCTAGATTACAAAATAGCTAGGAAGCAACTGAGCCCAGAGTCACAAAAGGATTTTGGTGCCTAAAATCCAAAAAGTAGGCGCCATTGAGACCCTCACAATCCCCATTAAACTGCGACCTAGCCCTCAGAGTTGCCTAAAATCCAATGGTGCCTAAATTTCTGCTGTAGATGTCCCCTAGGCACCTATATTTTTGGCTCTGGGCATGCACACAACCCCTCAGTGTAGGGGCCACGTAGGATCCTCAAACTAGGTGAAACCAGATGTTCCCCTGTCTATCTCACCTGAGCACCTAATTCAGGGTTTGTAGATTCCACTGGGTGGCCAGACACCTAAAAGTTAGGCACTGCTATACTTAAGTCCCTTTGTGGATTCGGCCTGTGTCCTGTCTGGATCTCAGGGCAAGTCTAAACTACAGTGCTACATCAATGAAGCTGCACCAATGCAGCTGTAACGCGTCTGGTGAAGATGCACTATGCCAACAGGAGAGAGCTCTCTCGTCGGCAGAATTACTTCACCTCGGCAAGAAGCAGAAGCTATGTCGGCGGGCGAATGTCATCCACCGATGTAAGCACTGGCAGTGAACGTGACCGCTATTCCTGAATGCAGTGTCACTCTGTTCTGAAGAAAGTACCCACCTCACTAGCTTCTCCAAAGAAATGGCATTTCCCATCAGTGATGAAGTTCAGACGTGCACATACCAAATTGTAAGTTGTAGGCCCATGTTGCTCACATGTCCTTTTTATTCATTCCACAACCATTTGTTCACACACTTAACGGGTACAATGAAGTACATATAAACCTGGTAGTGCTTTATTATTATCTTCCTCACAAGTTTCCTTAGCTGTGCATTTCAAAAACTGTATTTTAATTGCTTTGGGCATTGCCTCAGGTTTTGGCTTCAAACAACTGTCCAAAGAAAGTCATCAGTTCGTATTTTTGTTCCTAAAAGTGGTAAGCTGTTAGTGTGAAATTACAAAAGGTTCCCCATTTAATTATTTTTTGGTCTCAATTCTCTTCACACACATGCATGCACAGTCCTGAAAGAGTTTTTCTGCAAAATATTTTTGTAAACACTGATTATTCAGAGAATGCAAATTTGCTCTTTTAAAGCACAGAAATTAGCTGAATCTATTTTTGATTAACATGGACCGTACCTACACATAGTGAACAAAACGTGCATTAACACTGGTTGAAACTTATCAGCGTTAGTGTTTTCTTACTCTACCAATATTTGCTAAGTACTCTGATACTGCAAACCTTTTCACATATGCTCCTGTGAGTAGTCCAGTGGTAGTAAACATAAGAACAGCAATAGTGGGTGAGACCAAAGGTTCATCTAGCCCAGTATTCTGTCTTCTGACAGTGGCCAGTGCCAGGTGCCGCAAAGGGAATGAAAAGAACAGGTAATCAAGTGATGCATCCTCTGTCACCCATTCCCAGCTTCTGGCAAACAGAGGCTAGGGATACCACAGAGGCTAAGTTAAGCATGTGTGAGTTTACAGGATCAGGGCCTAAGATCACACTTGATTAAAAAACATTTATTAACAAAAAGCCAGGAAAGAAAATATTTGGAATTCTTTAAGGCAGAGAAACAGCTCTGCAAAGTAAAACAGTCAAAAAGGACAGATAAAATGTATGTGTGTGAGTAGATGAGGATGGGGATATGGGGGAGCTAAGAGCTTTCTTTAGTCTGATCACATCAGGTCATATCAAATTAAGGATTATCCAAATCTTAATTCAAAATTAGTGAAAGATTCCAGAATTTGAAGCAACTTGATCAACTGGCAAAAATGTCATTTTTAACAAATGCGGAACCTTCAAGAAGTTTGGTTAGTCTGAAGGCAACTGCACTCTACACATCACATACTCTTATGGCACTAGGTAACTAACACAACATAACAAAAGCCGCCTCCTGGAAATCACAAGTAGAAGGTAGCAATACTTCCTGGAGATGCGGGTTAATGCTGATGCTCATAAAAGTGACCAATGAATAGCTCGGGCAATAGCATAATGTGAACAAGGAGCTGTGCTACACTGCTCACGTAGCTCTGCCAATGCACCTCAATTAGGACACATCTCTGCTGTTCTAGGCCCTTGTTTCCTCAGATCACATACATTAAATGATGCTGAATTGTACAGTTCCTTTTGATGTGGTTAAACATACACTGGAGACTGTATCGAAACCTCTAAACTCATTTTCACTGGTGAGCTAAGTCAGCTGTTAATAAAAATCTCCAGAGGTTAAAGGCTAGTGAACCACTACAGCCCTTAGTCCACTGAAGCGCCAATTCAACACAGGGTCAGAGCAGTTAAGCATGCTGACAGCACAAGCATAAAGCCAATCTCTTTGGCAGCAACAGTAGTGTTATGATTAAAATTAGGAGAACAATGGGCCTGGTCCCACAAAAACATACTCCACTGAGTAATCATTTTTCATGCTAGGTACTCCCATTGGCGTCAGCGGAACTACTCACACGAGTAAGTGTCAGCACGTCCTAGATTTTTCTGTTAGATATATTTTAAATATTTCATTTTCCTTCTGTAAGCATAGTTGTACGAGAATTAAAACAGCACAAGACTAAGGAAAAGGGAGAACAGCAAAGAGATAATGAGACAGACATCAAAACATGCTTGAGAAAAGATGAATATAATAGGCATGACTTGGAAACAAAAGTAACATGAGTAGAGGAATTAGTCAATCAATAATAATCATTGCAATATCTGTTTTATTTCAAACTTTAAAAAAATATATTTCATACTTTGCCTTCATTATTAGGTTGGTAATCCTGCATAAAAAGCCCCCAAAACTTAAAAATAAAACAAAAAAACCTATTTAATTCAATATAAAGAGGTTCTAGTCTATTGAAGTTAACAGACTAAAAGCAAGAAACTAGAGAGATCTACACACAGACAGATAAATAGATAACACGTTCTACCCAGAAACTAATTTATTGAGGTTAGTTAGTTATCCATAGCAATGTTTGAAATTATCAGGCAAGTACAATTCTCCATTTATTCAGATACGGGTCCTCATTTTGTCAAGAATGGCAAAAGTTATGCTGTGAGTAAACACACATACACACAAAGATGGAAAGAAACAGGCAATAGAGTGAGTGAAAGAGTAAAAAAGGAAGTAGTGGACAAAGGATACATTCTAAAGTACAGTAATACCAGCTATCTGTAACAGCAAAATGATAGAAACGTATTCATGAAAGACAAGCAAATATTTATTGCATGAAAGACTACAGTTGTGTACAAGACTGTCCAAACCCACCCTGCTGCTCTGGGTACGTAGTGGCATTGCTAGCCCGCACTGAAGCCCAGTTTTTAGCAATCTAGATAGATTTAAAGCACATATGACTACACTAGCTGCAGGTTACCCCTTCAGTTGGACTGCAGACAATAGCCTAAAAAAAAGGAGGACTTGTGGCACCTTAGAGACTAACCAATTTATTTGAGCATAAGCTTTCGTGAGCTACAGCTCACTTCATCAGATGCATTCAGTGGAAAATACAGTGGGGAGATTTATATACACAGAGAACATGAAACAATGGGTGTTACCATACACACTGTAAGGAGAGTGATCAGGTAAGGTGAGCTATTACCAGTGGTGGGGGGGGGTGTCATTACACAAATTAAAACTATTTCCCCATGTTTATTCCCGCCCCCCACCCCTACCCCCTGCTGTTCCTCAGACATTCTTGTCAACTGCTGGAAACGGCCCACCTTGATGATCACTACAAAAGGTTCCCTCCCTCCCCCGCAAATTCAGGTCCTGGTTCAAAAAAGCACTGGCGCTCAACTTTCAGCAAGTATCAAATCTCCCTGAAATCGATAGGATGCAAGTACATGCTTAAAGTTAATTATGACTTAAGTGCTCTGTTGCACAGGGGCCATTGTTCTGACTTTTCCTGCGGATCTCTATTTGCAAGAGAGGGAGGTGTGAAACACAATGGGACAAGGATATCACGTGATTTGTAACAAGACAATATTTGGTTTGAATGGACAAGACTACATAACCATACACCACTCACTGTGGAAAAGTCACACAGAATGAAGATCTGGACTCCCCTAGTGAAAAACAAAGAGACACTTTTGGCAGATGAGAGATGATAATCCAGCAGTAAGAGTAGTTAGGAAAACAGCATGATGTAATCGAACTGCAGAATTATAGTGTTACGAATATTCTGCCAGTGCAGAAGTCTGCTTAGCTCATGATCCCTAAGTGCTTTGCAATAAACAGTACACTTCAGTTGTAATTTTTAAAACATGCATTAAAAAAAAAAAAAAAAAATGCAAAAAAACCCCAACCCACACTTGGGAATCTTACTATTTATGCAAACATTATCACAAATTACCTTTTATCTATGTTTTGTTCTTTTTAAATTGCAAACGCATACCACTGGAGTTGTATAATTAACCACTTGCACTGATTCTACCTTCCACCATTAGCTCTAGTCTTTCCTAATAACACAGATAATTGCTCTTATGCTAATATCCAAGGAATGTGTTTTCCCTATAGAAAATATCCCAATACATCTCCCTTTTGGGCACACTGTCAACACTAAGATGAAAAGGAAAAATGTAAAAAATTAAAATACGCTGCATGATGTTCAATACATTAAGGATGTTGTTAACAGCCTTCACTTCTTAGATCTGATGTGAAGCTCAAAACTACACATCATGAAGTTTAAAATAAATGGCCTGTTCCAGATATATATGGTGAAACACATGCTTATTATTATTTGGTGTTGTTTATTAGAACAACTACAATCATACAGCTGGAAATTTGACCACTTTTTCTTTAAATCAAGACAATTTAAGGTCTCCTTTTTAGAGATTATTATATATAAAATATTCATTACAGACAATTAGATTTGATAAATGTAATAAACCAGGACATATTAATCAGTTATAAAACTATGGATTTTGCAGTTCTACATCCCATTTGTCAGTGTATTTTTCTTAGTCAATCAGAAGAGCCATGTTTAAGGCTACGATAAGGCACGGGTATTTTTAGTAAAAGTCATGGACAGGTCATGAGAAATAAACAAAAAGTTACAACCCCTGATCCATCCTTGACTTTTACTAAAAATATACCTAACTAAATCCTAAGTGCTGGGTGTGAGGATCGGGGGTGCACTCCTTTGGACATTGCTGCTCTGGGAGGTGGGTGCTCCGAGCCCTGTCACTGCTGGGGTTGGGTGGCCCAGGGCCCTGCCAATGCTGTTGCTCAGGGGAGGCTGGGGTGGGAGGGAAGGGGAAACAGCCCAGGGCCACCCTGCCACTGCTGCTCTGGGAGAGGGGCAGGGGCCCTGCTGCTGCTCCTGCACTGCTGCTCTGGGCAGCACCTGGGACCAGCTGCCTGGGGCCACCTGAGCAGTGGCCAGCGCGGCTGGCCCCGGGCCGCCCCAGCTGCTCGGGAGGCATTGGGGTCAGCCGCATCAGCCACTGCAAAAGTCACGGAGGTCCTGGAAAACCATGGAATCTGTGACTTCCGTGACCTCCCTGAAAGACACTCAGCTTTAGCCAGGGTGGATATGTGCACAAATAAAGTACTTAAATAACCAAAGAGGTACAAGTTACAATCTAGGACCCAGATTCAGCAGAGTCCTTATGAACAGAAGTTAATGGGGTTTAAATAGATGCTTAAGTATATGCTTAAGTGCTTTTCTGAAAAGGCATTGTTTGCTGAATCAGGACCTACTGGAATTTAATTCTGTGAAAGATGCCAGACTGACAGCCTGGTAAAGTAAAGTTCTCTATTCATCCATAAAACACATACAGCACACCTACAGGCACCACAAACTTCCACATACTGTCATGCCAAAATGCCACAGTCTACTTCCTAGTTTCCATGTCCACTCAGTCTCTGGCCTCTCTCGGCTAACATAAGTGCTAATTAGCACCAATTGTGAACAGCAACTAGGCCAAGACCACCAACTTGTTTTATACAGGCCACATAGCCACCAGTTGACAATGACTGCCAATCACTGCTGGACTAGGTCAGAATGAGATCCGTGACAGAGATGAAAGGCTCTAGATACCGTTATTAATTCCTTGAGCAACCACTTAACCACAAAAGAATCTGTGATGCACACCAGGAGACGACTGGCAGCATGTTCTCCATGAGGATCCCATGACTAGCTTCCCTACTTGGTCTGACAAAACCCACATTTGATGGGTTTATACAGAAAGTTATCTTTTCTGCTGGGTGTTTGGGACATCGAGATAACGGAGTATGCTTGAGGGGCTTTATTATATGACTATTAATTCTTGTCAGGCAAATATAGGTGTGTGTGCTCTTGTGTGTGTGGTTTATTATACCATTTGTTTTATTTTGTTATTGCAGGTTTTGTGGGTTTTTAATACAGAACAAAGGTGTCCAAGTAGAGAGATGACCATTAAAATGTTACAAATCAACTCAATAAAAGAGCGTCATGACTAATTTCCAATAAATTAGCTAACTAGGTCCAATGAACTCACGAAAGTCACATTCGTAAAAATGAAATCATGCAAATCTATTTTAAATATATTTTTAATGCAAATATTATTCACTTTGTTTCTTATACCCCTCAAGCAAATACTAAATAGTTTAGTTGAATAAATAAGCTGCAAGTCATTGCATATTGCCAATAGCCCTACTAATTTACCAACAACCATATAATTAATACTAATTTGAAGTGAGATCCTTATTTTGAATTCAAACTACTCAACTTCAAGTCATCACTGTTATAGAAATTAAGTGTGTGTACATATTGGCACAGTTTCCAGACGTTTCATGCCCAGAAGTTTATAAAAATTGAAAATAAAAATACCAAAAACAAAAACAGAAAAAGCCTAACACTCGTAAATCAATGTACTGCTTTTTTTATTTGCCCTTTCTCAACTATATTAGTAGGCAAATATTTTGCCAGAATACCCACAATTGTTTATAGAGGTCTCATGGCTAAGGAACTCAGGGAGTTCAATTCCTGGCTCTACCACAGATTTCCTGTTTGACCTCGGACAAGTCATTCAGGCCCAGATTCCCACACATTGCCTCCCTCCACCTTAGGTCATGCTGTGAAATGACCCAAGAGATTTAGGGAGACATCAGTTTAACCAGTGACTCTCTTCCTTTGTGAAGACCCCATTCAATGCCCACTAACATAATTGGAAAGACACTCATTGACTTCAACGTGTGCTAGATCAGGCCATGAGTTCTGTCAGTGAAGCTGGTAGCCAACATTCAACAGTGCATCATGCATCTCAGACTCACTATGAAACTGGAGACCCTTACAAGGATCTTGACTAAATTCTCCTGTGAGGTTTCTCCTTAACAGATCTTTTTGTGACTGACATTTCTGCTAAGACAGAAAGAAACAACCACTGAGACCATGTCTTATGAGAAGGGTTTTTGTGCCTACGCACCAGAAACCTGTGATTATAAGTCCTCCTTCCAAAGAGTTTCAAAGGTTTGCAGAAGTAGATTTATGTGTGGGAATGTAATGAGGAACTGGATACTGCTTTGATAAAAGTCATACCAATTCAGGCCACACATGTACATCTTAAGATCCTTGTGGGTGTTATAGATTTTACTTGAAGACATGGATTTTTATATGAGTGTAAGATGTATCTGTTTCACATTTTGGCAAAACTCTGATACACCCACAACTTCCTCTTTGCAAATTTTTCTGCCAATAGTGCACACATTTAGATTGAAACAGACACAAACTCATGCTGCTACAAAACACTGTGGAAAACGGTAACTGCATTTGCTAGAAATGGCATCTTATCTCAGATTCTTTCTACAGATAGTGTTTAACAGTCCAGCAGAAAATGATTACTAATTCTGAATGGCAATCCGACAGTTCCATCTCTAGCACACAAACAGCAATCAAATTTAAAAAGTAAAAAAGTGCTAGCAATAACTTCTATGCTTCAACTTTGTCATGGATGTACTTCTACGTTTTGATGGGTGCAAACTACATGAGATAAAACTCCTGTTCCCATTCTCTACACAGTGCTCATGTGAATTTGGGTATATTTTCAAATGTGATTTCATCAGGAAATACAATAAAAATGGAAGTCACAGTCTCAAAGAGGGGTGATGTTCATAACTTTTAAATGACCAGTTAATTCTGTTTTTAGGCATTAAGCCCACAGCTTGCATTTAAAAAGTCTCCTCTTACTGTTTCAAATTAATACGTGTTAGATAAAAAACAGATCCTCAAACGACCATTCTTAAAAAACTACATGTAAACTAAAAAAGGTGGATTTAGAATGTGTTACGCAAAGAATGATGGATTATTTATTACTTGACTTATATGTTAGAGCTATCAAAAGAAAAAAAAGACTGAGCCAAATCCTTCCTTCAAATATATACTCATTACTCCCACTGAAGTCAGGAGGAGTTATGGGTCATATCTGAAGGCATACTTAAGCCCCCTTGGATTGGAACTTTTGCAGCATTTTCAACAGTAGGACAACCAAACCAATTTATTGTAGCTTAAAATTGTTAGGGCTCTGTCCTATTCTCACTATAGTCAATTGCAGAATTCCCATTGATTTACTGGCAACAGGATTGGGCTATTATTAAAATTCCATATAAAGTAATAAGCAATCCTATGATTTGTAGTGAGGTAAAAGGTACCAGTCAGAGTCCTGTGGTGACATCATCTATTCCTCATGATTACCTATGCAGAAATACATATAATGCTTTGTTGTTCTTTAAGGGCTGGATCCAACTCATTAAAGTCAAACAGTGATACCCAGGAATGTAGTGTAAAGGTGACCCACAATAGAAATAAGAAACACAGGCTTGTATCTTTTTTGTTGTGGTTGTTGCTTTTCTCCATCCTCTGCAATACAGACCTGAAAATGTTTTTGGTGGTGGTGGTATACTTAGTTGTTTTTTCAAAAGGAAGGTGGTTATGTGTTTAGAAATTCAGATCCAATATTGTCTGGAGAACTCAACGGTGACTGGAGAACTAGTGAAATTATGACAAAAGAGCCAAAAGAAGGTAAACTGAGATGGTAAGAGAGAAAGGGATATTTAGTCAGACTAAAACTCTTAATTTATTTTACTCCTATTTCACTTCATTAACTAAGAATTTAGAGAAAAAAATCTTGGTTAAATATTCAGAATCCCTATCCTGTCACTTTACAAGTTCAAATAATGTGTGAGAGCTGACAATATACATCTTCCAAGACCTCCCACAAAACCAGGGAACATCAGAGCTAATACTCCTGAAATAGCTAAGGTAAAAATCAACTTTAAAACGGTAACACAAACAAATCTTATAGGATTTTCTTATATGTCCTGTAGAACAGTGTTTTTCAAACCATGGGTTGCAACCCACTACCGGGCCACGACAGGTAAGGCTCTGGGTCACCTTGCTCTGGTCAGCACCGCCGATCGGGACATTAAAAATCCCGTCAGCGGTGCTGCCCAGCTAAGGCAGACTAGTGCCTACCTTTTCCAACACCGCACTGTGCCTCGGAAGTGGCCAGCAGTAGATCCGGCTTCTAAGCAGGGGGCCCATGGGGCTCCATGCGCTGCCCCCACCCTGAGCACTGGCTCTGCACTCCCATTGGCCAGCAACCGGCCAATGGAAACTGCGAGGGCGGTGCCTGCGGGTAAGAGTCCCACAGAGCCAGAACTGTTGTTGGCTGCTTCCAGGGCTCAGCGCGGTCTGCAGTGCTTGGCTGTGCCACTGACTGGGAGCCGCCAGAGGTAAGTCCCAATCCCACGCCCCAATCCCCTGCCTCAGCTCTGAGCCACCCCAAACCTGGAAGCCCTTCCTGCACCCCAAACCCATCCCCGCTCCCACTCCAGAGCCTGCACCCCCAGCCCAGAGCCCCTCCCAAACCCCAGCCCCAGTCCAGAGCCCCCTCGCACACCCTGAACCCCTCATTCCCAGCCCGACCCCACAGCCCTCACCCCTGCACCCAACCCTCTGCCCCAGCCCGAGCTCTCCCCCCGCCAACCTCACAGCCCTCATCCCCAGCTCCGTTGGGTCACGGGCATCAACAATTTTCTTAAACTAGGTCCCCAGAAAAAAAAGTTTGAAAACCACTGTTGTAGAAGCACTAGATGACACAAATCCAATTATTTTTAAATCCTTTGCAAATCACCTTTAAGGGCAGAAACGTCCCACCAGCCCCATGTGCACTTTCTCCCCAACATTTTCTCTCAATTTGGGTGTGTAGCCCATAGAGCAGGGGTGGGCAAACTACGGCCCACGCGGTGGATCCGGCCCGTCAGGGCTTTGGATACGGCCCGTGGGATTGCCACTCCCGTGGTGCCGCAGGCCCCACGCTGCTGCTGGAAGTGGAAAGCACCACGTCCCTGCGGCCTCGGCGGGGGGGTGGCGAGGCGGCAGGACGGCAGACGGCTCCATGCGCTGCTCTTGCCTGCACGCATCGCAACTCCCATTGGCCGGGAACAGGGAGCTTGGGAACAATGGAAGCTTTGAGGGAGGTACCCGTGCGGAACCCTCTGCCCACCCTCCCCCAGGGGTCACAGGGACGTGGTGCTGACCGCTTCTGGGAGCTGCACGGCACAGAGCCAGGGAGCCTGTCTTAGCCCTGCTGTGCACTGCTACCACCCTGGAGCCGCTCCAGGTAACTGGCACCGGGCCAGAGCTTGCACCCTGCACCACAATCCTCTGCCGCACCCCTCCTGCGCCTCAACCCCCTGCCCTGAGCCCCCTGCTGCACCCCAACTTTCTGCCCTGAGTCCCCTTGTACACCCCGCACCCCCCGAACCCCTTCCTGCACACCGCACACCCTCCCACACCCTGCACTCCCTCCCGCACGCCAATCCCCTACCCCAGCCCTACATTCATGGCCCTGCATGCAATTTCCCCACCCAGATGTGGCCCTTGGGCCAAAAAGTTTGCCCACCCCTGCCATAGAGCTAGCTTTAGCATTTATTTAATTTAGTAGTGACATAAGGAACCTACAGGCCTGTATCTTGTAACACACTGGCTTCAGCAGTTAGCTTAAGGCTTGAGGACCATCAACTTTGATGCAAATAAATGGTCTAACAGTCACTCCTAAGTTTTGGGGAAGTGGGAATAGAGCGTTTAAGAGGGAAGTTTGGCCATAATGACAACAGCCAACCACAGGAACATGAACTAACACTATCTTTTGTTATTTTAGGATGGGAACATCTGCAGATGTCTGTTTACAAAAGAGTCATGGCAACCACTGGACATGTTGAGATCATTGATTTGTACTTGTTTCTCCTACTGTTCAAAGAGGGAAGAAACAAGACATCTAGCTCCATCCTCTCACCCTCCAAAGCTCTCATTCCTGATTTCACCTCACCCCATCCCACCCCATCCAACATCTAGAGCTCCACAGAGCAGCTTCACCTCTCTTCTACTCATGTCAGCAGAGGGAGCATGGACCTCAGAGTAAAGACCACAGAATTTGGCCCAATGTGTTAATTCACAGTCAGTGCTATCTGGTATCCCATTGAAGGGCTCTCTGCAAAGCCAGTTCTATTGCTATCCTAAGTGAAGGCTGAAGGGAAATATAATAGTACATTCTATATTAGCATTACTTTATATTGGAAAGTGATATTTTCCTTTTTATACTTCCAGTGTGGCATGCCTGTAATGCATTGAGCATTACTACATTGTTTACAGTAGCGTAAACCAGAAGTAACTCCACTAAACCTGAATCACACAAGTGTAAAATTGGTATAAGTAAATTCAGAGTCAGATCCACGTGGGCTCAGAGATGCTTGACGGTTGTGACTTCCTATGTGAGTTGCAGCCCAGCACCTCACATCATCAGGCCATTACTGCATTAAAAAGACACTGGCAAATCACATTTCAACTAAAATTTAGCATTTGTAAAGCCCAATAGAATGATTCCCAATAAAAAGTTAAATCCTTGTAACTGAAATATTGCACTACAAGCTTACTGCATAAAAAACAAATGAGAAATTGTGGAGAAACTGACAATTAAAAAACAAATTACCCTGACTAGTCTATTTTCATTAGCAACCTGAGGCAGACACAAAATGGAAACAAAAACAGAAAAAACAGTAAGGAAATTTTTAAAAGAAATCTTTCATTGTGAGATGATTAGAAAGACGGGTTAAGGCATTTACTGTATTAAAACATATACAATATATGATTTTTAGACCAATTGTGTCCCTTAATTTCTATATATATATATATATATAGTTATTTTGGCAGCAAAAATAGAGAAAGAATGTTAGCAGGACAAACCACAAAGTGCAATATTGATCACTTCCAGCAATTGTTTAGCATAGAGCTACAGGAGGACAATTTGACTTATGCATGTTTGAGTTTCACAGAGTATTATTTTTCTGTACTGCCCGCTGTGAAGGACATCAGAGAGATAGTGAAGTTGTATAAAAGGTCATTCCCTTCAAAATAAGCTGTTTGTCTCAACTTATAAAGGAAAAGGGCTCTGCACTGAAAAAATGGCTATAAATAGGCACAAACTCACAAAGACTTCATTAGGAATTTTGCATCAGTAGGGAGTACAAGATCAAGCCCATTACTGTCTTTCACAAGAGGTGGCAAGATGAAAATCTTAATATAGGGAAAGCCTGAAGAATGGTTATGTGATTTCCCCTACACAAAGGACTAGAAAGGCGTGAAGAAACTTCCAGCGATATGGAGGTTGACTGGAGAACAGTTCAAGGGAATGAACTGTTGCAACTAAAAAAAGAAAATTCAGGATGATGCATCACATTTAAATTAAGATGCACATGAGGATATGGTCTTTGGACTCCCGGAGAGGGAGCGGACTGGACGCAGCAGGTTCACTTAATAGAAGAATAGTATAAAAGAGAGTAAAATTGTTTTACTGGCTCTTTTGTGTTTCATTGCGTGCTCTCATCAATGAGGAGTGAAGACCGTGGAGGAAGCAGGGAGAAGAGACCTTCAGACCCACAGAACCCAGGGATCTGTGGATCACTGTGCCACAGCTCTCCAGTTCCTGGAGCTATGTGTATTTCTGTCCAGCCCCTCCATGTTGCCTGCCGGTTCCTCTCCCCCCGATGGCATGGTTCTTACAGGAGCTTTGGTGCCACTGTTTGCTTCTCTCTGTGGCCATGTAACAGCAGATGGAATTCACTGGAGGCTAATGATCTTTGGCGCACTGTTAACAGCTGCTCAGTTATCCATGTGATCTGCAGAGCAGCATGCCATGGAAGAGAGCATCTCTTGCTCTGCTAGTTTTAATTGCCTTGCATTAGTGGAAATGAAGAGCAGCATTTGGGCCACAATGCTAGCCAGTCCTAGTAAGTTCTACTCATCTCTTTGTCTGCTGTTTAACGTGGCTTCCATGGAAGTTCTGACTCAACAAGGTACTTGAAGACCCTATATGTACACACTGCACTTACTTTCCTATTCCTATGTCTTATGGTGTATCATTCAAAACAAAAGCAAGAAAGCAAACAACAGCTCAGCATGAAGTCTCAGGTCTATAAATAAACCCTGGTTTCATCTTTCTAAATTTTTTGTTGTTCAATTCAATTATTTTTAAAAGCTGTGTGGTTTGCTTACTGGAATTTCCCTATAATTAACCTTCTTGTCAGTGGCCAGAGAAAGTGAATCATTTTAATCAATTAAACCTTTAATTTAGAGGTTCTACTTCCTGCCATTAATCTTGAATACCATGGGATATTGATTACCTCAATTATTTTGTCAATAATGCATGCATAATTACATAAAAGTTCAGTAAAAGCTATTCGACATAATGCATGAGCAAGTCACAACTGTCCAAAGAAAAACTCTTAGTGCCCCAAATTGTAAAGTAGTTATATAAACTGATATCTGGAGCAAGGAATACAATGCTTAAGAGAAATTTCTTTGTATTTGCCCACAGGAAATGGATTACAACATAAAGCTACTTGATCATCCTGGGCAAGAACTGCTGAAGTCAGAATCTGAATGTAAAGGTCACTAAAAATATGCAATGGCTTAAAAATGCAGTTATCATACTGGACCCAGTATTTACATAATATGTGCATACAAAGCTTTAAATCATCATGAGATTTCTGAGCAATACCCATCATTCACAGAAGTTTAATAGAGCATGAAATCTGCAAAAAGCAATTTCTTTTTCAAACACCACATTACCTTTTTTATGAACCAAACAACCCCCAAGTGACCAGAAAAAAAAAAAAAAAAGTTTTCTTTAAATTCTCTCATACCGTGGAAGGAGACTAGGATACATTCTGAATAAGAAGAGTGGCCAGATCCAGCTAAAAGTAATCCTATTAAAGACAGAGTTAAATGAGTAAGAAGAGAAAGGTTTAATGCCATGTGTGATCACTGCAAAACTGTCTGGTTATTACATTCGCCAGTATACATGAAGAAATAACGTGGTCATACTAAATCACCTCAGTAGTCTATCAAGACTAATATCCTGTCTCTGGAAACTGCTTACACCTGACAGTCACAGAAAGATGAAGGAAAAACAATGCCCTTGGATGCCTTAGCAATGCTGTTCGTAGGCAGAGAACAGGGGCGATTCCTTCCTGAACCCTGCAGCCATCAGCCTACATGTTGAAGCATGAAATTTCTTTAACCCTTGCTCAACATGTCAAGTTGGAAACAAGAATCATAAAGTCATCCAGCCTGTTTTACACCACAGGTCTCCCTAAAGCGCCAAGTTTTTCATGAAAATTTCAAGTGAGTCAGACCACAGGGCTCTTGACACTGAATTAAATATAGAGTTGCACAGGACAAAGTTTTACTTGTTCTACAAAAAAATGAATATTTTATAGTTTGATTGTAAGCTTATTGGGGTAGGGATGGTCTCTTAATGTGTGTTTGTAAAGCACCCACAGAGACCCATTGTGTTCGGGATGGCTACATTGCGATAAGAAAACCATAGCATTGAGTCTCAGAGGCCAAGTCAACTGACCCGGGCTGCGGGGATATAAAATTTCAGTGTCGACAGTTGGGCTAGGGCTGAAGCCCACGCTCTGAGATTCTCCCCTCTCACAGGGTCTCTTAAACCAGGCTCCAACCTGAGCTCAAATGTACACTGCAATTTTGCAGCTTGAGCCCCACAGGCCTGAGTCAGTTGACTCGAGCCAGCCACCTCAGGCCTGAGTCAGTTGACGCGAGCCAGCCACCTCATAACGGTGACTCCAGCCAGCCACCTCATTACAGTGTAGACATACCTAAGACTGACTGAGCCTTTGAGCATTACCATCTTACAAATAATACACAGTTCTACTTTGCAGGCCTTTGCAGAATTGTACTTGCAAATCTAAAAAAACCCGAACAAACAAAGTCTCGCTAAAGAGCCTCAGTTTGCAAATCAGAACTATGGAAGAGCTCTGTCCTTCAAAAGGGAAAGAACAGTGAATGTGTAAGCAATAAAGGGCCTCTTCTCTATAAGAGCTGAAAATTCATGTCCTTCAGAACAACTTTATGGAGTCATTTAAACATCAAATTGCATATTTTATTTATCCCCATTAGATTATCATTTCAAATTCAGGATACTAATTTGGAAGATCCTCCTAATATGTCTCTAGCATGGTCTTATAAAAATATCTCCATGTTTCACTTAATATAACTTTGGAAGGATTTCAAGACAAAAAAAAAAAAAAAAAGCAACATAAGAGCCTTAACGATTTTGCTGACTGATACTCTTATTAAGTCTAATTTAAAAAAAAAAATAACCTTCATATAAATGATTATTTAAATGCGAAATAAAATGTAAAACAATGAAGCCTTGATACTGTGAATGCAATCGAGAGGAAACACAAAACTACTATTCATGTGTTTAAAGGTTAAAAGGGAGTTTCTATGTCTTTGGAGAAAATGCAAATATTAATTTGGGGGAATGATTCTAAATGTTACATTCACATGTGTGTATTCCAAGCTTTTTGTGGTCCTTAATGAAAGTCACCACACTATATTCAAGGGCAAGAATATGAAAACTCTAAGAATTCTGATATTTTACAAAACAAGGACCACAAAAGTAGTGGATATACAATTAGCATCATATTGTAAAATAAAGTACCTGAACAGACAACACCACTTTTTGCAGTTAGAACATAAGAATGGTCATACTGGGTCAGACCAAAGGTCCATCTAGCCCAGTATCCTGTCTTCTGACAGTGGCCAATGTCAGGTGTTCCAGAGGGAATGAACAGAACAGGTAATCATCAAGTGATCCATTCCCTGTCACCCATTCCCAGCTTCTGGCTAACAGAGGCTAGGGACACCTTCCCTGCCCATCCTGGCTAAAAGCCATTGAATTCAGCCTTGCCTATCTTTCTTTCATCAAAAGTTAAAACTTGATCTCCTGTGATTGTTTCAAACACTGATGTAAAATATACCATGTCTAACAGATTATTTAGCTGGTGTATACAATAGATTAGACGTTTTTCACAAGTCTTTCCCCCGCCCCTTTTTTTTTAAACAAACAAGCAGAGAGTATTTGGGTGTACATATCCTGTTTCCTTTTTACCACATAGCTAGCAGCTATCTTCTACGTGTTTTCATGCTATTTCTTTCACTTCTGCAGTAGCTGAAGGCTCCAATAATTATCACAGTTTATTTATTAGACAATAACTTATGGAGATTTGTGCTCAAGCATAGCAAAAAATACTGTTATACAGACGACAAGTTCAGCCTCCACATAAGAGAGTTTTGGGAGTGTTGCTTCTGGAATGTGTCTTCTCAGGAGAGCACAAATCATCACACAATTCACATAGGGTTTGAAATAAAAATGAATGGAACAAAAATAAAAATAGAATTGTCATGTACTAAACGTTCCTCAAAACTACTATACCATAATATGCAAATTATAGTTACTACATGAAGTGGCAATCAGTGGTTCTGTATTTGTTTCAAGCTATTACTTAAGTCAGACAAGGTAACTATACAAACCTTTTCAAATACACACTAACCTTGTAAAGTAGTTGGGAGTGCATGCTGGGGGGGAAGGGAGGCAAGGTTTACTTCATGTTTTCACATTATATGTTTGTCACTGGGGAATGTGGAACGGAAATTTTATTTTTATAAAATCAGTCTTCAAGATTAATCTTTGCCTATCAACTTCTACCACTGCCATAACATACAAATTGTTCTGCTTGAAATACATAGACCCGATAAATCTCAAAAGTTATCACCACAATATGTATCTCTAAATATGAAAGAGATGGGACTTTTTTCAGAGGCATAAATTGTATTTAGTACTAAACCTATTGCTATAGACTTGTACTTTTTTTTTTTTTTTGAAAAGCCAGAAAAGCCTGTTTATTAGAGTAAATATCCTTCTAGATTTCCTAAGTTTAATCAAAATATATCTGTATGCTACCTGTCAATCTGCACATGAAGCCAAATTAATCCCTTATGTTACTTTGTGGAAGTCAGTGGAATTAGACTAGGGATGAATCAGACCCAGGACTTTTAGTTTTTGTTTTCATTAGATGAACTTTCATTTTTATTCAAACTGTAAATGAGAATAACGATGACTTGCATACCTGCTGCAGGGGTGTAGCTACAAGTCCAAATGAATGGGATGATTAATCCCCTCCACAAAAAAAACTGACTTCAGAGTAATGATTTGAAAGAGATTTAACAGATTTCATGAAACACAGGAGCTGAAATCCCATACTTTTCTAAATATGGGGTCTCATAAATAGGGTAATCCTAACAGATTTTAAATTGTTGGCCTAAATTTTCAAAACTGACTAGTGATTTTGAGTGACTTACTTATAGGTTACCAATTTAAGATACAATAAAGGGGCCTGATTTTCAGAGCTTAAGTGCACAGTGCTTTCAAAAAATTAGGCCCCTTCAAGGTGCCTCAAATTGGCCACCTAAATCCCTAATCACTAGTCACTTTTGAGAATGTAAGCTATTACTACTACAGATGGACTTGACCGCAGTTGTTTGTTAACTGAAACTGGACTTATTTTAAAGGATTTATTATGTTATGTATTTATTCATTCAGATTTATACACATTAAATAAAGATCACCTATCCATATGTTCCAGGCATACTAGAGACACAACCCAAAAATTCAACAAAATCAGTGCCCAAATGTAATTAAAGTGTAGCAGTACTATTCAAAACAACCCACTAACAGAAACCAGGCAATCCAATACCAAATTTACCTCTCCCTCTAACAATTGTCGTCCTATTCTCAAATGACTGAAGAAAAAAAAAGATGAGGTTTGCCATCTGAAGGTAGTCAAAGTTAACCTGTTTGGTTTGAGAGGTGAGCAAACTGTAAAGCAATTTTCATGGAAAGCACTACGCCACAGCAGCTCCTTCTCAGGTCTACTAGTGAGACTTCAGCTCAAACATCTTATCTGATCTCAGTTGTGGTGGTCTGGTAGACAGGCAAGCTCTAAGCTGTTTAGGGCTGTATAATCAAAACAAACACCTTAAACAACACCTGGAAACCTACAAGTCACGAGTGAAGTTCATGGAACATGGGTTGAATATGTTCACAGCAAGGTATTGCACCTAATAAATTAGCTGAAATATTGCACCAACTCCAGTTCATAGTTTTAAAGTGTATCACTATCTGCATCATGGTAATCTAATCTTAAAATGATAGCCATGAATGACAGTTAAAAGGTCCACATCCAAGAAGCATACACAATTTTATCTGGTTGAAAAAAATAGTCTCCTAGATCCACTGGGCACATAAATAGCTTTTAACAACAACAACTTTTAAGTTTTAAGTTATTCTGACTAGTTGGCTGTTTTTGATGGCCCAAAAGGCTCTCAATTCAGGAAAAAACAGGGATCATTTTGAAAGGAGCTCAGGTTTTTTCAGACAGACTCTTTTGTGGTACACCATTTCTGGAGATGGAATCTAACCGTTTCTCATCAAATACCAATGCTTTTTGTCCTCCACAGCCTGGCCTAATAAAGGACATGAAGCACTTTTATTGCCTTCTGTGTGCCAAAAGATTTCCACCCATGCTTTGATTCCTCCTTATGATAATAGAAGTGTTCATGAAGGTGGAAGAGAAAAATTACTGAGCTAAAACACCCCATATGTTTACCTTTGAACAGACTCAATGAGTGGACATTTATTACCAAACAAATAGCTTTATCAACAAATGCAATCCATTATGAAAATAATAGATATACCATAAACCTTTTTAGAGGTTTACTAGAGCTTTTTTCTATCTACTGGAAATTTTAGTTATGAGTTCCATTGTGCCAAGGACAGACCAGTCTTTTACAGACACTTACCCTCTGACAGCATGAATAAGTCTCAGTGATGGATAGGCGGTTCGCACTTTCAATTTATTCTTAAGGATTAATGCATTAACCCACTCCACATGCTTCTCTCCGCCTTTCACCATGAAAGCAGGAATCCAAAGGACACTGTCATTCAGCATGGATAGTCTATGCACAAATTTTTCTCTGTCACTCTCATTCCGAAAGCCTCCAAATGCTCTTTGTACAACTGATGGATTCATGGTAATAAAATCAGATTTAGTTCCCACATCTGCAGCAAACTCCACCACAGGGGCTAGATTGCACCTGAAGAGGAAGAAATTAATGGACAAATGAAAATAAATATGAACCATTAACTTAGATAAGGGTATGCATGAAGGAAAAGCTGAAAATGAACATGTAAGGCTGTTTCAAACTAGGTGAGCAAAAAAGTACCAGTGGTAATCTGCATGATATTACTTAGGGCTGTATACAGCCGGATGTTCCAAGCATGTTCTAAGAAAGGTATTAAGTGTAACCAACTCAGTGAAGAAGATACTGTACAGTACATTTAAAATTCATATAATTAGTATTCAAACAGAATCTGTCAAAACGTAGACAAGTGCGTAACAATCGCAATATGTCTCTGACAACTATTGTTATTTTCACTAGTGTGCATTTGTATAATCTATCTTGATAAAATTCCTTGGGGACAGTTCAAGCTCTTAAAGGTAGTCATGCCAATCAAGTAAGATTCATTTATTTTTGTTATCTATTATGCAGTTTGTACAGTACAGTATTTCATACCAATCACAAACAACTGTCAGAAAAATCAAACTGGTTTGGGTTTGTTTAGTTTTCAGTAAAGCTGGTTGAAAAATTCTGACAATCACGATTTGTATTAAATTTTTACCATAACATATTGACCATTAAGCTCATCATTAGTAACACATCCACATATTATACACCTGACAATATTTAAAATCTGTTCTATAATAAATTGCATTTAAAACTTTTAATATATAAATTATATCTACAGAACAATATGAGAATCTATTTAATGCATATACACGCACAGGACAAACAAGTATCAAAATAGGTAGGGTTTTTCTTACTTATTTCTTTGTTTCTGCAGTTGTTGCTTTGCAACAAAATCTTCCTACTCTTCTACTGAGTAATCTTTTTGTTTGTGACAAAAATGGGATGTAAATTTTGCAAAAATTGTCAGAAAAATTCATGTAGTGACCATTTTATGGTGCTCATCAGTATCGCAAATGTGCCCCTGGAAAACATTGAATTTATCCTCACAACACTGCCATCCAAGTCTAGTGCTTTAACCATAAGAGCTGCCTTCCTCATAATAATTCTCGAACAATGTAAGTTTAAATGAAGACAGTTAAGTGGGAAGTAGACGTTGAAATGGAAAAACATACTGGATCCACTTCATATCTGTGGTGTAACTCAAATGAAGTAACTAGAGTTTGTACAGGTGCCAGCACAATGGCTAATTCTGAACGTGACCCTTGGCACTACTATAATATAAATACTAGTGATTATAATAGAGGCTGATTCATTTCACAAGACACAAGATTTGCAATGCAAATTCTATTGCCTGTACATATAATTGCTAGAATCACATGGATGTGAAAGATATGGTGCTGAAATTTTTTTTTATGTAAAACTGCACTGACACAAATTTGGCCAGTATGTCTTTAAGACAAACCTCTTCTGATCTGGCAACTACAGTACTGTTTGAGTAGCATCATCTCGCTTCAATTCCAAAAGTTTTGTGCAGTTAGAAAATGGTGCCTAAATGTAATTTCCCCATAAACCTGAAAAATAATTATAAAGGCTAGTATCTTGTGAGTTATCACCAGTTCATGAGAAACATACCTAATGCAAAAGGTTATGTTTCATAATGGTGTACTTTCTTGGCCTAATGTATCTGGCAGTACATGTTTTATAAACAGGCAGGTTTCAGAGTAACAGCCGTGTTAGTCTGTATTCGCAAAAAGAAAAGGAGTACTTGTGGCACCTTAGAGTTAGAGACTAACCAAAAGCTCATGCTCAAATAAATTGGTTAGTCTCTAAGGTGCCACAAGTACTCCTTTTCTTTTTATAAACAGGCAGCATCTTGAGATTTTTCAACCCTGGGTTAGAAAAGGTAATAAGCCAGCCCAAATTCACTCCTTGGTAATGGACGTGTCCCTGCATTGTTATTAAACACCTTGATCAAATTTTTCAAACCTTGGTGCCTCATTATATGGATAGAGGAATTTAAATAAGTGGTTTTATTGTTAGACATGCTGTGTGTCTTCAATATTAGTGCTTGGTCCTCTGAGAATCTGGTCAGTTATTTTAGGTGCATAATTATGAATTTAAGAGAATCATTTTAGGAACTTGGTTTGAAAATCTTTTGTGATAGTAAAAGTTATGACAATGCCTGTGAAACTCTAATTTCATGAGAATATCTCAATGTTGCTATGGTAGTGCAGTGCCTACACTATTATTATTTTGGTAGAATACCAATGTAACACTAGCTGTTACAGCAATATAGAATTGTGTTAGGAGAACGAACAAGACTACCTTGAGAGCGGCTGATTGCTTTATAATAGTATTATCAGACTTTGCTCACTTCCTACCTATTTAACAGATTTTTTTTTCAAAAAATGTGGCTTACAGAACATAAGATAGCAGTACTTAATGTTTTCTCAGTAGCTTAATAGCTTATAGCCCAGCCTAGAAGCAATGCAAAATCTTGCAAAATCTGTGAATTCAAAATAGCACGTTCTTCACAAAGCAACTTATGGTACAATTGTTTCTGCCATTCTAAGTGACCCATCCAAGATTATGTTCACAACAGTCATCAACTGTATTTCTGACACCAGGCTGCCACTACCAATCAACTTATATTTCCAGAGGATTCTTGGAAATCTGATATTAAGATGCCTTTCAGAATCTATTTTTTAAATACTTTGGACACACGCACATACTACAATAATGTGGGGTCACAGAGAGCGAGCAAGAGAGAGAGCACACTGCAGAAAGATATCTGTATCCGCCTTACTGAAGGTTTCACAGTAGTATACTTAAAAATAGGTACCTTTCTATAAACTTGGATGTGAATAATTTCCATAGAGAGATTCAACACTTGCATACATTATGCTTTGGTTTCTGAAAAAATTATTAGCATTTTGGAGACTTAGTTCTTACATTATCAGCAAAATGTTCTTCTTTCTTCGTGCAACTGGGATTTTTCTTGGAATTCAGCACTGCATTTTCTGAATGATCACTACCTATGCCTATATGTATTTATATCTGGCATTAAGATTCACATATATTCTGCAGTTCATTAGATCTTTTTCTAGATTATAAACTAGTTACATTGCACATTTCCACTTTTCCACTCTCAAGAATCCACAATCAGGTCATTTTTTATTCTTTCTGGAAGGCTCAGATTCTAAAGCTTTTAGTTTAAGTCCTAAATGGAAACTACAGCATGTTTTCAGATACACATACATGAACCTTATAAAACCAGCCACTGCCCTTGCACACAGATCTAAGTACATGTAGATAATTTTCTGTATCTGTTTTAAGCTCTTTTTTGAGTCTCTAATGCACGATCTTTGTGATGTATCATGCTTGCAATACTGTACTTAAATAAACAGACTGTTTTCTTAGTTGGCGTCAATTGTTTTCTACTGTCTATTCTGCAGATCTGTTTCAAGACAGCATCCTGAATAAGGAAAGCAGTAAACATGTGTTTAATTTTGAGCATGGGCTCAAATCTTACTGAAGTCAATGGACTTAAGCACATACTTAAAGAAAAGCACAGGTTTAATACATACAGGAACTCTTCACTTAAAGTCGCCCCGGTTAAGGTTGTTTCCTTGTTACATTGCTGATCAATTAGGGAACATGCTCATTTAAAGTTGTGCAATGCTCCTGTCATAAATATAAAGGGAAGGGTAAACACCTTTAAAATCCCTCCTGATCAGAGAAAAAACCCTTTCACCTGTAAAGGGTTAAGAAGCTAGGATAACCTCACTGGCACCTGACCAAAATGACTAATAAGGAGACAAGATACTTTCAAAGCTGGGGGGGACAAAGGTTCTCTCTGTCTGTGTGATGTTTTTGCCAGGAATAGAAAAGGAATGGAGTCTTAGAACTTAGTAAGTACTAGATATGCGTTAGATTCTGTTTTGTTTAAATGGCTGATAAAATAAGCTGTGCTGAATGGAATGTATATTCCTGTTTGTGTCTTTTTGTAACTTAAGGTTTTGCCTAGAGGGATTCTCTATGTTTTGAATCTGATTACCCTGTAAGGCATTTACCATCCTGATTTTACAGAGGTGAGTCTTTTACTTTTTCTTCAATTAAAATTCTTCTAAGAACCTGATTGCTTTTTCATTGTTCTTAAGATCCAAGGGTTTGGGCCTGTGTTCACCTATGCAAATTGGTGAGGATTTTTATCAAGCCTTCCCCAGGAAAGGGGGTGTAGGGTTTGGGAGGATTTGGGCGCAGGAAAGACGTTTCCAAGCGGGCTCTTTCCCTGTTATATATTTATTAGACACTTGGTGGTGGCAGCAATAAAGTCCAAGGGCAAAAGGTAAAATAGTTTGTACCTTGGGGAAGTTTTAACCTAAGCTGGTAAAAATAAGCTTAGGGGGTTTTCATGCAGGTCCCCACATCTGTACCCTAGAGTTCAGAGTGGGGAAGGAACCTTGACAGCTCCCTTCTAATATCATTTGGCAGCCGCCTGCTTTGTCCTCTGCTTGCAGGAAGAGCAGCCCGTTGCAGCTAGCTGGTGGGTGGTTGGAACCAGGGTGGACCAGCAGCCCTCCACTCCCCCATCAGCTCCCCGCTCCCCTAAGTTCCCTGTGCAGCAGCTGCTCAGCAGGCTATCAATTGCCAGGAGTTCAGCTGTCCCTCCCCCCCACTGCCATGTGCTGCTCCTGCCCTCTGCCTTGGAGTTGCTCCCTGAGACTCCTGCTTGCTTTTGGGGGGGAGGGGAAGAAGAGGGGGGCTAATGTCAGGGTGTCCACCTTTCCCCCACTCCTTCACCCTGCTTACCCCATCTTTCATAGAGCAGGGGGGACAGGGGCGGAGAGAGCTGCTGCCTTAGGCAACAGCTGAGGTCTGGTCTCAGCTTGCTGATCTAATTAACAAGGCAGTGTACTTCTGACCCCACTCTTCATACTTAAAGGGGAAATGGGCATCTCTATTTCTCAAACACGCACAGGGTGTGTGCCTCTGCCTGCCCTCCCCCCTTTCCTGCTGCCTTGTAGAGTGTGAGAGTTAATCCTTGAGGGCTCAGCCAACTGCTAGTTCATCATTTAGCAGTAAGGCATTCCCTGGGAAATATCCCACCCTCTGACTCCCCCACCTCAACCAAACTTCACAATCATCATCACTGTGTAGGAGTATTAAATTGTTTGTTTAAAACTTATACTGTGTGTACATATATAAAATAGTCTTTTGTCTGGTGAAAAAAAAATTCCCTGGAACCTAACCCCCTCATTTACATTAAGTCTTATGAGGAAATTGGATTCTTTTAACATCATTTTGCTTAAAGTTGCATTTTTGAGGAACATAACTACAACGTTACGTGAGGAGTTCCTGTACTAGAATACAAATACATGGAAAGAATACAAATACATGGAAGAATATACTTTATTGCTTTCCTGAATTGGGACCTCAGATGAATGACATGTGAAAAAGGAATGGTATCTGAATTAAAATGTCATATTTTAATCACATATTCAATTTTTAACCATATTTCAAACCACCACAGCTTTTTGCCCAACTAATTCATTTCTATCATGCTGTCAGTTCAATTCACTAAAAAGGTATGCATCTTACTCCACTTATTGTTTATTTAACCATAATGCATTACACCCAACCCCACTGCAGGATATTGCTATGATACACCAGACTCCTATATAGGTCTGGGAGCATGTTCTTTGTAACATGAGCTCAGAGACCAGCACTGAAAGTGCTCCAAGCACTAGGATCAATAGGTTTTAGCCCTCAGTGAATCCTTATTAACACTCATGGATTCTGAGGAAGTAACTGAAGATTACTTTACTAGGGCTGCCGGAAATAAAGGGAGAGGAATAATCTAGGCACAATTACTTTAAATGGTTACCACAAAAAAAAAAAAAAAAAGTCAACCCAACCATTCCTAACCCAGTCCTTGGGGCAGTCTGAGAGAGGGGTATAAAAAGTAACCATGTCTTGCTGGGACCTCTCCAAACTACAGTTCTCCCAACCGTATGTAATGTAGTCCCATGTCAAATACTTTCAGGCCATCATCCTGTATCTTGCTACTGCTGCTTGTGCGGCTCCCGACAGCCACAGGCAAGATGTTGCTTCCTTGCCCAGCTCTCAGGCCACCTGCTACCCAGCCTTTACCTCAAAGCCCTCAACTGCTGACTCTGGCCTACTGCTCCTGCTCACGCACAGGTACAGCCTCTGCTGCCCTCCTGAGCCTGTTCCCCTCTGCTCTCAGAATAGGGTGATCACATAGCAAGTGTGAAAAATCAGGTCGGGCGTGGAGCATAAGGTGCCTATATAAGACATAGCCATGATTATCAGAACTGTTCCTATAAAATCAGGACATTTGGTCACCCTACCTCAGGGACTCTCTTCCTTTTCTGCACTGGAGGGAGTATAGAACCATAGAAATGTAGGGCTGGATGGGACCTCCAGGGGTCATCTTGTGCACCCCCCACACTGAGGCAAGATTAAGTTTACCTAGACCATCCCTGACAGATGTTTGTATGGAGCTTTCTACTGGCTGGCGTTGAACTGCATAACACAATGTGTTCCATTTGCTAGATCCTTTCACTCCAGCTCAGCCAGGGAAGAAGGTGGATTCATGACAATATTTTCCAGTACTGGACATTAAATGACAAGCTTCAAATTAAACTTTAATTTCTCCTGTTAATAAAAGGCTATTGCATAAGTGTCCCTGCTACCACTCAGCCAGATTGAACAAGGGAGAATAAATACTACAGTGGCGTTTATTGGACTATTTCCTGCCCACTTACCCCAATATTGTTTTCTTCCTACTGCACTACTGTTTAAAAATCCCACTCTCAAATACAATTCTCTCCCAGATCTCAGCAACTCCCTTTAAGCTTCACAAGCACGTGACCATCTTAACAAAAACAATATCACCACTACTTAAGTCAACTTGCAAGAAAGCAAGCCTAACTCGTCAATGCCAAGCAGGACGGACCTGAATATAAGAAATCCTTCAGTCACATACTGAAGTTGGGAACATGAAAACAGAACAGAAATATCAGTTATATCCTACACAGAAGACAGACTTCAGGAAGCAGGTGAGTGCCTCTGCATATGAGCATTGACAAAACGTCATCACATCCTGCGGAAATTTGCAAGGCTACAGCAGTCTTCACAAATTCCTTACTGCTGCTTATTTATAAAGGGACTGCAATGTAAACAGGGATTGCCCTGGTAACAAGAATGTTACACAAAAAGAGGTTGTTTTATTTAGTTCTTTGTTTCTTATCCATTAAATTTCACATTGGGAAATGATTCTGGTCTTTGAGATTGAAAGAACAAATTTTTATATGGATTAAACAGCTTAGCAGCTTTAGCTCCTTGTTTTCCCCTTGCACTGACTAGAGAATTCAACTATATTCATTCCTTTTATCTCCCAATTCTTAGAAAGATTCTGCACCATCAGACCAAGAAGAAAGTTTAAACTATCATAGTCTTTATCTGGGGGAAAAAGTAAACAGGTGGGGAAGGGTCATAATACATGTGTTCACTAGTATCCACTCTATTGAATACAAGACAGCACACCTGGATTCCACAGCTCACTACTCTATCTATTGGATGAATTAAGACAATATCCAAAATCCTAACTCAGATGGTTCACCATCCCATAAAAATGATATTCAGGAAATTATTGGCCAATAAATCTAACCTCAACATCATATAAAAAAAAAACCTATGAGAATAATACGGATTCAAGAACCTAGTAAGGAGGAGAAGTAAGCAGCAAGAAGATAGTTAAGGTAAGTTCAAGTCAAATTAAACTATATGACAAACACAGTGAACATAACATATGAAGATATTAAAAAACAGTTCCACATAGAGTCTCAATTAGAAAGCAAAAATGCGGTTTCGATAAAAGTACTCATGTAATAATATGCAAAAAGTATAAGGATAGATACAGACCCCCGGCTGGAGGAGCTTAATTATTACTGTTACATGTTGCCATTATCTTGAAGCATTCAACCAGGGTCAGTGTTGTATCCATTATTACTTAGTATCTTCATAAGTGACCTAGAGCGGTGGTTCTCAACCAGGGGTACGTGTATCCCTGGGGGTATGCAGAGGTCTTCCGGGGGTACATCAACTCATCTAGCTATTTGCCTAGTTTTACAACAGACTACATAAAAAGCATTAGCAAAGTTGGTACAAACTAAAATGTCATACGGACTGCTCTACATACTATATCAGTGTTGCTCAATCTGGGTGTGGCAACCCTCAGGGGAAGGGGGGTGTCACAGGATGAGTTGGGGGGGGTGTCAAAAGTGCAGGACTGCCATTAAGGTGGTAGCAAGCAGGTGCCCCTTGAAGTTAAGATGTATGTTGAAGCCCAAGCCCCACCATCTGTGGCTCAAGCCAAAGCCTGGACCCCACCACTCAGGGCTGAAATCAGACTCCTGAAAGGGGTACAGTAGTCTGCAAAGGTTGAGAACCACTGACTTAGAGGAAGGAGTAGAGAATACAGTGATCAGATTTGCTGATAAAATGATGGATGGACTAGCACAATGAACAAGTAAATTCAGTAGCCTGTAAAAAAAAAAAATTAGAGTGACAGACAGAAATTAAGATAACAAGATTTAACAGATAAATTATGAGTTGGTTCACTTGGGGAGAAAAAATATTCTAAAGTATAATGTCTGAATACTCCATTGGGGGTGACATGAAAGAATAAATTGAACATGAGCACGCAATGTGATGCTGTCACCACAAAAGTACCGAAATACACTGCATGTCATTTGGGAATCCATATAATGAACCACATCCTGAGATGTACAGAGTACAGGTTACGTGCATGCACACAAAGTGATTAAACCCTCAATCCTCCTGCAGTACTGTCCAGGAACAGCCCCCATACCATGTCAGAGCAGCCTGAGGACTACTCTTAGTTTCCTTAAGCTCTAGTGGCCAAAGGAATTAAAAATGTTGCCAAAGATTAGCATTGCACATACTTCTTTTCCTTTGGCCATCCCCCCGTCACCTACATCATGAGACAATCTACATTCTTATACAGAAATGTTCCATGCCAGGCTCATTATGCTCGTTTTATGGCCCAATTAAGCCTGTCGCAGAGTGAAGTTGCAGAACTGAATAACCTTATAAAGAAGGTATTGCAATCACATTCATGGAAGCCACAGCCAAATACAGATTTTATTATTCCACAGTGATGCAATGGAATGGGCTAGACGACCCAATGTACATATCCAACTCCAGTATTTATGGGCCAAATCCTGCATTCCTTGCTCAGACAAATTCCAATGTAAAGCAACAGGTAAAATCTGAGTAAGGACCTGAGGATTTGACCCTATACATTTTAAGTGTGTTGATCCACTGCCTAATCTGTGTTATTTGTAGAATACAGGCTTGTTGGTTGAAATAGAAGTGTTTGGCAACAGTTGCTGGCATCAAGCAGAACCTGCACAGAGCACTGCTGTGAAAGTGTTTCCTCTTTTAGCAAACCATTCCTTGTGGATCAAAGAATAATATGCCCACCATATGGTATTAACTAGAGGTGTACTCTGGAAGCCAAAATATTAAGATTAACCTGATGTTGGAAAATTGATATGTATTCATGTCATCTAAACTCTACAGATGGGCCTAAACTGGTACCAAGAACCCCCGAAAGCCTTCCCCGTCAGCCTGAAAACTTTGGTAATACAGATACAAGTCCTGATCTCTGAAATGGACCAAAACTGGAATGCTGAATTCAGATGTCCCTGAACTTTTAGAATGTATCTAAATCTGGAACTGAACTTCAAGGCTCAAGTACACTGCAACAAAACAAAAAACCAACGCAAGGATATCACAGAACGTACCAGAGAGAGTAATACCTGCTCATCTGTCTATTTACAGAAAGCACATCACTATGATGTCTGCATACTTAACAGAAAATAGCTTCACTGCCTTCCATTTGGACTACATGTAGCATGAAGCAACAAAAAAAAAAAAAAAGGAAAGAACATAAGATTGGCCATACTGGATCAAACCAATGGTTCATCTCGCCCACTGTTTCCCAAACTTGGGAAGCCGCTTGTTCAGGGAAAGCCCGTGGCGGGCCAGGCCAGTTTGTTTACCTGCTGCGTCTGCAGGTTCGGCCGATCGCGGCTCCCACTGGCCACGGTTCGCTGCTGCAGGCCAATGGGGGATGCGGGCAGAGGGACATACCAGCTGCCACTTCCCTCAGCCCCCATTGGCCTGCAGCCAATGTCTGATCATTCTGTTCTTTTCTACATTTTCAGTCACCCAATTTGTCTGCCACTGAAGTTAGGCTTACTGGCCAACAATTGCCAGGATGGCCTTTGGAGCTTTTTTTAAAAAACTGGTACCACACTGGCTATCCTCCAGTCATCTGGTACAGATGCTGATTTAAACCACACTTAGTAGTTCTTCAATTTCATATCTGAGTTCCTGCAGAACACATGGGTGAATACCATCTGGTCCTGGTGATTTATTAATATTTAATTTATCAATTTGTTCCAAAACCTCCTCCACTGACACCTCAATCTAGGACAGTTCCTCAGATTTGACACCTAAAAAGAATGGGTCAGGTGTGGGAACATCCCTCACATCCTCTGCAGTGAAGACTGATGCAAAGAATTAATTTAGCTTCTCCGGAATGTCCTTATCTTCCTTGACAGCTCCTTTAACATCGCAATCATCCAGTGGCCCCACTGATTGTTTGGGAGGCTTCCCGTTTCTGATATCACTTTTTAAAAATGGCAGGGTTTTTTTAGTTAGTTGCTCTTCAAAATTTGTTTTTGTCTGCTTAATGATACTTTTACACTTGACTTGCCAGAGTTCATGCGCCTTTCTGTTTTCCTCAATAGGATTTAATTTCTAGTTTTTACAGAATGCCTTTTTGCCTCTAACTCAGTGTTCCCCATACTGCACAGAGAAACATTTGGGGGGTGGAAGATTCAGAGGAACATTTGGGGGGGCTGGAATGGAGTGCCACCCAGCCCCAATGTGCCCCCATGTAGCAGCTCTACTTCACCCCCTGCTCCGTCCCCAGCCACAGCTCCACCACCCACCCAGCTCTGCCTGCAGCCTAAGCTCCTCTGCTGAGCCAACTGTGTGGTAATGGAAGGGGGTGCACACAGATTCTATTACTGGGGAAAGGAGCATCACTGCTCTAAGTGCTACTTTTACTTTGTTGTTTAGCCATGATGGCACTTTTTGGTCCTCCGTTTTTTGTTAGTTTTTTTTAATTTGGACTATACCATGAATTTGAGCCTCTATTTTGGTGTTTTTTTGTGACTGTACCTTTTAATTTCCATTTAACTAGCTTCCTCATTTTTGCATAGTTCCCCTTTCTGATGTTAAATGCTACTGTGGTGGGTTTCTTTGATGTTTTCCCCCTCCCAAGGATGTTAAATTTAAAAATATTTAAAATATTATGGTTGCTATTACTGAGTGATTCATCTATATTTACCTCTCGGACCAGAGCCTGTGAATCTCTCCTTGTGGGTTCCAGGACTAGCTGGTCCAAGAAGCAGTCATGATGGTGTCTAGAAACTTTATCTCCACATCCCATCCTGAGGTGACATGTACACGGTCATTATAGAGATAATAATAATGGGGGATTATAACTGAGGTTTTTTTCCCCTGTCTTATAGCCTCTCTAATCTCCCTGAGCATTTCACAATCGCCATCACCATCCTGGTCAGGTGGTCGGTAGTATAGTCCTACTGCTATATTCTTATTATTCAAGCATAAAATGTCTATCTATATAGATTCTATGGTACAATTTGATTCATTTAAGGTTTTTACTATATTTGACTCTGCTATCTTTCACATATAGTGCCACTCCCCCACCAGCATGACCTACTCTGTCATTACTATGTATTTTGTACCCTGGTATTACTATGTCCGATTGATTATCATCATTCCACCAAGTTTCTGTAATGCCAGTTTCATCATCATCATCTTACTTCTAGCTTTGTACATAAGCACTTATAAAACGTGTCACTTTTAGCTGTCTGCCATTATGTGATGTTACTGAATGGGACTCTTTCATTTGACTGTTTGTCTTCAGTTCCTACCTAGACTTTATCAACATCCATCCTCACCTCTTTTCGAGGATACAGAGACTCCCCTTTAACAGATCCTCCCCTAAGGGCCATCTCTATCCAAATGGTGTGCTCTCCACACCCGTTGGCTTTCCCCCAGCCCTTAGTTTAAAAAGAAATTTGTATTTCTTCCTAAAAGAACAGAAGAGGTCTGGCAATAGGAATGATTTGAAAAGCCTATGGTTTGGAGCCCTCAGGCGTGTAGGATGGTCTGGGAGCCAGCGTGGTTTGTGCCATACACTTGTGCACAGGCTGCTCCAATTTAAGCTCCCAACAGCTACCTCTAGGCTACTCCACAGTCTGGACAGCCCAGAATCCCTGAAAGTGATGGTCTCACTTCCTACACAGCCCCTCCTAAGACTTTCTACCATCTGCTGGGTATGCACAGTAGCCACTATAGAACTTCCTATCGTAGTCATATGATGTGCCTGTGCTGGGGGAGTTTTCCCAAGGCCCTTTGTGGCAGCACAATGCCAGCTCCTATCTGCCACTGATGTACAGGGGCCAGGTCTACCCCTTAAGGTCTATCATGTTGATGTTATCATTTGTTAATTATTCCCTACTGTAAGACTCGTTGCAAGAATTCAGAGTTCAAGACAAAACAGATTTCATTAAAAAAAGCGTTGCCTTCTTTAAAGTCAGCTGCCAACAAGTTTCCGCATTTCTAGTGCCCTTATTTTTAAGTTGTTTACAAAACAGGAATTTAAACTTATGACCACTAAGTTCCTTGTTCCTGAAGTTACAGTGACTGTGATATGGGTTCTTCTCATTTGAGACCACACAGTGAAGTGACAGGGAAGGTTTAAATAGTATGAAATACTTAGAAAAAGTGACGACACATTATTTACTTATTTGGCAGCAGACCTTGCTGCACTGCTACCCATGAGTTACTGAGTAGCTACTGTTTCCAGTAGAGTTCTTCTGACATGGTTATAAAGAAATAAATTCATATCACTGAAATGTTGCTGCATAGTATATGCAAAAAACTAAGTAAGTGAAATATCAAGAATGAGATCTCAATCACGGAAAGCCAGAAAAATCTAAGTTGTAGTTTCCACCCTAACTCCATCTTCTTGCATATATGTAGCTTTACTTACTCTATATAAGAGTATTAGTCTAGAGGGCAGATCTCACAACACTAACTTTTTAATACTGTTTTAATATAGGTAATTTTAGAGCCATTATGTCACTCAGTGGAGGAAGAGAGGTTAAATATTATGATTATTTACACTTCTGAGACGGTTAAGTGGAACTTCCTTTTCCAGTCATGCAGAAAAAGGATCTTTGTGGTTGTGAATAGTAAGTAGCAGCACTTTGGATATTCAAAAGGAAGAGTTTTTATGCTGGTGGAGCTGCACTAACCGAAGAGGAGTTGTTGGTTTTTAAACCACAAAACCCACCAAAAGAAGAAGGGGGCTAGAGGGAAGCAGACTTATTACAGAACTGGTAACGTTTGGTTCAGATTACAGTTTGATAGTATATTTTTTGTTTAGGAGAGTTTTATAGAATAATGGAATTATGGCAATTTTTAAAAGGTAAATTTAGAGTTTTGTAACTTCTGAAGGAAAAAATATTAATGATGTTCTGCATTAGAACATGTCTTTTCTAGTGACTAACTTAAGAGTAGGTAAAATTTCCATTAGTGGTTAAGGCACTTAGGTGTCTCTCCCAGGAAAACCATTAAATAAAGTCCAACTGGATCTTGTATGTTCTAGAACTAGCTGTTCCACAAAGCAGTCATTGCTGATGTCAAGAAACTTTATCTAAATCCTGCCTGTTGTATGCAGTATTATAGTCATGTTGGTCCCAGGACATTAGGGAGACAAGGCGGGGGTGAGGTAATACTTTTATTGGACCAGCTTCTCATGGTAAGAGAGACAAGCCTCTCTCTCTCTCACCAACAGAAGTTGATCCAGTAAAAGAGATTACCTCACGCACCTTGTCTCTCTAAATATCTTGTTGTAACATTTGACTAGCCTTCATATGTGCAGCTGAAATCACCCCTCGTTATTGTTTTATTGATTTAGACTCTGATCTTCCATCAAATTGCACATTCAGGCCAAGATTTATGAAACTGCGTGTCTTAAATTAGGCTTCTAAACCCTGAGATCCCTTAACAACTGCCCTGAGTTTCAAAACTGCTGAGCACCTGAAGTCAATGACCATGGTAGGTGCTCACTGAACTGATGATTCCCACGGGTAATGAAAAAAGTTTTTAAAGCTGGTTCTACATTACCTACTCTGGGGCCTATGGCACAGTGGGTATGCCAAGATATGGAAAAGGCCTAGCTAGAGAAATCCTGGACTGGAGCAGAAACTCAAATTGAAACATTCTGGCTGCAACAAAGTAAGAATTTCAGAGCTGCTCTAACTCATATAAGGGGCTTCCAGCCGTCCCAAAGACTGGAAACAGAGTAGTGGTAGTAAGTCACTTCTGCCCTCCCCACTTCTCAGAGGCACCAAATAAAGAACAGCAACAACTGAAGATAGGAGTTATTTTTATGCAACTGTTTTGTCTGACAAATGTAATTGGGAACACAATAGAAAAAAGACTAATCAGCTGGCAAAACAGTAATTGTCATGTATGGAAGAGAAACAAGAGAAGCATCAGAATCTAGGATGGAGAAAGCGTCAGCAGAACCTGAAAAGTTGTCTTTGAAGTGCCATCTATATTTATGATACTCTATATTTTAAATAAAATAATAAATAAAAGATACAACATAAGGTGAGATAGTATTATCCAAAGACAAAAAAAGGGTAAAGTGTCACCCTAAATCTTGTGCTACTAACAAGTCTACAGCCAAATTTTTGCTACGACACAGGGGGGAGAAAAATAGAAGTAAGAGCAAGCTGGGGCCTATGCATAGGTAAACACTCAGTGAAGTGAGCAATACTGCTCTAGGCGCTACTCTTCTCACTCACTGCTAACATACTGTAATTAAAGTTATTTTACCACACAACAGAACAATTTTCAGAAAGAGGACAGACAATGGGCTCAAGTATTTGTAGAAATAAAGAGGAAGAGAGTTTTAAAGGTTCTATTGAAATTGTCTATCACACGTGCAGTTCTGCTCTGAAGAGTGAGTCTGTAAAATTGGCAACTTCTCTCACCAGATGTGCTGCTGCCTGTGTGCTCTCATTGTAACTGCTTACTTTACTTTCACAATGAAAAGAAAGTTTCTACTACTTCCTTACCTCTTATTCCTACAAAGCCAGGAGAGTTAAGAGTAATAGAGCTGGATTCCATTCCTTCTGGTGAATAATCAACAAAAGTTGTTTATCAAAGTTCCAATTACCTAAACCTGTGCAAACCTCACTAAAGGTAAGGGGAATACACAAGTTTCACTAAGGGCATGTCTACCCTGTAAACTTAAGTCAACCTATCTCAGGTCAAATTACAGCCACCGCAGTAATTATTGTGGTAGTTCATGACCACTGCCCTTCTTTTGATGGCGGTGTGTCCCCTCACCAGAAGTGCTTCCACCAACTTCAGAGGGGCAGTGTTGGGGGCTGAGAGCCAGGCCCTTAGCTCCACACACAGCTCCCCGCCAGTAGCTCAGTTCCCTGCCTGGAGCAGGGTAGCCACACCGGGCTTCTTGGCTCCCCGCTCACTACTGGGAATGGGGCAGCTGACCAGTCTCCGGGCACAGAGCTCCCTGCCAGGTGCAGCTGTGCTCCCAGCAGGGAGCCAAGAGCTTGGGAGGGAAGCCAGGTTCCCCGCTGGGAGATCCGCACCCAGAGTCTGGTCAGCTGCCATGCTCCCAGTGGGGAGCAGGGTGATCAGATGTCATATTTTATAGGGACAGTCACGATATTCAGAGCCCTCTCTTATACAGATGCCTATTCACCACCACCACCCAACCTGTTCAGATAGAAAGTGGGAAAAATCGGGTCACGCTAGTAGGGAACCAGGAGCCCAGGGAGGTGGGGGCAGCCAGGCTCGCAGCTGGGAGACTCACACTGGGAGTCTGGTCAGCTGCCATGTGCCCAGTGGGGAGCAAATCAGAGCGGGAAACCAGAAGCTTGGGAGCAGCCCAGCTGGGAGCAAAGAGTTGGGATCTGGGGCACAGCAGGTTCCCCAGAAGGAGTGGATAGCCCGGCAGCAGCTTGAGTTGGGAGCCTGGGTGGCAGCCTAGCTTGAAGCAGAGACTGAGCAGCAGCCTGACTGGGGAGCCAGAAATTGACAAGAATGACTGCCACTAGATGTAAGTAATGCTGTGTCTACAGGACACTGCATCACCCTAACTACATCCACATAATCCCTATGCCTCTCATAGAGTTACTATGTCAGTGTAGCAGGGTACTTACAATGGCAGAAGTAAGGCTGTAGTATGTACACTGACATAATTAGGTCAACATAAACTGCCTTAAAATCAACCTAATGCTGTAGTGTAGACCAGGCCTAACGGAATAATTTAAAGACAATGAACACTGGAAAACTGAGGGCCTAATTTGACTAGCATAATCTTTCTTACTGACAATGCTGATGTGCAACCAGGGTGGATAAAAATCAATTATTTAAAAAAAAAAATCTGATTTTTTTAATAAAATGCTTTGAAGGGGGAAAAAAGCAATCTAAAGATAGTTTTAATTAAGATACATTATAGCTCAAAGATATCATCATGGAATAGGGATTATAAATTCTAATTCTATAGTATGAGACAATATATTCATGTAATGTTTAAGAAAAGTTTTGTAAATGAGTTCCAATAGTTCATGGACTAGGGACCCAATCTTATCCGGTTCAAGGGGCTTCTGTATAGATTACTTAAATTAATCTTTCTATCTACCCAGGGGGACTCAGTGCTGAGTCTAGAAGATACCATCAGATGTTTAGTTTTCCAGTTCTCAAACTGTGCATTTGTGTCTCCAGAGATAACATGCTTGTTAACAGCAAAAATGTTTTAAATAAATATCTAGAGGTGAGAAATAACGGACCTCAACCCTATCGTCCCTTTGCAAATTTGTGTACACAGAGTCAATCCCTTACCTCTCTCTAAAAGTGCAAAGTTTCAGAAAGTTCAAGGAATAGAAGATAGTTGGGCGTGGAATAGATCCAGACAAGGAGAAGTCTGGAGATAAATGTGAGAAGGGAGGGACAGGCAGTAGAAACCAAAGTGAAACTGTTTGAGCAGCATATTCCAGAAGTCTTGAGGTCTTTCTGAGTGTAGCCTTCATTGATTTAAGATCTACCATACCATTCTCTCACTAGAAGGGAAAGCCTATAATTGTAGCGGGCCGTAAAAGAGATCTCCCAGTTTGGGAATAAGAACCATTCAAGAAATATATGTTTGCTGGTGATGTTTTAAAGAAAGTCACACCAGTGAACTGGTGGAAGTCACTTAAGCACTGGGATTCAGACACTGCTGAAGTGATAATCTCACTTTTAACAGCCGGTGCAGAAAGAAAATTTTCTTCCTTTGGACTAATTCATTCCAAATTGAGAAATCGTTTGGGACCTAAAAAAGCAGGAAAGCTTGTTTTTCTTTTCCAGATTATGGACAAACAGGAAAATAAAGGTGGAGATGACAGAGTTAGCTGCAGAAGCCAATATTTTAAGTTTCTTGTATTGACCTGGCTGACGTAGTAGATTTAATTTTTTTTAATATTTCATTTAACTATTGTAGTTAAAAAAACAATTAACAAAATCAAACGTTATGTTTAAATTCAAAAATTCATATACTTGTTTGGTTAAACTATTATGGTTGCTATTGAAGAAAAAAATCCAGAATACATAACATTGTTGTTTTAGTTAAATAAAACAATTTAAATGTCTGTCTGGTGATGTTCTCCTCCTAATGCAGCATGGCAAGAAAATCCTCCAAATATTAATGATTACCCTGTTGAATTAGAGATATTTATGAAGTCATTGGGAGGTGAACTATTTGCTTCATTTACCTTTGGTAAATGAAAAAAATAATCAAACAATCATTCATTTTCTGATATAGCTGTAAAACTACTCTGAAAAGTTTTCAAAAATCACTTTAAAAATGTGTAGAGTGTAACTTCTAAAAACGATACCTGTGTCTATCTCCGAGTTGTGAAGAACATGTATTAAAGTTGTAAAAGGTGTTGTTATGTAGAAATCCATGGTTATGTAGAAATCCATGGTTAAATCAAGTCTTCCTAACTAGCAATTTAAATTTGATTTAAATCAAATCCACCCTGTGGGCAACAAAGATCCATCTGCTTCCTAGAAAGAAGGGACAGCAGAAATAGCAATTGCAGAGGCCAGGAAATATCTTTATACTTCTAAACTGTGCACTTTTGCACTAAAAATCTTTGAGACAATTAACATAAAACCCCAAAATGCTGTTTTTACAGACACAATTTTGAGACTACTACCACACCTTAAGTAGAGTTCTGTAACATAGTATATTAGCAGCATGTAGAGTTCAGTGGAGACAGAAGGGATAAAGTGTTGTGACTGTTTCCCTTTTTTGGGGGAAGTCAGATATTTTTCCCTCATGGGAAAAAAAAAAAAAAGATTAGGGTAGGAGTTTGGAGATTTAGAAGAGAAATAAGAAGTTCTTAACATTTTTCAATACTGTTTCAATGTAATTTCATCTGACCAGAAACCTCAGAAGTACAAATCTGGGGAATCTACTGGATTACAGAAGCAGCAAATTGTTTCATGAAGATTGCAGAATTTTTGTTTGGGGAGATTTACAGAGAAATTGGATTTCTCATTTTTATTTGGCTTCCTGGGTGGCTTTTGTGTTGAATTTTATTCTTTGTAGAGTACTATGGTTAAAAGGGTTTTGTATTAGATGATATATGGGAAATATAACCTGTCTGTTATGAGAGATATAAGTGGTTTAACCACTAAGAGTAGGTTCCTCTAACTTTTAGGTATCACTCCCAGTGAAGCTACACAAACAAAAAAAAAAAATACAAGACAAACATCTGCTGGTTAGTAAATATAATAATATATTAGAATGAGGTATGAAAATGTACAGTAGGTAACTTTATTAAGGTATCCCTTTTCCCTAAATTTAAAGAATTTCTCTGAAAATTGAGAAAGATTCCATCCACCGTTCTGGAGGTATACAACTGCTGTAAAGGAGCCACACACAAGTGACCATGAAAACATTCCCCTGGTACAGGCACAATGTAGGGCAGGTATATACTGCTCCCCTCACCCCCCATTAGTCCTGGCATAGAGGGCATGCTGAGGACATGGCTAGAGACAAATCAGGAGTGTGTCCATACTGGTACTGTGAGGATTCTGGGCAGCACTGCAGCCCAAGATGGGTTGCCATTACTTTGAGCAGCTAGAGACTGCTTTAAATTTACACCAGGGGCCATTTCACTTCTCCAGTGCACAGCAGGAAATTAAACCATACGAATGCGGAAATGGTATGTTTGGGGATTGTCATACACGTTAAATCAGATTCAGACAAGTTCAATACAACATTCAAAGTACAGGTTAAAAAGATAGCCAGACTCCTTCCCCCAACATGGGAAGGACTCAAACCCCTGCTCCCATCCCCCCACCATACACACCCCCACACCACCCTCATTCATAACGACAGATTTAAAAAAATTATTACAGTTCATGTTTCCAAAAGGCTGAAAGTGACTCCCCAATTCCCTCCTTTCTTCCTCCCTCCCCTTTCTCAACTGGCAGAAATGTGAATGACTCACTCATTTCAAATCACTGGTATGCAGTGATCCTTTTAATGACTTAAATTCATGTTTTGATGTTTCCCCAAGTTTGCACACTTCATATTGCAACCTGAAAAGAACTGAAGACATGGCCCTTTGCTTCTTGTAGTTCACATCTTTGTTTTTTAAATCAATTGACACATTCAAACACATTCTAGTAAAATTGACTGAGATCATCAACTCATCTCATAGAGAACCAGCACAGTTGTCAGCTGGTCAAAATCTGGGCCCTGATCCTACAAGCTGATCTGTGCAGACCCTTAATTTCAATGGGCTCAGGGCTGTCCACTCAGATCAACTTACAATAGTGGGACTTTAGCCATGATCTACTTGGATCTGATTCACAATGGCAACCTACAGGTTTAAAGGCTTCATATCCCAGAATCTCCTAAACCACACACTGATTTTTTTGCTAGTAAAAGTAACTTATTTGTATATATTTTAGGGTTTTATTAATGTTTAGCATGGGAATGTGCACTTTTTCATCCAGTGAGCTACACAGCCTGTAGTAATATGAAACCACTCATCTCCTGCCAAAATCCATCTAGAGCTGCCCCACTAGCCCTGCTTCAGGAACACAGAAGACACGTGTCCCTGAGACAGAACTATTTTTGCTGAAGCAGCAGCAGCAGCTTTGTGAAGCCAGGAGAGCACTACACTACAAATTTGTTGGGATTTTTATTTTACAGAGGGAAGAAAAAGGAAAAATCACCTCCTGAACCCCCAGCTGCCTGGATGAAGTTTGAGCAGTGCTGTCACAGTACTCTCTCTGGGAAAGACATGGGTCTGGTCTGCAGATGGGGAGGGTATATGAATGAGGGGAAGGAAGGCAAACATTGGTGGGACTAGCTGGCCTACTGAAAGAAGCTCATCAAAAGCTCGTCAAACCCTTTGAGATAAAAAAAGTTTCACCTTCCCTGCCATGGGGGGGGAGGGAGATAACATCACATCACTAAAACACAAAAACATGAGCAAAAAGGACTTTTCCAAGTACACAGACAAGATGGTAGCCCTTACTTCTAGGCTTCACTGGAGGCCTTCCAGGGAGCCATGATTAACAGTATTCTACTCAAAATGTTGGATTTCTGTCCAGAATCATCATGAACCAACATAAAAACAAAAGAATCTGCTGTGGGTCATTTGGGGGAAACTGAAATTAAACTACACCAAATGAGGCTCAATTGGTGACACCTCACTACTTCAATGAGGCTATTTGTAAAAGCGTGACTGTGCAGAAAGTGGACAAGATTACGAAGTAATTACTTCCATATCCTGGGCAAACTGGAAGGGGATCTGATTATGTTCTGGAATAAATGGCTGGCAGAAACCTAAAGAAATTTTCTGAATGAGTACAATGTGTTCCTGCCCACCAAAACTCTTCGGAATTAGCTCCATTCAGACGTGGACAGGCACTTTGTACATCTCTCAATTTAGGCAATGATTCTCAAAAAAGTAGGGACTCATATTTTGGCATTTTATTCAAGACATATCTAGTCTATAGACTAGAAATACTTTAAATAGGCACAAAGTTGTATGTCCATACATCTCTAGGAGACAGACACAGAGAGATTGTTTTTGACCATACATGCAGAGTGATCCTACAAACCCTTACTCACATGAAAGACACTTGCCCAAAAGTCTATTGTCCATCTCTGCAAGAGATGCATCATTTTCCTATATAAAGCCAATGGAACTACTTGTGCAAGTAAGGACTGCATCATATATGCATAAATACAGTATTCTGGTAAAATGTAACTTAAGTTGCGACAGAACCCCAAGACTGATTAAATGTTTACTATGTGGACAGTTTTGAAGAGCTGTGAGGGAGTCAAGGTCATGGGATAGACTGAAAAAAAATCCTTCTCTGCTCAGCCGACATCTCCATGGAACGTTTATTATCAAAATTAATATTTGGTAGCTTTATGCACAACAATTTGCTTAATACACATGTCGTAATTACCATTATCTCAGATGACACTTCACAACTTACTCCCCTCACCAAAGAAGATGGGAGCAGGCAAGTTACAATTTCCTCACAGAGCTGCTCTTAAAGCAGAGGAGTAGGCGTTGCCCCTTACTCAAGGATAAGCCTAAATGCTCCATCTAGCCCATACTAATATATTTAGGTCTGGATTCTTTGTGGAGTAAGTTGCTACTCAGTGTCAGTAAGGCAGGCAGAATCTGGTCCTTACTTTGCAGTGTAGCTGCAGATAGTTTATTGTGACAGTGCAAAGGTTTCACGAGCTGTTATAGGAAAAATCAGAATCCTGAACTCATTTCTTGGCACGTACACAAGTGGCTCTTCTTTTTGATACCTGGAAACATTACAATTATCTTACAATATATGTCTAAAAATATAAAATTGTATATTTTTAAACAAAGGTCTTAAAACCACCATATAAACAAAAAAAATTGCCACTTGCTTGCCCTACTAAGGTTAGCTCTATACTCTTTAGTGGGTGTAACATCACTAGCAGAGTTCATGCTTGAAAAACTCGGACAGTGAGAGCTGGTCAGAAAAATGGTTAAGGTTAAAATCGTTTGTGTCCTGAATGCCTATTTCACTCTCGTCATTTGGGGGCATTCAGCACATGTAGTCCTATGGCTATTGTCTGTTTGGTTGTCTAAATCCTTGCAACTTATCTTTAAAGAAAAAGCACAATCATACTATGCAGACAAAGGAAAGGAATCCTTAGAGCTGCAGAGATCTACTGAATCTTACTGCAAGTGTATTTTTTTTTTTCCTGAGAGCAACAGCAGTAGAAATATTGTTTAGAAAACATCCTCAGTGGAGGAACAAGCCTGACCTGTTTTAATCTTAGACAAGAACACCATCTTATATCTGTCTGATTCAACAGCTAGAGAACTACAGAACAGCAGCAAGTTGAGCCAGGCCACTTCTCAGCAGCCTGCAAGTAATCAGTGTATTTTATTTTTTTACAGCACTGATTCCTTTCATAGAGTGACAGGTGTTCTTGGAGTTAAGGAACCTTTTCATGGTATCATACAGAAATGCTACATGCTGTGATTTACCACATCAGTACTGTGGATGCAGGGATCAGGGCTCATTTACTTGGATACACTTAGCTTTAAAAGGTGACAAGGAAAGAATCTGAAGAGAAAACAATTTGCAATCAGTACCATTTTAAGAGAAGAGAGGCCTGATTCTCCTCTCTCACTAAGTTAACTCAACTGGGTCAGACCTTCTGATGCTTAAGCTGTTGTAGCTTTACTGAACTTGACAGAGCTCAGCCACTTTACTCCAGCAGAAGATCTGGCCCCTGACAAAAGAAGTTACTCCTGATTTACACTGGTGCATGAAAAGAATCAAGTCCTGTGCATATGTAGAGTTATGCTTTACCTCAAAAATAGCTGCTTAAGATGTGCCCTAAATATGGTAAAAACAGATAGTTACACTGACAAAACATACAACTGCATTTGCAAATACAGTTGTGTGTTTACATATATATTTTTAGCACTCTGTAAAGAGGAGTGATAATTGCATTCATGCAACTGTAATTTACTAGCACAATTACCTGTTTGTTCCCATGTATGCATACACTGTCTCTCTTTATTAGGTACCTATTTTTAAAAAATCTGGCTTAAGAAACATTTTAAACACAACCTAGTTATTTTCTCCTTTAGCTAGCTGCATGCTCCAAGGGACTATGATAGGTCTGACACATCAGCGTACAGCACACTGTGATGTTTCACAGAAAGGGGGCCAGTTATTAATGACCTTGGATGATTACCTTAGAGATCTGACACTATAAAATTTAAATAAACTACATAGTGAATGCTTCCTTCTACACTTGATAATGCTTTTAGGGTGTCCAAGTCATTTCATTGGTTATTAATATTTTCAGGTTACCTTAATGTAGTATCCAATTCCATCATACTGTAATGCAAGATTGCTGGATTTACTGTATCACAATTCAAATACTGTAGAATGTCTGAAGTACCTTCCTTATCTTCAGACTCTGGTCTCATTTTCACTATCGCTGCCACCATCAAATTAAGAAGACCACTGATACTAGGGGTAGTGTGATCAAGATACTCCTGTTCTAATAAATCACATACATACTTTTTGTTATGTATTTCCTTTCATGAATCTCTTAAGAGGAAAACACAGTATTACCAAAATTAACAGAATATTATTTAGTTTTACCAAACCAATATAAGTATCTCTCTAAGATTGTTTGCTTATACTACACAAAAATGTTAGAGTCTACAGAAGCTTTCTTCATTAGTTTGTATGGTCAATTGTGAGTCCAATATAGCCTATACAACTGCTTTTTCAGAAAAGCAAAGAAGCGTGGTGAATAAGATGTGTATATTTTATTTTCAGAGACATCAACCAAAAGCAGCAGCAAAGTCAGTTCATGGAGTTCATACCTGAGCCCTTACAGCAATACAATTATCCAGCATGAAGGAAGCATAGAGTGCGGTTTACTTTTATTAGGTTCCTTTCTCTCCTCCTTCTAGCAAAAAGATATATTCATTCTTCTCCCATAATTCCTAAAGGACTTCCTTACTACATACTTTAAGCAGTGAAAGGTCTCTGAATGCAGTTTAGCCATACACGTTCTGTGCACTTTTGAAGAGTTTTAAGGTCTGACCAGTGAATAAAATCTCTGTACCATACATACTCCAAAGTCACACACTCACTTCCTTGCCTCTTGTTCATATGAAGGATTCACTCTTGGCTAATCTGACCATATTCTGGAATACTAGGAATATTGATTATTATGGCTAGTTCCTCTGATGTGATGGGACTGCACTGAAGTGATACACGTGCCTTCAATCTAAATTGCAGATTTTGCTTCCTGATGTTCATACTGAGCTTTATCATTTTCCTTTTATTCACAGGCTAATTTCTGTAGATTAAACCTTTGCAAACATACTTTATCTTTATTCCATAGAGCTCAAATTCTTTGTTAGTTCAAAATTAATATTAGAGCTCATTCTCTGGTTTCACTACTAGAAAAGATGTGTTTTGGGGATAGGCACAGGAGGTCTTAGCGATGAGTTATTTGACTTCAATAGGAATTAAGCACACAATTAAAGTTAAATATATGCTTAGGTACTTTGCTGAATCCAGGCCTTTTTGAGGGACAATCACGAGTTTGCTTTCACATAGAAGAACTTCCTGCAGAAAGTCTGGTATCTGCATCATTGTGCAGCTTGTCAAGTCAAACACATTAAAACTGCAAGAGGGCATAACATCAACAAAGAAGCTACAGGCTAAGTGCAGTTAGGCAATGGACTGTTTATAATGAACTCTCTTGGCTATAAGCAGGAGTTCCAACTTGGCAGAATCAAAGCGTTCTCAGTACAAGTCGAACACTCATGGAAAAGGAAAGGGCAGTCTCTGGCCAGTCACTGAAATAATTCCAAAATAAAATATAGCTCCTATATCTGTATGTGCAGTGTTTGGGTCACGTGTTGTAGGACAGAATGGAATATGAAGACAGACATTATAATATAGCTTCCAACTCTTGATAATTTTCTTGTCTCTGTCCTCCCAGCTTTCTGCAGTGTCACTGTCCAAAACAAAAAAGGCAGGCCCTTCAGTTAGCAAGGTGCAGGACTATCTGAGGTCTTTGGCAACCCTAAATGACATGCAGCATTTTTCCATAATAGAATCCAAAGGATCTGTATCCATTTTTATTAGCATCTTTGGAAAAGTGCTCTTTTTGCAGATCATCATAAAATGGGATATCTAGCTGTGATGAAGAACGATGAAATGTATTTTACATTGTCCAATATACTAATGAGGTTTTCTTAAGTTTTTCTAAAAAACTTGCTGCGTTTCCCTATTCAAGCCTAAAATCTTGCCTTTAAAGAAAATACTACTCAATAATTCCTGCCAATTGTGACTACTAGGAAAAGGGTGATGTATTTCTTTAGCTTGCATTTCAAAGCTGCCTAAGGGAGTTAAATGTCCAACCTACACTGAAAGCTTTTGAAACTCCCAGGCTTATGAAAAGAAAAGAACTATAATTTTTCCTTTCACAGACCCCGTCCTTTTCAAGTTTCTTTGACCACCAGCTTTGTACAAGATAGAAGAGGAAAAACAAGAACAGGAGCAGTGATGTGAGCTAACCCTACATATATAATTCTTTATCACCATCATTTCACCCTCCTGGTTCCATACCAATGGAGACTTTGCTTAAAAAGCACAGACTATCTTTTTTGTTTAAATTTATCTATGTATGTTCATATAATGACAGCTTGTCAAATGGAGCCAGTAACTGCTCTTAATTTGCCATTGATCTGTGAAGTCCTAAGACAAAATTTTGTGGCGGTTGAACATGTTTGAGTATCTACACTAAAGAAAATAAACTTTTTGTACATGCTGTAGGGATATATTTTCAGTGCAATGTGCAGTGAGAGAGATGTGTGGCTTTCAGTTACCTTACCAGAAAGCATCTGACTAAATTCCAATGCATCACAATGAAATTTTGCCCCCCACTACTGTATATAAAGTAATTGAGTAGTTTACTGCTAGGCCACATCTACTGGCCAAGAGACAGGAAGAGATTTTGGAAAAGAACAATTTTCCATTTATAGGACCAACTCTTCTGCCAGAGTAATGATTTTATCTGGAATAAAACAAATGAACAAACACAAGCAACAAGTAATATGAATCTGTCTTCTACCTCCTAATGTGCACACCTCTCATTTTCAATATAGAAGTAATCTTATTTTTTCCATACCAAAATGTATTTAAATTGAGGCATCACACAGTGAAAATATCACTTCAGATAAATTACTCAGTAATTCCAAATAATCCCGGAAATTGATCTCTCAGGTTAAAGCATTTCTGCCATTCCCTCCCCCCGAAAGTGACAGATAGCAGGCTATAATCCCCAGCTGCAGATGAAAGCTCACCTTATTACAAAGTCATGGCTGTCAATCTCCTTTCCACATTCACTGTCCAGGAGGATGCCAGAATTGCCCACAACTGCACATGTTTTAAACCGACGGTTCTTCATTGGTGAAACTTCAGGAAGGAGGCTATGCAAATCCTGAGAAATGTTCAGGGTGCGACGTCTGTCTAGCACATAGTGAATTACGTCTCCTGGCTTGAAGCTGCTTTTGACCACTGAGACATCTCTTTCAGCATCCAAAAACCGAAGAATATTCTTCCTATTTTGAAAGAAACAGGCAGACAGTATTCATTCCTCACAATCAGCTCATCTTTTAGTAATATGGTATAAAACATATAACATAAAAGAGAGTGTGAGGTTTCAGATTTTCATTCCCATAATATTAGACTATGGCCATTTCAGGTGCTATAAAGTTATGTTAGGGCTCCATTAGAAACCCTTATGGTCTTGATTAAAAAATGTAATGTGACAAGCAATTACTCAAAGACAGTCTAAATCACCAGGTGTTAAAGAATTGAGTGACGATGGATTCAAGTTTTAAAAGTTGGACAGTGCATATGCGCAGTAACTGGTTTTGAGTAGTGTTTTAGAAAACTATCTGGCATGTGGGTTAATGCACAGATTACAGAATAAACTGCATCATCTTATTTTATTAGCAACCGGTAAGTTAAAAGATATTTACAAAGGATTTCAAAGTAGCCTCGTGTGTCAAAAATCAAGGAATGAACTAGCATGGCTCTCACAGCCTTGGTCGAGTTGTCAGAGCTGGCAGCGAAATAAAACTTGTTTTAACCTGTAAACTGAGCAGCTCTGTCATGGAAATCAGCAGGAGAGAAGTCTGGATTCCCCATAATGCCTTTTTTTTTTTTTTTAAACAGATCCATGATCATGTTGGAACCGCACTTTTAAAAGATTTGCAGAGTTCCTCTGATCACCATGCCCTTCAGTTTTAAGCACCAAGTTGGTATTATTATTCAGTGTGCTTGCACATATATAACTCATTAGAATTTAGCACTTGTCTACACAGAGAAATTGCAGTTTTGTAACTTAAAACAATTTAAGTTCAATTTAAGCCTCGTCTGCACAAACTTGCAGTTGTTTAATTAAACGAGTTCAGTTGTACTGGTACAAACCCTAATGTAGACACTTATTTTGGTTTAATATTGGCTTATTTTGGTTTATCTTAAGTCAGTTAGGAACGGGTTTAAGATGAACCAAAATAAGCCACTATTAAACCAAGTTAAGAGTACCTTTGTGTGGACACTCAAAGATTTAAATCCGGTTTATGTCAGTTTAGCTTGCACCTCTGCAAGCCGAACAGCCAGGTTTAAAACAGTCGAAGAGTGTCTGCAGCCAAAGTTTCACCGTTTTAGCTACATCAGTTTTAAAATCAACAGTGCAACTTTACATGTAGACTGGGCCTTAGTAAACAATTTACTTGATAATGCACAAGTTGGAAAAGAATCTGGTCCACTCTGTCAGAGCCCAATTGTACAAATACCACCAGCTACAAATCCCAAATCAGCAAAGCATTTAAGCACATGTTTAAGTCCATACCTATTCAGCTATGTACTTATGTTTGTTAATGGGACTACGGTACATGTCTAAAGTTAAGCAGGTGCTCAGTAGGATGGAATGCAGAAGTGGGGTTAGAACTATACTGAGAGGTCCTGACCTGGCAAAGACATTAGCCTAACTCTTACTAAAGCTTACTGGAGACTGCTCATTATACATATGCCATCCAGAAGGCCGAAGAGGGGTCTTAATTTTAAAACTGGTTATGGAAGAAGATTTAGTTGAAGCAGATTTGTTATCAATTAACAAATTTCCCTAAAAAGGTATTCTACCTCAGCATTGGCTCTGCAATTCTAACAGGAGGGGGAAAAAAAGCTGTAAAAAGAGACATTTTTGTCATTCAAGTCAGCAGATAAGACTCTGAATGCACAACAAGCATTTTGTTGAGTGTAAAAATAGCATTTTCTTATAGTCACTTTAAGGACTCTGCATTGCTAATCCTTAGAACAGGATCAATACTTACCAGAAAACCACCCTGCTGTTTTAACTGCTGTACAAGCTATTTAGAAATACCTACTGGGAAATGAAAGGGGGGAAATATTCTCCAGATGTGAAGGGACAAAAACACAACATCATCATGTAGGCCAGTCAGCTATCCTGTCTCACTGCCTCAAGATACAAGAGAATGTCTAATAATGAAACTGGTTACAAAACATTTGCAACACTGGAATTTACCTTAAAAGCCTAAGGGAAAGTGAAACATAGTAAGATTTTTTTTTTTCTAATGTTACCTCACACATCTTAAACCTAACTAAAATAAAGAGAAAACCTTCAAATTCTATTTTAGGGCTCTTGTGTATGTATGAAGTGGCATCAAAGTAAGGACATCTGATGATGTAGCATGCATGAGGGACTGAGAATAATGAAGCAGAATGGGAGATATTAAAACCTTAAATGCTTTAAGCTTTTGGTAAATGGTGTAAATGGCAAGGCAGGGTTTTTTTGTTTTGTTTTTTGTAAAGCAAGATAAAGAATTTCTTCAGCCCGTAAGTGTAATAGACTTAAAAGCCCTGTGGGTTTGGTGTGCCTAGTTTTGTGGGTACCTGCAATAGAGATGGAAATGACTAGAAAAAGAATGAATGAAGAAAAACATTTAAGCAGATTGGTAAAAATGTTCATTACATAGGAATGCAGCCCTCAGAGTTGGGGCTTTTTAAAGGAGATGGTGACTACAGCTAGAAGGTGGCCGCCACAATGGAGAGCCTCAATGAATAGGTGAAAATGTCAAAAGGACTCTCTAGGACCTGAGTGAAATAAGAATCACAAGAGAAGGGGGATCAGGAGGATTCCCTTTCAATACCTAATACACACTTTTGATATCAAAGAAGGACCCGTCTATTATGTGTGTGTTAGCCAACGTGCAGCTATGTTTGCACATAAATAGGATTTCCCATGTATTGTTTTAAAATTTAAAAAGACACACAGTAAAAGCATCCAAGTGGGGAATAACTTTCTCTCAATTAACATGAAAGAGATTAGACAGAAAGAGCCCTGGCTTGAACTGTGACTTGTACTTATTAATTTGAATATGGGTAATTAACAGCCTAAATTCACTAGTTAATTATTTTTAAATGCATGAAGGTCATGATCCAGCTCCCATTAAAATTAATAGAAGTCTTTCATACACATGTATGGAATAATTTGAATAAGAGGTAATTCACAATTTACAGCTTTGTTTACAGGACAAGTTTACAAGATAGCTCTGTTGCTGACATGATCATTTGTTGGAGAGTTCGCTCTTAATATGAGCTTCTGATTTCAGTTTATATCAAAATTGTGGGCATAACTGTGGATTACTTTGTAGGCAATATATAATTATTAGCGATGACACTTATTTATAGCTTTCTGGGAGATATTAAAAGGAGTCCATAGAATAAACTGGCATTTTTCTCTGAATATGTAGTTTATCATTACAAAACTCAAAATGCAATATTTGTACTGTGCCACAGTGCCATAAACAATGGTAGCTTCTCCAATCTCTGCCTGAGAATTGTGTACACTGAAGAAGAGTTGGGTGGGTAGACTTTTTGAATTTAAAGGCTCTGGATTAATTTGTAGCTCACTGATGATTGTTCAAGAAAATGGACCAATCTCTCAACTTCAAATCTCCCAGCAAGATCCACAGAGACCACATCTCCAGGAAGATTCACATCCCCAAGGTAGCTAGCACTGGAAGTTCTAGTTTCCAGAAAGGGTCAGGGTTTATGTTCCATTTGTCTCTAGCAGAAACAACTCATGAGGGAAACTTGCCAAAGAGCACCATAAATATCTAAGAAGCCAGACCAATCCCAGAAACACTGTAGCGTTAAAGGTGTTAGAACTACACTGAGAGGTCCTCCCCTGGCAAAGACAATAGCCTAATTCTTACCAAAGCTTTACAAGATACCATTCATTAAGCATACACCATCCGGAATGCAGAGGAAGTTCTTAATTTCAAAATTAGTTATTGAAGATTTAGTTAAAACGATGAGTTATCAATTAAATGGTGCTTTCCCTGAAAAGGTATTACCAACTCACCTTCTTTATCTGGCTGAATATAGATTTAGATAAGCATTTGGGGACCAAATTTTGCCCCCTCCCCCTCTCAAGTCTCACACCTCTCCCACTGACTCCTAATGAAGTCTATAGGAATTGCACATGTGTCTCTGAAAGCAGATTGTGGCTTTATGTTCATACAGATTTTTTAAAATGTTTATATTAAGAGGGAGAACCAAAAATATTATTGTTTCACAGGGAACAACTGGGCTTGCCTTCAGCTGTGCATCCAAACAGAAGGTAGCATACTATAATTCCAGTTATCTGAAAATACTATTTATCCAAATCCACACAGTGCCCCCCCCCCATGTAGTCCTAGGTTAGTTAATAACACTTCCATTTATCCAAATGCCCAATTATCTGAAAGTTTTGGATATTGCCCAGCAGAGCTGGCTCCAAGCATAAGCAGAAATAAGCAATTGCTTAGGGTCCTGAGCAGCTCAAGGGAGCCCTCTATTTGCTTTTTTAGTTTGTGTTGGGCGGGGGGCATTTCTGCTTTGGGCCCCCAATGGGCTAGCATCACCTCTGTCCCCTGGGTCATCTGGATAAATGGGAGTGTGTTTTGATTTTTAATAATTTTGAATCAGTGAAAAAATGCATACTTTAATTTGATTAACCAATTTTTATTTTTCTGTATTTCTTTTCATGCTCTCACTATGCATAGTGATCACTAACAGACATAACTGACAGATAAGCAATTCTAACAGTTTTTACATACTGTACATTTTTGAGAATATATATTTAGTAATTGCAACGAGCTTTTTGCATGCTATAAAAAAAGGGAGATTCATGTTTAACTTCTCCAAGGAACTGTTGCTGATTACTTAAAGGCAAATGGTCACTGTTAAGAATATCTGCACGTGTTTTTAATTGCCCTTAAAGCATCTCTGTAAAGTAGTCTCTGATTTTTAAATATCAAATGGATCATTTTGACAGTAGGTAAAACTAATTTCTCTAATTAGAATACAAAAATAGCAAACCTTACATGTCTTCTCACTTGAGCCCAACTTTGGGCTTTTTAGTTCTGTTTTGGTCCTTGTATGTATTTTTGTCTAGAATAAACAAAACGTCTAAATATATAAAAGCAACTAGCAAGCCTCACACATTACTAACTGCTCCTTTAGAAAGATGCTACAGAATCATTCAGTACATTTGGCATGTCATTTGTTGGCTTGCAGCAAAGCCTATGAAGCAAGCACAAGTATATCCAATCCAATCAATTTTTTTTTTTTAAACTGTGCCCATCAGTGTGTGAGGCATACCACAGAAGGCACATTAAAAAATAAGTCCCTACTCTGAGGAGCTTACACTCTAATTGATGGACTTCACAAACGAATGAAGACAAAAAAAGTGAGGGGATCATTTTAGTTGTGAGTATCGATGCAGGATCACATACAAAAAATAGCTACTGACTTTTCCTGTACTAAAGCCCTGGCTGGGCACTTTGCAGGCTTCCACTCTTCTTACTTAACAGGAATCTCCATTCATTGCTCCCTGACACAGCACACTAGACACTTGGGTAATTTTCTCCTTGCTTTCCCTCTGAGGATTCAACCCCCAACCGTTTACACATTATTGGAGTTTAAGGGAGGTGAAAGAAGGTCACACACCCTGAGTGGGACTCTGAAGACCTCGGAGGTTGTATCTCAGATGTGCTTGAGTCATCCCTGGACAATAAGCTCCTCATCAACTCTACTACATCCCCCATCCTGACAGCACAATCTCTACTTTGACACTACCCCCACTACCACCCACACAACCTTATTGTCATCCAGTATAGCAAGGACTGAGAAAAAAATATGAGGAGGGTGTCAATTTCCATGAGCAGGTGGAGTCTCCTCCATATGACTGAGCCAGCAGATACTTAGGAAGGAGACTAGTTGGCTCCCTTCAGGCACAGGAGCTGCTATCTGTTCTGAAATTAACTTGGCAGCAGGCAAAGGGTACCATCAATATGAAAATCACGCTCTCACCAGAGCAGTCACAACTGGGAAGGCAGCAGATTTGCTGCAATCTCCAATTACTAACTAATTATGCCCCCCCTCCTCTCTAAACAGGTATGTTCTCAGAGGCTACCATATCAGCCTCTACTGATTCCCAGGTTAGAGACAGGTGCTAAGGCCCACAAGGGCCAGTTGATGGATGACAGGAGCTCATATATAAACCTGCCCACAGAGTCTTGATCATGGAACAGCTTAGCAGCTGCTCACCCTCCCACCTGTGTGAACATGACCATCTCAAGAATCTGATTAAATATACATAAATAAATAAAAAAAGTTAGGACTTCTGTAGATGGTGGAAAGCGGTCATTTACTTGTGCAAGTCAAAAATGGTAATGGAGAGTGCTCAAGATATAGTACAAAATGAACCATAGACTTTCAGCTGCCTAGAGGTTAGATCCAGTCACACAATGAAACATGCTATCCGTGTAGAAAGCAAATCCCAGTCAGAAGTTTTTCACATTTTGAACTTTTTATTGTGGGTGTCAAGCTGATGTAATACACAGCAGTCGCTGCCATCTATTGTGTTTTATAAAATGCCTGTACACTATACATTAAGGGTTTCACAAATTATTTCTCCATTGCAAAGAACTAACAACTTTTTATACATTATTCAGTAGGTGATAGCTTTTTTTTATTGTGTGTTTCTCTCTGTGTTATTTGCTATGGCATACCTCATACCACAAGTACGAACATTTTATTCACACTAACAGTTGCAATAATAGGAGCATGAATCATCTTCATGATCCACATAGTGCATTTAACATACTTTGGAACGCTAAACAATTACTTTAGCAGTGAAAACACTCTAGGAGTTTGCTAGAGACATTCTGAAGTTAGTCCCTATGACTCCAACAGTATAAAAAATATTAAGGGATAGATCCTATTTATTGTTGTTCATGGGCTGGCAAGGTTGCACAGAGAGCCTGTTGTGGAAGCAGAAGAATAAGATTTCTTCTCAGCGTTTAGAGAGTATCAGAAAGGGGACCAGATATAGCAATTGACTGTTTCCGAAAGGCATGGTCAGCTCTGTAGAAGTTGTTCCCAACCTTCATCCACCATTGTTGACTAGCATGTACCCTGGCAGCAAGGATTCCTGGAAAGCAATTCCTCAGCATCTGTCAGCATCCCTGATCCCCCTCGCATTGAGGACTAGGGCAGGATGCGGGCCTAAGTCCTATTCAGCTAAAAGCTACTTGCATGACTTGATGCTCATGCTCATTACCACTATGGCTCAAAAAGCAAGGAGCCACTTAGTCTTCACACTGGTGTAGTGGAATATTTCCTACTTATACTAAGAGAAAGCATGTGCTCTTCTTCACATGTGTTGCTGTGATGATACCATAGTCTACATCGTCATTTTAATAAACCATTATGTAATGTTTTACACTTATTCAAAAGAAGGACAGATCTACACTACCGCAGTAAATTGATCTAAGCTACACTACTTCAGTTACGTGAATAACATAACTGAAGTCAATGTAGCTAGATCCACTTACCGCAGCGTCTACATCATGCAGTGTCAATGGGAGACACTCTCCCACCATCTTACCTTACTCTTCTTGGGGAGGTGAAGAACAGAAATCAATGGGAGAACACTCTCCCATCGATTTAGCACATTTTCACCAGACCCACTAAATCAATGCTGCTGCTTCGATTGCAGCAATGCCGATTTAGCTCCATAGTGAAGATACGCCCAAAGTATTTTAAAAAGTTCTCTCAGTAACATTATTTTTGTTTCTGCTGTATCTGCATTGACTCACTGTTGTTTCTACAATAGTTTTCTTTACACTTTTCAGAAGATTTTTGGTAGTTTAAAGATAGCGTGTGTGATAGAGCTCTAGAAACAGGCTTTGCAGCATTTATCTGACACTCTCCTCAACATTTGTTCTCCTTGTCTTAATGTTATATTTTGCTTTCTTGAAACTGGGGAAAATTAAGTTTGTCAACTGTATGACATTCTGCGCTTCGTTCTGTAACCTGTAAACCAAATACTTACTACAATGCTGAAGGTCACACTTATGGTTTGCCCTGCATAACCAGATAGATTTGTTTTAAATGTTTATATTTTGGAAAGTGACTAAAAAAGGTATTACTGGGTTTCATAATTACGTTCTCTCAATTACTTGCATAGCAAATATGCTCAGTTTGCAAGTAAAACAATGATTTTGCTAATTGCCAGCCCAACAACCTAGGATTTGAAAGTCAAGAAGTGGTCTTTTGAGCTCACTCACCATCCCCACTTCAAGTTGTTCTATCCATTACATCCATTTAAACCCGAAATAATCCCATTGATATAGGAATTACATTAATTTACACTAGGTGTAAATTAGAGCAAAATTTAGTTATTAATTAACTATGCGTGAGCCAAATAGGCTCTAGAGTACTAACAGAAGCAAAAAGTAGCTTAAGAGTCTGATTTTGCCACCCTTATTCGTAAGCAGAACTTTACTCTGCCCATTACCACGCCCCCCCAGATTTCAGTGGGGCCACTCATGCATTAAGGGTACAACTCAGCACTAGCAAAAATAGCAAAATTTGGACTAAATTAAGAAGTAGTTCACATGTGGAACTACTTCTGCTCTCAGTCACACCAACATAAAACTGCAGTAAGTAAAATCACTGGACTTACTCCAAATTTACACTGGTGTAACTTAAAGAAGAATGGGACCAAGTATTTGTTAAAGGTAGGTCTCACTTTAGAGTTCATTTACTAATCACTGTAGCCTGTAGAGCTAGCTTTAGCATTTATTCTTTTTCAGTAGTAATGCAAGGAACCTACAGGCCTCTATCCTGTAAGACACTGGCTTCCGTAATTAGCATAAGGCTTGAGGCCTATGAACTTGGGTGCAGATAAATGGCCTAATGGGTCACTCCTTAGTTTTGGGGAACCCAGAATAGAGTACTTTTAAGGGGGAAGTTTGTCCATAACACCAGCCAACCATAGGCACATGAGCCAACACCAGCTTTTGATATTTTAGGATGGTCAGACATCTGCTGATGTCTGACCACAATAGTGTCATGGGCAATGAATTGAATATATGATAGTAAGATGACATCATTCATATACTAACCTACAGGAGAAGGGCATGCCAACATTAGTAGAGTGAGGAAATACAAATAAGGAAGAGGAGAGAAACCCTAACTGAATATGTATTAGAGACAGTGGTGTCAGCGTAACATAAAGGTTGTATCCCAGCCTGTGTGCTTGGGAAGCGAGAGATGGAGTAGCCCTTGGGAGATGCCAAGATGATGGCCACTGGTGATGAGGAAGATGATGGTGATGAGCAAGATAATGGCAAACATTTCAGGTTGTTCTGAAAGGGATGGTGAGAGCATATGGATGTTCAGATGTACATTCAAGAGTCATAAGTATCCCACAGATTCCTTTTACCACAACTTTGCACATGCTAATTATCATTGAGCTATTAATATATTCTCTTTGCTTTAGTATTCAAGACATAAAAACGATGGGCCCAATACAGCAGGCCTCACTAAACCTTTATTTAGGCAAACTACTCTTGCATAAATAGGAGTTTTACCTGATTAAGGACTTCAGGATTTGCCACTTAAAAAAGAAAATGGTTACATAGAAAGGGCACAGATGCCCCACTTTAAGGACTAGACTGAATTTTTGCTCAATGCCCCAAATATGGGCCTGTACATAGACTGCCCTGCTGCCCTAGCATGGAGGCACGCAACTTTCCACAGTCCTTCGCTGGGTATAGCATATTCCACCACACCTACTGGCTCAATTCTGCCAGCGAAGGCTTCACACATTCCCTACCCTTTCTGATCCCTGCTTTCTTGACAGGGAGAGGAAGTACTATACCCACAGCCCTCTGGTCTCCCTTCGTTTAGCCCCCAGGCTTGGGCCCAAGGTCCAGGAAGCCCTGCTCTAACCACCTAGAGTGAGAGGTTGTGGCTTCCTCTTACTGCGCAGTACGACCACCCTAGTGTCAGGCACATTATGGCCTCAAGTAACTTGACGGAAAAAAGGAAACTGCATAACATGTCAATACTACTACAATTTTACTACCTCTCAAAGATCAATCACAGTTATTTCAAGCTCACATCTTATTCATTCTTATACATTGAGGATGGAAGTATTACTTCTTTTCAGGGTTTCAGGTCATTCACCGTGCAACATTAAATAGAACTAGCACAGTATTTTGTTAAGCAACAGCCACCTTTAAACTGTAAATCAGGAGTTCTAGATACGTTTGCTAGACGGAGAGAATTATAGGCTATAGTAATATGAAATTAACTGTGTGTTATTCAAGGCACTCACCTTATCTCCAGTACCAAAGAAGAATTGATTTTCCAGCCTTCTACAGAATGTTGAAAGATTGAAGAGCCACTCTTTTGAATTATTTTATCAGAGCTATTGAGCATTGATCTACTCAAACTCAACTCACCATCTCTGAAATGTAATATGGAAAAGACACCATTAAGGTAAGGTTGGGGCTGCCAGGATGATTTTTCTACACATCACAAATACGAGTGAAGTTTTATTTATATGCATTAGGAAAAGCAGCAAGAATTTCTCCCCATCCTCACACATTTTACATGTTCAAAAAAATAAATTCCACCTAACAAAATGGTATTTTAGATACAAGGAAATACTTAATCTGAAAAATATATAAGCTCTTTAATTGCAGTGTATTTAAGTTATTTTAAATCATATACCTTAAATACAGGGGAAACAATGTACTATGAGCTTTTTATTGTGAATATGGTCCCAAACTGACCAGATGTGGGCCAGAACCTGTAATTGATGCACTAAGTATTAGCTTTCCGCCCCTCTCCCCAACACAGTTTCTCAGTTATCATGCATGTGCTGGGAACCATCGATTCTTTTTGTCTCCCAATGATACTACAAGTCCTACATATGTGGAGTTTCAACCTACTGGGGCATATTCTTCCTTGGTCTGCTCATGGAATTTCCATACAAGTTCATGCTTGAAACAAAGGGGAGAATACGCCCAGAGTAATTTAAGCTTAATTTTTAGGAACTTTTGCACACACATGCGCTTCACACAGCCATACAGCATCAAAGAATGATCTTATCATAGTTACATACTAAGCAGAGTTAGACCTGGACATTTTTTAGGTGGAAAAACCTTGTGCACTAGAGGAAGTGGTGGCTGATGATCATGAACATGTATGGAGGTACTGTAATTAAAATCAGACAATAATAATTGCAATTATTGAATTGAATTGGGGTGTCCTGGTCTGTGGCATGCTTGAGGGCCAAAGAATGACACAAATTTAATAGGACACCTAAAAAAGTTACAAATAAAAATATCAAGAGTAACATTAAACCAAATTCTTCTCTTGTAGGTAATCCCATTGACTCCAGCACAGAGATACACGAGACAAATTTTGGCTCCCTAAATTCAAATATGAGGTTCTTTAATCCAGAGTTTCTGAATCTGTGGGTCATATTCAAAAATTGGGTCACGAGAATTTATCAAAAGGTTGTGTCAAGGCCTGGTGGGGGAAAATTTGGTCCTAGTGCACTGGGTTGGCCCAGCCACTCACGGTTGGCCCAGCCACTCTTCCATCAGGACGACAAGGGACCAACTCAGCCAAATCTGATTGGCACTACAACCCCATGTGCCCGTTCACAACCCCGCTCTCAAAATGTCCCCCACCCCTCCAATCAGGAAGGCTGAGCCAAACATGAGCAGCACTGAAACTCTAGAGGTCACAACACCCAGAGCAGGAAGCAAAACAAAGCCGGTCCCACAGGACAGAAGCAGCCGCTATGGTACACATGGCGTACATATGTAGTACTTATTACATTAATGTGTCTATTTATATTGTGAGTAAGAAATATTTAGTAAACCAGATATTTGCTGGGTCATGACAGTACATCAAGATTTACAAATGGATCTTGATCCCCAAATGGTTGAGAATCACTGCTTTAATCCTTATTGGATAATATTTTAGAGTTGGAGTGCCTTTCATCCAATAGCTTTTCAAACTACTTTATCAACTACCTACAGGAATCTCTCTGCCTACTAATGAAATGCATCCACCTCTGAAATAAGACATAGATAATAAAATTAATACTTGGCTCCAGTATAGAGCTTTTCATCAATAGATCTCAAAGCAGGTAAATGGAACATGCCAGCTGACAGACAGTAAGCTCTTGGGGGCTCTGTCTTTGTTCTGTGTTTATTCAGTGCTTAGAACAAATGGGTCCTGGTTGAGGATAGGGGCTCCTAGGCACTACAAAAAAATATTATTTTGCAGCACACAAACAGTACAAAACAGATTAGTCTATGGTGATGAATCCAATCGAATTTAAACGGCAGTGGGATTTTAGTTAGGTTGGATGTAATTACCTAAACTAAAATTTGGGTAGCACTTCAAACAAGCATGGTCATTAAATAGCCCATAAGTGGCCAAACATGGTTTCACAACTCATCAAAAAGAGAACACTACTAGCAACCCAGTGCCCCACTGCTATCATGCTGAGGCACTGACGTAGTACTAATTCAGAGGTAAGGTGCCACCAACTGAAATCCAACTAAGTAATTTTCACCTTTATGCAAGTTATTCTATTTTAACTTGAAGCGGGTAGGAGGATGTTGCAAAAGTCCACGTGCAATAATCCTATTAGCGTCAATGAAAGTTATCTGCATATGTTCTTTGGGAAAGATCTCAATCAGAATTCATTTAACCATTCTCATGCAACTCCACAAGCACTAAAATTTCTTTACAACTGCAGTGAACATATTTACTGCATATATTTGCCTTGCAACACGACACAGTACATGCATCTAAAGGAAAATTAACAAAATAAATCAAAGAAAGTATACTGTATAACAATACATTGGAGAGGATTCTGGTTTATACTGAACCAAGAGTAATCCATTAAGTACTTTCACACAGTGGCATACATAACAGAATTAGCAATTAAGTTACTTGTACCTAAAAAGTACTCTACTATTTGAAATGTGATTGATTTAGTCTTCAAGATGTACTCTACAGCTACAACAAACTGCAAATATGATGCAATAAAACAACTTTAAAAACCAAGTTTTCAGGAGCTTAAAGTCCCAAATGTTCTGCATTAATGCTCTACTACTCCAAATGAAGTAGAATTTTGCTTACTTATAAAAGTGCTCTCCTTATCCCTTCTTTACCCCGATATATCAGTAAATACACCGAAGAAAAAGCTACATTTACGTAAAGCTAAGCATGTGTCAAACACCCAGAAATTTTTCTTTGCGTAAATAGTCTGGCAAGTGTAACAACAAATTTGGGCTACATTCTACCCTCCAGATTTCTGTGGAACTACAACTGATGTTAGTGTGAAATCCACCTAAAGACAAAGGGCAATTTAGGCCTGAAAGCATCAACTTTGATGCTGAATCTCCTGACCTTGGAGATATATTAAACTTTCTGGTCATATACAAATGTATCAATTAATCAAACAAACAATCTTGGGTAAAATACTGATTGTTTGGTTCATTGATATTAATGGATAATCATATTGTATATGGTCCAATATGACTCCGGAAAGAAATCTTTTCCAATCCCTCTTTTCTGGCCTTCAAACAAACCCCCAACTTCATCAGAAGCTAGCTTCCCTCAAACCAGGACACACCAATTCAAAGCAGCACCAGACCCTACCAGAACAGATGCAAAGCCGGAACACAGATCTCCATTGCTATGATGATCAACACCGCAACAACACACCTTTCCAGTTCCATAGGTCCTACATATGCCTATCATAAGATGTTGGTATACCTCATGCAGAGCTTCATATGCCACAACTACTATGTGGGTGAAAACAGACAATCCCTTCACTCTCAAATGAACTCACAGAAAAATGATAAAAGACAAAAAGACACCATATCATCCATGGGCAAATGCTTTTCATAAAATGATCACTCCATATCGGACCTCTCAGTTCTTGACCCTCAAAGGAAACCTACACACCATCTTCAAAGAGACAAACCTAGAATCTTAAATTCATAACTTTGCTAGACACTAAAAATCATGGACTCGGAGACGTCGGTTTTATGTCTTATAACAACAGTTAGGGACTACTTTCTAAATTATTTTAAATATTTTTATGTATTATATGTGCCCCAAAAACACATTTATTAGGATATGTTTTATAAACACGTATTTATTAGGAGACATTTATCTTTAATAAGCTAGTGAGGAAGAAGCCTAACTAGTTTTAAATGTCTTTTTGGGCACACAACTAAAACATTTAACTTTATATATACACATACACACATCAAGAGAAGTTTGAAGAGAAAGGTTTCAGAGTAGCAGCCGTGTTAGTCTGTATCCTCAAAAAGAACAGGAGTATTTGCGGCACCTTAGAGACTAACAAATTTATTTAATATATAAATTTGTTAATCTCTAAGGTGCCACAAGTATTCCTGTTCTTTTTGAAGAGAAAAGAACTGCAAGTGGCCCAAATGGAGTGTGGAGGAATTGTGGATGCCCCTGATCCTGTGTAAATGGGAAAAGGAGTGAAGTGTGTATCTATAATACCTATATTTGTAAAGAAACTATACTAAACCTGAGATTTTAATATACCAAATTGCAGCAAGACAGAAAAAGTTACACCCAGTTATGTGTCCCTTTATAAAGGTGATACAAACAATACATTATTAACCATATAAAATACAAAGGGGCTCCCACGCTTAACTCTATGCTAGGGGGAGAGAAAAAAAAAAAAAAAAAAGCAGGGCAAGGAAGGAACAAGCTCGCTGCAGCCTGGCAGGCGTGGAACAATCTGCTTGGCCCCCTAGCTCTGTAATTAGTGGCGTTAATGAAGGAGGAGGAGCCCTGCTATCTGAACTGTGGGTGCTCCTTTCGCAACCTGTCTTCGCTAACAAAGGCTCCGGCTCGGCTCAGCGGTTGAAAGAGATGGTCAGCGCTTTTCCTGTCGACAAACGCTCGCAATGCAAATTTTCAGACGCACTACGTACGAGGCAACCACAAAGCCTGCCCGGAGCTGCTGCTGCAGCTGCTCCAGCCCGCCGGCAGCAAGCTTTCTACCAGCTGAGCACAGCTGCTTGTCATGGTCACAGCAACCAGGCATAGGGGGAGCAGGCGAGGCGCTCCAGCGGTGCGGGGTCCGCCCCTCCTTCCAGCAGCTTGTCAGGGACCCTGGTCGCGGTCGGGATGAAGGGGGAAGCGATGCACCGGCTTCCTTCCAGCATAGCTACCGGTCAAGGAACTTGGAAACGGGATGCGAGAGATGAGGGTGGAGAAGGGTCGATGCACTCGCCTCCCTCTAGCATAGAAAGGAGCTTGGGGGGAACGATGCACTCGCCTCCTTCACACTAGCACAGCTGTGCCCGCCAGCGGCTGGACCAAACCGCTCCGACGCATTGGCAGGCTGGCAGCAAGCAGAAGGACGCACACCAGCCACCGGCTGGCTCTCCCTGCACACACCCTCCTTCCCAGCCACGCCAGCCGCACATGGGTAACGGAACCATATTGTATGCATGAATAGAAAGGCACATACGGAGAGGTCCATGATCTTTCTAGGTAATACCTCCACAGCCCCGCCGCGTTCACACATGGCACCTTCGTAGGGGGCACGTGTACGGGGCAGAGGTTTGCCATGAGCCCTTTAAGGAGTTCTCATTCCTGTAAATGATTCACTGGGGATCTCCGATTCTTCCTCTCCCTCTCCCCCCCTCCCAATGAACCCTCACAATAAGTGACGCTGCTTTTATATTGCATTTATATTGCGCCTCCAACCCCAGTGAGCTCTGGGCTTGTGCAAACATTAATGAATAACCCCCCCCACTGTGAACGCTTCCAAAAAAAATCGAGTTTTACGCTTCTGGTGACATAAATAAAAAATAATAAAATTCCGCTGCATTATCGCATTTCTTTAAAAAGAAAATCATGGAAGAATAAAAATTCTACAATCATCTCTGGTGGACGGAAACAAAGACTTGACTAAGAAACCAGCTTCTTCACGTTAGTTTCAAGTTTAAAAAAAAAAAAAAAAACCTGGAGTGACCAAAGAGAAAAAAATAAACCCAAGAGCCCAAGAGGAAGACAGCAAGCAGCTTTTAGTTTTTTGTCTTAATCACGGATCGGGAGAAGAAAGAAACAGGCGGTGGTCTGCCCAAGAAGAGGTTTGCAAGAGGAAGCGTCTGAAGAGTGAAGGGGATTTTCTCATCTATGCTCAGATCCCCGAGAAACAGCGTACACGCAATGACCACCATCACCAAAGTTATGGCAATCTGCTGTACAAACTTCAAAAGCAACAAAAGCAGAAAGAGACAACTCCTTGTTATTACTCAAACCACAAAACGAAAAATAACTTGATTTTATTATTATGGTCAGTGCAACCACCAGAAAGGTGTCCCCAAGACCTCAGTAAAAAGCCTTTTCCATCTAACCTTCTTAGAAAATGTATTCTTGCCTAGATCACAAATAAACAACAAATCTAACGTGCCACCCGTTTCAAAACTACACGACACTGATCAACCCTTTCCTGTTTAAAAGTAACTGGCTTCCTTCTGCCCCTTTCCGCAGCAAAAAAGGCAACCATTTGTGAGGCGTGGGGGTATTCAGCAAACCTCAGATCACACTTTACTTTTTCTCCTTAAATCTCAAATCAAAGACAAACTCTTTATTGCGAGACAATTCTGCTGTTATGGTTGCTTTTGTCATTTGACCATGAAAGCAATCCCCAAGCTGAGAAACGCAAAGTTGAAATAGATGCTAGACTATAAACCTAAGGAAACGGGGAGTGGAGGGGTGGACAGAGAAAGAAAGAGCCTGAGTCATTTAAATTTCACACGCTGCTTTGCCTTTGTCAAATCCTTACAAGTCAAGGCTTTGCATTTACCCCGTGAGTTGCGTTTCCTGGTGCTCCTCAGTTCGTGCTATTTCTTTTGTCTTATAAAAGATCAGGAGGATACTTATCGTGCAGATAGTCCACCTCTTCCTGACGGAACGCATGTCTTCTCCCTCAGCCACCCCCCGTCTCTTTGTTTGGCAGGGGCGTGCAACAAACAAACAAACAAACACAAAAGACAAAGACTCTACGCCAATTTGCCAAAAAAAAATAAATTAAAAAGAAGGAGCAGGCAGAGATGCGGCTGTTACGGGCAGAAATCACAGGCGGCGGCGAGGGCGGCTGCTGCTCCTCGGCTGGGGGAGTAAGTCCTTCGCCTCTCCCCTGGCGCCGCCCGGAGCCCGTGTGCGCACCGACGCGCCGCCGCTCTCTCTGGCTCGGCAGCGACTCTCACGTTTCTTCCCCGTGTACAGAGCAGGCGGCGGCGGCAGCAGCCTGCGCCAGGCTCCGCCGCGTCGCTAGCCCCGCCCTTTCCCTGGCGGGGAAATGATGAGCGCAGCCCGGCCAATAAGTGGCGTGGGGGGCGGGGACTGCTGCCTCCCCAACTTTAAAAGCCTTTGCCGGCGCCCCGAGCGTCTGATGCTGCTGCACGCGCTAGAGCTGGGGAGGGCGCCGTGGCATCTCACCGCGCTGAAGGGAGCGCCCCGCAGAAAAGTCCTTAAGGATCCCCTTCCCGCCTCTTTGACTACAGCTGGAGGCATGAGCCGTCAACCCCAAGGGGACAGCTGCGTATTCTGCATGCACCGCTAGGGTCAGTGCGCTACTCGCAAATCCCGTTAGCGCTTGGCACTGACCCCTGGCATGAATTCAGCCATCCGCTCTGCAGTTGGTTAGCAATTTCTTTGATGCAAGTATCGTAGCAGCCATGTTAGTCTGTATTCGCAAAAAAGAAAAGGAGTAACTAGTGGCACCTTAGAGACAAATAAATTGGTTAGTCTCCAAGGTGCCACTAGTACTCCTTTTCTTTTTTTGATGCGGGTAAAAGGTGTTTATTACAGCTGGCACAAGGGTGTAAAACAATTTATTTTGTAATACTTATTTTTTCAAATACACCCTGACCCAATGTCCCCAACCAGGCCCTTGATGGTATGACTTGATTTTCTTGTTTTTAAGGGGAAGGAGCGGGAATTTTCAGTAAAATCACTTCAAGCACCCTGCAGCAATGAGATAGTAGGAAAATACATTCCCTTTTAAGGAGGGGGGAAGAGTAAGAGAGATTTTTTTTTTAAAAGGAGGGGCAGTGATAGCACAAATTGCCCCCACGTTTGTACCTTTGTTATACCAATAAAGTAAAAACCAGCAGGATCTTATTAAAGGGAAAAAGGCAAAATACCACATTTATTGTGAATACAGAGAGAATCATAGTAAGCAGTTAGTTATAGCTAACAACATTCCATTCAATTTCATATTTATTCACATATTCATTCATACACACAGGTTCTGCAAGGCTGTTATCATAGTTACCAGCCTTAGAGTTGCTCATGCCAAGCCACTGGCCAGGTGGCCTGGACATGAGGAGGGAGCAGGGCCTTGTCAGATGCTCATCTGATGCTCCTGGAAGTTGGTTTGCAGACCCCCAAAATTCTCACTTTCTAGAGTCCATTTTTATAGGAATTTCTTCCTATGCCAGTCTATGGGAATTGCTTCATCATGCTGTTGCTGAATCAATCAGCAGATGGCACATTCCTGATGGCTCCGTGCTGCCAGATGTTATCTTGTTCTTTGGTTCTCCCATTCTTGAGGCTGTTGGGTGGATTCCAGTCTGCCCTCCGGGGGTCCTCTGGTTATTTCCACTTGACGCCTTCTTCAGCCAATGGACACTGGATTCTTAGGCTGGCACCTCCCTGATCATTCAGTTATTATCCACATCAAGCATCCATCCACATAAATCCTCTATCTCTCTTTTAATCACAATTGTTAACAAAGCGAGATGATACAACAAAAGGGTGGAGAATCTCTGGGTGCTGTTTCTGTTGTTAAAGAGTATTGCTTTGAGTCTCTCTCTGTGTGAATAGCTGTTACAAAGAATTGCTTTGACAACAGACTCTGTCTTAGAATGTACTAACACAATTAGCAGCTTGCAAGTTTCACACAGAGAGGGAGAGAAACAGTACCAAAAGCCAAAAGACCTCTTAATTAGTAATACCCTGGAATTTAAACTATTGGGAATCAAACTCATTTGTGATTTTAATACAGAACTTCTTTAATATGATCCAACATCTTGGCAGGCTAGAGTTGGTTTAAGAGGAAACAACATTAACTGACCATGTTTATGCCCTAATCGTGCAAAGATTTATGCATGTGTGTAGTCCCATCAAAGTCAGGAGGACTACTGGCATGCATAAAGTTAAGTATGTGCATAAGCCACTGCAGGACTAGAGGCTTACTGGACAGCAGCTGCTAAGATTTTAGGAGGCTATAGTTAAATCCTAACCCACTCTGCTCAATTTTATTGTATATACTTATTATCTGGGTTGGCACTCAACAGGCTGTTACTATGAGACTGCTGCAGGAACAATTGGTATTAAATGGATAGTGGCCCTTTAATACCCAGTAAAGCTGGGGTAGAGGGAGACCAAACAAAAAGACATGGGCAGTAGAAAATTGTAAAACTTGACCATCAAAAGTGAGTCAAAACCTGGCTCACTTGGGGCTGTATTTACTCTCCTATGGCCCTGCTATGCTCTCTCTCAATAGAATTGACACATCAACTGCATGGGGAAAAGGAGTACTTGTGGCACCTTAGAGACTAACCAATTTATTTGAGCATAAGCTTTCATGAGCTACAGCTCACTTCATCGGATGCATACTGTGGAAACTGCAGAAGACATTATAAGTGAAGTCAATGAAGTGAGCTGTAGCTCACGAAAGCTTATGCTCAAATAAATTGGTTAGTCTCTAAGGTGCCACAAGTACTCCTTTTCTTTTTGCGAATACAGACTAACACGGCTGTTACTTTGACAACTGCACGGGGAATCCCTGGAGCTTGACCGGGTAAATACATGAGGGTGGGGAGGAGGAGTCAACCCCAGGCAGGCAGAATAGCTTTTTGTCTTTTAGCTTAATAGTGGCACAAGAACAAATGGGTATAAACTGGCTGTGAATACATTTAGGCTGGAACTTAACAGAAGATTTCTAACTGTCAGAGTGAGGTTCTGCAAACAGCCTCCCCCTAGGAATTATGGGGTCAAACAACCTAATTAGGTTTAAGATGGAGCTTAATAGATTTATGTTCAGGAGACTGGACTTGATGATGGGTGAGGTTCCTTTTACAAACCTATCATGTATATAGAGTAATTTATTTTTCCTCCTTTACCGTACATTACTTTGCATTTAATCAACAATGTTCATTTGTCATGTTTCCCATTCATCTACATTGTTTAGGTTCCTTCAAAGTTTCTCTCAGTTGTTTCTCAACTGGCACACAATTATTTATCTTAAACATCTGCAAATTATTACATCCCGAGTCACCCCCTTTTCCAGATCTAGTGAAGCATACTGAGGCACCCCACTGTTAACTTGACTGTTTATTCCTACATTTGATACATGATAAACCTTTGTCTCTCATCCCACAATTTGTTAGTTTCTGAAGAATCTTGTGAAGAATCTTGTCAAAAGCCTTTTGGGGGAAAAAAAGTCTAAAATTACATCAAGCAGTTCCTCTTTAACCATTACTCTGACACATTCAAAGACATCAGAGATTAGTGACAATTTTCCTTTGCAGAAACCATATTAGACCCTATCACATGATTATCTTGCAGATTTTTTTTTATTTTATTTCAACCAATTGACCAAGTACAGATGTAAGGCTTGCTGGTCTATAATTCCCTAGATCACACCTTTTAAAATGTGTTAATTTGTTCTTCTCCAAGACTGAGCTCTACAATTTTCATACCTAAGCTCCCTCATGAGAATCTGAGGTGTCCCCCCAGCCCCTCACTGCAGCAGACCCTTCTCCCACACATTTGCATGGGTGACTGAAGCCCTCTTGTTGCAGGGTCTCTAACATTTGCTACATTCTACAATAACCTACAAATTCTAATATTTATTTACAGAAGGGGCCCAGTCCAGAACCAGCACCCATTGAAGTCAACAGAAGTTGTACCAGTGACATTAATGAGAACTGAATCAAACAGCAAAGAAAAACTGGTGTACTACTGCTCTGATAACCCAGACTCAACAGATAATGGTCTCCATCTGAACAGAAGTAACAGAGGTAAGAAACCACTTCACCTTGACGAGATGAGATCTTCCAAGGCTACTATGGGAGCTGCCAGAGCTGCGGAGCGGGGCTTGCAGGCGCCGGCAACAAGCTGAGCCCCCCAACCCTAAGAGCTAGAGGGACCTGCCAGGGGGTGAGGTGGGGAGTCCCGGCGGTGCTTACCTGGGGCTGCTGCCATCCCAGGAAACATCCAGTCGGCAGGTCCCTCTGGTTCCTAGGGTCACGGGTCAGGTGGTGGGGGGCAGAGGGCTCTCTGCCCACTCTCGGCACCTGCAAGCCCTGCCCCTGCACATGGGTGCTCCTGCCGGTGGGTGAGCACCAGGAGCTGCCCCAGGAATCGGTGAGCAGCAGCTGTGGTCTGGACAGTCCCGATATCTGGACAAAGGGCATCCCGACTGATGTAAGGTCAGGACATGGAGGGAGGTGCTTACCTTGGGCAGCTCCCAGGTGATGGTGCAGCAGGGTTAAGGCTATGTCTACACTGGTAACCGAACAACAAAATTTTGTCTTTCAGAGGTGTTAATTCCGCCCCAAAAGAAAAAAGTTTTGTCATTGACAAGCGCCAGTGTGAACAGCTCTTTGTCAGCAGGATAACTCGCCTGCCGACAATGCTAATACTGCTCATTGGGGGTGGACGTTTTTTGTCCACAGGAGAGCAGACAAACAGCAGCTACATGGGGCAACTTTTAGCAGCACAACTGTAGTGACACAGCTGTGTCACTAAAAGCTGCATAATGTAGACATAGCCTAAGGCAGGCTCCCTGCCTACCCTAGCCCCACTCCGTTTCTGGAAGCGGCTGGCACATCCCTGTGGCCAACGGGAGCTGCAAAGTTGGCACTTAGGATGGGGGTAGCATTTGGATAATCCCTATCTCCCCCACCCCAAGGGCTGCAGGGATGTGCCAGCCACTTCTGGGAGCAGTGGGTGCCAGGGTAGGCAGGGATCCTGCCTTAGTGTTGCCAGACTTTTAGCGCCTAAAATCTCTTCATTTGGCTTCAGTAGCCTCTGAGAGATAGGGCCTGATTCCGGGAGACTCGGAGGGTTGGCAACCCTACTCCACAAGTGTGTGGGTCATCTGCAAACTATCAGTTATTTTATTTTGTTCCAGGTTCTTGATAAGATATGTTAACTACCATAGGGCCAAGAACTTGTAGCACCCTATAGAAGAAACACTCAGTGATTCCCCTTTACAATTATATTTTGAGTCTTAGCAGTTAGTAATCCATTTAATGATGATGTATTTTTCTTTACTCAAAACGTTATGTGGTACCATGTCAAAACACTATACAAAAGTATTTTATGTCAGCACTATTCCTTTCAGCCAAAACTTATCTCTTTAAGAAAAGAAATCAAGTTACGGAAGATCTATTTTCCATAAACCCATGTAGATTTGCATTAATTCCCATCTCAGCCACTCCACTATCTCGCCCAGGTTTGATGTCAGGGTGAGAGGTCTAAGTTACCCAGGTCATCCTATTTACCTCTTTTTAAAGATTGGCAAATTCCTTTTCTTCCAGTCTTCTGGAACTTTCCCAGTGCTCCAAGACTTACTGGAAAAAAAAGTCAACAACATTAATGGTCCAGCAAGCTCCTGAGCCAGCTCTTTTAAAAACACTTGGATGCAAGTTATCTGGACCTGCTGATCTAAAAATATGACATTAGTAGCTTCTGTTTAATAACCTCCAGAGATAATAGCAAAATGAAAAGTGCCCCCTCCCCCCCAAAACAGAACAGAAAATTTTTTTTGAATACTTCAGCCTTTTCTGCATTACCACCGGCTAATAATGGACCAATACCATTGTTAGGTTTCTTTAATATTAAACTCCCTATTGTTCTGAACTCTGCTGGCCATAGATTTCTCATGCCCGTTTGCTTTCCATATCGAATATTCTACAATTCCTAGCTTCTGATTTACGTTCATTACTATCAACATCCCTTTTCTTCCAGTTACATCACCGGGTGTTCTCGTTGCATAAGGAATGCACTATCAGTCCCCTTGGCCCCTTTTTGTGGCTGCTATTCCAGGTTAGGAGACTGCAGCCTGTCTGTATGCACTATGCAGGGATTTTTTGGCCACTGGAATAGTTCAAATGTGAACTATTGGCCCCTCCTCAACTTGGCCCAGTCCATTATCCAAAGCACTTGTGCGTCAGTCTCTTCAGCACCTACCTCTAAGCTTCTACTTCAAGGCCCACTAGGAGTATGCGGGGAGACCCCTCTACCTGGATGCTCTGCCCCTGTTTCCCCTTCTTGTGTAGGTTGTATGCTAGCTCTCATATGTAGTCAAGTAATAAGCAGAGGCATATAGTTAATTGAGCCAGGTGGTACATTTCTAATGACAGTTTATTACAACACAAAAGGAGTTTACTGTATAAAGAATTTTGAAATTCTTATCTAGTACTTCACCAATTACCTTTCTTTAATGGGCCATCAACAGCACTTCACAGCTGTAACAAGCTATCTAAATTATGCCTTGAAATTATATGGTTTGTTTTTTTAATAAAAACTGACATTTACATAAAAAGAATTCATATCAAATATAGTTTATAACATGAATTAAATAGTCTAGTTATACTAATCCAGAAACATGCTCAGAAAAAAAAAAAAATCTTATTTCATGGCAGATATAAGTAAGATTTTTCACAGAGGGGTAATGGAGAAGCAAAAATTGTGAATGCTACAAATAATTGTGCATTTAAGCAGTTCACGTTTTTGTGCGCTAATTCGTTCCAACATCAGACTTCATGAGAGAGGCTGAACTTTGTACTGAATACATTTAGTGACTGAAAATATTTGCATTTGTTAAACCATATTAAGTCTTTTTCCATTAAATACATTTCATTCTACGCATCTGTGCCAAAAAAAAAAAAAAACCCAAACAATCTTGTGTGGTCAAATTCTTTTCTCATTTAAACTAATATAATTCCACTGAAGTCAAAGTAAAAAAAATTACAAAAAGAAAAGGAGTACTTGTGGCACCTTAGAGACTAACCAATTTGTTTGAGCATAAGCTTTCGTGAGCTACAGCTCACTTCATTGGATGCATACTGTGGAAAGTGTAGAAGATCTTTTTATACACACAAAGCATGAAAAAATACCTCCCCCCACCCCACTCTCCTGCTGGTAATAATCAGAGTGGGGTGGGGGGAGGTATTTTTTCATGCTTTGTGTGTATAAAAAGATCTTCTACACTTTCCACAGTATGCATCCGATGAAGTGAGCTGTAGCTCATGAAAGCTTATGCTCAAATAAATTGGTTAGTCTCTAAGGTGCCACAAGTACTCCTTTTCTTTTTGCGAATACAGACTAACACGGCTGTTACTCTGAAACCTAAAAAAATTTAGTTCTCTGGGCTTTATCACACAGTCACTTTTTAAACAAGAATCTCCATGTTAAAATATATCTCTGTATTTGTAACTACATGTACTGCAAGGTGGATGTCTGTTCTTGAGGAGGGAGATATTCATATATGCTCAACCCTTTATAACGGATTTAGTTTTACACACCACATTTGCTACTACAAACCATTCTATTTTTGTTATGTAATAAAAATCTTAGATGAATGATTAATCCTTTGAGCAGTTTAAGTACTTCTCATGGTTAGATTCCCCACCCCCAGAGACAGGATTCAATATGCATCATCAGTTTCCTTGATAATTTCAGGTAAACATAAAGTTAACGCTATCATTGTTTACGTTGTTTAGTGTTGATGTTCAGGAGACAATACTTTGAACAAAACACCAATCTTAACACGTCCCTGCACTGTTCCCTCTAAGCTGTGGGCACGCACACAGATCCTAAACCCCGTGCACCCGGCGAAACACCACGTGCACAAAAAATTTGCACAGAAGAATTTTTTTGCACACATAGCCTGTCAAAAATGAGAGGGAACATTGCCTCCCTGTGTTTCTTTCCCCCCCCCACATTAAACCTTGTCCTTGAGCATGTTTGTGCTAGAGGAGCTATTTGATATGTAATCTTTTTCTTCTTGTAGCAGAAGCATAATCCTGTTTTGTATTTTTAAAATTACTAGCATTTCAAATAGCTAAATACTGCACATTAGTAGTGTAGAGGAATGGCTTTGCTATATGCAGAAGGATTAAAGTAGTTGTAGTAAACTTTTTGTCATTTATTCCACCATATAGAACATGAAGTATGGGCAGGTCATGTTGATTTTTGGTTTTCGGGTTCATAAAAAGCATGTATTTCCCCTCTTTTTTTGTGCTTAAAGTACAATGACTTATGTGCGACAGTCTGAGAGGACAGCCACAGGATCAACACAGAATTGCAATAAACTTACATGTATTGCCAAATCTTTCTCAGCAATTTCTTGTGTGGTGGAAATTTCCTCCCCTCCCCCAGAAGTTCTGTAGTAAAGCATAATGTTGATGTCAAATTCCAGTAGGTTTTGCTTGTGTATTTCTTTTGCACTGGTGTAGCTAAACCAGTGCAGACACCCCCATGCTGCAGGGGTGCTGGAAATTTGTATAGTGAGGGTGCTCAGAGCCATTTAACCAAACTGTAAACCCTGTATATAATGGAAACCATTTCAAGCACAAGCAGTAGCACCCCCAGTTCCAGCACCTATACCAAGCTGTAGCTGAACTGTAAAAGTGTAAGGCAGAGCTTGCTCTGGTGCCACAATGCATTTATTTTAGGGGTCTGCACCACTGTAACTCAGTATAGTTACACTAATGCATTGGTATTCAAACTGTCCAGTGCAATCCCCAGGGGGCAGAGCAGTGAGTTTCTGGGAGGGCAGAGGGACCTTACTGGTTAAGAATTCTCTTGTTTCATCAAGCTATTGTTGATAAAATACGAATTCCTTTCACTTACCACCAAGTCACCTGTTCTAGCCACTGCTGCCAGGTTGGAGGAACAAGAAGCTAGGAAGACCCTGTACAGGAGGTGGGGGGGGGCACCCCATTCCAGCTCACTAACCTCTCCAGAGGTTGATGCAAATGGGCCCCACAGTGGTAATGCCTCCCTGTGCTCCCAGGCTTTTGTGCATGTATGCTAGGGATTGTGTCAAGGTCAGAGCCTGTGGCCTGTCAGGGATTCTGGGTTCTTAGGGATCGTGGAGAGTGGGTGCAACCTATGTCCTGGTGGGGCTTCCTGTCTAGAACACATCCCAGTAAGAGGACACTTGCAGGTCAGGAGCAGCTGTCTGAATTGGGCTTCCACAGAAATACTGTTTCTAAGGCCTGGTCTACACTGGGGAGGGCAGGAAATCGATCTAAGATACGCAACTTCAGCTACGAGAATAGTGTAGCTGAAGTCAACATATCTTAGATAGATTTAGAACCACTTACTTCGCATCCTCACAGCACGGTATTGATGGCCGCCATTCCCCTGTTGACTCCGCTTCCGCCTCTTGCCCTGGTGGAGTTCCGGAGTCGACAGCAGAGTGATCGATCACTACCCACTGATCCGGCAGGTAGTATAGACGTGGCCTTAAAAGGGGGCAGGCATGCAAGGGACATAAGATCTCTGAAGGGAGCCACACCACACATACAAATAAAGAGTTTGGGACCCTCTGGACTAGAGCAAGTTTCCCTGATCCAGATGTGTCCTTATATGGCCAGAACTACATTACAAACTCTTGGCAGCATAGCTATGTTGGTGAGCAATCGCACTGCTGACCAACACAGCTGTGCCAGCAAACGTATGTAGCTTAGACCCAGCTATACTAGCAAAATTACATGTTTGCTGACATAGTTCATCTCACCCCTCAGGGGTGGGTGGGTGGAGGTGTTTCTTCATGATCACTCATCCTAGTGTAAAGTTGGATTAAGGAGTAGTAAGGAGTTATCTAGGCCAGGTCTATGCTAGGAGTGCTCAGGACTAACCTTTGAGTTCCATGGAAACCATGGCATCAGATCTCAGATTTGGTGGGGACCAAGGTTAGTTTGCAGCTATGGGGAGCAGCATCACCTAGTTGTCTAACAGCATTATGACAGCCGTAAGATCACTCCCAGCCAGAGACTTGCAGCAGAGTCAGCAAGTACCTCTGTGGGGCAGCTGAGACACTTTTGGACACAAGGAGATTATTGGGGTCAGCTACTCACTACTCAGGAGCACCTGCTTCTGGTCACTCTAGGATTAGCTCTTTGAACCGGATGCTCTCTTCCTGCAATTCCTTGGCCTATCATCTCACATTCAGTCTGCGGCCCCTCTCTTGCTCCTCAGGAGTTGCAGTGCCTCATCTTTGTGGCTTTTTCCTATGGCCAACACACAAGAGTCCTCTCCTTCCAGGGTAATATCAATGTCTTCCTAGGCAGTCCTTAAGTCCACTGCCCTGGCTGGACCACTCTCTCACATGGTCTGAGACAGCCTTCAAGTACACTGCCAAGATTGGGCCACACAATGGCCAGTAGGTGAATTCAGGCCCACCCTTGGGTATCTCCAGCAGCAAAGGTCCAGGCAATCACAACCCTTTCTGCCACTCCTCTGGACTACCTTCCTACCTTGCCTATCCCAGGCTTGCATTCTCCACCCTTCTAGCTGAACCCTTTTGTTTCAGTCTAAATTTTTCACTCACTTCTCTCAGGGAGAGTGACTGTAACCCTCTCTCTGCCAACAGCTTCCTGGTTTTATAGAAACCCTGCCTGTTCCTGCACAGGTGAACTTCCCCTAATTAGGAATTTTCTCAGCCTAAATATCATAGAATCATAGAATATCAGGGTTGGAAGGGACCTCAGGAGGTCATCTAGTCCAACCCCCTGCTCAAAAGCAGGACCAATCCCCAATTAATTCATCCCAGCCAGGGCTTTGTCAAGCCTGACCTTAAAAACTTCTAAGGAAGGAGATTCCACCACCTCCCTAGGCAACGCATTCCAGTGTTTCACCACCCTCCTAGTGAAAAAGTTTTTCCTAATATCCAACCTAAATATCCCCCAGTTTACAGCCCAATAGGTTAACTGGCCCACCTGGCCTACATTAACCCCTTTAGAGCAAGTGTGGTGAGCACACTCCAGATACAGAGCAGCACCAGGGACTAGATTATGAGAATGGAAACAAGGAGTCCCACACTCTCTGAAACTAACACCCTCTGAAGCTTGGGTCAAGATATTTGACCTTTGTGTTCCCTCAGCTATAAAACTGAGTTAATACTTGCCTACCACACAGGAAGAAGGCTATGAAACTTAAACAGTTGCTGTTTGTAGAGAACCACCTGTGCATGCCAGACTTTTGGCTGGGTGCCACCCAAAAGACTCCAGTGCCTGCAGATGTAGTAGCTTCCACATGCCCAGATTATCCATGATTATTTTCCTTGAAATGCTAAACACAGACCCCAGCACAAGCAGCTGACCTCCATATCTGCAGCTGGGGAAGTAGGAAGTAAACATTTTCCTCCTTCCTCCATGCATGCATTTTATAAGCGAATTAGTAAAATTTAGGATGTATCCCAAATAATCTTACTAACCCTTCTCCAAATCCTCAGGCTGGCCCTGTGCATAGTGGGGTGATCATAACAGACAGGGGTCAGTTAGGTCTTTGTGTATGAGGGGGAATGCCTATATTTTGTTTTGCAAACTTGTCTAAGACTACTGAAGCCACGTGTCGTCTACCAATAGGCAGGCCACTCAGTCAGTTTGAAACTGGACCATCCTGCTTTTGTAATGTTTGTCCTCCATCTGGTAGTGAGACAAAATCCCCATCTGATACTGGACAAACCCAGATATGGACACCATAATGGAGTGCACTGCTCGGCCCACACCTGTGTGACTTTGCACACACAGTTCATGCAAGATCACATGAGCAGAGGCAGGGTTACACCATCCCTGGACAACCCATCTACCTCTGAGGAGTTTGCCCCCGCAGGATGCACATACGGTAGGGCCCCACATCCACAGACTGCATATGGGGCCATTCCATCAGCCCTGTGACTAGGGTGACCAGGTGCCCACTTTTCAACCAGAGAGTCCGGCCAAAAAGGGGACCTGATGGTATCTGGTCAGTTCTACTGACAGGACACCCAAAGTGAGGTTACTGCCAGCAGGTGAAGTGCTGGGTCAACACCTGTGCCACTTCTGCTCTTCTGGGGCTGCCTCCTACCTTCTGTGGAGCCAGGGCTGGGAGCGGCAGCTGCCCAATGGAGAGTCCCTCCTGACCCAGGCAGGGAGGTGGGAAGGGAAAAGCAGCTAGCTATGGGGGAATGGGGGGAGAAGAGAAGGAGTGGAAGGGATGGAGCCTGGGGGGAAGAGGAGGGAGGCAAGAGAAGAACAAGGGAGGTTCCAGCACTCCTGCTGGAGTGTCCGGTTTTTAAATATTACCTAGTTGACAACTGTACCTGTGACACATTTCTTTCTAATTGTAAATCCAAAGGCATGGGAATGGGAAACTGCAGCCAATGGGAGCTTCGGGGGAGGTACCTGGAGGCGCGACAAGGGCAGCGTGTGGAGCCCTGTGTCCCCCCTCACCCAGCGGCTGTGCAGGGACGTAGTGCCGGCCGCTTCCCGGAGCGGCATGGCGCCAGGGCTGGCAGGGAGCCTGCCCTGGCCCTGGTGTGCGCCGCTGCCACCCTGGACCTGCTTTAGATAAGCAGCACTGGGCGGGAGCCTGCACCCCGAACTCCTCCTGCTCCCGCCCCCCAAGTCCCTGTGCTAAGCACCCTGCCTGCACCTCGCACCCTTCCTGCGCCCAATCCCCACCCTGAGCCACCTCCGGCACTCCTGCCCTGAGCCCCCTCCTACACTCTGCACCCCTTCTGCACCCCAACCTCCTTCCCTGAGCTTCTTCATACACCCCGTACCCCTCTACTGCCCCAATCCCTTGCCCTGAGCCTGTTCCTGCACACCGCACCCCCTACCACACCCCGCACTCCCTCCCACACCCCAACCCCCTGCCCCGGCCCTGCATACAATTTCCCCACCTAGATGTGGCCCTCAGCCCAAAAAAGTTTGCCCACCTCTGGCTAATGGGTGGAAGACAACAGCAAAGCTATGATTATTGCAATGAACAGTGGTCTCATCACATCAACTGTCAAACCCTCTTGTCACCTATCACCCCACACCCAGATGGGGTTATCATTAAACAGTTACAACCTGTATTCAGTAGGGACCACCCGTATCCTGAAAGAAGCCTTTCTTGAACCCCTTCTTCTGGCCTTCAAACAACCCCATATAATCTCATTATTATAAGCTCTCCACAGACCAAGGCCCACCTTCTCAAGGCAACACCAGACCCAGCCATAACAGATGAAAAACATGCAGGCATATCTCTACTTCTAGGATGATCAGCACCCCAACAACATACCTTTTAAGATCCATGGGTCCTACATGTGCCTATTGCAATATGTAGTGTAACTAAGCCAGCGCAATAAGTGCCCAACAACCACATTGGTGAAACCAGACAATCACTATGCTTTCAGATAGATTCCCACCAAACATCCTCCCCCGCCCCCCCAAAAAAAACAAAAAAACCACCAACCACCACACCGTGCAAACACTTTTCAGAAAATGATCATTCCATATTTAACCTCTCACTCTTCAAAGGAAACCTGCACAACACCTTCAGAAGATGAGCCTGGGAATTTAAATTCATAATTTTGCTACACTCTAAAAATCATGGTTTTAATAAAGACAATGGATTTATGGCTTATTACAACAACCTATAACCCACTAATACCCTCCCCTTTTTTGTCCCATGAATGCAAAGGTGTTAAAAAGCCACCACACCTTGAATGGTGTCTTAGAACATGAATTTCTTATGTTAAACAATCTCTTCCAACTTGTATTAGCTGTGATACGGTGAATACCTTTCCCCAGACATGAAGAGCTCAGTGTATCTCAAAAGCTTTCACCAACTGAAGTTGGTCCAATAAAAGAGATTAGCTCATTCATCTTGACTCCAAAACAACAGTTCTTAGACATCATGGCAGACATAAGTTATAAGGGTCTGAAGGAGAAAATGTACTGCCTTTATGGATATTATGTGGAGCTTAGTGTCAGAGTCCAGACGAGTGACATGTTTCATTGGACTGACTTCTGTTGGTGAAAGAGAAGCTTTTCAGTTTGTACAGATCTCTTTTTCCAGTCTGGAAACTATACCCTGTCACTGACAAATACAGATAAAGATGGAACAGATAACGTGATGTAAGAGACCACTCGGCACTGTAAATGAGCTTAAATGTCTGCATTTTGCACCTTTGCAAGTGACTAAATAAAATCAAGGAATATACATTTCAAAATTTCCCATTTATTTTAAGAATTGTGCAGGAGTTGAGACTTCATAGACTACTAGTAAATGCAGAGTAGTACGTTTTGTAAGCATGCCATAATAAGAATGCAGTAATGTGAGAGCTTTACTGCATTATTTTTCCACCAAGACTGACAGTCTTTTTGGTGAATCAGGTGTGTGTATTAGTAGGATTCTACTGTATTTTAATTATCAAGTTTCAGAGTAGCAGCCGTGTTAGTCTGTATTCGCAAAAAGAAAAGGAGGACTTGTGGCACCTTAGAGACTAACAAATTTATTTGAGCATAAGCTTTCGTGAGCTATAGCTCACTTCATGCATCCGATGAAGTTAGCTGTAGCTCATGAAAGCTTATGCTCAAATAAATTTGTTAGTCTCTAAAGTGCCACAAGTTCTCCTTTTCTTTTTAATGATCAAATGGTCCTTCAGTGAGACCTCTCCTTTAACTAATGCTTCCCTGCAGGAAGCCCAGTTTGATGTTGTGGATTAAGGAAAGTAAGCTTTGTGTTTGAATTCAGGAAAACAGCAGGGGGCTTTCAGTGCCCTGGAAGATGTTCTATTTTTTTTTAAACTGTCAATTAATTTACCACTGTTTAAAAGTGTCTGTAGGCAGAGTACAATGCACACCTGCCTTCCTCTGCTTTTCTCAAAAAAAGAAGCTACATTTTATTAGGTTTTGTATGAAAATAGCACCTAGAGGCCCTAGCTGAGGTCAGAGCCACATTGGGCTAAGCACTGTACAAACAAATCAAGAAAAAAAAGCCTGCCCCAGAGTCTATACTCTAACTAGAAAAGACAAAGGGTAGGAGGGGAAGCAGCAGTACAGAGAGGTGAAGTCATTTGCCCAATGTCACAACTGGTCAGAGGTAGACCTGGGAAGAAAATCTAGCTGTGGAGTCCTGCATCCACTGAGGTCAACGGCAAAACTTCCATTGACTTCATTGGAGCCAGGATTTTACCCCAGCTCTCCTGACTCTCAGTCCCATGATATATCCACTTAGACCGTGTTGCTAAATATCATGGGAGAGAAAACTAGTTTTACAAAATATGTTGCAGTGAAAGTTATTTCTGAATAATAAGTTTCCAAAAATAAGTGACAAATTCCATTTAAGAAATTGCATTAATGATCTAATTCTATTACTTGCATTCCACCACCCCCACCCCCATTCTGATGGCTTCGGGAAAGCATGCAAAGTTTTAAACTGGTCATAGTTACAGGAGTCCCTTAGAAGCTTTTCAGTGCTAAGGCTCTCTCATCTGAGGAAATGTAAGTACTGTATCAACTTCACAACATTTTTCTTTTGACTCTTCAAATATGCTTTTTATTAAATAAAGGCCACAGATCTTCTTTTGCTGAGAACCTTTGAACTTTAGTGTTCTTTAAAAAGCAAATGGTCACACAATCAAATACAAATATGTTTGATACAAGGGAGTAGCACAATAAAAGCACTGCTAGTTCAGTGAAGTGCTCTGAAAGGCAAATTTGATTTACCAAGTCTGTAGGATAATGTGAACTTTAATGTTAAAGTTACAGGGATGTTTGATCTTGAAATCACAGTTTGAGCCTTGCTTGGAGTAAACTCCATTGTGTGAAGGAAAATTATTTTTGTATATACACATATAGTGTTACAGGCTGTAACTATGTTTTAGTTACATAGAAAGGGTCAAATCTGAAGCTAAAAGCACTTCTAGAGGAAAATTGCCTCTTACCAAGGCAGCATTCTGGGTTGGCAGATTGTGGATTGGGAGAGTTTGTATCTCTGGGCCAGGCTAATGAAAAGCTCAATGTGATCTGATTAACTAGTCCTGTGCCCACATACAGGACTAGACTCACCTGCAACTTTGCTCAGGTAGCACAAGAGTGTTGTAATGTGGTCACAAATTCCAGGAGAAAATTTCTCTAGTGCAGGATGTAGATGTGCCAAACCTCAGCCTCTCTACTAGGTCTCCAGCATAAGAAGTGTGTCAGGCAAGGGGGAGGTAGTGTTGAGAGTTTAGCAGATGCTCTGGGATGATCTCCCATTGGTGAAATTTAGAGCTGCCTGGCAGCACCTGAAAGTTACGTCAGGACCAGGTCTTGGAGACTAGAGTTCTGACATAGCAGACAGTTATGTGAACACAGCTATCAGATTGCTTCCCAGGTAGGTGGCATTTTCCCCATAAGAACTCTGAGCCTCTGAATCTGGCCACGTGTCTGTCTATTCTACAATGTGGTTGTGTTGCATGCTGTCAAGGTTCCTCCCCCACTCTGAACTCTAGGGTACAGATGTGGGGACCTGCATGAAAAACCTCCTAAGCTTATCTTTACCAGCTTAGGTCAAAACTTCCCCAAGGTACAAAATATTCCACCCGTTGTCCTTGGACTGGCCGCTACCACCACCAAACTAATACTGGTTACTGGGGAAGAGCTGTTTGGACGCGTCCTTCCCCCCAAAATACTTCCCAAAACCTTGTACCCCACTTCCTGGACAAGGTTTGGTAAAAAGCCTCACCAATTTGCCTAGGTGACTACAGACCCAGACCCTTGGATCTTAAGAACAATGAACAATCCTCCCAACACTTGCACCCCCCCTTTCCTGGGAAATGTTGGATAAAAAGCCTCACCAATTTGCATAGGTGACCACAGACCCAAACCCTTGGATCTGAGAACAATGAAAAAGCATTCAGTTTTTTACAAGAAGACTTTTAATAAAAATAGAAGTAAATATAAATAAAGAAATCCCCCCTGCAAAATCAGGATGGTAGATATCTTACAGGGTAATTAGATTCAAAAACATAGAGAACCCCTCTAGGCAAAACCTTAAGTTACAAAAAAGATACATAGACAGAAATAGTCATTCTATTCAGCACAATTCTTTTCTCAGCCATTTAAAGAAATCATAATCTAACACATACCTAGCTAGATTACTTACTAAAAGTTCTAAGACTCCATTCCTGGTCTATCCCTGGCAAAGACCAGCATACAGACAGACACAGACCCTTTGTTTCTCTCCCTCCTCCCAGCTTTTGAAAGTATCTTGTCTCCTCATTGGTCATTTTGGTCAGGTGCCAGCGAGGTTACCTTTAGCTTCTTAACCCTTTTCAGGTGAGAGAAGCTTTCCCCTGGCCAGGAGGGATTTCAAAGGGGCTTACCCTTCCCTTTATATTTATGACACATGCACTAACATCTCTTTTAAAGTGTCACTGTCTACACACAAAGCTTCATTGAACAGCAAAGGCATTCACACCACTAATGTAATTACACTTGCCGGAGCAAGGCTAAAGCACCACTATATCCACCACATTTCACTCTTGCAGCGCTAACAGGCACAAGTAACGACTGTGCCTGTGCATTTGGTACTCTCAGCCAGTGGTTAAAGTAGATTGAAACAAGAGGGGGAGCTCTCACTGCACCAGATCAAAAAAAGGGGTCTTGGGAGTGCCACTGCTTTACTCAACCAGGGAGAGAAGGGAGCAAAATTCCCCTGGCCTCCACCAGAAACAATCTCCGTCCCCACAAATGCCCAAGAAATCCCTTAGTGGCCTTTGTGAGTCAAGTTTCCTAACTTGTAGTGGGGTTTGTAAGAATAGCCACTGGGATTAATGGTTAGCAGCCTTTGCTAGGTATCAGGGGATTTAACCCTGCCCCTTGTTATGTGACAGGAACCATGAAATTAAAACTCTTCTTGCCTGAATCTGTGGCAAAAGTGGAGTAAAATTAAGCCACCCGAATCTCTGCATTTTGGAAGGTCCCCTGCGAGGGAAGATTAGGAGCTGGTTGCAGTGCTTTCAGGTTTGTCTTTAATCAAGCGATACTGATGAGAAAGTCCTCCACACAACTGTGAGAGCCCCATAAGTACAGGAGAGCTATACTACATTAGAAGCACAAAGTCTTTCAAAAGTTTCAAAAATACTTGGATCCATGAAAAAGTGTTATTTGGGAAAGACAGCTTTACAAGATGCCAAGGAAGACCATTTGTTATAGACATGTGTAATAAAGCTAAGCACAGTAATATGAAATTGACCAGTGGAAACTAGTTAAAGATTGTATGTGGTATAGCAGGTCAAAGCAAGGTTATTGTGAGGAATGAACTTCACTTCAAAGCACAGTGGGTATTTGCAGAACTAGTGAAAACTGCTTCCCAAATGCAAGTGTTAGCTAGCAGAGAAAAATGAAGTGCATCTACCTAAGAGTGCACACCAAGGTAAACAAAATACAAGGGTAAACCACTGACAGAAGTCAGATTTGTTTGCAATAAGTGTGAAGATAATCACAACAGGATGCAAACATGTCTAGGACAAAGGGTGTTGTGTCAATAGGCAGGAAAACACCATACACGCAAAGTATTTAACTCAATACAGATAGACAAAAAGCAAAGAACATGTATCTGAAGGACAAGGTTTTGATGAAGAAGCTTTAAACTATGTTTGATGGGGCAGGAGACAAAAGCCCACAAGTAAATCCAAAATATGGAGTTGGAATCTTACAGGAACATGGGCAATCAGAGTAGGGATGAAAGAGACAAAAGGGACTGAAGAGGGGAAATCAACAAACATCTTAAATGTCTGCATACGATTTCCCCATACTTGTTACATAAGCAGGAAGAACTAGAAATACTAGCAAATAATTAAGTTTACAACATAACTGGCATCAGAGACCCTTGCTGGGATAATTCACATTATTGGAATATTGTTTTAGAAGGGTACAACCTGTTCAGGAAGGAGGTATTCCCTTTATATCAAAGATGTGTACACTTGCACTGAGTTTGAGATAGAAGTGGGAGTCTGACCTATTGAAAGTCTCTGGGTAAGGATAAAAGTGGCAAAAAAAAAAAAGGTGCTGCATGGTAGGTGTCCATAGACCACCTAACCATGAAGAGTGAATGAGGCTTTAAAAAACAAACAAACAAAAACCCCTAAAATATCATCCAAAACACAGGACTTGGTGGTGATGGGAGACTTCAGCTACTCAGATAAAAGCTTATCCAACAAATTCTTGGAACACATCGAGACCACTTATTACAGAAGGTGAAGACAGCGACTAGGGTCGAGATTTGATTCTGAGAAAAAAGAAATTGTTGAGAATCTGAAGGTAGAAGACACCTTCTATGAGTGATCATGAAATGATGAGTTTGTGATTCTAAGGAAAACAGCAGAATAAAGACAAAGGACTTCAGTAAATTCAGAATGGATAGTAAGATCCCATGGGAAGCAAATCTAAGGGAAGAGAATTCAGGAGAGTTGGCAATTTAAGAGTACAAGAGTAAACTATCCTGATGTGTAGGAAAGCTAGAAAGTATGGTAAGAGACCACCCTGGCTTAATCAGGAGATCTTCCACAAATAAATAATAAATTAAAAAAGTCATACAGAGGAGAAACTAGGTCAAATGACAAAGGATGAATATAAGAAACCCAAAAAATGTATGGACAAAATATGAAATTAAACTCATCAGGGACATAAAGGGTCATAAAAAAACATTTTACAGACACACGAGGAGCAAGAGAAACACCAAAGAGAGGGTAGGCCCATTACTCAAGGGGTGGGGAGCGGTGAGAAGACAACAGAAAACACAGCAATGGCCAAAGCGTTAAATGGCTTATTTCAGTTTTCACAACAACAACAAAGTTTCCAGTCATGGCTAACTTTTAACAGTGAACATCAGTTTAAGTGCGGTAGGATCTGAGGCTAACATAGGGAAAGAACAAGTGAGGAATCACTTAGACAAATCAGATATCTCAGTTGGCAGGGTCTGATGAAATACATCCTAGAATATTTAAGGGGCTGACTGAAGAGATTTCAGCCATTATAGATTATCTTTGAGAACTCATGGAGGCTGGGGGAAATACCTAAGGACTGGAAAAGGGCACATGTAGTACTTATCTATAAGGAGGAAATAAGGACAACCCAGGAAATTATAGGCCACTCAGCTTAACTTCAGTACCCAGGAGGATAATGGAGCAAAACAATTTGTAAGTACCTAGAAGAAAATAAGATAAGTAATAATCAACATGGGTTTGCAAAGAAGGATTTCTTCTTCAACAGAGAAAGAAGTCTTGTGGATGGGGAAAACAGTAAATGTGATGCATCAATCTCAGCTTTAGTAAGGCTTTTGATACTGTCTCATATGACCTTCTCAAACAGACTAGAGAAATATAGCCGAGATGAAGCTACTATAAGATGGGTACATAACCGGTTGGAAAACTGTTCCCAGGGAGTAGTTATCAGTGATTCACAATCAAACTGAAAGGACAAATTGAGAGGGATCGGTCCTGTGTCCAGTTCTATTCAATATCTTCATAAATTATTTGAATAGCCGCATAGAGAGTACACTTATAAAGTTGACAGACAATACCAAGCTGGGAGGGGTTGAAAGCACTTTGGAGGACAGGATTAAAATTCAAAGTGATCTTGACAAACGAGAAGTGATCTGAAATGAACAGGATGAAATTCAATAAGGACAAATGCAAAGTACTACACTTAGGAAGGAATAATCAACTACACAAATACAAAATGGGAAATGCCAATCTAGGAAGGAGTACTGTAGAAAAGGATCTGGGAATCGAGTGGATAACAAGCTAAATGAAAGTCAACTATGTAATACAGTTGCAAATAAGCAAACATTCTGGGATGTATTGATGGGAGTACTGTAAGCAAGACATGAGAAGTAATTCTTCTATTCTATTCAGTGCTGATAAGGCGTCAACTGGAGTAGTGTGTCCAGTTCTAGATACCACACTTTGGGAAAGATGTGAATGAACTGGAGAAAGTCCAGAGGAGAGCAACAAGAATAATTAAGTCTGGAAAACATGACCTATGAAGGAAGATTGAAAAAAATTTTTTTTTTTTTTAGTCTGGAGAAGAGAACAGTTTTCAAGCACATAAAAGATTGTTATAAAAAGAAGGTGATAAAAATTGTTCTCCTTAGGACAGGACAAGTAGTAATGGGTTTACATTGCAGCAAGGGGAGATTTAGACATTAGGAAAAGCTTCCTAACTGTAAGGACAGATAAATACCAGAGCATTTTACCTAGGGAAGTTGTGGAATCTCCATCACTGGAAGTTTAAGAACAGGTTAGAAAAACACCTGTCAGGGATGGTCTAGATAATACTTAGTCCTGTCTTAGTGCAGCAGACTGGACTAGATGACCTACTGATGTCCCTTCCAGTCCTACATTTCTTTGTATCTGCAAAAAAAAAAAAAAGTTCTTTGTTGGGTCTCTTTATAAATGTACAAAGCAATGTCTAACCATGGACTGGTTTGTGCCAATGGAAATAAAAAATGTTTCAAAATAGATAGTGGACATAGCAAAATGTACCCAAAGTGAGCATGTACAAGCTTAATGACTGTCCAACCTAAAATAAGACATTAAAGTTTGACCCTGCAGGATACTGAAAAATCATTTATCTTAAATGTGGTGTAGTCATAGGAGTATGCATATGCTTAAGTTACCATCTGCTTAATTGGATCCAATCCAGACTGCTCAACACCCTGTAAGATTGAGCCCCAAACCATCTTTCTGGATATGTTTTGTTCCAGTACCTTGGTCTATTTTATCAACCAATCCTTCAGAGTGCTAATAACAACATATTTTAGCCTAAGAGGGGTTTTGCTGAATTACAGCCCATCAAAATACTTTTGTCCTCAATTGGTTATAAATCAGTTTGCTGCATGATAGCTCAAGGACAAAGCACAATTTGTAAAGAACTCCTGTTGGGAATTTACAATACATTACCATTACCATGCCTGTGTTTGCTCTGGCATATGTAGAAAAAAAATGAAGCCTGCTCTCTTGCTAAGCAAAGATTTTTCTTGAATATTATTTTACAATTGGTCAAGATCATCTTTTTGTCCAACTGAGCAGTTAATGGAACTGTAATAGCAGGTGCAGTTGGAATGTTATCACCATCTCCATTTTCTCATAGGGCTTTTACAATTCCCATTAAGACACCTATCAATTGTTATCTTAAAGGTAGTGGCAAGTCCAGATTCATTTAAAATAAAGAAATAAGAAAAAAAATGCAATGCCACTCTCCTACTTTCCAAGCCTACTGAGAGATATAAAACAGATTCTAGCTTCCAAGGCCATTTTCTGTTGGCTTCTTTCACGTTACTAATCTCCAGGCACCAGATTAACAATATTTTCATGGGCACACCTGCCATAAACTGTAATTAAGTTTTAACTATGGATTAGCTGTCATAAGCAAATCAGAGGGGTTGCGGGACTCATTCATCAGCACTGGTGAAATTCTCCTCTGTGTGTAATCAAGGTAAAAGGGTTCTGTTTGAGACAAACATGGGAATTTCCATATTCTCTCCAGTTCACAGACAGTGCATGGGCCACATGTGCAGAGGGGCTGCTCCTAAAATGTGTGGATCGAAATCAAGGCAGTAGCCCATTTTGATCTCCCAAACCCCTGTGTGGAGCCTGTGCCATGTGGACGCTTCATGGATCCCTGCCACTCCCAAGGCCCCAAGGGCAAGCCAATCTAGAGCTTGGGACTGCAGTTTCCCTGGATAGCCTCACCCAGTCTCAGGTTTCCTTGCAGGACCACCACAGCACGTTAGCTGCAAGCAGGGAATTTTATGGTCACATGGAACCTGAGGAGTTTCACGAGATAACAGCTACTGTGGCTAGAGTTCAGTGATAAGTGTACATTTCGGTTTTCTCCAGCTTCTATTACATGTTTTGGATATATTTAAGAGCAGACAGAGATGATTTTAAAAATGCAAAAATTCCAGTTAGAATCTAAAATTAGTAATGGTACATGTGTCGCCTTATATTATGCAAATATAGAGTAAAAGGGAATGGCTTTAAAAAATAAAACTTTACCTGCCAAAATCTGTACTCAGAGTTGCATGCTTGTACTGAAAAGAGGATTACACTGGAGTAGGCAGGGAACCACACATCCTGCTGCTTTAGGTATCAGAGACAGCAACAATCCTCACAGCAAAAATAGAGACCTCTGAGCAGATAACGCTGAACCTTTGGCAGGTCAGTAACAGAAGATAACATAGTTTTAAAAGAGTGTGCTTTACAGTAGATTCACTTGTAGGGCAAGATTCACACTAAGTGCAAGTGTGTAAACCAGACCCTACCATGCCTGTTTGGGAAGTTGTGTGTCAGGGGATTCAGCTGGTGGGAGGGCAAGGCACCAGAATGCAGCCTAGAGCATCCTTCCTGGATGCTTGCTCCATCACCTCATCCAAGATGCTCCAGGTTTCATAGGATTTGCTGATATGGCCTTTCCCATATAGACCCTTTCAATGATTTTGGGAAGTTCTGGACCTGACTTGAGACACCTGTACTACTGTACCCCTACTTATGGTGGAATTTCTGCCACCAAGGGAACACAAAAACTGAGCTGTGGTATTCAGGTTAAGTCCCTGTGTGTATTACATGTGTGAATGCTACCCTGCCACCAGAGCTTCACGAGGGCCACAATGCAAAATTGCAGTGGTGAAGAGGCCCTGTAGGAGATCTTTATGAACCCTGAACACTATAGAGTTGAGGTCAGTTGCAGCCCAGTCCTTGGAGCACACAGATGAGAATGGCTGGGGGAGGGGAAGTTATGGATTCATGTTTCTGGGCCTGTGAATTTCATAGATTCACCAGTTGGAATAAAATGTATATATATATATATATACACACACACACACACACCCCTGCCATTCATTGAGTAGCAGCATTTGCTCTCCCACCCCCCATCATTTCATGGGCTGATATACCATATCCATAGTTTACAGGCCAATAAATGTGTACTGATGTGATGGTGCCTTATAGTCTGAATAACATGCACAGTTAGTTATTTTTTCAGATATTGAAAAAATATTTAGAATAGTAATATAAATGTGGAGGGAGGGCTCCCACCTCTATTCTTCAGCTTCAATAATCTCATAACTAAAAAAGAAATCCCCTTCTATTTTTTCAGTCACAGACTCAGACTGATCTACTGGAAGGTTCGCTATCTAGTCCATCCAGGACACTATTTTTGATGCAATACAAAACAAAAAGTAGATCACTGGTTGTTTCAAAGATTTATGCTTAAACAGGCTTTTATGCAACTTCCAAATGAAGTTCTATTTCGATTTTCAAAACAGAAGTTGTCCTTAGTGCCATATGTCCTCTAAATCTCTGCTTCTTCTATGAGCTAAAAATTGTCAGATGTCTCCAGATTTACTGCACGACAAGAAACATGTGTACCACAAATGGAACAAAAAAAGTGTAATTTTAAATCTTTGCCAACTTTATTTCTGATTCACAACTATGACATTTTTACCTTTTCAGGAGTGCTCTATAAAAGAAAATATAAAAATAAGTTTCTACTTGCAGTAAAGTTAGTATACTACCAGTTGGTCTGAACATGAGTAAAAGAGGCCAATTGTTTTAAAATTGCCAGAGTCTCATTTATTTCTGGGGCATTACTATAATAAGTGCTCACAGGGCAGATATGTTTAAGATGAAATAAGATACTTGAGGCCTGTTTCTCCTCTCATTTATATGTGAATAATTCTAACTCTGCTGATGTCAATAGAATTACTCCAATGTAAACTAGTGTAAGTGAATGGAAAATTATGTCTGATCTTGATATTTGGATCTTGGCAGCAGAGAGAATTACTAGCTAAAAGTTCAAAAATTTAAAGTAAAGTGACCACAAGCCTGATCCAAAGTCCATTAAAGTGTATGGAAAGACTCAGGTGGACTTCAGATTAGACCTTATAGGACACTGATTTAAATCAGGAACAACTCCACTAAAGAAGTGAATGAAATAACAGCAACGTAAGTGACAAATGAGGCAGCTTTGGTGTGTGCTCACAGGTTCAATTGCACCCACAGAAATCATGAAACCAAGAGTGCAAAAAACAGGTGAACATACTCTGGTCCTGGTCTGATAGAGCAGGGAGGCCTTAGGCTGGAGAACAAGCCCACCTTGCACTCATATCACAGCGGTGATTCTCCATTCACTCAGATTCAGCCTGGTCACCCCTTTGACAGAGGGACAGCCAAGCCAAACCTGGGTGGCATTGCAACCTTGTGCACCAGCTTTCAACAGCCAGACCAGGGAGCTGGGCTCAGCCCCATGGGACAGGAGCCATTGTTGCAAGGTGAGTGTCAGACAGGCCTGCTCTCCAATATCTCCTTGCCCAGTGCCTCCCCTTCAGACTGGGTTAGGACTAGGGCAGAGTGTGCTGCTGTAGCTGGCTGGTCAGCAGTGAATTAAAGTACACCCATGGAATTGGGAAGCTACATTCAACCCTGGAGAACCAAGCCCTATGTAAAAGTGACAATTCAACTGATCTGCTCCCTGGATGTACTCAGACTTACTAAAATACATACCTCACTTCTATTAGCACTACGTAGCTAATACAGCTACAGAGAATGAGCAGGTGCTAGTTCAGCTCATGCTTCATCCAAAAAAGTTAAAAGATTTTGTAACTGGAACAAGAAACAGAATACTTGTGGCACCTTAGAGACTAACACATTTATTTGAGCATAAGCTTTTGTGAGCTACAGCTCACTTCAATTTATTTGAGCATAAGCTTTCATGAGCTACAGCTTACTTCATCGGACGCATCCGATGAAGTGAGCTGTAGCTCACGAAAGCTTATGCTCAAATAAATGGATTAGTCTCTAAGGTGCCACGAGTACTCCTTTTCTTTTTGTGAACACAGACTAACACGGCTTCTACTCTATAACTGGAACAGTTACTAATAACATTCCAAACAAAAAGTCTACACTAAAATGGAGTTAAGGTTGGATGCATGTAAGAGGGGTAAAACAATTACAGAGACATTGCAATTATCCAAAAACCAAGCATTAGAAACAGGAAATTTAGAATTAAGATGACACATAAGAAATCCAAACATGTAAAGGTATGGAAATGCATAGTTAACTCCTTAACAGCGTTAACAACCCTGTAATGATACTACCCATTACAATACAAGTATGATTGAGGTATTTTACTGTTTGTGGCCCAATATGAAATGAAACAGATGCTTAAGAGCACATTAGAGGTTTGTCATATATTTGATTTCCCTGTGCCACAGGGAAGAGTTATTTGGGTACCTTAATAGTAATGAAAAACTATTCTTTAAAAAAAGAAACCGTGGCTGTTCATTACTGCTTCAGATGCAAGCAAGAGGAGGCAAATCATCCTATTTATCTTATTCATTTTTTGGACTAGGATATACAAGAAACCTTTATTTCACACCATTCATTGAGTTATTTCAGAGGATGTATAGTCATGACAAGTTAATTGACATGTTTTCATGTGACAGTAAAGCAAATTTAATGCAGTCTAGTTAATACTGTTCTGTAGCTATTTTTCTTGGGAAAAAAAGCTATTTTAGAGGTGAGATGTGAATGAGCATTTTAGATCTGCAGCTCCAGAGCTCATGACCATTTGAATGGTCAAAACAAGAGGTAGTTAGGAAAAACATTTTCCTGAGGAAGATGTTGTGTTAGATTTCCATGGAAGTCTTCAAGGTGTTACGAATTACACCTGATAGGACATGCACACAACTGCTGCAAATTACACCTGGTAGGACACGCACACAAATGCTACGAATTACACCTGGTAGGTCACGCACAGTTCGAATCTAGGCTGAGGCACATAAACAAAGTCCACAACTGCCAAGTTCCCAAAAAACACCAAGTTTATTACGCTTGAGCGTGGTGCCCCCCTGCTAACCAGGAGGGGACCCCGAATACAGATTATACAAAAGTTATATACCTCTTAGCAAAGCATATTGCCCTCGTGCATCGGAAACCTTAGCCAATAAACAAACCCTTTTCTTATCTACCACCTATCCCTGCTTGGTGCATTCCTCATGCTAAACTAGTATGTTAATTACACAGCATGGTCCTAAAGCCATGCATTAGTAACTTTTATTATCAGGATGGGAGGCCTCAGATCAAAGGCCAGGAGATAGGGAGTTTAGGGACTGACAAAGAACAGATACCGGGAGTCAAGGAAGGCTGGAGACAAGGAGGAGGATTTTCACAGGAATGCAGTATCTAAGGAACACTCCTCCTGGTGCATGATGTGCTTGCTTTTAGACAATGGTGGGCCCCAAACCAAAATGGAGTCACATGTGCTAACTTTTCCTTAACAAAGGGCAGGGGAGGGGGGAGAAGGAAGAGCGTGCACACACACTTTTGTCCAAAAACTGAAGCATTTCAGTCAAAGACTTTTTGTTTAAACAGAAAAATTACAAGTTGGAAAAGCCCACCACAGTGCCTCATGGGAGTTTTAGTTTGGATGCCTTGTGCCTGCCCCCTCCCACTCCAATCTCTCTCTATGATCCAGGCTCCTTGGTTGGGCAGCGTGTTCCATGATGCACCACAGGCTCCCCATTGTGTTGCAGTGCATCATGGGAGTCCCTAGCTATGGTGCATGAGAACAAATTAGTCCACTTTGGGAATCTGGCTGACAGAGGAGAATGAGGACATGAGGCAGCTAAATTGCAACTCCCCTAAGGCACTGTGGTATCATTGCCAAACTGAAACTTTTTGGTATTTGGCCAAAATGTCAGTTTGGGGGTATTTTTTTTCCCCCAAAGACAAAAAACTTTGGACCTTGAGCAAAGGCGTTTTTTTCTGGGGGTAAAAGTTTGTTAAATCTAGTTTTCCATCAAAACTTCACAAAAGAACAATGTCAGATGATCTTATTACAAAAGCATCCATCCCCACCTGTAAGCATCCACAGTTGTTAAAAATATATTCCCAAACACATAATAATGACATTCCCAGATGTTCAATACTCAGTTTAAGTTACTGAAACTATCAACTATCCAATCAGCCATCAGATTTCACAATACAATCAACTTAACCCTCCAGTTCCCCTCAACACTATATTTACTAACAAAAGTATTTACAAAACTCCCAACCAGGAAGCTACTTCCTGAGAAAGAAATTTGGTATCTCAGACTACGAGACACAGTGAAGGATGTTTTGGAAAATATTCCACTCAAGGCCTGTTCATCAGGTGAGCTCTATTAGTTCTGTTGACTTCAAGGAAACGATAGTAATTTACCCCAGCTGAAAAGCTGCCTCAAAGTTCATTTGCCAATAACTTCCTTTATGTGTTTAAAGGAAGAGAAAATATTTATAATTCAAGAAAGTCACAAAATACAAAGCAGAAATAAAGTATAATGGAAGAGCCATTTTCACTCCAGCAACAGAGACGCAGGACTCGACCAATGTTTCTTATCACTTTCAGGTTAGCAACCCTTTTTTGGGCTTCAATTAAGGGAACTTATGCCATTACAGATGGTATCGATATAGGAATAAGTATCAGTGATAAGGGTTGTGAAAGTAGAATGAATTATATTGAAATTATAATTCATTAAAGAAATGCATCTGGTGGGTTTGTTGAAATAAAGTTGTCAGGAAGAGAAACATTAAGGAGTGTGAGACAATGGGACCTCAAACTAATTAACTTAGAGCTCCTACTGAGCTAGGAGATTGGTAAATGTTAGTATGCAAATAAGATATGTATGTATATTTGTCAGTTTCTGCTTCCTTTTGTCTCTTATGTTAAATTGGCTTTGGCTTATCTGTATAAATAAGTTAGCTTGAGCTTTTGCAGAGGGCTCGCATATCTGGGTGCATTGGCAAAGCGCTTTGTTAATAAACAGAGTGGTCTGACAAATTCTGTGAGCCTTGAATCTGACTTTGACAATTTGGAGGTCCCACTGAGATGGCAACCATCTTCACTGGGGCCGTGTGACTCCTGACCTTTCTTAGGACGGCTGTGGCAAGCCGGCACCTGGGCATTTGGCCCAAGCGGTCCTCCGCCAGAACGGAAGGGTGCATGACCACAGTGAAGTCTACGCCATCGAACCTGTTGATTCCCACTCTGTTCTGGTAGGGATCCCGGGATCTGACATCAGGAATCTGGTCAGGTAATTATTTCTGTGTTTTGTCCAGACTGAGGACTGTCTTGTCTCTGTGTCTATCCGTCCTCCCTGTGGTGTGTTTGAGTCTGGGCGCCGTCTCCATCTGGGGATCGGCTGACCAAAGGGTTCCTGTCCACACAGTCTGAGTGAGTGAAATCTGCACAATTGCAGCCACACTGTGCCTTGGATAAAACCCTTGGTGTGAAAGCAAGGGCGATTGAGGCAGTAGCCTCTGGGCTCCTTTTGTGTGTTGCACCAGGCATCGCTCTGACGAACCCGACTTTCCTTCTTGTGTGATTGGTGTGTAAAGTCCTCCTGTATGGGTAACCAGACGTCTAAGTCAGGACAGTTCCCTAAAGGAATGCCGGCTCATTTTATGTATTTTAGGAAGGGTCCAGACTCCTGTAAATTTCTGGAAAAATGGTCTAGGCTAACTCAGGAGAATCCCAAAATTCAGTGGCCACTGTTAGGATCTTGGGACAAAGACCGAGTAGACGTCTTAAAAGACAAACTCGGCCAACCTAAAACTAAATTGGCAAAAGGAGAGGATGATTGTTTCATGCAGTGGTGGGAAGAGGCAAATCATAGGTGGACAGAATCAAAACTTGCCTCTCTCAAAGATTCTAACTTCTATCCCACCAGATGCAACTCATTTTACTGTTGTTGATTTGTGCTCTGCTTTCTTTTCTCTCCCGGTTCACCCTGACTCCCAGTTCCTGTTTGCCTCTTCTTTCAAGGGGCAACAGTACACATGGACCACACTGCCCCAGGGGTATACTGAAAGCCCATCATATTTTTCCCAAGCATTAGCCCGAGACCTTGCTGACCTTGTTTTCCCATCCAGGTCCACACTAGTCCAATATGTAGATGATCTACTCCTCTGTTCCCCTTCATTGTCTGCCTCTGAAACTGACTCTTTAGTGCTCCTTACTGCCCTATCAAATAAGGGTCACAAAGCTTCTCGCTCTAAACTACAACTCTGTCAAGCTTCTGTCACATACCTTGGCTTTCTCCTCTCCCAGGGTTCCCATGCACTTTCTCCCACCCGCGTCCAAGCTATCCTTAGCTTTCCCCAACCCCACTCCCCACGCCAGGTCCGGAAGTTTTTAGGCATGGCTGGATTTTGCAGACAATGGATTCCCCAGTATGCCTCCCTTGCAAAACCTCTCCAGGAACTCACTCAATTCTCTGTGCCTGACCCCATGCCGTGGCTCCCTGAGGCCAATTCTGCCTTTGTTTCCTTCAAACAGGGTTTGGCTTCTGCCCCTGCCTTAGGGCTGCCTGACTATTCTAAGCCTTTTACCCTTTTCTGCCACGAACAATCTAGGTGTGCACTTGGAGTTCTCACTCAGATGCACGGAGAAAAGAACTGCCCAGTGGCTTATTTCGCTGCCACTTTAGACCCTGTTGCCCAAGGCTTACCCCCCTGCCTGTGTGCTGTGGCTGCTGCAGTGCGCCTAGTCTAAATGTCTGATTCCCTTGTTCTCCGCTCTCCTCTTACTCTGCTGGTCCCTCACTGACCTCACCCTGCTCCAAGACTCTGCCCCAGAAACCGAGAAAGAATCCTGGGTTGCCCAAGGTTGCTCTCTACATTCCAATTCTCTTTGGCGCTCGCCTACTGGTGCCTTTGTAGCCCCCTTTTCACTCTACCCGTCTCTGACCGCCCTGCTACATGGTGTTTCTCATGTCGGAAAGGAGGGGATGGTCTCTGCTGTAACTAAGACAGGATGGTGGGCCCACCATTTTAGCTCTTTTGCAGCCCGCCACTGTGCAGCCTGTACCATTTGCCAAAGCCATAATATTGGCACCGTTCTTGCACTGGCAACTTGATTTTGTACAAATGCCTAAGTGTCAACAATATGAATTTATATTGATTATGGTATGTTTATTCTCTGGTTGGATTGAAGCCTTTACTTGTCGCAAGGCTGACTCACTGTCTGTTGCTAAATGTTTGTTAAATCATATTATGCCTGCCAAGGGAATTCCTGCTACTCTGTCCAGTGATCGGGGTAAACATTTTCCTGGACAACTTGTTCAACACCTGGACCATATATTGCATATCAAACACCTGTTGCACTGTCCCTACCACCCACAGAGTGCAGGTGCAGTTGAAAGATGAAATGGTGTACTTAAGAATAAGCTTGCTAAAATTTGTGACTCTACAGGATTAAGCTGGCCAGTAGCCTTACCATTAGCCCTTATGGACATGAGATCCACTCCATCCCAAAGGCATAAATTAAGTCCCTTTGAAATTGTTATGGGACGCCCTATGCTAGCTATGACTACCATTACTCCCGTTCCAGATTTGAACTTGACTCACAGTACGCTCCTTCAGTATTGTAAGGGACTAATGCAAGCTGTAAGTCACTTCCATTCACAGGTTCGAGCCGCCTGGCATATGGAACCCACCTCCGACGCTTGCCACAACCTCGAGCCAGGTGATTGGGTCTACGTACGGCGCCATCATCGAAAACATGCCTTGGAGCCCCGGTGGAAGGGTCCTCATCAGTACTGCTTACTACACAGATGGCTGTTAAACTGTCTGGCATCGCAGCATGGATACATGCTTCACAGTGTAAGAAGGCACCATCCCCAGAGAACCAGTCATCACCTCAGGACAACACAGAGTCAATTTTGATTCCAGAAGAAGACGTAGAGGAACAGTCTGCAATACCTTACAATCTACACTCTCGTAAGGGTTGCCAGAAGCAGACGAGAAAAAAAAAGATAAAACCTGGTGGGCGTAAAACCGTGACTGCGCTTCCCTCAGTTGAGGTTGTCAGAACCAGAAGAGCCTTGCCTCCAACATGCACCTCTGCCTGTTCCTCGGCTGCTGGTATCTTACGGTCTGGGGAGACCACAATGACAATTCTTGTATCCAGCAGCAGGTGTGGATAGCTCAGATCCTTAATATTTCTAATTGCTGGGTCTGCAGCCACATCCCAGCCCAGTCTCAATCTGGTGTTCCTTTCCTGGCTTCCCACTCAAGTCCCCAGACCTCACTGGAGGGCCTCATCCGTTTAACAAAATATGGAACAGCAATGACACTTGGGAAGCGGTGGGAATAAATGTATAAGTGTGGTGGAGGGAAAGGGTCATTGGTGTTGGGTGTGTAATGGGAAAGGGCTGGATCTGGGGAAAAGCCGTTGCCTTCAGCATATTGTGGCCAATGGTGTATGGGATTATTCAAACAAAACTAAAAAGTGGCGGGCCGGGTATGGAGATATGAATTTTTTTCTCAACCTGGGATCAAACAGAGAAATCAATCTCATGTTACCCTTACAGTCATGCAAATAACACCACTCCTCATAAGGAGAATTACCCTGTACCCTTTGGGAGATACTCCTCTTCCTTTGCAAACACCTATATGACAAATGGGTGCAACCAACCCTTCCCGGCCTTAATAGGCCATCACTGGGTGTGTGGGACCAGAGCTTATACTGCACTACCAGCTAATTGGTCAGGAATCTGTTATCCCGCCCAACTCTTCCCACAATTCCGAGTGTTAGGAACCTTCCCTCGAGAACACCTCCACAATTTCAGGCGAAAAAGAAGGGACTTAACAGATGCCCAATACTATGTAAATAACATAAGCCTCTTAACCTGGGAAGAGGCCATTGGCGGTTCCTTCATACCATTAGGGGGAGTAATACACCATACAAAAAGGCTCCTAAGGTTACAAGCAGTAGTTGAAATAATGGCAAATGAAACCGGAGAAAGTTTAAGAGCTCTGGCCAAAGAAACAGGGGAAATCCGACATTAAGGAGTGTGAGACAATGGGTCCTCAAACTAATTAACTTAGAGCTCCTACTGAGCTAGGAGATTGGTAAATGTTAGTATGCAAATAATATATGTATGTATATTTGTCAGTTTCTGCCGCCTTTTGTCTCTTATGTTAAATTGGCTTTGGCTTATCTGTATAAATAAGTTAGCTTGAGCTTTTGCAGAGAGCTCACATATCTGGGTGCATTGGCAAAGCGCTTTGTTAATAAACAGAGTGGTCTGACAAATTCTGTGAGCCTTGAATCTGACTTTGAAAGGGTTATAGAAGTTTAATTGTGTGTGTTGAGAGATTAACAAAGCATTGCCTGGAAGGTGTTATGAGGCACATTCACCTTTAGAGCAAACTTCCCTGCATCAGCACATAATATCACTAGTATCCTCAACTCTAATACCTCCTGCAGGCCATCTGCCTCTTTCTAGGTCCTCCACAGCTCTGCCCTCCAGCCCTATGACAAAATTCAACACCTTCCAGGGTACTCAAAGTCCAAACAAACAAAAGGCTCTTTACCCCTCCTGGGCTCAGATCACAGTTCTTCCTATGCTTCTCTCCAGTCCCCCATTCCTTACAGATCCTAGCTCAGGACTTCCCCCAACAGGAGTCTACCCTCTCCCTGTGGGTCTCTCTTATTTTCTTTTCCCCTTCCAGAACACAGATCCCAAAACTGCTTCCCTAGACAGCTCACCTTTGTTCCAGGGGCCCACTGCAGAAATTAACTTTGTTCCTACCACTTAGTCACAGCCACCCTTAAACCATCAGACTTCCTCCCATACATGGTCTGAACTGAGTTCACTCAGGCTCCTTACAAGACTCAGGTGACCAATGGCTCATGACCTATCTCTACCTCCTACAGATGGAAGGAAATCAATCAGTCAATCACCCCACAGGTATGCAGCATGTCTCTAATTGGGTTTTCATTTCTTCTCTAGCAGGTCGTATTGGAAAAACCCCATCACAGAAAGGTGTGGGGGAGCAAGATAGTGCGGCAGGGTCTCCTGGGCAGACATGAAAGGAGTGGAGCTACTACTACATTTGAGATCACAATCTTTGAAGGTTTTGGCCTCCCAGAAGTTATTCTGTGAATGTTTTTCATTTTTGTTTTAGAATTATAATAACATTTTCAGTACCTTTTATGACTCCCCAACAATGTGATTGCAACCTGCCAGTTGAGAAACTCTGGGCTATACCATATCATTTGGAAAAACTTCTGAAGCTTCCAAGCATGCAAAGTGAGTGCACCTGCTATCACACTCCTTTGTGGGACACAACTCACTTTGCCTTATATGGCTGGCCAGTCCCTCTTGCCAGTGCATAAAGGGGATCAAAGTCATGATCTAGTCACCTCCTCCCACATCCTTTCTGGGTATTAGTTACCACAGGAGTGGAGAGAGAGAGAAGCCTCTGCACTCCACAGAAAACAGGGACTGCAAATTTGCCTGGGCCTTATGCATGCCACAAAAGAGGAATGAAATCCTTTCCCCATTGAGTCCATGAACTCCCATTTATCTCAGTGTGGCCAGGATTTCACCTCAGATGGCTCTTTATGCCCTTTTCCCTTCCTGCCCAACCAAATAAAGAACAGGTGGAACCAGGCCCTCAGTCTGCAGTTTAAATTTGTATCCATCTTGGCCAGTTTTCAGCATTCTCATCCAGCACACTTTTTAACCATTCATCTTACCATCCACACAACAGGTTATTAATGTACAAGGGTTACATTAAAAATAAACAAACAATGCTAATATAACAGTGCACCCTGGCAAAAATCATTACAAAATGTTACCCATTGGACAGTGCAGAAAACAATGACAGTGCAGAATATAAGATAAACAAGCCAGTAACATCAAATGAAGAAATATCCTTATCTGACAGGAACCTAGTCCAGAAAAATAAATAAATAAAATATATAATTTGCAGTGTGTTTTGTTAAAAAAAAATCAATATCATAGCTATGTCAAATAAAAATTCTTCAACAAGGCAAAGTCTCCAGTCCTCATTCAAGCCCGATCCTGCCAGGTTCTGAGTATCTAAGCCATTTCCCTTTGGCTTCAATCAGAGTTGTGGTTGACCAGTACCTCACATTAAGTATCATACACAAATATCTATGCCAAGTCTGATGTTTTAAAGCTATACAGTATTTGAATAATCTGTGTACAAAAAACACCTTAACAAAAA